>NC_090931.1:1385379798-1386056048 GCF_040938575.1 Ambystoma mexicanum
AGTGTACTCTAAAATGCACAATTTGAAACCATTATTTTACTAAATTTCATGGATGGACAGAGCCCGCTGTACTCTAGCAACTTGAAGTGTCACTTGTGCTAGATGGAATTACCAATAAAGATCTCAGACCAAATAACGAGACAGAATCAAAGAATATGGCAAAGTACTACTTTATTCCCAATTTAATAAAGCAGGGTCAACTGGCAGACATTAGATGGATGCTTGCACACTGGCACACAAACTTGATTAAACATAGGTGTTATACCACAATATGTGTCATCTATGACGTCCTCTTACGTGCCAAGCCATAAAACATATTAGCAGGAAGGACTGGTTAAGAAGTATGTTCTACTTATAGAATGTATATAGGTTAGTACTTCATTGGCTGTCTCTTATCTGTGAGACACACCTCAAACTACCTCTAAATACATATAATGCTGAATACAGCAAACAAAATGGCAGCTTATTGGTCTATGCAACATTGTATAGCAGGTTTCCCCATAGACCACATAGACCCACTGATTGGTTGGCATTCTAACCCAACCTTGGACTTTCGGCTATACTTGCAGCACTTAAGGAAACCGAAACCCATGTACTTGAATCACATCTGATTACTCTCTACTTTCCTAGTTCGTCCACATTCTCTCATCAGTCCAGCCATGAGCCAAAGTTTCCCATCTGTAGTTGACCTTGTAGCCTGCTCTCTTTTCTGGAACATTCAAGCGAGTATAAGCACATCACTATCTTCATCCGAGCCTTAATGAATAGCCCTTGTTATCGACTTCTGAATCACATGTGATGAGACCACAAATTATTTATTGCTATTTGATTTCATTATACTGAGTGTCATGGCCCTTCCTGGCCTCTAGAGACTTGCTCAATCTACTTGTCTAGACTTTATACACTGTTAATTATCCAATACTTGGCTCTTGCAGATGTTTTCTTCTCTTTTAATCTAAGAGGACTATGTCTCATCCATGGCTTATCTGTGCCTCCCTTCGTGCTTTACAGCTATTCCTTAAAAATAGCATCCTTGATCCCAAGCCAACATAGACTCCTCTGTGTTTTGCACACAAATTCATTCTTCCAGTGTCTCTTGACTCTGCAACCATGATCTGTTTCTGAGGTAGTTTAATTGAATATTAACACAATCTGGCGGCCATTTTCCAACTATGGTCATCCTTGCCACGTTATATATTCTTCTATAGCAAGCTTCTATGTATCTTTTCTACCTTGCGTTACTGCGTATTTACACTTATTGGTCACATAGTTACTTTGTCTTCTTTTGCATTAATAATTACTTTATCATTTCATACATGTTTCTCTTATTACTTCAGTTACATCGTCACTCATGTATTTTCATATTGTTTCATTATGTCCTTGTATAGCTTCTTTATGACATCACTCTATCCTCATCAGCTTTCACTCAGGGCTCTCTGATGTCCAATGGTGCATGCTTACATCCTTCCATACAACTTCCTTCCACACTTTCAGTGCAAGGGTACATTTGCTACAGCTGTCTGAGTGCATATCATGTCTCATACACTTGATGCGATATAGGCATAACACATGGGCCCTCATTAGGACTCCGGCAGAAAACCATGGTGCTATTAGCACCATGGTCGATGCCGGAGTCTGCCATGGTGGAATGGGGAATTACCACCCCATTCCAAGGTTGGCGGGGCAGTAATTCCCCATGCCACCATGGCCCTTCCCCATTTCCATTTTTACCCCATAGGGCATAATGGGAATTGGGAAGGCGGTAAGTATGGTACCGCAAATTGCGGTACCGTACTTACCTCGAGAGTCCCTTTGCGGGCCCCTACTTTAACAGCTGGTCTAGACCAACCGTTAAGGTCGTTTCCCGCAAAGGGACCTCGTAGTAAGGTGTTAAGGGTTTAACGGCGCCAACACCTTTTACGGCACCGTTAACCCCTTAATGCCAGGGTCCTAATGAGGGCCATGGAGTCTCAAATATGGCCCTTATCCTGCTGTGAAAACGCACAACGATGGACCCCTAGGGAAGGGAATGGCACTCTTTAGACATTTATCATTTTAATTGTACCAATAAATGTCACAATATCATATCAAATTATTTTTATTATCATATACACAAGTATAATGTCAGTTCGTAAAAACAATATCTCAACATTTCATACATAATTCAACTCACATACAATCACTCCTACCATCCATTCAAAAATCACTTTCTTAAAAAAAACGTACATATCACACCTATCTCTATGACCACTTGGTCAGCAATATATATATATATATATATATATATATATACATTACATGGACGCAGTAGCGTCCATGTAGTTATGGTTAAGTTGGTGTTTCCATAGGAAGAGTATTTTTTGGGTGGCTTATAACTTCGCTCCCTCTGGACGAATCCTCACCAAACTTTGGAAAAAAAGTATATGGCTGGACGGATTTACACCAAATTTGCGGCAGGAGCGGGGGCCTGGTCCCGAAAGAGTGCTTTTGCAAATTTGGTGTAAATCCGTGCAGTTGTTTTTGAAAAAATGACCAAAATGTAAGGCAAAAAAATTAGTGACATCTCCGTTCGCTTCGTGGAAGCACTTCCCGGTTCGCTGCGCAGAAAGTGCCCTGATTGGCCGAGCAGCTTGCATGATGTCTGCAGACATCTGACGTGTTCGCTGATTGGACGACGTGGGGCGTGGAGCGCGTCAGATTTTTGGTGGCGCCCGACATCTTGCATTCGCGGACGACCGCAGACAGCGAGGTGAAACTTGGTTTAAAAATTGTATTTAGTGGAGTGTGTTGGTGTGTAAGAGTGTTTGGGGAGGCAAGTTGAATGTGTTCTAGGAACTTCCTTGTGTCCGTGGACATTAAAATGGTTGCAATGCTTGAATCTATGGGTGTGATATGCTGTGGTGGTTGTGGCCAGGGTATAGAATGTTGGGTGCATGGCCATTTGGCCATGCACGCAAGACTCTATGCCCTGGCCACAACCACCGCAGCATATCACACTCATATGCCATGCACTCAAGAGTCTATGCTCTGGCCACAAGCACCGTAGCATATCACACTCATAGTGGCTTATAACTTTGGGTCAAAAACAAATTTATATGGAACATTGTTATAAGCCAGTATGGGTGTGATATGCTGCAATGGTTGTATTTATCATGTTATACTTACTATTTGGTTTAGTAACGGGAGTCCATGTTTTTCTTGTTCATTTCTCTGATAAAAGAAAATAGCATGTTAGTATTAGTATTTTATAAAAACTTATTACATTGTACAATCAACATTTTCCTCTTTTTTTACCCTCATATTTAGTAGATGACAAACCAGAGTGCTATGCAATTTGCTCAGTTTCTGTGTTTGTTGCTAAAATCATTGGGTCTGTGGGAGAAATAAAATCCATGTTGGATTAAAAAAAAACTTTTTGTGTTATGCGACAGTTTATTTGTTTGTTTGTTTTCAGTGTTTACTTGTTGTTTCTGGCTAATGCTTTATACATTGGATTGTTCCGGTTTTTGGAGGCAGTAAGATATTAGGTATTTGTTTGGATATTGTAAAATTTTGGAGCAGTTAGATACCAGTAGGCGTATTCTGTTTATTTTTTTATATAACTTTGTGGTATTGATTTATCTGTTTGGATATTTCTAAATTTTGGGACAGTTAGATACCAATTGGCGTATTCTAACTGTTTGTTTTATTCTCTATTTGAGTGGTATTCATTTATCTGATTAGTTGTTGTAGCATCTTTGGGCAGTTAGATAGCTTTTGAAATATTGTGACAGTTTATATTTTTGTACTACAAGTGTACTTAAGGTTTAAGTACAGTTTAGTTATCAAATTTTGGTTTTAAGTACATTAAATAAGCGTTTGTAAGATTTGCTGGTAATCTCTGCTTTAGAGTAATGGTAATATCATTACATTCAAACCATCCACATTTCTTTTTTATATATGCAGTATAGTGCCCTGAATTGGTTGTGGCTCCTGCGTGGTAGATTATACCTATTGTTGTGAAGGTTTTCCTACCAAGTGATATTTGACCATGTGTGAATCCAGTCAGCTTGCAGTTGTTTTTGGTACCATCTGCATTGTAACGTGGAAGCATTAGTATTACGTATTTACTATGTGTTTGTATTACTAATTTGGAGCGATTATCTGAATTGCAGGTCGAACATAATCTACCATGGTTTGCATTTTGTACAAGTTGCTGAAATGGAATGGATTCACAATTAGGTATTGATATATACACAAAGCGTTCATTGGGGATTTGTTCTTGTGTCACATTGTTGCAGAGAGTGTATGTATGTTTCCACATGTATGAAATCTGGAAGATTTCATTCATAGGTATGTTTTTGTTTTCCAGTACTAATAGTAAGTACATTAGAAATTCTTGTGGATCTTCCTGTGAGTTTATAGTGAATTTCACCATTCCAGCACAGTAGTCCAATTGTTGTCTTATTCCATAAACACTATGGGGCCAATTCATAGAATTCAGCGCACAAGTGGCGCACGCGGCTGGCGCACAGTGTGCGCGTGCGAATCCCTGCGCCAGCCGCGTGCGCTAAAATACATTTCCGCGCACAGCGTATTCATGGATTCCAGCCACCAAAACCAACCGTGGCGCACAGTGGCGCAGCGACCCTGCACCAGCGCCAGTAACGCCCCCAAGAACGCCCCTCGCGCAGGGAAAAGCCATCAAAATCCCCAATCCAGCGCAAAGGGCAGCAGCAAACGCAGAGCGGGGAGCGTGTATTCCAGGGGTGTGCGGGTGTCATCACACGCGATTGGCCTGGGTACGTGGAATTCAGGGGCTCGCGTGAAGATTCACACGCGATCGTGCTGGGTACGTGGATTTCAGGGGTGCGCGAGAAAGTCTACACGCGATTGGCCTGGGTACGTGGATTTCAGGGGCTCGCGTGAAGATTCACACGCGATCGTGCTGGGTACGTGGATTTTAGGGGTGCGCGAGAAAGTCTACACGCGATTGGCCTGGGTACGTGGATTTCAGGGGTGCGCGAGAAAGTCTACACGCGATTGGCCTGGGTACGTGGATTTCAGGGGCTCGCGTGAAGATTCACACGCGATCGTGCTGGGTACGTGGATTTCAGGGGTGCGCGAGAAAGTCTACACGCGATTGGCCTGGGTACGTGGATTTCAGGGGTGCGCGAGAAAGTCTACACGCGATTGGCCTGGGTACGTGGATTTCAGGGGCTCGCGTGAAGATTCACACGCGATCGTGCTGGGTACGTGGATTTCAGGGGTGCGCGAGAAAGTCTACACGCGATTGGCCTGGGTACGTGGATTTCAGGGGTGCGCGAGAAAGTCTACACGCGATTGGCCTGGGTACGTGGATTTCAGGGGCTCGCGTGAAGATTCACACGCGATCGTGCTGGGTACGTGGATTTCAGGGGTGCGCGAGAAAGTCTACACGCGATTGGCCTGGGTACGTGGATTTCAGGGGTGCGCGAGAAAGTCTACACGCGATTGGCCTGGGTACGTGGATTTCAGGGGCTCGCGGGTGGTTCCACACGCGAAAGGGCCTGTGCGAGTGGGGTAGTGCATTACGTGGGTGTGCGGGAAGTTCAAGACGTGAATTGGCAGTGTGGGTCCTCCCAGGTCTCCCCTCTACCCCCTCCACGACCTCTGCAGGCATCCCACACCACAGGGGACTACCCTGCACCCCATGTCATGTCCCGCAGGCAGCCCATCCACCATGGCCATGCCCCCCAGCCAAGCCACATGTCCCCTTGCACCCCCACCCCCCAGCACTGTGGGGCACCTGCCAGCAGGCCCCCACCCATGTCCAACTCCTGTTCCCCACCACCCCCACACCCCAGCAGTGCAGGGGCAGCTTCCACCAGGCCCCCACCATGTCTCCCAGCACCCCCACGCCCCCAGTCACCAGGGGCACCCTCCACCAGGCCCCCACCCATGTCTCCCAGCACCCCCACGCCCCCAGTCACCAGGGGCACCCTCCACCAGGCCCCCACCCATGTCTCCCAGCACCCCCACGCCCCCAGCCACCAGGGGCAGCTTCCACCAGGCCCCCACCCATGTCTCCCAGCACCCCCACACCCCCAGTCACCAGGGGCACCCTCCACCAGGCCCCCACCCATGTCTCACACCACCCCCACGCCCCCAGTCACCAGGGGCACCCTCCACCAGGCCCCCACCCATGTCTCACACCACCCCCACGCCCCAGCAGTGCAGGGGCAGCTTCCACCAGGCCCCCACCCATTTCTCCCAGCACCCCCACGCCCCCAGCCACCAGGGGCACCCTCCACCAGGCCCCCACCCATGTCTCCCAGCACCCCCACACCCCCAGTCACCAGGGGCACCCTCCACCAGGCCCCCACCCATGTCTCACACCACCCCCACGCCCCCAGTCACCAGGAGCACCCTCCACCAGGCCCCCACCCATGTCTCACACCACCCCCACCACCCAGCCACCAGGGGCACCCTCCACCAGGCCCCCACCCATGTCTCACACCACCCCCACGCCCCAGCAGTGCAGTGGCAGCTTCCACCAGGCCCCCACCCATGTCTCACACCACCCCCACGCCCCAGCAGTGCAGGGGCAGCTTCCACCAGGCCCCCACCCATGTCTCCCACCCCCCCCACCCCCCAGCCACCAGGGGCAGCCTCCAGCAGGCCCCCACCCATGTCTCCCAGCACCCCCACACCCCCAGTCACCAGGGGCACCCTCCACCAGGCCCCCACCCATGTCTCACACCACCCCCACGCCCCCAGTCACCAGGAGCACCCTCCACCAGGCCCCCACCCATGTCTCACACCACCCCCACCACCCAGCCACCAGGGGCACCCTCCACCAGGCCCCCACCCATGTCTCACACCACCCCCACGCCCCAGCAGTGCAGTGGCAGCTTCAACCAGGCCCCCACCCATGTCTCACACCACCCCCACGCCCCAGCAGTGCAGGGGCAGCTTCCACCAGGCCCCCACCCATGTCTCCCAGCACCCCCACGCCCCCAGCCACCAGGGGCACCCTCCACCAGGCCCCCACCCATGTCTCACACCACCCCCACACCCCAGCAGTGCAGGGGCAGCTTCCACCAGGCCCCCACCCATGTCTCCCACCCCCCCCACCCCCCAGCCACCAGGGGCAGCCTCCAGCAGGCCCCCACCCATGTCTCCCAGCACCCCCACACCCCCAGTCACCAGGGGAACCCTCCACCAGGCCCCCACCCATGTCTCACACCACCCCCACGCCCCCAGTCACCAGGGGCACCCTCCACCAGGCCCCCACCCATGTCTCCCAGCACCCCCACCACCCAGCCACCAGGGGCACCCTCCACCAGGCCCCCACCCATGTCTCACACCACCCCCACGCCCCAGCAGTGCAGGGGCAGCTTCCACCAGGCCCCCACCCATGTCTCACACCACCCCCACGCCCCAGCAGTGCAGGGGCAGCTTCCACCAGGCCCCCACCCATGTCTCCCAGCACCCCCACGCCCCCAGTCACCAGGGGCACCCTCCACCAGGCCCCCACCCATGTCTCACACCACCCCCACGCCCCAGCAGTGCAGGGGCAGCTTCCACCAGGCCCCCACCCATGTCTCACACCACCCCCACGCCCCAGCAGTGCAGGGGCAGCTTCCACCAGGCCCCCACCCATGTCTCCCAGCACCCCCACCACCCAGCCACCAGGGGCACCCTCCACCAGGCCCCCACCCATGTCTCACACCACCCCCACGCCCCAGCAGTGCAGTGGCAGCTTCAACCAGGCCCCCACCCATGTCTCACACCACCCCCACGCCCCAGCAGTGCAGGGGCAGCTTCCACCAGGCCCCCACCCATGTCTCCCAGCACCCCCACGCCCCCAGCCACCAGGGGCACCCTCCACCAGGCCCCCACCCATGTCTCACACCACCCCCACACCCCAGCAGTGCAGGGGCAGCTTCCACCAGGCCCCCACCCATGTCTCCCACCACCCCCACGCCCCCAGTCACCAGGGGCAGCCTCCAGCAGGCCCCCACCCATGTCTCCCAGCACCCCCACACCCCCAGTCACCAGGGGCACCCTCCACCAGGCCCCCACCCATGTCTCACACCACCCCCACGCCCCCAGTCACCAGGGGCACCCTCCACCAGGCCCCCACCCATGTCTCCCAGCACCCCCACCACCCAGCCACCAGGGGCACCCTCCACCAGGCCCCCACCCATGTCTCACACCACCCCCACGCCCCAGCAGTGCAGGGGCAGCTTCCACCAGGCCCCCACCCATGTCTCACACCACCCCCACGCCCCAGCAGTGCAGGGGCAGCTTCCACCAGGCCCCCACCCATGTCTCCCAGCACCCCCACGCCCCCAGTCACCAGGGGCACCCTCCACCAGGCCCCCACCCATGTCTCACACCACCCCCACGCCCCAGCAGTGCAGGGGCAGCTTCCACCAGGCCCCCACCCATGTCTCACACCACCCCCACGCCCCCAGTCACCAGGGGCAGCCTCCAGCAGGCCCCCACCCATGTCTCCCAGCACCCCCACACCCCCAGTCACCAGGGGCACCCTCCACCAGGCCCCCACCCATGTTTCACACCACCCCCACCCCCCAGCCACCAGGGGCACCCTCCACCAGGCCCCCACCCATGTCTCACACCACCCCCACGCCCCAGCAGTGCAGGGGCAGCTTCCACCAGGCCCCCACCCATGTCTCCCAGCACCCCCACACCCCCAGTCACCAGGGGCACCCTCCACCAGGCCCCCACCCATGTCTCACACCACCCCCACGCCCCCAGTCACCAGGGGCACCCTCCACCAGGCCCCCACCCATGTCTCCCAGCACCCCCACGCCCCCAGCCACCAGGGGCACCCTCCACCAGGCCCCCACCCATGTCTCACACCACCCCCACGCCCCAGCAGTGCAGGGGCAGCTTCCACCAGGCCCCCACCCATGTCTCCCAGCACCCCCACCCCCCAGCACTGTGGGGCACCTGCCAGCAGGCCCCCACCCATGTCTCCCACCACCCCCACCCCCCAGCCACCAGGGGCAGCCTCCAGCATGTCCTCACAATCCCCAATCATGTGCGTAATGGTCAGCCTCCACAGCCAAAAAGCCCTACCAAGTAACCCATTCACCCACATGGAAATGGAAATCACATGTTACACCCCCAATGTACATGAAGCTAATGAACCCATGTCTGTCACACACAATGGTTGCAATTGAATGGGAAAACACCCAACATGACATGCATGAAACCAAAGAGATGATACCACACAGTGAAGTATGGAAACAAAATTGTATTGAAAATAACAAAGAATGCAAAAGAAAGAAAACAAACTACAATGTGAATGAGAAAAAAAAAGCTGCATGTCCATATAAAAACACAAAACTGCAAATGAGAATCCAAAAAAAATGTGTCCAAAGTCTAATGAAAAAAAATCTCCATGCAATAAAAAAAATATGATAAAAAATAACAAGGGTCCATGAGCCCAACTGAGCAAAGGAAACCTACTAAAAAACCTACCTAAAATTAAACTATATACAAAAAGTGGAGCAGTGTCCGTCGACTCCAAATCATAATAAGAAAGAAAGGAAACCTAACACTAAAGAACTATATACAAAGGCGGCGGGCAAGTCCAGCGGCTCACTCCGTGGTGTCCCGGGCCAGGGCATCATCAAACTCCTGTTCGATGTCCCGGAGGCGGTCCAGTTCCATGGCCCCGAGGGTCCGCAGGGACGACGACGCGGCCTCCTCCAACCCCCTGCGGATTGCCTCGAGGCACTCGGCCCGCCTCACGGCCCTCCGCATGGAGTTCTCCGCCCTGACCATCGTGAGCCGCGCCTCTTCCGCCCGCCGCCGCTCCGCACCTATCTGCTGGCCCAACCGCTGCCACATGGAAGACACCCTCTGTCCTGGGTCCCCCTGCCCTCCGGCCGATGCCTGCCCCTCCGATGTCGTAAGCCCCGAGCCTTCATGTCTCCCACCATGATGCTGCTGCTGCTGCTCTGCCTCTGCCCGTGCACTGCCTCCTGCTGCCTGCACATCCTCCACCGGCTGGGGTGCAGTTGTCGATGTGGCCACCCCTGCTGGACCTCCGACTCCCGACTGTGGCAGGGATGCCTCCTCCACCAGCCTGGCCACACCGTCAGAGGCAGCTCCACAGGGCACCCAGGTGACTGATGGGTGGGAAGATGGCACAGAGTACGACTGGCGCGTAGGGGGTCCAGTTGAGGAGGGGGTCGTGGCAAAACCCATCAGACGGAGGAATCCGGCCTGGGTGACCTGTCCCAGCAGGCTGACCTGGTCAACGAGCCATTCGAGATGACGTGCAGTCTCTTCATGAAAAGACTGCAGGTCACCTCGCATGGCCCGTTGACGCAACGCCACACCAGCCAGGACAGGCTCAACCCGGGCCTGGATAGCCACGTCCGCAGGCAGAGGAAGGCCAGTTGACGTCAGCTCATCCCCTGCCTGAAAACTGGTCTGGACATAGGCATCCCTACTGGTGCAAGATGATGCAGGGACAGGATCAGGGACAGGATTGCACACAGGCACCTCCGCGGCGGCCTGTGCTGCCTCCTGTCCCTGGTCCTGCACTGCACCACTAGCACCAGTGGGATCCCCACCCCCAGACCCCGTCTCCGGTGCTTGCACGGCCTCCTCCTCCACCAAACCCCCCACCAACCTGGATGACTCTGTGCCATCTTCCCCTGTTGGGCCCTGTGGGGTCCCAGCTGCCCCTTCTGCTGCCGAGGAGTCCAACTGCAACCTCCGCCTCTTGGACCTCCCCCCGGCAGCTGCGGCCTGGGACGCGGCACCGGACTCCTCACTCCCCGACGAGATGACAACATGGGAGGGGAGCCGGGCCTTGCGTCTCCGGCTGGCGGTGGGATCCCCGCCGCTGTGCTCCACAGCACCTTCTCCGCCCTCTTCATCAGTTGACGCTGCAGACAGGGAGAAACAAAACACAGGCATCAGGGCACTGTACAATGGACACATACACACATGACAGTTGTACATGAGTGGCATTGGCAAACCTCAGACATGTCATCACGATCCCCAACACACATGTCATTACAACTCGCACACACCAGCCATACCACAGCCATATCGCAACTGCCAACACCATCCATACACATACAACAGCATGAGCAGCCAAAGGTGAGCCAGACATCACATGCAACACAGGAAGTGCACCACACATGTACACACACCACCACACTTGCATGCATGTGTACACCTCTGCCAAGTGTCGCAGTGTTCAGACGGGCATCCATGTCACATCTGCCCATCAGGCTTCCACTTAAAGCTGTCACATGCATCCATGTTGCATCACTGTTGCACCCTTGTCAAATACACACACATGCACACAGCGCTGATACATGCAGCTGAAAACAACATACATGCGTGACATCACGGACATGTCTACTCACATACACATTCATGTAAACTTGTGTGCCCACACAACTGCATTTGGCATGCAAGCCCACACACACAGGCACCATCCATGTCTCACACATTCCAGCCCTCGCATGTGTCAGCCCCACGGCCCTGTACACACGCACCCATACTCGACCCCATACAAACAGATGTGCAACCTGCACACTACTGAACAATCACCACACGCACTGCTCACAATCAGGATGCATGTACACTCACCGCTCAACTCCAGACGGGTCTGCCTCTCAAGGACCTGGACGTGGAGCGCTGGGGATATACGTTCCAGGACCCTCATCTGTTCTTCCGACAATTGGCCCCGGCGCCCCTTGGCATCCGCTGCCTTCAAGAGGCGCCGGGCCTTGTTCAGGGTCCTGGACCTGAAGTCCTCCCAGCGCTTCTTGACATGTTGGTAGTCGCGGACTGCCACCCCCTCCGCGTTGATGGCAGTCACGATGTCAGTCCAGATCCGAGTCCGTCCTTCCTTGTCGGCGCGGGAACTTCCGAAGAGGGCATCATACTGCCCCAGGACTTGCTCCACCAGGACACCAACTTCGGTGACACTGAAGCTGGTGCCCCTCTGCCTCTCTGGCCGGGGGTTGTCAGTGGTCACAGATGGAGTTTGCCCCGACATGACAACCCCAGAGGCAGGAGTGGGTGGGCAACTGGGTCCTGGGGCTGGGCTGTGGAGCGATGGAATCCCAGTCGGGAGTCTTTGGTTCCAGCAGGGGTGGTCACACCAACAGCACCCCTGGCTGATGTGCAGGCAGCAAATGGCAGGGCACGTGGGCAGCAGGCAGTCAGGCAGCAGCAGATGGCAGGTGGGAGCGTGCTCGGGGCTCTGGGGGGCAGTAGTTCGGCCTTCTGGGCAGGAGCGTGGTCTTCCGTGTGCTTACGCGTGGCCAGCTTGATACGGAGTGATTTGGCACGTGAAAATTCTGCACGTCAGCGTGTAATTCGAGGAAAGGCCCTTAGCGCGTAAGCGCGTCTGCACGCATACGCATTTTCATTGGACCAAAGGCCCTCAGCGCGTGAGCGCGTCTGTGACGTGACGTGCGAGGGAGTATCCCTCATTGCACGTGATGACAGCACACACGTGGATTCCAACCAATCGCGTGTGAAAGTTCACGGGACCCCGGAACACACGTACCCAGGCCAATGGCGTGTGGAACTACCCGCGCACCCCAAAACACACGTACCCAGGCCAATCGCGTGTGGAACTACCCGCGCACCCCGAAACACACGTACCCAGGCCAATCGCGTGTACGCTCGCTCCCCTCCGATCACACGCGATGACACCCGAATAGGGAAAACCAACGAGTCCGCCCACACGGAGGCGTCCCGCGCCCGCGCACAGCATAAAAGTGCGCGCAAACAACAAACGCGTATATACAGCGACGATGAATGCCCCATTTGTTGCTGCTGTGATTGTGGGACACCGCAGGAGGAGGAGAATAGCCAGGGCACGCATTTTTGCACCACGGACAAGCCTTTTTGGGATGCCTGACGACCAGGTCTACGGCAGGTATAGGTTTCCACCCCATATCATCCTAGACCTGGTCAGGGAGTGGGAAGATGACCTCACATCCCCCACCCTTTGCTCCCAAGCATTGAGCCCCTTGGAGAAGCTGCTCAATGTCTTGCATTTTTTGGCCACTGGGTCATTTCAGCGGACCACTGCCATAGTGGGGGGGGTCTCACAGGCCACGCAGTCACGCTGCCTACACCAGGTACTGGCAATCATGACAGCGCGCCCCTCAGTCCGCAGGCACATATACATGCCCAGAACACCCGCAGAAAGCCAGGCCGTTGTCCTGGATTTTTTCAGGGTGGCACACTTCCCCAAAGTGCTCGGTGCCATAGATTGCACCCATGTGGCCCTACGTCCACCTAGGGCCACTGAGCACATCTACCGAAACCGCAAGCACTGGCATTCCATCAATGTACAGGTGGTATGCGATGCAAAGGGAATCATCACCTCTGTCTATGCAAACTACCCTGGCTCCACCCATGACAGTTTCATATACAGAATGTCCGCCCTGAGCCGGGCCCTGGAAGCTGGGCAGCATGGCGACACATGGCTCCTAGGTCAGTACAAATGCCCTTGCACATGCATGCAAGTCACACACAGACAAATATACCAACCCTAATGATCTCAATTATTATCACCTCCCCAGGGGACAGTGCCTACCCTTTGAGCAACCACATGATGACGCCAATCCGGAACCCCACCACACCACCCCAGGTAAGATACAACGCCGCCCATATTGCAACCAGGGGCATAGTGGAGCGCACATTCGGAGTGCTCAAGTCACGTTTCCGCTCCCTTGACCGCTCTGGTGGGCAACTACTCTATGCACCAGCAGTTGTGTGCAGGATCATTGTGGCAGCATGTGTCCTGCACAATGTTGCAACACGGCAGGGCGTCCCGGTGGACATGGTGGTGCCCCCACATCCCCAACCACAGGCACAGGCGCTGCCCATGGGAGGGGACAGGGCACGTGGCGAGGTAGCCCGGACCCAGCTTGTGGCCACATTTTTCACCTAAACTCCCACCCCTGCGGAGTGCACACAGGCCTGGCACATACCAGGTGACTATCGATGATGACAAAGTGACAGTCAACTGTCACAACCCTACCACCCTGAGATAGTTGCCATGGAAGTGCCACATTGTCTGCATCCCTAGCTACTTAAACACAAGCTATCCTGTGCAACCAAAATGCACACATATGACATGTGACATGACATGAGCCATACACAAGTATTCCAAGGCACAATTAGGCAGGGGGGGGGGACAAGGGAACACAGAGAATGGTACTACTAGGCCAGGTGTCATTGTGATTGTGCAAGTGCAGGGGTAGGGGGAAGGGAAAAGTGCAAGGGTGGGGGGGAGTCCAGTACAGGGGAAGTAGGCCAAAAAAATAATACATAGGTCGCCTGGTGGCAACTGCTAAGGTAAGTGCAGACAAGTGCTTGGAAGGGAGGGCTGTAGGGATAGAGAGACAGTACTGCAGTGCAGGGGTTGCCAGGGTGGCAGTGCAAGTGGACAGTGGCTGGGCCAGGGACCGAGGTTGGTGAGAGTGTCCCAGTTGCAGCTCCTGTGCAGTTCCAGTGAACAATTCTGCAAGGGAGAGGCAGAGAGTAAGCAGAAGCAAAGAGGAAGGTCTTGAGGTGCTTCCAGAACTGGAGATGGTTCCCCTCAAGTTCAAGTCAGGAAGACTGTTCCAGGGGGAGGGCCCTGCTGCGGAGAGAAACCTACCCCCAGCTAGTTGCTCTGAGAAGCGGATGACCTGGACATGCAAGGTGTGCATCACACACCTGCAAAACAGGCCATGGCCATCACTGGCATGTCAGTCAAACCCTCCCAAACATCAACATGACATGTCAAGCAATACCCATACACCGAGCCAGTAACGATAAGGTACACATTGCCATGTCCTAAATGTACAGTGGCATCGGACAATGATGCCTGACCCGGAATCCGATGAAATGACAGACCAACAAAATGTCCCACCCAAAATAGGTCAATTCCAAATGCATTACAACAGTCGTAGACGTAACATCACCATGATTGCCTGGCTATATGCACATTATGCATTGCAAAATCAACACTGCAGCTCATGTGTGCAATGTCCTACTCCTGCATCACACTGCTCAGCGCACAGCACAGTGAACAGCCATTGCGTGTGATGCACACCCTGAGCATCACATCTAAGTGACAGACTACATCAAACATCAAATTAGGCATGTACTGGAACCATAATCGGTCACAGAACATGTGCTGGCAGGACACAGTGGGCACCAGAAGCCAAACAGTGTACACGTGGATATGCAAGGGTGGGAGTACATGGAGTGCATCCGAGTGCAAGTGTGTGGTTCTGCAAGGACATGCACTCCACATATGCATGTGCACTCAAGTGACCATCAGTGTTCCCTACACATCACATGTGAACATCCACCATGTGTACACCCCAGCATGTCAAACCACTACTATCCCCTTGCACCTGAAAGGAAAAAACAACACATGAACAGGCATTGATCAGCAGAACACAACATGTACATAGGACAACAACATTACAATGTCAGAGTTCCCATCACACTGCAGGGCAACGCAACTATCAACAACAACCCCCCCCCCCCCCTCGCAAATGACCATGCCCACTGAACAACTGCACCTGGGTCATGGGGCCTCCAACCCTCATTCCCACCTGGCCACAGGATCACCTTTACCCTTCGTGTCCATCTCCCACCTCGTGTGCAAAGAGATGCCTGAACCCTCAGAATCCACACTCATTTCCAAAAGCACATAATCCAAGGCATGAAAAGGAACCCAAACACCCTCCAGTAGATGACTTGACGTAGCAGTACGTCACAAAGGCCAAGTACTACCACAATGATGCAACAACCAAGGTAGCACAGCAAAACAATGTCACGACAGGATGTGAGACATGTGTGGTACATGACATAGGATGATGCACCATGAATGGATGTGTACTGTCACAGGTCCCCTGTACAGGCGCCGGAGTCTCATGAAACAACCACCCACACCATGTCCCGGGGGCCTGCAAGGTCAAACTCACACAGGCCCCTGAGATCCTGGTGGGGAATGAGGTTCAGGGATATGCAGTCGGGACAGGTGTAGACACACTGGATGACTGGAATGCGTGGCAGGTGAGGGGAGTAGGAATGAAACATGAAACCAGGGAATGCACGAGAATGTACAACCTGCATGAACACATGCACAATCCTAACAAACTTGGACATCATTGTCATGGCCTTCTGAAGTCCAGGCTCAGGAGTGGTACGAACCAACCACCCCCTCTAGGGTTTTGGCGCCTGCAAGTTCGGGTCTTACACAGGCATCCGCAACCCCAGTGGGGAAAGAGGGTCAGGGAACATTGCTTGGATAGGCATGGGAAGCAGGAACACCGGGTAGAGGGTACAGGTTTCAAAATTGCATAGGATCACGGGTGATTATGGTAAACAACATACCAAATAGGACCACACATACATCCATGCATCAGGACACTCCCCAGCAAGCCTATGCAGGGCAGTTTGTAAGAAAATACAACAAGACACTTAGCTCTGGTTTTGAGTGCTGGCCTCCTGCCTGCGCACTCTCAGGTCCGGTTACAGGAGCACTGCAATGCTGCAAAGAGAGACACAGTCAGCAACCTGTACGTGCCAATTACACAAAAACACAACGCAAAACATGCCCCATGACAACATACAACTCTACAAACAGACAATCTGTGCTCCATGCTTCGTACCCATATATAACATCACCCCTGTGACGGGTCATTCACAGTCAATGCAGTAAGTCAGCCGCTGGTGGGTGCGTGTCAAATGGAACACCAATGTGTCACAATTCACACAACATGCAATGTTCCCTGGGTAAGCAGACAGACCCATATGGCAAGCCATGACTACAGAGCAAGTTGCGTACCACCATGACCAAAACAAAGTTGCCAGTGCATTTATCATGAAGTGCGTGGAATAGACATGCACTGCACCCGAGTATGTCCCTTGCTGTATGTCCCTGTGAGCTGCCCCTTTCCATGTCTTGGAAGGCTACATGGTTGATACAAGTGCCTCAATGATCCTTGGTGTACCGCAGGGTATGTGCCACTGCCCCCGCATGTGTCCCAGACAACCCTACTATCAACAGCCATCAGTCCACGAACACATCTGAGCTGCATTGTGTGCTTCAACACAAATATTTGTCTAAGCTCACCCTCAGTGCTGTGACTAAGCCTGCATGTGCAACTCGCCTGGTGCAAGCTTTGCTGTCTCGTGGCACCCCTGTGATGCTCACCTTGCCTGGAGTTCCTTGGAACATGTCAGCAGTTCTAGGATGTGGGTCTGCAATCACTGTGGCTCTGCTCGTGCACACATGTGCATGTGGGCACCAACAAACGGGTCAGGAATTACGTCGTCCAATGGGACATGTCTGCTGGCAAAGGTGCTCTGGTGCCTCATTCCCCTGCAGAAAGTGCATGAAACACATGATTAATGCATCAAAGTGATCTGTGTGTGTCTCATCAGGCATCTCATTACTTGACCATGTCAGAGAGTCACATCACAAATCACACCATCAGTCCGTCTTTCACCTCCAAAGTGTGGAACACTATCTACAGCATGATTTGCAACAAGCACGTGTACAGGAAAGATATGAAACATAATACACAATGCATAGCAATCAATGTCCACATTAATCATGACACGCCCCATCTAGCAAAAGCTGAACAGTGGACAATTACACCTAAATCATCCCCACTAGGGGTGTCAACACAAGTCAAAAAGCACCAGACATGCCACAGATATGACAGTCCAAAGCCCTTGTGTAAAATTCTGTAACACCGAACCATCCTTGCGAGCCCATGGATAAGGGAGGCAGGAGTGGCATATGTGAGTCAAGGAACCCAAGCAGCAAACACATACACAAGACAACCATGAAGGGCCCAGCTGGAACAGACAGTGGATGCCTTCAAAAACCACAAGGCACCGCACTGTCACATGTAAGCACAATGGACGACAAATTTTAAACTAACTCAACTATTAACTAATTACACTAACTATGGAAAACCTACATTACCTATTTAAACTAACTATCAAACTGAAAGTTAACTAACTAAACTAAAAGAAAAATCAAAAATGGCCACATACGACCCGGGGGGGAGGGGAGGCACCCAGGAGGGGGGAGGTACAGGGTGCTGCTCAACATCCACATGCGATGATGCTGAGCCAAAAAAAAATACCTCCATGGGCTCAACGCCTTCACAGCACGACCTATGTGGGAGATAGATGGTCGTCCGAGTCTGGCTCATCCTGTAAAGGAGGACGTGGCACAGTAGCCTGGCCACGCCTAGCCGCAGCTTGCCCCTCGTCGGCAGCAAGTCTGCCGGACAGGTGAGCCTGGTTCTGTGTGGCGATGTTACATAGGTCTGCATGCAGGACCTCACGTGATACACGTGCTTCCTCTTGCAAGGTAGCACGTGTAACACGGAGTTCCTCCTGCAAGGCCTGGCTGGACAACCGCTGCACCTCCCGGCAAGCCTGTAGCTCAGCCGAGATGGTGCGCTCAAGCTGTGCAAACCTCTCCTCTGCCCGCTGCCTCTGGGACATCATAAGGACACCCAGAGTGGATCTGAGGGAGGCATACTCCTCCCTCAGGGCATCCATGTGCGCCTCTGCGTGAGCAGCAATTGCTTGACGCAGAGACGACATTTCAGCCTGGCGTGCCCTGTCTGAGGCCGCCAGGCCCAGCCTGAGTGAGCGGGCCGTGGACCGTGCCGCCTGCTGCTGGAGAAGCACCTGCCTAGCAGGGGGGAGCACAGATCGGGCCACACGCTCCATGCTGTCAGCGATGTTCTCCATTGCTGCCCCCTGCCGTTCTGAATTGGCAGTCATGTCTTGCTCCCACTCAGTATACAGCGGTTGCGCGCGGCTACCGCGTTGCCGGGCTTGACCCCTGCGGGACCCAAGGACCGGGGGTCCTCGCTGTGTTGGCACCGCCTGCGGCTGCACGACTACATGCCCCCGTCGACGTGATGTCCCAGGCACATCAGTGACTGGTGTGGAGGGTGACCCTGCGTCCCGATCCACCACGGGCGGAGGAGCCAAGACTGTCTGATCCCTCAGTGCAGGGGTCGCAGACAGAGGAGTGTCCACATCAGAATCACTCACCCCTGACACATGGACTTGATGCTGATCCAACTCAACATGGACGTCAGAGTCGTCATCAAGGCTGGACTCATAGGCAGCCAGAGACAGGATGGACTGCAGCACTTGGGGGTTTTCGTGGCCTACCACCCCACGACCCCCACTAGTGCCGGGTTGATGTGGTCTTACCAACCCTGTGTCTGGCATGACACCACCATCCTCTGCATCCATTGCGTCATCACCTGAAAGATAGAGAGGAAAAGGTCACTACACATGTCAGAAGCACACAACACACACACACACACCGACAGCAAAGGCATCCGGCAGACATGTGAGACACAACATATGACCTGGCATGCATGCTGGGTCTACTTAGAATAGCTTCTGTGATCAGACCTGTTGAAAGGTGGCAGTTTGCATGGAAGTGGGTCTATGCAGTGCAGAAAATGTGTACGCCACTCACTACCTACATGTACAGGCACTCCATGGTGTGTGCCAGGAAATGTGAAGGCAGTGCAATGTCAAAATCAGACATCACGTGCATTGTGTATTCAATGTGTACCATGTCTAGAAGGCAAGCACCCCTCCACCCCAGTACCAAAGCAGGGATGCCTAGCATGGCATCAAAAGGCTGACCATACACCTGTGTATTGACAAGCAGTGTTGACTGGCATCAACAGCTTAATGTGATTTGAATTGCAACACTGCAAATGATGCTGGTACAGTGGGCAGGACACATGATGGAAGATCCGGAGGCCGGCCACGTGTGAAGAAGACACGACAAGAGTTGGAGAGAGTCATTGGCCATTGAACAGGCTGAGGCCTGTGAGCCACACAGATTGTCAGAGCCTAAACATGTGTGCAACGCAGGACTGAGCCACAGTTGACATGGGGAGCCCGATAATATGGCAGGCAATGTATGTAACCAAGGACTCATATTACAGTGATCATCCAGTCAAGGACACATAGGGGCATGCGTGCAATGCACATGGAGCATGAATGGGCACTCATGTCCCTGCGGGACTTCTGACCCATGCACAGTACAAGTGGGATACCCTGCATCGAGTACTAAGGCTGTACCACACGGCATATGTCTGGCAGTTTCTACGCTGGAAGTTGGCATCTACACAGGACACATGAACATGAAACTACACATTGGCAAGAATGTAGCAGACCAGTGTAAAGGTGGAACTGGGGTGCAGAGTGGCGGAGGAGGGGCAAGGGAGCATGGCCACATGGAGTCCCGCATGCAGGCAGAGGAGACATGCATGACGGTGGCATTGCATTACTTGCACATCAGAACCATGTACACGTGACATGTAGCAGCAATCATGCACAACACATCCCACAAGTGAAACACACACGTCCTCAACAACTACGCATCAACACTCACTGGACTGGGCATCAAAGTCCAGCATCTCTCCCACACCTTCGACCAATTCTGTTGGTATGAACTCCGCAACGAGAGCCTCATGCGGAGTGAGTTCTTCCTCCTCTGGTGCAGGCCCACCGCCAGTCACCAGAGTCAAGTTGTAATTTGAGGCACGCTTGGCCTTAGTGCTGCGCTTGATGTCATTCCAGCGCTTTTTGCACTCCTGCGCCGTGCGCACCTCATGGCCGAATGAACTGACATGTTCCGCCACATGCTTCCAGTGGGTGTCACGTTGGGCAGCCGTAGTCTGACTATTGGCACCCACTAGCATGTCACGGCTGTGTCCCCGCACGTAGTCCACGAGGAAGTCCAGTTCCTGCTTACAGAAAGGCTTCTTCCTCGACGTGCAGGAGGTCGTGGCTGTGTGTGGGGTCCCAGCCTGTGCTGCAGATGCAACCTTCCTCCTCTTGGACTGTGGCGCAGACCCTGGCTGGCTAATGCCGCCCTGACCAGTATGGCCAGTGGGTTGGGTGGATTGAGCCGAGGGAGTGGCAGGTGGAGGGATGACCAAAGGCCTGACTTGTGTCAGTGGCAGCTGGGTGCCCACTAATGGACCCTGCGCAGCAACATCAGCTGTGGCAGGGTCATTGACCGCAACGGTCCTGGTTGGCAGACTCACAACCGGGGTGCTGTTGGGTGCATCTGCCCCTGCACTTGCCAACACCCGGCTGTTCGGGGCAGCAGATGACATGACTGCCCCAGGGACACGTGTCTTGGTCTGCGCAGCCCGGCCTGCCCCAATGGTTTCCCCCCTGGCCTGTTGGAGATCTACCAAGGGCTCTTCAAGTGCCAACGCAGCCTGCGCTGGCAGACCCTGAGCCTGGGTGGCGGTGTCCACAGCTGCACCTGCAGCTACCGCTACCCTTGGGCCCGTGGCAGTCGATGAAAGGGACTGCCGGGTCATACGGGTGCCAGTGCCAGATGCAGGAGCTGCATCCCCCTGAACCACAGGGGGTGGTGGCATGGCTGCACCAAACATGGCACAACATTGTGCTCAAGTGGCGCACCCCTGCCTCTTCCCCCTCTGTGGCTGCCCTGGACACCCTGGAGTCCCCCTACTCCCTGGTCACCACGGCCACGTCCCCGACCACGCCCGCCACGAGGAGGACGCCCAGCTGAGGCGCCCCTCACCTTTGGTAGCCTCCCTACCATGGCACAGATGTAATAGTGCTGGCACAGATGGAGTGGTGCCAATGGGAGGTGTACAGCACAATTGACCTGGGCAATTGGGGTGAAGGGGGTGGGAAGCAAGATGTTAACAGCCCCCCTGCACCTGCAAGGCTGTATGTGACCCCGGTGATGTGTTGACGGGTCACGCAACGCTCAGGCACCCCAAAACTGCAGTAAAACCGTGCACGCAACCCTGCAGCCTACGTGCGTGGATTAAACCTCCCGCAGTACGCGGTGGCACCCAGTAACACGAATAACGCGTACGCGTGGGACACGCAGGCTACGATGACATCGAAAATGGGTGCGATACACAGGGGCACCCGCAGTGGGAAAAGGAGCGTTTGCGACTCACCGTCTGACTAGCGCGATGCAGAAAAACACGCGTAGCCAATACCCCCGCCAAAAGAAGAGATACGTCCTTGAGAGCTGTGAAGTAGATGGCGCGCGAAACAACTGGAAGCAGCAACACACGTCGGTCTCCACGAAAGGCACGTACAGCGAACTGCTGGGCCCGCTCACCTTTAACCCGTGCTGAGGGAAACGCACGCGCGCGTCACGTCACGTGCACTTTTTCACGTTTGATTACGCGCATTACACGCGGACGTGCACTTTTTCACGCGGACGTGCAGTTTTTCACGCGCGCACGCTTATGCATGGGCCCTTTCCTCCTATTACAAGCGGACGTGCAGTTTTTCACGGGCGCTTACGCGCATTACACGCTGCGTGCAGATTTTTCACGTGCCTAATCACTCGTATCAAGCTGGCCACGCGAAAACACACGGAAGACCACGCTCCTGCACAGAAGGCCAATTCACTGGCACCCAGTGCCCCAAGCAGCCTCCCACATGCCATCTGCTACTGCCTGCCTGCCTGCCTGCCTGCCTGCCTGCCTGCTGCCACCGTGCCCTGCCATTTGGTGCCTGCACATCAGCCATCTGCAGGGGTCCTGTTGCTGTGTCCACCCCTGCTGGTACAGAAGAGTCCCAACTCAAATGACATCACTCCACAGCCCAGCCCCAGGACCCAGTTGGCCACCCACTCCTGCCCCTGGGGTTGCCATGTCGGGCACATCCACATCTGACACCAGTGGCAACCCCCGGCCAGAGGGGCAGAGGGGCACCAGCTTCAGTGCCACCGAAGTTGGTGTCCTGGTGGAGCAAGTCCTGGGGCAGTATGATGCCCTCTTCGGATCGTCCCGCGCCAACAGGGAAGGACGGGAGAGGATGCGGAGGGGGTGGGAACCCGCGCCATCCAGAAGGTCAAGAAGCGCTGGGAGGACTTGAGGTCCAGGAGCCTCATGAAGGCCCGGCGCCTTGTGGAGGGTGCCCCTGGTGACTGGGGGCGTGGGGGTGCTGGGAGACATGGGTGGGGGCCTGGTGGAGGGTGCCCCTGGTGGCTGGGGGGTGGGGGGGGTGGGAGACATGGGTGGGGGCCTGGTGGAGGGTGCCCCTGGTGGCTGGGGCGTGGGGGTGGTGGGAGACATGGGTGGGGGCCTGGTGGAGGGTGCCCCTGCACTGCTGGGGGGTGGGGGTGGTGTGAGACATGGGTGGGGGCCTGGTGGAGGGTGCCCCTGGTGGCTGGGGGGTGGAGGGGGTGTGAGACATGGGTGGGGGCCTGGTGGCGGCTGCCCCTGGTGGCTGGGGGGTGGGGGGGGTGGGAGACATGGGTGGGGGCCTGGTGGAGGGTGCCCCTGGTGACTGGGGGCGTGGGGGTGGTGGGAGACATGGGTGGGGGCCTGGTGGAGGGTGCCCCTGGTGGCTGGGGGGTGGGGGGGGTGTGAGACATGGGTGGGGGCCTGGTGGAGGGTGCCCCTGGTGGCTGGGGGCGTGGGGGTGCTGGGAGACATGGGTGGGGGCCTGGTGGAAGCTGCCCCTGCACTGCTGGGGGGTGGGGGTGGTGTGAGACATGGGTGGGGGCCTGGTGGAGGGTGCCCCTGGTGGCTGGGGGGTGGGGGGGGTGTGAGACATGGGTGGGGGCCTGGTGGAGGGTGCCCCTGGTGGCTGGGGGGTGGGGGGGGTGTGAGACATGGGTGGGGGCCTGGTGGAGGCTGCCCCTGCACTGCTGGGGGGTGGGGGTGGTGTGAGACATGGGTGGGGGCCTGGTGGAGGGTGCCCCTGGTGGCTGGGGGGTGGGGGTGGTGTGAGACATGGGTGGGGGCCTGGTGAAGGGTGCCCCTGGTGACTGGGGGCGTGGGGGTGCTGGGAGACATGGGTGGGGGCCTGGTGGAGGCTGCCCCTGGTGACTGGGGGCGTGGGGGTGGTGGGAGACATGGGTGGGGGCCTGGTGGAGGCTGCCCCTGGTGGCTGGGGGGTGGAGGGGGTGTGAGACATGGGTGGGGGCCTGGTGGCGGCTGCCCCTGGTGGCTGGGGGGTGGGGGGGGTGGGAGACATGGGTGGGGGCCTGGTGGAGGGTGCCCCTGGTGACTGGGGGCGTGGGGGTGGTGGGAGACATGGGTGGGGGCCTGGTGGAGGGTGCCCCTGGTGGCTGGGGGGTGGGGGTGGTGGGAGACATGGGTGGGGGCCTGGTGGAGGGTGCCCCTGGTGGCTGGGGGGTGGGGGTGGTGTGAGACATGGGTGGGGGCCTGGTGGAGGGTGCCCCTGGTGGCTGGGGGGTGGGGGTGGTGGGAGACATGGGTGGGGGCCTGGTGGAGGGTGCCCCTGGTGGCTGGGGGCGTGGGGGTGCTGGGAGACATGGGTGGGGGCCTGGTGGAGGGTGCCCCTGGTGACTGGGGGCGTGGGGGTGCTGGGAGACATGGGTGGGGGCCTGGTGGAGGGTGCCCCTGGTGGCTGGGGGCGTGGGGGTGCTGGGAGACATGGGTGGGGGCCTGGTGGAAGCTGCCCCTGCACTGCTGGGGGGTGGGGGTGGTGTGAGACATGGGTGGGGGCCTGGTGGAGGGTGCCCCTGGTGGCTGGGGGGTGGGGGTGGTGTGAGACATGGGTGGGGGCCTGGTGGAGGGTGCCCCTGGTGACTGGGGGCGTGGGGGTGCTGGGAGACATGGGTGGGGGCCTGGTGGAGGCTGCCCCTGGTGACTGGGGGCGTGGGGGTGGTGGGAGACATGGGTGGGGGCCTGGTGGAGGGTGCCCCTGGTGGCTGGGGGGTGGAGGGGGTGTGAGACATGGGTGGGGGCCTGGTGGCGGCTGCCCCTGGTGGCTGGGGGGTGGGGGGGGTCGGAGACATGGGTGGGGGCCTGGTGGAGGGTGCCCCTGGTGACTGGGGGCGTGGGGGTGGTGGGAGACATGGGTGGGGGCCTGGTGGAGGGTGCCCCTGGTGGCTGGGGGGTGGGGGGGGTGTGAGACATGGGTGGGGGCCTGGTGGAGGCTGCCCCTGCACTGCTGGGGGGTGGGGGTGGTGTGAGACATGGGTGGGGGCCTGGTGGAGGGTGCCCCTGGTGGCTGGGGGGTGGGGGTGGTGTGAGACATGGGTGGGGGCCTGGTGAAGGGTGCCCCTGGTGACTGGGGGCGTGGGGGTGCTGGGAGACATGGGTGGGGGCCTGGTGGAGGCTGCCCCTGGTGACTGGGGGCGTGGGGGTGGTGGGAGACATGGGTGGGGGCCTGGTGGAGGCTGCCCCTGGTGGCTGGGGGGTGGAGGGGGTGTGAGACATGGGTGGGGGCCTGGTGGCGGCTGCCCCTGGTGGCTGGGGGGTGGGGGGGGTGGGAGACATGGGTGGGGGCCTGGTGGAGGGTGCCCCTGGTGACTGGGGGCGTGGGGGTGGTGGGAGACATGGGTGGGGGCCTGGTGGAGGGTGCCCCTGGTGGCTGGGGGGTGGGGGGGGTGTGAGACATGGGTGGGGGCCTGGTGGAGGGTGCCCCTGGTGGCTGGGGGCGTGGGGGTGCTGGGAGACATGGGTGGGGGCCTGGTGGAAGCTGCCCCTGCACTGCTGGGGGGTGGGGGTGGTGTGAGACATGGGTGGGGGCCTGGTGGAGGGTGCCCCTGGTGGCTGGGGGGTGGGGGTGGTGTGAGACATGGGTGGGGGCCTGGTGGAGGGTGCCCCTGGTGACTGGGGGCGTGGGGGTGCTGGGAGACATGGGTGGGGGCCTGGTGGAGGCTGCCCCTGGTGACTGGGGGCGTGGGGGTGGTGGGAGACATGGGTGGGGGCCTGGTGGAGGGTGCCCCTGGTGGCTGGGGGGTGGGGGGGGTGGGAGACATGGGTGGGGGCCTGGTGGAGGGTGCCCCTGGTGACTGGGGGCGTGGGGGTGCTGGGAGACATGGGTGGGGGCCTGGTGGAGGCTGCCCCTGGTGACTGGGGGCGTGGGGGTGGTGTGAGACATGGGTGGGGGCCTGGTGGAGGCTGCCCCTGGTGGCTGGGGGGTGGAGGGGGTGTGAGACATGGGTGGGGGCCTGGTGGAGGCTGCCCCTGGTGACTGGGGGCGTGGGGGTGCTGGGAGACATGGGTGGGGGCCTGGTGGAAGCTGCCCCTGCACTGCTGGGGGGTGGGGGTGGTGTGAGACATGGGTGGGGGCCTGGTGGAGGGTGCCCCTGGTGGCTGGGGCGTGGGGGTGGTGGGAGACATGGGTGGGGGCCTGGTGGAGGGTGCCCCTGGTGACTGGGGGCGTGGGGGTGCTGGGAGACATGGGTGGGGGCCTGGTGGAGGCTGCCCCTGGTGACTGGGGGCGTGGGGGTGGTGGGAGACATGGGTGGGGGCCTGGTGGAGGGTGCCCCTGGTGGCTGGGGGGTGGGGGGGGTGTGAGACATGGGTGGGGGCCTGGTGGAGGGTGCCCCTGGTGGCTGGGGGGTGGGGGTGGTGGGAGACATGGGTGGGGGCCTGGTGGAGGGTGCCCCTGGTGACTGGGGGCGTGGGGGTGGTGGGAGACATGGGTGGGGGCCTGGTGGAGGCTGCCCCTGGTGACTGGGGGCGTGGGGGTGGTGGGAGACATGGGTGGGGGCCTGGTGGAGGGTGCCCCTGGTGGCTGGGGCGTGGGGGTGGTGGGAGACATGGGTGGGGGCCTGGTGGAGGGTGCCCCTGGTGGCTGGGGGGTGGGGGGGGGTGGGAGACATGGGTGGGGGCCTGGTGGAGGGTGCCCCTGGTGACTGGGGGCGTGGGGGTGCTGGGAGACATGGGTGGGGGCCTGGTGGAGGGTGCCCCTGGTGGCTGGGGCGTGGGGGTGGTGGGAGACATGGGTGGGGGCCTGGTGGAGGGTGCCCCTGGTGGCTGGGGGGTGGGGGGGGTGGGAGACATGGGTGGGGGCCTGGTGGAGGGTGCCCCTGGTGACTGGGGGCGTGGGGGTGCTGGGAGACATGGGTGGGGGCCTGGTGGAGGCTGCCCCTGGTGACTGGGGGCGTGGGGGTGGTGTGAGACATGGGTGGGGGCCTGGTGGAGGCTGCCCCTGGTGGCTGGGGGGTGGAGGGGGTGTGAGACATGGGTGGGGGCCTGGTGGAGGCTGCCCCTGGTGACTGGGGGCGTGGGGGTGGTGGGAGACATGGGTGGGGGCCTGGTGGAGGGTGCCCCTGGTGGCTGGGGGGTGGGGGGGGTGTGAGACATGGGTGGGGGCCTGGTGGAGGGTGCCCCTGGTGGCTGGGGGCGTGGGGGTGCTGGGAGACATGGGTGGGGGCCTGGTGGAAGCTGCCCCTGCACTGCTGGGGGGTGGGGGTGGTGTGAGACATGTGTGGGGGCCTGGTGGAGGGTGCCCCTGGTGGCTGGGGGGTGGGGGTGGTGTGAGACATGGGTGGGGGCCTGGTGGAGGGTGCCCCTGGTGACTGGGGGCGTGGGGGTGCTGGGAGACATGGGTGGGGGCCTGGTGGAGGCTGCCCCTGGTGACTGGGGGCGTGGGGGTGGTGGGAGACATGGGTGGGGGCCTGGTGGAGGGTGCCCCTGGTGGCTGGGGGGTGGGGGGGGGTGGGAGACATGGGTGGGGGCCTGGTGGAGGGTGCCCCTGGTGACTGGGGGCGTGGGGGTGCTGGGAGACATGGGTGGGGGCCTGGTGGAGGCTGCCCCTGGTGACTGGGGGCGTGGGGGTGGTGTGAGACATGGGTGGGGGCCTGGTGGAGGCTGCCCCTGGTGGCTGGGGGGTGGAGGGGGTGTGAGACATGGGTGGGGGCCTGGTGGAGGCTGCCCCTGGTGACTGGGGGCGTGGGGGTGCTGGGAGACATGGGTGGGGGCCTGGTGGAAGCTGCCCCTGCACTGCTGGGGGGTGGGGGTGGTGTGAGACATGGGTGGGGGCCTGGTGGAGGGTGCCCCTGGTGGCTGGGGCGTGGGGGTGGTGGGAGACATGGGTGGGGGCCTGGTGGAGGGTGCCCCTGGTGACTGGGGGCGTGGGGGTGCTGGGAGACATGGGTGGGGGCCTGGTGGAGGCTGCCCCTGGTGACTGGGGGCGTGGGGGTGGTGGGAGACATGGGTGGGGGCCTGGTGGAGGGTGCCCCTGGTGGCTGGGGGGTGGGGGGGTGTGAGACATGGGTGGGGGCCTGGTGGAGGGTGCCCCTGGTGGCTGGGGGGTGGGGGTGGTGTGAGACATGGGTGGGGGCCTGGTGGAGGGTGCCCCTGGTGACTGGGGGCGTGGGGGTGGTGGGAGACATGGGTGGGGGCCTGGTGGAGGCTGCCCCTGGTGACTGGGGGCGTGGGGGTGGTGGGAGACATGGGTGGGGGCCTGGTGGAGGGTGCCCCTGGTGGCTGGGGCGTGGGGGTGGTGGGAGACATGGGTGGGGGCCTGGTGGAGGGTGCCCCTGGTGGCTGGGGGGTGGGGGGGGTGGGAGACATGGGTGGGGGCCTGGTGGAGGGTGCCCCTGGTGACTGGGGGCGTGGGGGTGCTGGGAGACATGGGTGGGGGCCTGGTGGAGGGTGCCCCTGGTGGCTGGGGCGTGGGGGTGGTGGGAGACATGGGTGGGGGCCTGGTGGAGGGTGCCCCTGGTGGCTGGGGGGTGGGGGGGGTGGGAGACATGGGTGGGGGCCTGGTGGAGGGTGCCCCTGGTGACTGGGGGCGTGGGGGTGCTGGGAGACATGGGTGGGGGCCTGGTGGAGGGTGCCCCTGGTGGCTGGGGGGTGGGGGTGGTGTGAGACATGGGTGGGGGCCTGGTGGAGGGTGCCCCTGGTGACTGGGGGCGTGGGGGTGCTGGGAGACATGGGTGGGGGCCTGGTGGAGGCTGCCCCTGGTGACTGGGGGCGTGGGGGTGGTGGGAGACATGGGTGGGGGCCTGGTGGAGGGTGCCCCTGGTGGCTGGGGGTGCAGGGGGACATGCGTTGGTGGGCAGTAGTGCTAGTTGATATGTGGGTTGGCTGGTGGGCATGGCCATGGTGGATGGGGTGCCTGCAGGACATGTGCTGGGTAGGCCCCTGTGGTGTGAGCCACCTGCAGGGGCCGTGGAGGGGGTAGAGGGTACACCTGGGAGGCCCACACGTGCAATTCACGTGTGCTGCTCCCCCGCACCCCCGAAATACACGTACCCCGCTCTATCGCGTGTGTCACTTCCCGCGCACCCCTGAATTCCACGTACCCGGCCAAATCGCGTGTGGAACTTCCGTGTGTCACTTCCCGCGCACCCCTGAATTCCACGTACCCGGCCAAATCGCGTGTGGAACTTCCGTGTGTCACTTCCCGCGCACCCCTGAAATCCACGTACCCGGCCAAATCCCGTGTGGAACTTCCCGCGCACCCCCGGAATACACGTACCCCGCTCAATCGCGTGTGTCACTTCCCGCGCACCCCTGAAATCCACGTACCCGGCCAAATCCCGTGTGGAACTTCCCGCGCACCCCCGGAATACACGTACCCCGCTCAATCGCGTGTGTCACTTCCCGCGCACCCCTGAAATCCACGTACCCGGCCAAATCCCGTGTGGAACTTCCCGCGCACCCCCGGAATACACGTACCCCGCTCAATCGCGTGTGTCACTTCCCGCGCACCCCCGGAATACAGTACCCCGCTCAATCGCGTATTTTACTTCCCGCGGCGCCACTTTTTTGATGCGCTGGGACTCTACCGCCTGCCTTCGTGTGGCGGCCGTGTTTCAGCTTGTGCGTGGCTTTGGCTGTGCGTGGGTTTGCCCTATTCCATTCCATGAATACGTGTGGTTCGTGTGCGTGTGGGCGTTCCCTCTGCTTCCGTGCAGTACATCCCCAGTTACGCCCTTATTTTCGCGTGTTGTTCCCCATTCCGCGCGTTACGCCCCATGTCCCGCCCACTTTCTGGTGTGTGCGCTGAGGTTGTGCGCTTTCACTGTGCGCGTCGCGCACCGTCGCGCACGCCTTTCGCGATGTTGCAGTGACTTGTGCGCCATGCACGGGTTTGGCGCACATCCCGCGGTGAACACGCGCAGGGACTTCCATGAATCGCACGCGTGCGTGTGCGCCTCTTTTTTTCCGCTTGCGCATGCTTGCGCATGCTTGCGCCTAGATTTTCGGCGCACGTTGGTTCCATGAATCGACCCCTATGTGTTGTCAGGATTGTTTGCTGCGTTTCTGTGAAGTACTAACATTTGCAAACACAATGGGTCTGTACTGTGTAAGTAAATGTTCTCAGCAATTGGTGGTAATTGAAATAGAATATTCATTGCTACATTTGCATAGCAAATTACACCAACTATATTTGAGAGTTTAAATGGACCAGGTAGTTCTTTATCTACTGTTTTTTTTGGAGTGTGTCTTCCTTCTTTGAAGAAGTACCTGGTTTACTTTCCCTAATTGATTCTTTTTTGCTTGTGGCACTTGATGAAGTATTACTTTCTTTTACTCTCTTTGGAGGATTTGCAGTGACATCTTGTTGCTTTTCTGTTTGATTTATTTTTCTTTTATAATGTTTTACTTTTTGTGGAACAGAATATGTGTTTAGATGGGGAGTGTATAGTGAACAAAGTCTATTGTATTCTAAAATGCAAGGAATATCAGCGTTTATTTTACTTGCATCAAAGTTGATTAGAAATAGACCTCAGCTCATGCTTCTTCAAAGACTGTGTTACCAATGTCTATCATTGCTTTGTCTAGGGTAAGACCTTGTGATTTATGAATGGTGACTGCGTATGCAAGAGTTAGAGAAATGTGTTCTCTGCGTACATACATGTCTTTGAAGAGAAGGAATCGAGCTGTTGAGCGTCCTATTCTTTTTACATCTGAAAGTTTGTCAAAGAGAATATTGACAAACTGAATTTTGTTGTCACGTGGGTATGTTTGAAAGCCAACAACTGTACCCAGTGCTCCATTAACTAGTCCTTGGTCCACGTCAAGGTTACGTTTCAGCATTACTCTGCAATTTAAGGATAATTTTAATATATTTTCCAAGCCTGCTGTGTTTGAGATTGATTTTTCTAAACTATTTAGTCTTGTTGTGGTTTGGTCACACATGGGTAGTGTCATTCCATGTACATCTAGTTTGTCTGTGGTGCTAATTTCCATTATTGGTTGCATTTCTTTACTTAACATTATTTCATTGAATTTGAAACAGCTTGCAAGAATTGGCATTAAGGCCATACAATTGATATTTTTGTGGGCTAATTGTTCCATAACATCTGTAGCACATGCATTATCACCATAAAGTGCATGAATGTGCCGGGTTTTCAATATTGCTTCTGCTTCTTTAGAAAGTATACCAACTCTGATACTTTTTAAGATGTTGGCATAAGTGAGACCTGCAGATTGGCGCATGTTTTCTGTTAATTCTCTGTATTGGAAATGTTGCCAAAGGTTGACATTTCCTATGCTGCCAACAGTTTTACGGCAGAGTTTGTGTCCTAATGTTTTAAAAATAGGCTCACCTTTTACTGGTGTCAATTGAAGAAGATCTCCGAAAACAATAATGTGTTTTCCTGCAAAGAGCTCTTCATAGTTTGTTTTGAGTACTTCTTGTAATCTGAGGTGAATCAAAGCCAACATTAGGTTGGACACCATGCTCACTTCATCTATTAGTAGCATTTTCATTTGTTTCAATTCTCTGCGTAGTTCCATTGCAGCTTCTGCAGAAAGTTTGTAATAATCTAATTTGTTTTGGTGTTCTACTGGCAGGAGTAGTAATCGGTGTAAAGTGACACTGCCTATGTTGTAGGCCGCTAAACCTGTGGGGGCAGTGACAACAGCTGACAGCTTGTTGTTTGTCAATTGTTGAAGGAACTTACTGATGATTTTGATTAGGAATGTTTTGCTAGAACCAGCTTCACCACTGACATGCAATAGTATAGGTTTTTAATTTTGACAGGTGCATTCTTTGTTTTCATGTTGTACACCATGTGCAATTTCTTTTGTTACTTCTTGAAAAATGCTACGTTGCTCATTGTTTAGCTTTGATTGTAGTATAGTTAAGTCTTCTTTATCTTCATACTGACACATGGTGTTTTCTACTTCTATCATAGCTAATTCTGCCTCATTTGTCATTAGTGGGTCTCCCAGTCGTTCTTGGCTTCCTGTGACAGAAGGTTGACTACTGTCAGGAGTGTCCTTATCTAGTTGGGCCTGGAGTTCTTCTTTGTGTTGCTGTTCATTGTGCAACATTGTTTTGTACTGTGCAAAGTTTACATCAGTTATACTGCTTTCATTTGCTTTGAAAGCATCTTCATATGAGTCATAGTTATCTAGTATTTCTTCTTCTTTTCTTCATGGTTTAAAGAGTTGTAGCAGGGACATGTAATATACTTCTTTATGTTGAGGAGTCTTTAATGACAATTTGATATGATTAATTAAATTTGGTTTGGTGAGTTTTACTAAGATGCCTTCACAGTTTGTCACTTTGTATTTACGGTTTTGTTCATCAGGGTTTATATTATTTTTGTATGTGTAGTTTTCGGCTATGTGGTATAGACACATGCAGGGTAATTCATAGAATTCAGCGCACAAGTAGCGCACGCGGCTGGCGCACAGCGTGCGCGTGCGATAGTCTGCGCCAGCCGCGTGCGCCAAAACCGAATCCGGCGCACAGCGTATACATGGATTTTCGCTTCCCCAGGCAGCCGTGGCGCACAGTGGCGCAGCGACTCGCTGCAGCGCCAGTTACGCCCCCAGGAACGCCCCTTGCGCTGGGAAATCACATCAAAATCCCAAACCAGCGCAAGGGGCTGCGCTAACCCTGGACCATCACGGCAAGCGACCCATGCGATTTTCAAGGGTGCGCGTGAAGTTTCACACGGCAAAATCCAGGCTACGTCCATTTCATGGGTGCGCGGGAAGTGTCACACGCGAAAAGCTAGGCTACGGGAATTCCAGGGGTGCGCAGGAAGTCCCACACGCGAAAAGCCAGGCTACGTCCATTACAGGGTTGCGCGGGAAGTAACACACGCGAAAAGCTAGGCTACGGGGATTCCAGGGGTGCGCGGGAAGTCCCACCCGCGAAAAGCCAGGCTACGTCTATTACAGGGGTGAGCGGGAAGTCACACACGCGAAAAGCTAGGCTACGGGAATTCCAGGGGTGCGCGGGAAGTCCCACCCGCGAAAAGCCAGGCTACGTCCATTACAGGGGTGAGCGGGAAGTCACACACGCGAAAAGCTAGGCTACGGGAATTCCAGGGGTGCGCGGGAAGTCCCACACGCGTAAAGCCAGGCTACGTCCATTACAGGGGTGCGCAAAAGCCAGGCTACGTCCATTACAGGGGTGAGCGGGAAGTCACACACGCGAAAAGCTAGGCTACGGGAATTCCAGGGGTGCGCGGGAAGTCCCACACGCGAAAAGCCAGGCTACGTCCATTATAGGGGTGAGCGGGAAGTCACACACGCGAAAAGCTAGGCTACGGGAATTCCAGGGGTGCGCGGGAAGTCCCACACGCGTAAAGCCAGGCTACGTCCATTACAGGGGTGCGCGGGAAGTCCCACACGCGAAAAGCCAGGCCACGTCCATTACAGGGGTGCGCGGGGAAGTCTCACACGCGAAATCCCAGGCTACTTCCATTGCAGGGGTGCGCGGGAACGTTTCACACGCGAAATCCCAGGCTACCTCCATTTCAGGGGGGCGTGGATAGTTCAACACGCTACTCGGATCGTTGGGTCTTCACAGGTCTTCCCTGTACAGCCTCCACGTCCCCTGTCAAGGTACCAGGAGTGCCAGGCAGAAGTACAGACTGCCCAGCGTGCGAGGGGATAGTGTTTTGCCCTACAGAAGACTTCTTCATCCTTTTCATAGGAAGAAGCCTTCCAGGACCACATTTCCCAGCACACCTGGCGGCAAGAACTACACTTCTCAAGCCACATGGGGTGTGGCGAGCCGGCGCGCATGCGCGAAGCTCCGAGCACGGGGCTTGTGCTCAGAACTTCATCGTGAGCAGTCGCATCTTCCGGAGCTCCAGCCTGAGGGGACTACGCGAGGGGCCACGCCCCACGGACCTTTCAACCCGGCCCCTCGAGGCTCTCAGATAAGTGACGAATGCATGCCCAGCTGTAGGAGAGAGAGAGTTAATGGGGAATTACGCGCAGGGGGTTAACGCCCACACTCTTAAGCCCCCCTGCGCACGGCTAAGTTAAGTTCTGTGCACAGTTGCACTGGATGACTTTTAATCCTGAAAGCAACGTTATTATTTTCTGAGTTTTCACATTAGCTCATACGAGTGTGAACTAACGGCGCTTGCGGTTAATCGTAGGCCACGTGCGGCTCCCGCATGTCACACCCAGAACCCCAAAACAATGCCGGAGCGTCTTAAACCATGTGCGGTTCTTTTTAAACGCACGGATTGACGACCAGGAAACACAGCCGGCTCAAAACAGTATTAGTTGAGGCGTGAGGACGCTTCAGCCTTATGAGCCCTATTCTGGTGTGAGAGTCGGGGGGGAACCAAGACACGGCAGGGGCCCCGCGTGGCTTACACACTAATCTTCGTGTTTTGTAAAAATGGGACAATGTGCATGCATGAGTGAAATGGTGCTGTGTCGCTGTAATTCAGAGCTATAGGGAGCATTGCCTAATTCTTGCTCTTTTTGCAGCGATCGATCGCTTCTGATACCGACCGGACCTGGAGTGCGCAGGCAGGTGGCCAGCACTCAAACCCAGAGCTAAGTGCCCTATTGTTTGTTTGTTTGAAGTCACTCCCCAAATGGGTGTGGCAATGCATGGATGTATGTAATGTTATAATTTGGTTTTGAATGACTTTATCCCTATGTTTCCCGTGTCCTATCCAATGCTATACCCTGCAACCTCAATCCGGTATTCCTACTTCCCCGTACCCATCCAACCAGCGTTCCCTAACCCTCTTTCCCCGCTGGGGTTGCGGATGTCTGCGTAAGCCTTCGCTTGCAGGCACCAAAACCTTAGAGGGGGTGGTTGGTTCGTGCCACTCCTGCGCCTGGACTCCTGGAGCCCTGATAGTAGCACAAGCCCACGTGTGGCGGGCGCCCGAGTGGTACGAACCATCCCCACTATGGAAGAGCTTACTAAAGTGTTACAGGATTTGCAGGCCGAGTTAGCCGCGTCTAGACAGGATTATGCTACCTTGGCTGCTCAGGTGCGCAGCCTTAGTGCTCAGGCGGCCCCCCTGCCCAGTGGAGGAATACCAGCCCTGATCCCAGTGCAAGTTCAAGTCACTCCTGAATCTGTGGTTCCCTTGGCCCCTCCGGAGAGGTATTCAGGAGACCCCCATAAGTTCCAGACATTTATTACACAATGTAGGCTACATTTCCTCACTAAGCCTGCCGCCTTTCGCTCTGTACAGGCACGAACAGCCTTCGTGATTTCTTATCTTAGTGGTGATGCAGCGGCATGGGCAAATCCGTTGATACAACGGGATGATGGTGTCCTATATGATTGGGACGACTTTTTGGCTGAATTCGAAAAAATATTCGATCGAAGAGCTGCAGCATTGTGTAGGGACCGAGAGCTATTAACCTTACGACAAGGCAACAGGGAGCTGATCACGTACGTGACTCAGTTCAATCGTCTGGTGGCTGAAGCTGATTGGCCTAGGGAAAAAAGGATGTCCCTTTTTTACCAGGGTTTGCGGGATGACTTAAAGGACTTAATTGCCCAGGTGGACCCACAACCCAATAGCTGCCCAGCTATGATTGATCTAGCTCTGCGGTTGGATCACCGTCAGGCAGAGCGACGGGGAGATAAGCGACGCGGGGATTTACGCCCGTTCGCCCGTCTAGATCAGTCACGCTCAGCTCGAACACCCGAGAAAGCGAGTGGGGAAGAGCCCATGCAGATTGGTGCTGCCCGGGGACCCCTTGTTAAGGAAGAGAGAGATCGCCGACGAAAGGAGGGTCTTTGCATGTATTGCGGAACCTCAGGACACTTTGTCCGAGAATGTCCCTCGAAACCCAGGGTGCAGGGAAACGCGTCAGCTCGACAGTAAGGGTCATACAGTCGAGCCAGGATGTTTTAATGGCCCCAAGGAACAACAGTACAAGTAACTCACCACATATTTCTCTGCAAGGGTGCTTGAGTTTTCTAGACCAAGAAACCCAGGTTACGCTGTTTCTGGACTCAGGAGCAACTGGTAATTTCATAGACATAGCTTATGCTGCCAAATTAAACATACCGGTATGCCGAAGGGAAAATCCAGAGGCAGTACGTGCAGTTGATGGCACAGTCCTAAGTTCCGGGCCCATAACCCATAGAACCCAAGTTCTGGAACTGCGTTGCTCGGGAACTCATCTCGAGAAGGTGCAATTCGACCTTATAGCTGCACCACAGTTCCGCCTAATCTTGGGGCTTCCCTGGCTCAGGAAGCATGACCCACAGGTGTCCTGGTCAACAGGCACAGTTACCTTTTCATCAGACTATTGTCAAAAAGGTTGTACAGTTCCTCGGAATGATCATGACACCCCACTACGGCCCGTTATAATGCTGACGGAGATGCAAGACCTCCAGCGTTTGCCCACAGAATACCATGGGTTCAAGGACGTGTTTGACAAACAAGCAGCTGAGACATTACCACCACATAGGTCTTTCGATTGCCGTATAGATCTAGAACCCGGGGCAGTACTCCCGTGTAGCCGTATCTACGCCCTTACCGAGGCGGAAACGGCCCACCTTAAAAAATACATCGATGAAAACCTACGCAGTGGGTTTATTAGGCATTCCAACTCGCCAGTCTCGTCACCGCTCTTTTTTGTCCCCAAAAAGTCTGGTGAATTAAGAACTTGCATCGACTATCGCGGGGTTAACAACATCACAATAAAAAATCGATACCCATTACCCCTAATACCAGTTCTATTAGATCAGGTGCGAGACGCCACAGTCTACACTAAACTGGATCTAAGAGGGGCTTACCACTTGGTGCGAGTCAGAGCTGGGGACGAGTGGAAAACGGCCTTTCGAACAAAATTTGGTTTATATGAATACCAAGTGATGCCGTTTGGTCTCTGTAACGCCCCTGCAGCTTTCCAACACTTCCTTGACGAAGTACTTCGTGAGTATCTTGATGTATTCGCTGTCGTGTATATAGACGACATCTTAATTTACTCACGAAACATGCAGGAGCATGTTCAGCATGTGAAGGCAATTTTACAACGCCTTAGAGAGTACAACTTGTTTGCCAAGCTTGAAAAGTGCGAATTTCACTGCACCACGGTTGAATTCCTTTGGTACTTTTTGACCCCGTCAGGAGTACAAATGGACAAAAGAAAGGTTCAAGCAATCTTGGATTGGCCAGCACCCACTTCCGTGAAGGAAGTGCAGGCCTTTCTTGGCTTTGCTAATTTCTATCGGCGGTTTATTAAAAATTTCTCAGAACTGGTAACCCCAATAACTACGCTATTATGGAAGGGTCGAACATTTCGTTGGGACGAATCTGCCGAGCGTGGCTTTCAACAACTCAAGTCGGCATTCACGTCTGCACCAGTGTTAAGGCATCCAGATCTATCAATACCATTCGTGATAGAAACAGACGCGTCTAGTTATGCTCTGGGAGCCATCCTCTCCCAGCGTGATCCTAAAACTGGCCTTCTACACCCAGTAGCCTACCATTCCAGGAAGCTGCTCTCGGCAGAAACAAACTATACCATAGCCGACAGGGAACTGTTGGCAGTGAAGTCCGCCTTTGCAGAATGGAGGCATTATCTGTTAGGGGCCCGTCAGAAAATAACCGTCATGACTGACCACCGCAATTTGCAGTTTATAAAAACCGCTAAGACACTCAGCCACCGCCAATTACGGTGGGCTCTGTTCTTTGCCGATTACGACTTCCTTATCACGTATCGGCCTGGGACCGACAATCGTAAAGCTGATATCTTGTCTCGGTATCCCGAACCTGAGGAGAAGCAAGTGAGTGAGACCCGACCAATAATACCCCCACACCAGATTATAGGAGTGGTTGGTAGACCCAACATCTTTGAGGATGTGTTAGAAAATATGTCAGCTTCAGAGTTAGAAGAATGGAGCACTAGAGGGTCCAAACATACTATTGTGAATGGCCTTCCCTATTATGAAAAGGCTTTGTATTTGCCCACGTCAGAGTTGCGGACTGAGGTAATGCAGTGGTGTCATGATTCCACACTAGCTGGACATCCAGGTATAGCAAAAACCCAAAGAAATGTGGCGCGACATTTTTGGTGGCCCACTATGTTGCGAGATACTCGAGTTTACGTATCAGATTGTGACACGTGCAGTCGACAAACGGCTGACCATCAAAAACCAGCAGGATTACTACAACCCTTGCCCACGCCAACAGCTCCGTGGCACACCGTAACAATGGATCTAATTGTGGATTTACCACCAGTGGATAAACACACTTCGATCCTTGTAATTGTAGATTCCCTCACTAAGATGGGTCACTTTGTCCCTTGCAAGGGCGTGCCCACTGCGGGGGAGGTAGCTGAGTTATTCCTTAATAATGTAGTACGTCTACATGGTCTTCCTTCTCGTGTTATTACAGATAGGGGACCTCAGTTTACATCCCGATTCTGGCGGGCATTCTGCAAACTGATCAATATGGAAGTCAGCCTGTCGTCTGGGTACCATCCTGAGACCGATGGGCAGACTGAAAAGGTCAACCAAGGTCTAGAGCAATATTTGCGCTGTTATGCCACCACTGCCGAAACTTCCTGGGTGCAATATGTCTGGTTGGCCGAGATTGCCTACAACAATTCTGTGCACAGCTCAACAAAGTATACGCCGTTTTTTGGTATGTACGGTTATCATCCACGGACCATGCCCATGTCGCCGATAGCCCCTTCATTAGATTTACCCACGCTTGTAGGACGGCATGCACACGTGAAACAAGTATGGGGGGATATACAGCACAACCTACAACAGGCCAAAGAAACCTATAAATCTTATGCGGATAAGAAAAGGCGCCCTAGTCCCGTTTACCACCAGGGGGATCGGGTATGGTTGTCCACCCAGCATATACGTTTACAGGGTCCTCGTAAACTACAGCCCCGGTATCTTGGGCCTTTTACGATCACTGAGATGATAAATCCGGTGGCTGTTCGTTTGGCCTTGCCAACTCAAATGAAAATCCATCCCACGTTTCATGTGTCTTTACTCAAACCAGCTAGACCCACAATTCGCACTACGAAACCACCACCCGTGTTGGTGCAGGGTCACCCCGAATATGAGGTGCAAGCTATCTTGAACTCACGACTGCGGAGGGATGGTCAGGTGTACTATTTGGTAGAGTGGGTTGGGTATGGGCCTGAGGACCGCTCCTGGGAACCAGCTTGTAATGTCCATGCTCCGAAACTTGTGAAACTCTTTCATGCTGCTTATCCGGGGAAACCCAACCCTCGAACCCTTCGGAAGGGGGGGGAGTACTGTCAAGGTACCAGGAGTGCCAGGCAGAAGTACAGACTGCCCAGCGTGCGAGGGGATAGTGTTTTGCCCTACAGAAGACTTCTTCATCCTTTTCATAGGAAGAAGCCTTCCAGGACCACATTTCCCAGCACACCTGGCGGCAAGAACTACACTTCTCAAGCCACATGGGGTGTGGCGAGCCGGCGCGCATGCGCGAAGCTCCGAGCACGGGGCTTGTGCTCAGAACTTCATCGTGAGCAGTCGCATCTTCCGGAGCTCCAGCCTGAGGGGACTACGCGAGGGGCCACGCCCCACGGACCTTTCAACCCGGCCCCTCGAGGCTCTCAGATAAGTGACGAATGCATGCCCAGCTGTAGGAGAGAGAGAGTTAATGGGGAATTACGCGCAGGGGGTTAACGCCCACACTCTTAAGCCCCCCTGCGCACGGCTAAGTTAAGTTCTGTGCACAGTTGCACTGGATGACTTTTAATCCTGAAAGCAACGTTATTATTTTCTGAGTTTTCACATTAGCTCATACGAGTGTGAACTAACGGCGCTTGCGGTTAATCGTAGGCCACGTGCGGCTCCCGCATGTCACACCCAGAACCCCAAAACAATGCCGGAGCGTCTTAAACCATGTGCGGTTCTTTTTAAACGCACGGATTGACGACCAGGAAACACAGCCGGCTCAAAACAGTATTAGTTGAGGCGTGAGGACGCTTCAGCCTTATGAGCCCTATTCTGGTGTGAGAGTCGGGGGGGAACCAAGACACGGCAGGGGCCCCGCGTGGCTTACACACTAATCTTCGTGTTTTGTAAAAATGGGACAATGTGCATGCATGAGTGAAATGGTGCTGTGTCGCTGTAATTCAGAGCTATAGGGAGCATTGCCTAATTCTTGCTCTTTTTGCAGCGATCGATCGCTTCTGATACCGACCGGACCTGGAGTGCGCAGGCAGGTGGCCAGCACTCAAACCCAGAGCTAAGTGCCCTATTGTTTGTTTGTTTGAAGTCACTCCCCAAATGGGTGTGGCAATGCATGGATGTATGTAATGTTATAATTTGGTTTTGAATGACTTTATCCCTATGTTTCCCGTGTCCTATCCAATGCTATACCCTGCAACCTCAATCCGGTATTCCTACTTCCCCGTACCCATCCAACCAGCGTTCCCTAACCCTCTTTCCCCGCTGGGGTTGCGGATGTCTGCGTAAGCCTTCGCTTGCAGGCACCAAAACCTTAGAGGGGGTGGTTGGTTCGTGCCACTCCTGCGCCTGGACTCCTGGAGCCCTGATAGTAGCACAAGCCCACGTGTGGCGGGCGCCCGAGTGGTACGAACCATCCCCACTATGGAAGAGCTTACTAAAGTGTTACAGGATTTGCAGGCCGAGTTAGCCGCGTCTAGACAGGATTATGCTACCTTGGCTGCTCAGGTGCGCAGCCTTAGTGCTCAGGCGGCCCCCCTGCCCAGTGGAGGAATACCAGCCCTGATCCCAGTGCAAGTTCAAGTCACTCCTGAATCTGTGGTTCCCTTGGCCCCTCCGGAGAGGTATTCAGGAGACCCCCATAAGTTCCAGACATTTATTACACAATGTAGGCTACATTTCCTCACTAAGCCTGCCGCCTTTCGCTCTGTACAGGCACGAACAGCCTTCGTGATTTCTTATCTTAGTGGTGATGCAGCGGCATGGGCAAATCCGTTGATACAACGGGATGATGGTGTCCTATATGATTGGGACGACTTTTTGGCTGAATTCGAAAAAATATTCGATCGAAGAGCTGCAGCATTGTGTAGGGACCGAGAGCTATTAACCTTACGACAAGGCAACAGGGAGCTGATCACGTACGTGACTCAGTTCAATCGTCTGGTGGCTGAAGCTGATTGGCCTAGGGAAAAAAGGATGTCCCTTTTTTACCAGGGTTTGCGGGATGACTTAAAGGACTTAATTGCCCAGGTGGACCCACAACCCAATAGCTGCCCAGCTATGATTGATCTAGCTCTGCGGTTGGATCACCGTCAGGCAGAGCGACGGGGAGATAAGCGACGCGGGGATTTACGCCCGTTCGCCCGTCTAGATCAGTCACGCTCAGCTCGAACACCCGAGAAAGCGAGTGGGGAAGAGCCCATGCAGATTGGTGCTGCCCGGGGACCCCTTGTTAAGGAAGAGAGAGATCGCCGACGAAAGGAGGGTCTTTGCATGTATTGCGGAACCTCAGGACACTTTGTCCGAGAATGTCCCTCGAAACCCAGGGTGCAGGGAAACGCGTCAGCTCGACAGTAAGGGTCATACAGTCGGCCACGCCCCACGGACCTTTCAACCCGGCCCCTCGAGGCTCTCAGATAAGTGACGAATGCATGCCCAGCTGTAGGAGAGAGAGAGTTAATGGGGAATTACGCGCAGGGGGTTAACGCCCACACTCTTAAGCCCCCCTGCGCACGGCTAAGTTAAGTTCTGTGCACAGTTGCACTGGATGACTTTTAATCCTGAAAGCAACGTTATTATTTTCTGAGTTTTCACATTAGCTCATACGAGTGTGAACTAACGGCGCTTGCGGTTAATCGTAGGCCACGTGCGGCTCCCGCATGTCACACCCAGAACCCCAAAACAATGCCGGAGCGTCTTAAACCATGTGCGGTTCTTTTTAAACGCACGGATTGACGACCAGGAAACACAGCCGGCTCAAAACAGTATTAGTTGAGGCGTGAGGACGCTTCAGCCTTATGAGCCCTATTCTGGTGTGAGAGTCGGGGGGGAACCAAGACACGGCAGGGGCCCCGCGTGGCTTACACACTAATCTTCGTGTTTTGTAAAAATGGGACAATGTGCATGCATGAGTGAAATGGTGCTGTGTCGCTGTAATTCAGAGCTATAGGGAGCATTGCCTAATTCTTGCTCTTTTTGCAGCGATCGATCGCTTCTGATACCGACCGGACCTGGAGTGCGCAGGCAGGTGGCCAGCACTCAAACCCAGAGCTAAGTGCCCTATTGTTTGTTTGTTTGAAGTCACTCCCCAAATGGGTGTGGCAATGCATGGATGTATGTAATGTTATAATTTGGTTTTGAATGACTTTATCCCTATGTTTCCCGTGTCCTATCCAATGCTATACCCTGCAACCTCAATCCGGTATTCCTACTTCCCCGTACCCATCCAACCAGCGTTCCCTAACCCTCTTTCCCCGCTGGGGTTGCGGATGTCTGCGTAAGCCTTCGCTTGCAGGCACCAAAACCTTAGAGGGGGTGGTTGGTTCGTGCCACTCCTGCGCCTGGACTCCTGGAGCCCTGATAGTAGCACAAGCCCACGTGTGGCGGGCGCCCGAGTGGTACGAACCATCCCCACTATGGAAGAGCTTACTAAAGTGTTACAGGATTTGCAGGCCGAGTTAGCCGCGTCTAGACAGGATTATGCTACCTTGGCTGCTCAGGTGCGCAGCCTTAGTGCTCAGGCGGCCCCCCTGCCCAGTGGAGGAATACCAGCCCTGATCCCAGTGCAAGTTCAAGTCACTCCTGAATCTGTGGTTCCCTTGGCCCCTCCGGAGAGGTATTCAGGAGACCCCCATAAGTTCCAGACATTTATTACACAATGTAGGCTACATTTCCTCACTAAGCCTGCCGCCTTTCGCTCTGTACAGGCACGAACAGCCTTCGTGATTTCTTATCTTAGTGGTGATGCAGCGGCATGGGCAAATCCGTTGATACAACGGGATGATGGTGTCCTATATGATTGGGACGACTTTTTGGCTGAATTCGAAAAAATATTCGATCGAAGAGCTGCAGCATTGTGTAGGGACCGAGAGCTATTAACCTTACGACAAGGCAACAGGGAGCTGATCACGTACGTGACTCAGTTCAATCGTCTGGTGGCTGAAGCTGATTGGCCTAGGGAAAAAAGGATGTCCCTTTTTTACCAGGGTTTGCGGGATGACTTAAAGGACTTAATTGCCCAGGTGGACCCACAACCCAATAGCTGCCCAGCTATGATTGATCTAGCTCTGCGGTTGGATCACCGTCAGGCAGAGCGACGGGGAGATAAGCGACGCGGGGATTTACGCCCGTTCGCCCGTCTAGATCAGTCACGCTCAGCTCGAACACCCGAGAAAGCGAGTGGGGAAGAGCCCATGCAGATTGGTGCTGCCCGGGGACCCCTTGTTAAGGAAGAGAGAGATCGCCGACGAAAGGAGGGTCTTTGCATGTATTGCGGAACCTCAGGACACTTTGTCCGAGAATGTCCCTCGAAACCCAGGGTGCAGGGAAACGCGTCAGCTCGACAGTAAGGGTCATACAGTCGAGCCAGGATGTTTTAATGGCCCCAAGGAACAACAGTACAAGTAACTCACCACATATTTCTCTGCAAGGGTGCTTGAGTTTTCTAGACCAAGAAACCCAGGTTACGCTGTTTCTGGACTCAGGAGCAACTGGTAATTTCATAGACATAGCTTATGCTGCCAAATTAAACATACCGGTATGCCGAAGGGAAAATCCAGAGGCAGTACGTGCAGTTGATGGCACAGTCCTAAGTTCCGGGCCCATAACCCATAGAACCCAAGTTCTGGAACTGCGTTGCTCGGGAACTCATCTCGAGAAGGTGCAATTCGACCTTATAGCTGCACCACAGTTCCGCCTAATCTTGGGGCTTCCCTGGCTCAGGAAGCATGACCCACAGGTGTCCTGGTCAACAGGCACAGTTACCTTTTCATCAGACTATTGTCAAAAAGGTTGTACAGTTCCTCGGAATGATCATGACACCCCACTACGGCCCGTTATAATGCTGACGGAGATGCAAGACCTCCAGCGTTTGCCCACAGAATACCATGGGTTCAAGGACGTGTTTGACAAACAAGCAGCTGAGACATTACCACCACATAGGTCTTTCGATTGCCGTATAGATCTAGAACCCGGGGCAGTTCTCCCGTGTAGCCGTATCTACGCCCTTACCGAGGCGGAAACGGCCCACCTTAAAAAATACATCGATGAAAACCTACGCAGTGGGTTTATTAGGCATTCCAACTCGCCAGTCTCGTCACCGCTCTTTTTTGTCCCCAAAAAGTCTGGTGAATTAAGAACTTGCATCGACTATCGCGGGGTTAACAACATCACAATAAAAAATCGATACCCATTACCCCTAATACCAGTTCTATTAGATCAGGTGCGAGACGCCACAGTCTACACTAAACTGGATCTAAGAGGGGCTTACCACTTGGTGCGAGTCAGAGCTGGGGACGAGTGGAAAACGGCCTTTCGAACAAAATTTGGTTTATATGAATACCAAGTGATGCCGTTTGGTCTCTGTAACGCCCCTGCAGCTTTCCAACACTTCCTTGACGAAGTACTTCGTGAGTATCTTGATGTATTCGCTGTCGTGTATATAGACGACATCTTAATTTACTCACGAAACATGCAGGAGCATGTTCAGCATGTGAAGGCAATTTTACAACGCCTTAGAGAGTACAACTTGTTTGCCAAGCTTGAAAAGTGCGAATTTCACTGCACCACGGTTGAATTCCTTTGGTACTTTTTGACCCCGTCAGGAGTACAAATGGACAAAAGAAAGGTTCAAGCAATCTTGGATTGGCCAGCACCCACTTCCGTGAAGGAAGTGCAGGCCTTTCTTGGCTTTGCTAATTTCTATCGGCGGTTTATTAAAAATTTCTCAGAACTGGTAACCCCAATAACTACGCTATTATGGAAGGGTCGAACATTTCGTTGGGACGAATCTGCCGAGCGTGGCTTTCAACAACTCAAGTCGGCATTCACGTCTGCACCAGTGTTAAGGCATCCAGATCTGTCAATACCATTCGTGATAGAAACAGACGCGTCTAGTTATGCTCTGGGAGCCATCCTCTCCCAGCGTGATCCTAAAACTGGCCTTCTACACCCAGTAGCCTACCATTCCAGGAAGCTGCTCTCGGCAGAAACAAACTATACCATAGCCGACAGGGAACTGTTGGCAGTGAAGTCCGCCTTTGCAGAATGGAGGCATTATCTGTTAGGGGCCCGTCAGAAAATAACCGTCATGACTGACCACCGCAATTTGCAGTTTATAAAAACCGCTAAGACACTCAGCCACCGCCAATTACGGTGGGCTCTGTTCTTTGCCGATTACGACTTCCTTATCACGTATCGGCCTGGGACCGACAATCGTAAAGCTGATATCTTGTCTCGGTATCCCGAACCTGAGGAGAAGCAAGTGAGTGAGACCCGACCAATAATACCCCCACACCAGATTATAGGAGTGGTTGGTAGACCCAACATCTTTGAGGATGTGTTAGAAAATATGTCAGCTTCAGAGTTAGAAGAATGGAGCACAAGAGGGTCCAAACATACTATTGTGAATGGCCTTCCCTATTATGAAAAGGCTTTGTATTTGCCCACGTCAGAGTTGCGGACTGAGGTAATGCAGTGGTGTCATGATTCCACACTAGCTGGACATCCAGGTATAGCAAAAACCCAAAGAAATGTGGCGCGACATTTTTGGTGGCCCACTATGTTGCGAGATACTCGAGTTTACGTATCAGATTGTGACACGTGCAGTCGACAAACGGCTGACCATCAAAAACCAGCAGGATTACTACAACCCTTGCCCACGCCAACAGCTCCGTGGCACACCGTAACAATGGATCTAATTGTGGATTTACCACCAGTGGATAAACACACTTCGATCCTTGTAATTGTAGATTCCCTCACTAAGATGGGTCACTTTGTCCCTTGCAAGGGCGTGCCCACTGCGGGGGAGGTAGCTGAGTTATTCCTTAATAATGTAGTACGTCTACATGGTCTTCCTTCTCGTGTTATTACAGATAGGGGACCTCAGTTTACATCCCGATTCTGGCGGGCATTCTGCAAACTGATCAATATGGAAGTCAGCCTGTCGTCTGGGTACCATCCTGAGACCGATGGGCAGACTGAAAAGGTCAACCAAGGTCTAGAGCAATATTTGCGCTGTTATGCCACCACTGCCGAAACTTCCTGGGTGCAATATGTCTGGTTGGCCGAGATTGCCTACAACAATTCTGTGCACAGCTCAACAAAGTATACGCCGTTTTTTGGTATGTACGGTTATCATCCACGGACCATGCCCATGTCGCCGATAGCCCCTTCATTAGATTTACCCACGCTTGTAGGACGGCATGCACACGTGAAACAAGTATGGGGGGATATACAGCACAACCTACAACAGGCCAAAGAAACCTATAAATCTTATGCGGATAAGAAAAGGCGCCCTAGTCCCGTTTACCACCAGGGGGATCGGGTATGGTTGTCCACCCAGCATATACGTTTACAGGGTCCTCGTAAACTACAGCCCCGGTATCTTGGGCCTTTTACGATCACTGAGATGATAAATCCGGTGGCTGTTCGTTTGGCCTTGCCAACTCAAATGAAAATCCATCCCACGTTTCATGTGTCTTTACTCAAACCAGCTAGACCCACAATTCGCACTACGAAACCACCACCCGTGTTGGTGCAGGGTCACCCCGAATATGAGGTGCAAGCTATCTTGAACTCACGACTGCGGAGGGATGGTCAGGTGTACTATTTGGTAGAGTGGGTTGGGTATGGGCCTGAGGACCGCTCCTGGGAACCAGCTTGTAATGTCCATGCTCCGAAACTTGTGAAACTCTTTCATGCTGCTTATCCGGGGAAACCCAATCCTCGAACCCTTCGGAAGGGGGGGGAGTACTGTCAAGGTACCAGGAGTGCCAGGCAGAAGTACAGACTGCCCAGCGTGCGAGGGGATAGTGTTTTGCCCTACAGAAGACTTCTTCATCCTTTTCATAGGAAGAAGCCTTCCAGGACCACATTTCCCAGCACACCTGGCGGCAAGAACTACACTTCTCAAGCCACATGGGGTGTGGCGAGCCGGCGCGCATGCGCGAAGCTCCGAGCACGGGGCTTGTGCTCAGAACTTCATCGTGAGCAGTCGCATCTTCCGGAGCTCCAGCCTGAGGGGACTACGCGAGGGGCCACGCCCCACGGACCTTTCAACCCGGCCCCTCGAGGCTCTCAGATAAGTGACGAATGCATGCCCAGCTGTAGGAGAGAGAGAGTTAATGGGGAATTACGCACAGGGGGTTAACGCCCACACTCTTAAGCCCCCCTGCGCACGGCTAAGTTAAGTTCTGTGCACAGTTGCACTGGATGACTTTTAATCCTGAAAGCAACGTTATTATTTTCTGAGTTTTCACATTAGCTCATACGAGTGTGAACTAACGGCGCTTGCGGTTAATCGTAGGCCACGTGCGGCTCCCGCATGTCACACCCAGAACCCCAAAACAATGCCGGAGCGTCTTAAACCATGTGCGGTTCTTTTTAAACGCACGGATTGACGACCAGGAAACACAGCCGGCTCAAAACAGTATTAGTTGAGGCGTGAGGACGCTTCAGCCTTATGAGCCCTATTCTGGTGTGAGAGTCGGGGGGGAACCAAGACACGGCAGGGGCCCCGCGTGGCTTACACACTAATCTTCGTGTTTTGTAAAAATGGGACAATGTGCATGCATGAGTGAAATGGTGCTGTGTCGCTGTAATTCAGAGCTATAGGGAGCATTGCCTAATTCTTGCTCTTTTTGCAGCGATCGATCGCTTCTGATACCGACCGGACCTGGAGTGCGCAGGCAGGTGGCCAGCAATCAAACCCAGAGCTAAGTGCCCTATTGTTTGTTTGTTTGAAGTCACTCCCCAAATGGGTGTGGCAATGCATGGATGTATGTAATGTTATAATTTGGTTTTGAATGACTTTATCCCTATGTTTCCCGTGTCCTATCCAATGCTATACCCTGCAACCTCAATGCGGTATTCCTACTTCCCCGTACCCATCCAACCAGCGTTCCCTAACCCTCTTTCCCCGCTGGGGTTGCGGATGTCTGCGGAAGCCTTCGCTTGCAGGCACCAAAACCTTAGAGGGGGTGGTTGGTTCGTGCCACTCCTGCGCCTGGACTCCTGGAGCCCTGATATCCCCTGCATGCAGTCCACACCACAGGGGATTACCCTGCACACCTGCTCATGACTCCCACCCCCCAGCAGTCATGGGGCACCCTCCACCAGGCCCCCACCCATGTCCCACTCATGCCTCCCACCACCCCCACCACCCCAGCAGTCAGGGGCACCTGCCAGCAGGCCCCCACCCATGTCCCACTCATGCCTCCCACCACCCACACCCCCCAGCAGTCAGGGGCAACTGCAAGAAGGCCCCCACCCATGTCAACCACCCCCCCCCACCCCCCAGCACTGTGGCCCACCTGCCAGCAGGCCCCCACCCATGTCCCACTCATGCCTCCCACCACCCCCACCCCCCAGCACTGCGGGGCACCTGCCAGCAGGCCCCCACCCATGTCCCACTCATGCCTCCCACCACCCACACCCCCCAGCAGTCAGGGGCAACTGCAAGAAGGCCCCCACCCATGTCAACCACCACCCCCACCCCCCAGCACTGTGGCCCACCTGCCAGCAGGCCCCCACCCATGTCCCACTCATGCCTCCCACCACCCCCACCCCCCAGCACTGCGGGGCACCTGCCAGCAGGCCCCCACCCATGTCCCACTCATGCCTCACACCACACCCACCCCCCAGCAGTCAGGGTCACCTGCAAGAAGTCCCCCACCCATGTCTACCACCACCCCCACCACCCCAGCAGTCAGGGGCACCTGCCAGCAGGCCCCCACCCATGTCCCACTCATGCCTCCCACCACCCCCACCCCCCAGCACTGCGGGGCACCTGCCAGCAGGCCCCCACCCATGTCCCACTCATGCCTCACACCACACCCACCCCCCAGCAGTCAGGGTCACCTGCAAGAAGTCCCCCACCCATGTCTACCACCACCCCCACCACCCCAGCAGTCAGGGGCACCTGCCAGCAGGCCCCCACCCATGTCCCACTCATGCCTCCCACCACCCACACCCCCCAGCAGTCAGGGGCAACTGCAAGAAGGCCCCCACCCATGTCAACCACCACCCCCACCCCCCAGCACTGTGGCCCACCTGCCAGCAGGCCCCCACCCATGTCCCACTCATGCCTCCCACCACCCCCACCCCCCAGCACTGCGGGGCACCTGCCAGCAGGCCCCAACCCATGTCCCACTCATGCCTCACACCACACCCACCCCCCAGCAGTCAGGGTCACCTGCAAGAAGTCCCCCACCCATGTCTACCACCACCCCACCACCCCAGCACTGTGGGGCACCTGCCAGCAGGCCCCCACTTATGTCCCACCCATGTCTACCCCCACCCCCACCCCCCAGCACTGTGGCCCACCTGCCAGCATGCCCCCACCCATGTACCATCCATGTCCACCTTCACCTGGGTCACAACCCCACACAATCATGACCGTAATGGACAGTCTGCCCTGCAAGAATTCCCAAACAACTATCCCATCCACCCACATATCAAACACAATGACATGTGACACACCCAATGTAAATCATATGAATGAACACATGTCTGTCACACACAGATGTTGCAAGTGAATGTCCAAACACCCCACATGTCATGCATGAAAGCAAAGAGATGATACAACACATTGAAGGATCAAATGAAAATGTATTCAAAATAAACAAGGATGGTAAAAATAAAAAATAACAATAAACATGCAATGCAAACTAAAGAAAAAAAAAGTACAACCAAAAAAATCACGAAAACCAATTAACAAAAAACAACAAAATAGGGGTCCAAAGTCAAAGTCCAAAATTAAATCCAAGTACAAATGAAAGAAGAAACACATTGCCTCATGTGAAAAAATAAAACAAATATTAACATCCCTCAAACTCTCAACATGATGATCCGGGTCCATGAGCCCTAATAAATGAAACCAAACTATTCACACTAACCAAGAAAATGTCTATATACAAAAATGTGGTGCATTGTCCTTTGGCAACCAAATAATAACAATCAAACAAAGGAAACCTAACTACAACTAAACTACAGAACTATATACAAAGGCGGTGGGCAAGTCCTGCGGCTCACTGATTGTTGTTCCGGGCCAGGGCATCATCGAACTCCCGCTCGATGTCCCGGGGGCGGCCCCGTTCCACAGCCCTGAGGGTCCGCAGGGACGCCGACGTACCCACCACCAACTCCCTGCGGATGCCCTCGAGGCACTTGGCCCGCCTCAGGGCCCTCCGCATGGAGTCCTCCGCCCTGACCATAGCGAGCCGCGCCTCTTCCGCCCGCCGCCGCTCCACATCTATGGCATGGCCCAACCGCTGCCACACGGAAGACACTTGACGTCCAGGGTCCTCCTGCCCTCCGGCCGATGCCTGCCCCTCTGATGGTGATGGCCCCGAGCCATCAAGGCTCCCACCTTCTTCCTCCTGCTGCTGACGTGCTGGTGCCGGTGCCCTGACAACTGCTGCCTGCACATCCTCCATTGTTTGGGGTGCTGTTGTTGTGGTGCCCACCCCTGCTGGACTCACGACTCCCGACTGGGGCAGGGATGTGTCCTCCACCAGCCTGGCCCCATCGTCAGAGGCAGCTCCACAGGGCACCCAGGTGACAGGTGGGTAGGAAGATGGCACGGAGGACGACTGGTGCATAGGGGATTCAGGTGAGGAGGGGGTCGGAACAAGGCCCAGTGTATGGAGGAATACAGCCTGGTCTCCCTGAGAATGGGTCCGGACGTGGGCAACCCTGCTGGTGCAAGATGATGCAGACACAGGACCGGGGACAGGAGTACACACAGGCACCTCCGCAGCGGCCTGTGCTGCCTCCTGTCCCTGCCCCTGTGCTGCACCACTAGCACCAGTGGAATGCCCACCTCCAGACCCCATCTCACTCCCTTGCACGGCCTCCTCCTCCACCAAACCCACCACCAACCTGGATGACTCCCTGCCATCTTCCGCCGCGGAACCCTGTGGGGTCTCAGCTGCCCCTTCTGCTGCCGAGGAGTCCAACTTCCTCCTGCACCTCCTGGACCTCCCCTCGGCAGCTGCGACCTGGGACACAGCACCGGACTCCTCACTCCCCGACGAGATGACAACAGGGGAGGGGAGCCGGGCCTTGCGTCTCCGGCTGGCGGTGGCATCCCTGCTGCTGTGCTCCACAGCACCTTCTCCGCCCTCCACATCAGATGACGCTGCAGACAGGAGACAGGCATCAGGACACTGTACAATTGACTCACACACATAACAGTTGTACAAGAGTGGCATTGTCATACTCCAGACCTGGCATCACAATCCCCAACACACTTGTCTCCTCAACGCACACACACGAGTCATTCAACAGCCATATTGCTACAGGCTGCTACATACATTCACATACAGCAGCATGAGCAGACAAAGGTGACCCACACATCACATGATACACACGGACTCAAATACACATGCAAAGCACACATCCAAGCATGCGTACCACTCCGCAAACAGTCAGTCATGAGATGAACATCCATGTCACATTTGCAATTCACTATCCAACATGACAGTGTTACCTGCATCCATGTTGCAACACTGTTGCACCCTTCACAACTACACAAATGCACACGCTGCAGACTAATGCACCTGGAATCAACATCCATGTGTCACACCACAAGCATGCCAACTCACATGCACAGTCAAACACATTTGCCCACACACAAGCATTTGCACTGCAAGCACACACACACACACATGCACCATCCTTGTCTCACACATCACAGGCACACATCTGCTTGTCTCACAGCCCTGCGCACACACATTTATACATGGCCACACAAAGACATGTGCAACATGCACACTCCTGGCACACCACCACACACACAGCTTACAATCAGCATGCATGTACACTCACCGCTCGACTCCAGACGGGTCTGCCTCCCAAGGACCTGGACATGGAGCGCTGGGGATATGCGTTCCAGGACCCGAAGTTGATCTTGCGACAAGCGGCCCCGCCGCCCCTTGGCATCCACTGCCTTCACGAGGCGCCGGGCCTTGTTCAGGGTCCTGGACCTGTAGTCCTCCCAGCGCTTCTTCACTTGATGGAATTCTCGGACTGCCACCCCCTCCGCGTTGATGGCAGTCACAATGTCCGTCCAGATCCTGGTCCGTCCTTCCTTGTCGAGGCGCATCCGTCCGTAGAGGGCATCCAACTGCCCCAGGACTCGCTCCACCAGGACACCAACTTCGGTGGCACTGAAGCTGGTGCCCCTCTGCCTCCCTGCACGGGGGTTGCCAGTTGTGCCAGATGTTGTGCTCCCTGACATGGCAACCCCAGAGGCAGGAGTGGGTGGGCAACTGGGTCCTGGGGCTGGGCTGTGGAGTGATGGTACGGCTGTCGGGAGTCTTTGGTTCCAGCAGGGGTGGACACAGCAACTGCACCCCTGGCTGATGTGCAGGCAGCAAACACCAGGGCACGTGGGCAGCAGGCAGTCAGGCAGCAGCAGATGGCAGGTGGGAGCGTGCTCGGGGCTCTGGGGGGCAGGAATCCGGCCTTCGGTGCAGGAGCGTGGTCTTCCGTGTGTGAACGCGTGGCCAGCTTGATACGGAGTGAATTGGCACGTGAAAATCATGCACGTCTGCGTGGAATCCGAGGAAAGGCCGCGTAAGCACGTCAGCACGCGTACGCGATTTCATTGGACCAAAGGGCCAGGCGCGTAAGCGCGTCTTTAACGCACGGCCGTTTCCCAACCCGCGTGAAGAAAAATACACCTCCCGCGCGAGCGCGTCAGCACGCGTACGCGATCTCATTGGTCCAAAGGGCCAGGCGCGTAAGCGCGCCTATGACGCACGGGTGTTCCCCAACCCACGTGAAAAAAACACACGTGCCGCGCGAGCGCGTCAGCACGCGTACGCAATTTCATTGGTCCAAAGGGCCAGGCGCGTAAGCGCGAACCCGCGTGAAAGAAATACAAGCCTGTGTCAATGCGTGTGATTGGAGGATGGCCCTTCAGCGCCTACACGCGGAAGTGACGCAGGACCTGTGGGCCTGCATAAAAGGTACATGTAGAACGCCATTTCCTTGTACGTGCTTTTCGTGGAGAGCGAGTTGGTGTATTCTGTGCTACTTGTCAGTTGACACGCGATTTACTTCACGCCGTTCAAAGGTCGTACTCCCTGTTACCTCTGACAGCTTTTTCTCTTTTGCTATTTTTCCTGGGCCTGTTTCCTCACACAGCGTTCCCTTCTACTGTTGTCCTGTCTCCTCAGACAGCGTACCATTCTTCTTTTGGCGGGGGTGTTGCCAACGCGCACACGCGCGTCTTTTTGACGCTTTTCTCCCTGGCAGACGGTGAGTTGTGCACGCATCTATCATCTGTGCTTGCCCCGTGTGTCACATACCTCTTCAGAGGTCAATCTAGGCTGCGTGTGACACGCATACGTTCATTTTTGTGTTACTGGATGCCACAGCGTAGTGCAGGGTTTTTCATCCGCACACGTGGTCTAGGAGGGGTATTGTGCACGTTCCTTAACTTTTTTGGGGTGCCTGTGCGTTGCGTGACCCGTCATCTTTCCCCAGGGGTGTCATATAGCCTTGCCACTGCACTAGGGTACGAATACCATCTGGTACCCAACCCCTTTGACACCCAATTGCCCAGGACAATTGTGCACACCGACACCCATACGCACAATAACATCAGTGCCATGGTTGGGAGGCGTGCAAGCCGTAAGGGTGGCAAAGGTGGCCGAGCCACACGTGGTGGCCGTGGAGGATCCACTAGGGGACGTGGTTGTGACTTGCAGGGTGCCCCTGTCCCCCCCAGTCTGGAGGACCAGTCAGGGACACCCATGCCCCCCCTCCACCCCCTCCCAGGTTGAGGGTCATGTGGCTGATACCAACCCTGATCAGCCCTTGTCGGACCAGCCCATTGTGGCACCAGACCTGTCCGAGGGTGATCCCATCGCTGACATCCAGGTCAGCAGGTCCACTGCACGTGCACCGGTGCACATTGGTGTCATCAGGGCACGCGCATCTATGCCAGATAGGTCATCTGCTGCCCCCCGTGGGCAGGGTGTGGCTCCATCCACCCCACCTCTCATACACCCTGCCAAGACTGTGTCGGTCCTAGTTCATGCACCTCAGATCAGGCCTGACCCTATCCCTCTACCCCCAATGCCTGCACCTACTCCCATGCTGAGTGTGCAATCCCACACACCCAGTACTGAGTCCACCACGGCTCCTGCCCCTAGTGTCCACAGCGGCATAGGACACTCTGGATCCCCACCCCCTTCCAAGCGGAAGAGGAAGAGTGCACGTCCGGCACAGGCTGATGCCCCAGGCACGGCTGCACAGTCCGGCCCATCAAGGAAGCCCAGCTTCACAGACGCCGAACTGAATGCACTTGTTTAGTATGTGTCAGACCATGATAGGGAAATGGTCATCGTTGCAGGGTCCAAGACCACACATGCCAGACGCCAGGCACACTGGCAGACCATTGCTGACAAAATAAGTGCCCTTGGAGTAGTGAGGCGCACAGCTAGTGATTGCCAGAAGCGCTGGAATGACCTTAAGCGCAGGGCAAAGGATAAGCTGGCCTCAAGTCATGCCGCAACCTTGGTGACTGGAGGTGGGTCCCCAGCACAGGAAATAGAACTCACACCACACGAGTCCGTAGCTGGATCCTACGTCACCGAGGGACAACTCCAAGGTGTGGGAGATCTCCCTGATTACGAGGCATCATCCGGTGAGTGCACATGCATGTGTGTATTATCCATGTGCATGGTGTGTGTGTGAAGCATTCATGTTGGGTGCCTGTCAAGGGGGTGTGTGGCAGAGTTGATAGTGGCACCCATGTGCCTCATCCAGTATGTTCAGTGCAACACCATGTGCCCACAGCACTATCCCTACTGGCAACAGTGCACATATGGCCCTACACCATGGAAGTTCCCCTTGAATTGTCATTTTGTCACTACATTGTTGCTCATTCTCCCCTGTCTATTCATCTGATGTCTTACATACCATTCCTACACTTTCCCCCAGCCATTCAAGTTTCATCTTCACATGCCTGACATGCAATGATACCACATGCTAATGCGTCCTCTGTATATACATGGCACTCAACATGCTGTCATACTGTGGATGTTGCCTTGACACCCACCTCCTACCTGTGTGCTTTGGTTCCGTCTGGTTTCAAGCCCCATTCCCTCACACTCCATGCTGCTCTTCATGGTCTATCTTCCCTGACTTCTACTGTTCAGACCATCGTGCCCTACTCACGACACCTGCTTGCTAACAGTCAAATGAGGGCACCCTGCCCTCCAATGCGACCCACCCTATTGCTGACAAGTACATCTGAGCCTACTCAAAGTTAACTCTCACTGACATCTGCTCATACATGCCTTTGCCTGTCCCATGGACCCTTCACATGGTCCCTGTCCTCTCTCCTTGCTCCTCTTCCACCATCAATGGTGGGACCCGTTGGGGTGTACTCTTGGCCTCCTTCCAATCCTCAGAGGCCACAATTGATGTGTATGGTAATGGGAGCATCTCAGTCCAAGGCCCTTAGGCCAACCTCATTCTCCTTGAGAAATGCTACCCACATCTCATCAACTTCCTTTCCTCTCCTGCTGTCCCCCCTCCTCTCTCCTCATCTATCCTGCACTGCCTCCCTGCACCCTCCCATGATCCTTCTCCGCCTCCCACTCCAACTCCTACACATGCTGCACCTCTGATCTCTAGCACTCCCCGTAAGTCCTACAAGGCTGTCAACCTCCTCCACATTTACACTCCTTTCACTGCCGCTGCATCAGGCATTCCTCCGATATCTGTCACTTACATGAGGTAATGCACCTTGACATCCTTGGTCTCATGGAAACATGTCTGACGGCCAGCTCTGTCTGCATCCTTGACACACTCCTACCTGACGTTCAGGAGATCCTCTCCTTGGCCCGCCACTACTGTGCAGGGGGGGGTGTGCCCTTGGCTTCCCTGAGGGTATTCCTGCCACTGTCACTCCTACGTAGACCTACTCCCCTCTGGAATGGCTTGTGTGACGTCTCTCTCTACCTCACCTTGACATTCACAAACTGTGCGTACTGTGTCTCGGAAAACTGGTCAAATGTACTACTTCCTTTCTGAGTGTCCTCACCTCTCCTCCTCACTCATGTCCCCAGACACAGAAATCCTCTTCCTTGGTGCTGTACGCATCCACCTGCATGCTTGTTGACCCCCCCACGTGACTTTTCCGTGACCTCAGCAACTCCCTATCACCCTCTAAACTCCCGTCTGTCCCTACTCATTCTGCAGGGCACACTCTTGATGCTCTGATCTCATCTGACTTTCCCCTCTCCGTCCATCTCTGCACTCCTCTCTCCTGGAGTGATCACATTCTCCTCTCCTCCCACCTCACCCTCACCACCCCACAGGCAAAGCCACCCTCACCACTGTCACACACCTTCTTGGTATTCCAACCCATGAAGTGTGTGTCAGTCGAGGCTTATGCTGCCAAAATCTCCCCCCCATCCAGCTCCCCCTTAGGCTCACTCCCATCCTTACAGGGCCCATTCCATGCTCCACTCTATGTCAGGTACACTGGATGTCTTTGCCACGGTCATGACAACCCGCCTGAAGCCCCATGCCAATGCTGACTCCTGGCATGACTCGGATCTTGTGAACCCAAACCACAGGTGCCGGGTGGCAGAGAGGGAATGGCCTGCATCATGCTCATCCTCTGGCAAACTGGCCTGCCGTATGCTCCAAAGGTAATAGCGTCTCACCCTTTTCACCAAGATGAGATCCCCAATCCAAGGGCACATATCTGCGGCATGTGACAACTCTGCAGGACACATTGAAATCTGCAAGGACCTTGCCGAGCCAGATGCAGTGTGTACCTCCCCTGTCCCCTCCGAGCCCACAGCACTGCATGACTGTCTCTGTACCCCTATAGGCCACCACCCCCAGCACTTGTCTGCGCCTACCACCATCTGCCCTTGACGTTAAGTCCTACTTACCTTGTACAGCACTTCCAGCCACCACTTCCCCTTGCACTTCATTGTGCCACCCACCCCTGCACTTGCGTGACATGAATGACACCAGCACCAGTAGGATTGTTGAATGGCATCCCCTTCTGCCCCACCACCCCTCAGTGCTCCGCTGTACCTTCATACATTTCTGGACCGGTGCTTCACGAATGCTATATGATTCCATTACAGGTGATGGGGAGGTGGAATCTCATTGTTTACTGCATTTTGTTGATGTAGACAAGGCACTGTGCATCGTGGCCAATTGGGACTAGCAGATCCATGTCCAACATGTTAACTTCTTGATGTGATGATGCAATGTCAGGACCAGAGTGGCCAAAATCCAAATAAGTTGCCCTCCTCTCCCTCTTCACTTGGTGGCTATGTCACATGCCATGTGTGTGATGGCATGCGCCTTTGACATGGCAATCACCGGCCAATGTGTGATACCAGTGCTAGGCAACATGGTGAGCAGGCGTTGCTCTCCAATCTCTGTGTCAACATTGAGTGCCCTGAGCCTCCCCTCCAGACCCAGTGATGGTGAATGCATAGGAGGTCTCCCAGTCATGTGGGACATGTGTCATAGAACTACTGCCTCTGTTGTTCATCAGCCCTTCTTGTATGCCATGGTGCTAATGCCTGTTTCCATTTCTCTCTTTCATGTCTTTGCAGGGGACGAAGCACTTGTTGATGCTGGGGATGTGGTGGTTGAGCCGTCCCAGGAGGACAACCCGGGCCGACCTTCCACAAGTGAGGGACGTGGTGTGTTTGTGGGTGAAAACCCACAAGTGCTGCAGGTCGTGCTGTCGAGGGGTGTCTCTGGGGGTTCCTCCCCCGAGCAGTATTCAGGTGTAGACTCGGAGGATGACACCTATGTGCAGTCGCAGGTGAGTGTTCTTGGGAGAGAATCTCCTCTGTCCGACCCACCTGCAGCCGGGTCATTGCCCTCAATGGGGATGTCAGTGTCGGCAGCTCAGCCTCCGGTGGTTACGGATGCAGGGCCACACCACACAATCTCTGATCCTGTTCCCGGGGCTGCAGATCAGAGAGGGAATGCAGTCCTGCAGCCTGAGGCTTTGCCGGCACAGCAAGGCGCAGTCCGCCTTGCCCCAGGCAGGTGTGGTGCCCGCCAACTTGGTGGCCGTATGCCACCTGGCAATACCGCTTGGGAGCAATCCATCTACGGTATGGCCACCCAACAGGCAGCATCATCCGAGATGATTGCACAGGCCATGGATAGGGTGGCCACTTCCATTGTCCCCCCAGAAAGGCTGATGGAGCGACTGGAGCAGGCTACAGAGTCCATCTGCCAGGCACACAGGGAGGACATGTTGGCGTCCAACATGGACAGGCGGGCGGCACTGGCGACTCTGCGGGAATCACTTTCCATGGAGTCCCAGCGCCACAGGGAAGGCCTGAGGGAAGAATTCCATCACCTCAGGTCGACCCTGTTAGAGCTTGAGGCTTCATCCCATAGAAGGACAGAGGAGCAGCTGGAGCGTCTGACCCCGGACGCTCTCGGCCGAGATGCAGGCAACTCGTGCGGAGGTCAGGTCATCCCGGAAGTTACTGCATGGGGACCTCCGCATGATTATAACCCAGAACCAGAACTACCAGACCCGCCTGCTTGCAGCCATGGAGGAGCAAACTCGGGCTTTGCGTGGGCTGCCTCCCATTGTCACACCATCTTCTGAGGCAGCTCCCCCACCTCCTGAGTCAGCTGCAGGGTCTGGCCAGAGCGATAGCGACTCATCTCCCACAACAGAGTAGCCGTGTGGGCCACGAGCCTATGGGGTGTTTTTTTTTCCCCATGATCCACACAGGTGGATTGTGGCGTGCATCCTGTCCTCGGACCTCATAGGTGCCCCCCCCCTCCCCGCCGGCCCTTTCATGGCCATTTTTTCTCATCATATTTTTCTTTTTCAAGAGTGTTGCATTGTGTGGGTACCTGGGCATACACTGTATTGTGGCTGGGCACATGCAGGCTTGTCCTGAGTTTGGTTTCGATGCTTGGGTACCTGACATCCACACCCCTCCTGCTTCCGTTTCCATGGGCTTGCAAAGGGTGTGCCCAAGTGACAGCAAATTACACGGTGACATTGGACTCCCATGAGCTGTTGGGCAGTCCATAGTCAATACTGTGTAGACATTCATAGTGTACATTGTTGTTGCACCTAACTATGCATGATGGTTTGATATGTGCCTCAACTTACATATGTTACTCATGTTTTGCAGGTATTTCACACAGTTCTTCACACGGGCATACTCTCTGGAGTCAGACTACATGTCAGTAGATGTGCACTAACACTTTTGCGTGGCGCCATCACTGTACATCTGGACGGTGAGGACATACCAGCAGAATCAGGTATTGAGACTACCATTGATTACATGCATTGTGTCTTGTTTGGGTGGGCTTCAGGGTGGGTTGGTGTGTAATTTGATTGAAATGACTCTTACACAGGTGTGTAGTAGTGGCTCCATCACGGTTAGCTGTTCAAGTGCGGCTATGTTCCATTTGGGGCACTGCAATTTGTGACACCGGTGTCATGTTGTGATGGCCAGTTTGTTTGCTCTCACATACCATGACATGGTGTCCTCTGTGGCGGGACTGTGAAGGGATTGGGTGACATGGCAATGTTGTCATGTAGCAAATCGCCTGTGCCAATGCATATTTGATGGATGGAGTTGTGTCTTTTCGTTGTTATGCATTGCTGGTGTATGTGTAGGTAGGTGTGCACACATAGTGACACTTCCATGTTAACAATCTCAGGCTGATGTATTTCTGACAGTTTATTGTCAAGTAAATTTGTGACATTGTCAGGTAGTGTCATCATTGATTGTCAGATGGTATGTGCCAGAGCAGTGTGCACTAGCCAGCACTGTGATTCCTAGGTGAAGAAGTTGGCCACCAGTTGCGTACGGGCTGCCTCCCCCCGTGCCCTTTCCCCTCCCATGCGCAGCAGGCGTGCATGTGGTTGTGGATGTGGGGGCACCACCATGTCCACGGGCAGGCCCCGGCGTGTTGCAACGTTGTGCAGGACACATGCTGCCACTATGATCCTGCACACTAGTGGGGGAGCATATAACAGCTGCCCGCCAGAACGGTCAAGGGAGCGAAAGCGTGACTTCAGCACTCCGAATGTGCGCTCCACTATGCCCCGTGTTGCAATGTGGGCTGTGTTGTACCTTACCTCGGGTGGCGTGGTGGGGTTCCGGATTGGGGTCATCATGTGGGGGCTGATAGGGTAGGCACTGTCCCCTGCGGAGGTGGTGATGGGTATCATTAGTGGTGTTGTGACATGACCCAGTATCTGACATGCATGCATGTGCAGTGGCATTCATGCTCACCAAGCAGCCATGTATCTCCATGCCGGCCAGCCTCTAGGTCCCGGCATAGGGTAGACATTCTGTAGATGAAGCTGTCGTGGGTGGACCCGGGATAGTTGGCATATACTGATGTGATGGTTCCCTTGGCATTGCATACAACTTGCACGTTGATGGAATGCCAGTGCTTGCGGTTTCTATAGATGTGCTCTTTTGCCCTGGGGGGACGTAGAGCCACATGGGTGCAGTCAATTGCACCAAGCACTTTGGGGAATTGAGCCACACCATAGAATTCCTGGATGCACGCCCGCCTTTCTGCAGGAGTCCTGGGGAGATATATGTGCCTGCGGACTGATGGCCGTGCAGTGATGATGTTCAAGACCTGGTGTAGACAGCGTGACTGCGTGGCCTGTGACACACCACCCACTATGGCACTTGTCCGCTGAAAGGATCCAGTGCCCAAGAAGTGCAGTACATTCAGGACCTTCTGCAGGGGGCTGAGTGCTTGGGAGCACAGGGTGGGTGATGTGAGGTCATCCTCCCACTCACTGACCAGGTCCAGTATGATGTGTGCTGGAAACCTGTACCTCCCATACACCTGGTCATCAGGCATCCCGAATAGGCTGGTTCTGGGTGAGAAAATTCTGGCCCTGACTCTCCTCCTCCTCCTCCTTTGGTAACCCACAGCCACTGCTGCTAGGAACGGTATGTTCATCTTTGCACTGAGCTAGTAGGATGTTTTCACGTGAATATTTAGACGTGCCGGGTCACGTACGCCTGCTTCCTGCAGGCGTACGTCTTTCCGTATTGCCTGTTGTAATTTTGCACGTGTGGGTTGGGAAACACCCGTGCGTCATAGGCGCGCTTACGCGCCTGGCCCTTTGGACCAATGAAATCGCGTACGCGTGCTGACGCGCTCGCGCGGCACGTGTTTTTTTTTCACGTGGGTTGGGAAACACCCGTGCGTCATAGGCGCGCTTACGCGCCTGACCCTTTGGACCAATGAAATCGCGTAAGCGTGCTGACGCGCTCGCGCGGCACGTGTGTTTTTTTCACGTGGGTTGGGAAACACCCGTGCATCATAGGCGCGCTTACGCGCCTGGCCCTTTGGACCAATGAAATCGCGTACGCGTGCTGACGCGCTCGCGCGGCACGTGTGTTTTTTTCACGTGGGTTGGGAAACACCCGTGCGTCATAGGCGCGCTTACGCGCCTGGCCCTTTGGACCAATGAAATCGCGTACGTGTGCTGACGCGCTCGCGCGGCACGTGTGTTTTTTTCACGTGGGTTGGGAAACACCCGTGCGTCATAGGCGCGCTTACGCGCCTGGCCCTTTGGACCAATGAAATCGCGTACGCGTGCTGACGCGCTCGCGCGGCACGTGTGTTTTTTTCACGTGGGTTGGGAAACACCCTGCGTCATAGGCGCGCTTACGCGCCTGGCCCTTTGGACCAATGAAATCGCGTACGCGTGCTGATGCGCTTACGCGCTGAGGGCCTTTCCTCGGATTCCACGCAGACGTGCATGATTTTCACGTGCCAATTCACTCCGTATCAAGCTGGCCACGCGTTCACACACGGAAGACCACGCTCCTGCCCAGAAGGCCGAGTTACTGCCCCCCAGTGCCCCGAGCAGCCTCCCACGTGCCATCTGCTGCTGCCTGCCTGCCTGCTGCCACCGTGCCCTGCCATTTGGTGCCTGCACATCAGCCATCTGCAGGCGTACAGTTGCTGTGTCCACCCCTGCTGGAACTGAAGACCCCCGACTGGAAGAACACCACTCCACAGCCCAGCCCCAGGACCAAGTTGCCCACCCACTCCTGCCTCTGGGGTTGCCATGTCGGGCACTGAAACATCTGGCACCACTGGCAACCCCCAGCCAGAGAGGCAGAGGGGCCCCAGCTTCAGTGTCACCGAGGTTGGGGTCCTGGTGGAGCGAGTCCTGGGGCAGTATGATGCCCTCTTCGGGACTAGCCGCGCCAACTCTGAAGGACGGACTCGGATCTGGGACGACATCGTGACTGCCATCAACGCAGAGGGGGTGGCAGTCCGCGACAACCGACATGTCAGGAAGCGTTGGGAGGACTGCAGGTCCAGGACCCTCTCAAAGGCCTCGTGGAGGGGGGCCGGGGCCACATGAGTTCGATCCAAATGAGGGTCCTGGCACGCATACACCCAGCGCTCCACTCCCAGGTCCTTGAGAGGGAGACCCATCTGGAGTTGAGCGGTAAGTGTGCAGGCATTGCTGTGTGAAACAGTGCATGTTGCAGTGTGCTGGTTGTGTGATGCTGTATGTGTGGAATGGGCCTTGTAGGCATGTATGTGTGCAGTGTTGTCATGGCGATGCTTGTGCAACCAGTAATTTGTGGATCACATGGTTGTTGTATGTGTTGCTCTGCGACCTGAGGAGGCCTATGCAGATTGGACACATGTGAGCATGCAAGTGTATGTTCGTGGACATGGGTGTGGGTGAGGGATGGATGCTGATGCCAGGTACATGTATGGTGTCGAGGTCGGTGTGCTTGACCTGCATGTCTGTGACTTTTGAATGGCATGGATGCATGACACATGTCTGTGACACTGTACAGATTCACGGATGCTGCCTAATAATCCTTGTATCCACTCTGTTGGTGATGTACGAGGCCACATGGATGTGACAGAGGTGAAGTGTGTGCGTGTGATTTGCATGATCAATGATGCATGTGAGTTCCATGACATCGTACTTCCGAAGAGTGCAGTGGACATGTATGTTGATGTGCATGCCATGGACCATGGGTGTTGCGTGTGTGTATTGCCTGACCCATGTGTTGTGGAGGGAAATGATAGAAGTGTACTTTACCATTGCCAGTCATCTGATGTTGCTTCCTGTGTAGGGGACCATTGTACAGTGCCCTGATGCTTGTGTTCTATGTCTCCCTCTATGCAGCGGCTAGTGATGGAGAGGGCAGAGACGGCACTGTGGAGGTAGACGGCGGGGATGCCCCCACGGCTGCGGCGGAAGGGGTGGGTGAGCCCCCACAGGGGCCAGCTACAGCGGAAGAGGGCAAGGAGCCATCCAGGTTGGTGGTTTCTACAGAGGAGGAGGCGGCCGAGACTGAGGCGCACCTGAGGCCTGGTGGGGGCATCCCTGCTGGTGCAAGTGGTGCAGTCCAGGGCCAGGGGCAGGAGGCAGCACAGGTCGCCGTGGAGGTGCCTGTGCATGTCGCTGTCCCTGACCCTGTGAGTGCACCACCATGCACCAGCATGGATGCCCCGTCCCAGGCCCGTACGCAGGTGGAGGGGGTGTCTATGTCATCTGACTCCCCTCCACCTGCGGACGAGGGGACCCGTGGCCGCATGGAAAAGGTCCTGATTGGGGTCGCGTTGCGCACGGGGGTCATTCGTGATGACGTGCGTGCTTCCCGAGAGGAGCACGCACATCATCACGAAGAGCACCGTGCCGACGTGGCCCAGTTGGGATCTGCCATTGCCACGGGTTTTCTGCAGGTGATGGCCAATTTGTTGGCCATCTCCTCCTCTGTGGAAAGTATGCGCCGGTCGTTCTCCTTGCCGTCTTCCGGCCCAGTTGACACCAGGGCCCCCTGTGGACCTGCCCCGACCAATGCAGCCGGCTCAGTGGGGATTCCATCCCTGCCACAGTCGGGAGTCGGTGGTCCAGCAGGTGTGGACACCATGGCAACTGGACCCCTGCAGGTGGAGGATGTGCCGGCATCATCAGGCAGGGCACGTGCACGACGGCGTCGGTGGATACCATCAGCCTGGATGCCGTCGTGCTGGCAGAGGCAGTGGCTGCAGAGGCAGCGGCAGCGACATGGGAGGCGTCATGGCTCGGGGCCATCAACATCGGAGGGGCAGCCATCGGCTGGAGGGCAGGAGGACCCTGGACAGAATGTGTCTTCCGTGTGGCAGCGGTTAGGCCACGCAATAGATGCGGAGAGGCGGCGGGCAGAAGAGGGGCGGCTCGCTATGGTCAGGGCGGTGGACTCCATGCAGAGGGCCCTGAGGCGTGCCGAGTGCCTCGAGGAGATCCGCAGGCGCTTGGAGGTGGACACTGCGTCAGCCCTGCGGGACCTCGGGGCCATTGAGGAGGAACGCCTCGGGGAGATAGAAAGGGAGTCCGATGATGCCCTGGCCCATAACATCTCTCAGTGAGCCTTTGTATATAGTTATGTAGATAGTAGGTTTCCTTTATATTTATTTATTATTTGGGTTGATTGGACAATGGCCCACGTTTTTTGTATATAGTTAGCATTAGTTAGGTTTTGTGTAGGTTTCATTTTATGCTTTTTAGGGATATTGGACCTGGACACTCATCTTTTTACATTGTTTGTGGATATTTTTGATTGTATTATTTGGACCATGGGGCAATGTGTTTGAATTTGATTTCCATTTTGATTGACTTTGCACCCGTTCTTTTGGATTTCAACTTTCATTTGATTTTTTTTGTTTTTAACCTGTTACTTTGTGTATTCATTTGGGTGTTTATTTATTTTTGCCTTCTTACATTTTAATACATTGTTATTTTGATTCTATTGTGTGGACTTCTCTCATTGGTTTATTGACTGTCACAATCTGGGTTTTCACAGTCATGTGTTGGCATTGTGTGAGTCTGACGGACTTGGACTCATGCGCATACTCCTCATTGGTTATGTATCATGTAATGGGTATTTGATTTTTGAATGGATGTGTACCTTGGATGTGTGTATGGACTGGGGTGACATGGGGTGGGATGTGGTTGCCCATGGGATCCTGGAATCTGTATAGTGATTTCCTATTGGCAGGGGATCATCTGTGTGGGCCTGGTGGAGGGTGCCCCTGACTGCTGCGGGGGTGGGGGAGGTGGTAGACATGGGTGGGGCACTTCTTGCAGGTGACCCTGACTGCTGGGGGGTGGGGGTGGTGGTTGACATGGGTGGGGGCCTTCTTGCAGATGCCCCTGACTGCTGGGGGGGGTGGGGGTGGTGGTAGACATGGGTGGGGGACTTCTTGCAGGTGACCCTGACTGCTGGGGGGTGGGGGTGGTGGTTGACATGGGTGGGGGCCTTCTTGCAGATGCCCCTGACTGCTGGGGGGGTGGGGGAGGTGGTAGACATGGGTGGGGGACTTCTTGCAGGTGACCCTGACTGCTGGGGGGTGGGGGTGGTGGTTGACATGGGTGGGGGCCTTCTTGCAGATGCCCCTGACTGCTGGGGGGGTGGGGGTGGTGGTAGACATGGGTGGGGGCCTGCTGGCAGGTGTCCCTGACTGCTGGGGGGGTGGGTGTGGTGTGAGGCATGAGTGGGACATAAGTGGGGGCCTGCTGGCAGGTGCCCCACAGTGCTGGGGTGTGGGGGTGGTGTGAGGCATGAGTGGGACATGAGTGGGGGCCTGCTGGCAGGTGCCCCACAGTGCTGGGGGGTGGGTGTGGTGGGAGGCATGAGTGGGACATGAGTGGGGGCCTGCTGGCAGGTGCCCCACAGTGCTGGGGGGTGGGTGTGGTGGGAGGCATGAGTGGGACATGAGTGGGGGCCTGCTGGCAGGTGTCCCTGACTGCTGGGGGGTGGGTGTGGTGTGAGGCATGAGTGGGACATAAGTGGGGGCCTGCTGGCAGGTGCCCCACAGTGCTGGGGGGTGGGTGTGGTGGGAGGCATGAGTGGGACATGAGTGGGGGCCTGCTGGCAGGTGTCCCTGACTGCTGGGGGGGTGGGTGTGGTGTGAGGCATGAGTGGGACATAAGTGGGGGCCTGCTGGCAGGTGCCCCACAGTGCTGGGGGGTGGGTGTGGTGGGAGGCATGAGTGGGACATAAGTGGGGGCCTGCTGGCAGGTGCCCCACAGTGCTGGGGGGTGGGTGTGGTGGGAGGCATGAGTGGGACATGAGTGGGGGCCTGCTGGCAGATGCCCCACAGTGCTGGGGGGTGGGTGTGGTGGGAGGCATGAGTTGGACATGGGTGGGGGCCTGCTGGAAGGTGCCCCTGACTGCTGGGGGGGTGGGGGTGGTGGTAGACATGGGTGGGGGCCTGCTGGCAGGTGTCCCTGACTGCTGGGGGGGTGGGGGTGGTGGTAGACATGGGTGGGGGACTTCTTGCAGGTGACCCTGACTGCTGGGGGGTGGGGGTGGTGGTTGACATGGGTGGGGGCCTTCTTGCAGATGCCCCTGACTGCTGGGGGGGTGGGGGTGGTGGTAGACATGGGTGGGAGCCTGCTGGCAGGTGCCCCACAGTGCTGGGGGGTGGGTGTGGTGGGAGGCATGAGTGGGACATGAGTGGGGGCCTGCTGGCAGGTGTCCCTGACTGCTGGGGGGGTGGGGGTGGTGGTAGACATGGGTGGGGGACTTCTTGCAGGTGACCCTGACTGCTGGGGGGTGGGGGTGGTGGTTGACATGGGTGGGGGCCTTCTTGCAGATGCCCCTGACTGCTGGGGGGGTGGGGGTGGTGGTAGACATGGGTGGGGGCCTGCTGGCAGGTGCCCCACAGTGCTGGGGGGTGGGTGTGGTGGGAGGCATGAGTGGGACATGAGTGGGGGCCTGCTGGCAGGTGTCCCTGACTGCTGGGGGGGTGGGTGTGGTGTGAGGCATGAGTGGGACATAAGTGGGGGCCTGCTGGCAGGTGCCCCACAGTGCTGGGGGGTGGGTGTGGTGGGAGGCATGAGTGGGACATAAGTGGGGGCCTGCTGGCAGGTGCCCCACAGTGCTGGGGGGTGGGTGTGGTGGGAGGCATGAGTGGGACATGAGTGGGGGCCTGCTGGCAGGTGCCCCACAGTGCTGGGGGGTGGGTGTGGTGGGAGGCATGAGTTGGACATGGGTGGGGGCCTGCTGGAAGGTGCCCCTGACTGCTGGGGGGGTGGGGGTGGTGGTAGACATGGGTGGGGGCCTGCTGGCAGGTGTCCCTGACTGCTGGGGGGGTGGGGGTGGTGGTAGACATGGGTGGGGCACTTCTTGCAGGTGACCCTGACTGCTGGGGGGTGGGGGTGGTGGTTGACATGGGTGGGGGCCTTCTTGCAGATGCCCCTGACTGCTGGGGGGGTGGGGGTGGTGGTAGACATGGGTGGGGGCCTGCTGGCAGGTGGCCCACAGTGCTGGGGGGTGGGTGTGGTGGGAGGCATGAGTGGGACATAAGTGGGGGCCTGCTGGCAGGTGCCCCACAGTGCTGGGGGGTGGGGGTGGTGTGAGGCATGAGTGGGACATGAGTGGGGGCCTGCTGGCAGGTGCCCCACAGTGCTGGGGGGTGGGTGTGGTGGGAGGCATGAGTGGGACATGAGTGGGGGCCTGCTGGCAGGTGCCCCACAGTGCTGGGGGGTGGGTGTGGTGGGAGGCATGAGTGGGACATGAGTGGGGCCTGCTGGCAGGTGTCCCTGACTGCTGGGGGGTGGGTGTGGTGTGAGGCATGAGTGGGACATAAGTGGGGGCCTGCTGGCAGGTGCCCCACAGTGCTGGGGGGTGGGTGTGGTGGGAGGCATGAGTGGGACATGAGTGGGGGCCTGCTGGCAGGTGTCCCTGACTGCTGGGGGGGTGGGTGTGGTGTGAGGCATGAGTGGGACATAAGTGGGGGCTTGTTGGCAGGTGCCCCACAGTGCTGGGGGGTGGGTGTGGTGGGAGGCATGAGTGGGACATAAGTGGGGGCCTGCTGGCAGGTGCCCCACAGTGCTGGGGGGTGGGTGTGGTGGGAGGCATGAGTGGGACATGAGTGGGGGCCTGCTGGCAGGTGCCCCACAGTGCTGGGGGGTGGGTGTGGTGGGAGGCATGAGTTGGACATTGGTGGGGGCCTGCTGGAAGGTGCCCCTGACTGCTGGGGGGGTGGGGGTGGTGGTAGACATGGGTGGGGGCCTGCTGGCAGGTGTCCCTGACTGCTGGGGCGGTGGGGGTGGTGGTAGACATGGGTGGGGGACTTCTTGCAGATGCCCCTGACTGCTGGGGGGGTGGGGGTGGTGGTAGACATGGGTGGGGGCCTGCTGGCAGGTGCCCCACAGTGCTGGGGGGTGGGTGTGGTGGGAGGCATGAGTGGGACATGAGTGGGGGCCTGCTGGCAGGTGTCCCTGACTGCTGGGGGGGTGGGGGTGGTGGTAGACATGGGTGGGGGACTTCTTGCAGGTGACCCTGACTGCTGGGGGGTGGGGGTGGTGGTTGACATGGGTGGGGGCCTTCTTGCAGATGCCCCTGACTGCTGGGGGGATGGGGGTGGTGGTAGACATGGGTGGGGGCCTGCTGGCAGGTGCCCCACAGTGCTGGGGGGCGGGTGTGGTGGGAGGCATGAGTGGGACATGAGTGGGGGCCTGCTGGCAGGTGTCCCTGACTGCTGGGGGGGTGGGTGTGGTGTGAGGCATGAGTGGGACATAAGTGGGGGCCTGCTGGCAGGTGCCCCACAGTGCTGGGGGGGTGGGTGTGGTGGGAGGCATGAGTGGGACATGAGTGGGGGCCTGCTGGCAGGTGCCCCACAGTGCTGGGGGGGGGGTGTGGTGGGAGGCATGAGTGGGACATAAGTGGGGGCCTGCTGGCAGGTGCCCCACAGTGCTGGGGGGTGGGTGTGGTGGGAGGCATGAGTGGGGGCCTGCTGGCAGGTGCCCCACAGTGCTGGGGGGTGGGTGTGGTGGGAGGCATGAGTTGGACATGGGTGGGGGCCTGCTGGAAGGTGCCCCTGACTGCTGGGGGGGGTGGGGTGGTGGTAGACATGGGTGGGGGCCTGCTGGCAGGTGTCCCTGACTGCTGGGGGGGTGGGGGTGGTGGTAGACATGGGTGGGGGACTTCTTGCAGGTGACCCTGACTGCTGGGGGGTGGGGGTGGTGGTTGACATGGGTGGGGGCCTTCTTGCAGATGCCCCTGACTGCTGGGGGGGTGGGGTGGTGGTAGACATGGGTGGGGGCCTGCTGGCAGGTGCCCCACAGTGCTGGGGGGGTGGGTGTGGTGGGAGGCATGAGTGGGACATGAGTGGGGGCCTGCTGGCAGGTGTCCCTGACTGCTGGGGGGTGGGTGTGGTGTGAGGCATGAGTGGGCCATAAGTGGGGGCCTGCTGGCAGGTGCCCCACAGTGCTGGGGGGTGGGGTGGTGTGAGGCATGAGTGGGACATAAGTGGGGGCCTGCTGGCAGGTGCCCCACAGTGCTGGGGGGTGGGTGTGGTGGGAGGCATGAGTGGGACATAAGTGGGGGCCTGCTGGCAGGTGCCCCTGACTGCTGGGAGGTGGGGGTGGTGGGAGGCATGAGTGGGACATGAGTGGGGGCCTGCTGGCAGGTGCCCCACAGTGCTGGGGGGTGGGTGTGGTGGGAGGCATGAGTGGGACATGAGTGGGGGCCTGCTGGCAGGTGTCCCTGACTGCTGGGGGGTGGGTGTGGTGTGAGGCATGAGTGGGACATGAGTGGGGGCCTGCTGGCAGGTGCCCCACAGTGCTGGGGGGTGGGTGTGGTGTGAGGCATGAGTGGGACATAAGTGGGGGCCTGCTGGCAGGTGCCCCACAGTGCTGGGGGGTGGGGGTGGTGTGTGGCATGAGTGGGACATAAGTGGGGGCCTGCTGGCAGGTGCCCCACAGTGCTGGGGGGTGGGTGTGGTGGGAGGCATGAGTGGGACATAAGTGGGGGCCTGCTGGCAGGTGCCCCTGACTGCTGGGAGGTGGGGGTGGTGGGAGGCATGAGCAGGTGTGCAGGGTAGTCCCCTGTGGTGTGGGTTGCATGCAGGGGACGTGGAGGGTTTGAATGGTACACCTGTGAGGACCCACCCAGCAGAGCCGCGTGTGAAACTTCCCGCGCACCCTTGTATATGACGTACCCTAGTTTTTTGCGTTTGGAACTTCACACGCACCCCTGAAATCGACGTGGCCTGGGCAATCGCGTGTGGGACTTCCCCGCACCCCGGGATACATGTACCCAGGGCAATCGCGCGAGTGACTCCTCGCGCAAGCCGTTGTACACACACGCGTGATTTTTGAACAGTGGGTGTCCGTGTTAATGGCGTACACCTTTGTACCTCATTTGTCCTTTGGGGTCACGGTATGGCCCTTTGCTGTATGTGGGTGGTATTTGTTGGCGCAGGTTTTGGCGCACTTTCGTTCAGTGCGTCGGGACGCTACCGCCTGCTTACTTGTGGTGTACGTTTTTGGGCCTGTGCGCTGGTTTGATCAGGCGCTGTTTTGCCCTGTTCGAATCCATGAATACGTGTTGCCGGAGAGCGTGTGGGCGTTCCGCGCACTTGCCTCCTGTACTTTCCCCGTGCCGCCCACATTCTTCCCCATTCCGAGTGTTGTGCCCCATTTTATTCCCCATTCCGAGTGTCCCGCCCTGTGTTCCGCCTACTTTAGAGCTGTGCGCTGCGCTCGGAGTGATAGCGCAGTGGCCGTGGCGCACGCCGTTGGTTGACCTGTGCACCAGCCTGCGCCGCGCACTATTTCAGCGCACGTCCTATGCTTTTCTTGCGCACGGACTTCCATGAATCGACGTGCGCTGGTTTCCCTGCGCTTTTCGCTATTTTTCGGCGCAGCGCACGTATAGGCCCCTCTGCGCCGGGATTTTCGGCACACATTTATTCCATGAATCGGCCTGATGGTTTCCAAAGTGGTACTCCGGTTTGGGTAGTATGTGTCCAATAAATAGTTTTTCAAATGTCTTGGCTGTTGGGATCATGTTTGGCTATTGTTTCTATATCTTCGTATGATTTTAGAACTCTTTTTCTAGATTTAGCTGGACCAAGATTTAGCCATACTATATTTGCAGATTTACCATACAATGCAGTACCAGTTAATCGATCAGCTGCTTCATAGGATCCACATTCTCTATGGGACAGCATTTTTATGCCCAAGCTGTATAATTTCTGAGACACTGTTTTATCTGATGACAGATCATTCCAGAGGTCTTGGAGCTCTGTCTTTTCTGATTTGGTTATGTATGCTGTGACATATCGTGCAACTGCAGTAGAATTGTCTGCAATGTACTGCACATCTATGTTTGCATTCCATAAGTGGGCAATGATTGCATTGTAATCATTGATATATTTTTCTTCTTCTTTTCTTTTTATGCAATATGTATTTTTAGGTGACTTACCTTTAACACTATGTCTAACTGAAGACATGAGGTTGTTCACTTGACCTGTATTTGTAACTGGTCTAGGGAAACCAAATCGGCATTTGGTGTAGTATTTACGTCTGTTTTTGTATTTGCGATGACAATATTTGCCACATTTGTGTCTTTGGAATTGTAAACTTTTTGCATGAAGATCACTATTTGTGGATTCTGATGGAATTTCACAAGTGACATATTTTTCAATAAACTGTAAAACAGTGGCATCACTGTCTTGACCAAATTTAGGAGCATCTTTAATCCATAAAAGCATGTGGACATGTGGTGCTCCTCTGGCTTGGTATTCTTTTCTCCAAAAGAAGTGTTGCACTTCTCCAAGGGGAGGAACAGTTTTATTACAAATAAAATGTAGCATAGCAATGAAGCGATGGTGAAAATATCTTGAAACATTAACAGGATCCTGAGAACAAAGTTCTCCAGGTGTTAGAATATCTATGTTTGTTTTGTTTTTGTTTGATATGCGTAGGAAAGCATGTACATCTTCCCATGCATATTCTGCACAACTTAATGTAACACACCAAGTGGGTGGGCCAAGGTTTCTGATCACACAACGTACATCTCCATGACGTCGAAACCAGTACTCTTTAGTACCACGCATATTTGCTAATAGATTTGTAAGATTTGCTTGTAAAACCTCATCTTTTTGTTGAACTTTTTGTAATAATTGTGTAGCTGTCATACTTTGAAAGTGTGATCCTGATTGTGTGCAACTCCGTAACACAAAGTTGCTAGTTCACTTTCAAAGAGTAGGTGGAATATGTATTCCACATTTTGTCAAAATCTGGGATCTTCAGAATACATCCGTAATGAGCGATATTCTGATATGCTGATATTTGAATAGGTCTATCATCGTATCTTCCTCCCTTGCCAGTCGGAAAGAGTAGAGGAAAAGAACATGCTTCCATACTTTTTTCCCATATGCTGATTGGTGATCCTTTTGTTTGACGCATTTGGTACATTTCCAGTGCATCTTCTATGGTGTCATTCGAGTGCAATCGATGAATTGTATAATGGTCTAAAGTGTTTGATATTGTAGCAGGATCTAGGAGCTCAAATTGACAAGCTTCTTGTGTCTCTTGAATTATTTCAGTTGTATCTTTCAGGTTTTCTTCAATATTAATTTCTTTGTAATATTCATTATTCTCTTTAAGATATTGCAGGGCTCCTCTAACTTTATGTCAATCTACCAGTTGTTGCAAAATATTTGTGTCTTTTGTAGGTACTCCATTTATGAAGATAATTAAAGATTATTGCATTGGACGTTGCACTGCTAGAGTGTGCACATTTTCTTTTAGATCTAATGGTAAATACACTACTTTTCCACAAATACCTTTCACTAATTCAGAGGGAGGTAATTTTGCAGTTTTTGTTTGAAGGTGTATTATTGCTTGAAATGGGTGCACTGTTTGAATTATGATGCTCTCATGTAAATTAAGTTGTTGAAGAGGTTTTGGTAGTGGATATAATTCCAAGTTATTTGTGATAGCACGTGAAGGAGTTTGGTTGTTGTTAGTTTTGTAGTGCAGTAACTGCAAAGTATTATGGGGTCAGTTATTTCATATTTGTTTTCTGCTATAAGGTAGAGAGCTAATTCAAACCATTTAGATTCTTCATTGTCTTCTATTTTGTATGATAGGTCTACAGTTTTTGTGTTACTTTTATAAAAAGTTCTGCGGCAACATACACACACGTGGTTTGGTACTTCAGCTGAAGTACTTTCACATTTTAGTATTTCTTTTTTGTATGTGTGTAGTGAAAGGTTGCCATGTGCAGATTTGTTACAAAGTTGGTTTACAGCTAATTCATCTTGTAAGTGGGTTTCACTTCCAAAATATTTTGTCTGGATATAGTCGATTTCTTTTAGTAGGTCTCTTGCTGTACCATGTAGAAGGATGTTATTTAAATTGGCTAGTGCTAAAGCAGGACTTTTAGCAAAGTACAGTTTATAAACTAGATTTCCCATACTTGCATGATGTGTTGATATCCTTTTGATATCATGGAAGGTTTTTGTTGCAAGTAGGTCCTGTAATGCAGGCCAATGAATGTCCTTGTAGTCCTGTGTACTTGCGTACTGGACAAGCATCCATATTTTGCAGTAGTTTAATTTTGATTTTGTCTTTGCTTTTCACATATTCATTGAGGAATTGGCATAAAGACTTGAACATTTTTTTGGAAATGTTACACATTAACGTGCATGGCCATTTGTACACTAGATGTTCTGATTCAGTTTAATGGAGGGGTAAATCTACTTTTTCAGGGCATATTTTTGTAAGGAGTACTTCTTGTTCCATTATGGTATTATTAACTTTTTCATAACCTCGACCACTGCTATGTATGACAATTGTATTTGTTTGCTTTTGTTTGTACGCTTCTTCATTAAAGTATGGTTCTGTGCTTATAGTGTGACTCCATTCACCTCCACAGATATTTAAGAAGTTATTTCTGTTGACATTTCATTTATTGAAAAGTCTTTTTTGTAATTTAGTTATTCGTTTTGTTAGTGGTTTTATTCTGTTTAACACTAAAATAAATAACTATCCGTCTATCAACGCTTCTAAGATTACTTTTCTACGATAGGTTTGAAGTGTTGAATCTGGTTTCTCTCCTGTTCTCATAAGATTTTGAAGGACTTTGTGACAGAATATTTTGGCTAAAATACTTTTCTTGGTATGCTTACTTTGTACTACATCAAGATTTATGGAAGAAGTTTTATTTGTAGTGATAGTTGATTTTCTGTTAATTGTTTTTTGGTTTGTTTTACTTTTTGATAGAGGAGGCAAAGTTTTTGTACTAGAAACTTCTTCTGTTTCAGTACATGACTGTATTAGCTGTTGTGTTTCAACTTTTTCTACAAATTCTGCTATAGATGGATGTTTATGTTGGAGAGTTTTCTTTTCATTTGCTCTACTTTTGCGTTCCTTTCTATGGAGTTGCTTTTTGGTAGGCATTCTTTAGGGTCTGTTGAAAAAAATACAGAAGGTATGGCTTAGGGTGTTCTGGAATGCATGTGAGTTGTGTGCATGAGTGTTTGAGTAAGATGATAAAGATGTATTTAATGGTGTGTGATTGTGCTTTTGGAAGTACAACTACTAGGGATGGGTATTCTTGAATTAATGTGTTACTAAACTGGGGTTCAGATGACAGAAAAAAGTAAGCCAGTGGTTTGGAGAAGTATAAATAGTATATCTAAAGCTATACAATTAAAACAGTTGTTTGTTCTACAACATCTAAATTCTAGCGGCTGTGTTGGGTAATTTGTGTGTCGAAAATAGGAAGTTGTGGGCCATTCTGCCAGTAAATCACTGTTTAAGACGGGGGGATTTTTGGTCAGAATGGTGCAGAATCTCTATTTTTAGGCACAGAAATAGCATGAATTAATCTTACATTGTGTTTGAGTAATAATTCTAATATTATGGTAACATTTTACTTACTTTTTTTCTAAAATGAGAAGTTTACTTCTTAGTTGTTCTTTGTACTTCAAATTCGGCTGCTTCTTTTCTGGAGAATGGTCTTCACTGCAATTGTAAACGAAAGACATTAGTAATTTGGTTTGTATATAGCACTGTTTTTAATTTAGACATAGATTTTTTAAATTGAAATGTTCAGCGCCTTCCTCAAAACCATTAAAACTATCTTATGACAAACTGTAGGAAAGAAAATATCTTTAGTATGGCTTGTGAAATTCATAATGTACCACTGTATACCACTATTCCTGTAACTAAGCTTTTCCACGTAATAGTGAGTCAATGTCATAGCCTGCTTTTCCACGTAATAGTGAGTCAATGTCATAGCCTGCTTGTCCTATATAAATGTAAGTAATTATATAAATTGAAAAAATTAAAACCAATTATGTGTTTGTACAAATATTGTTTGAGATTTGATCATAGAGTGTGCATGTACTTTTGTTTGATTATATGTAGTCTATATATTTTATTTCAAAAATGTTGGTTTAACATTATTTGCATGTGTGTGTGTGTGTGTGTGTGTATGAATAAATTAAACGGTATAAAGGTCTGTAAGTCACAGTTCATTTTAGGACAATGAAAAAATGATCGTAGGTTCATTTGACAGATTATACAAGGTAAAAGTTGGTTAGAACATGTGTTCATGTACTGTATAGAAAATATGCATACCTGTAGTTTGTGTTCATGCATATGGATATGGACGAAGCTGCAAGTAGAAATCTTGGAGACTTGTATAGTATTTCTCTTAGATCATGCTTGCCAATGGTATGAGACTTGTACTCCGAGAGATTCACCGTACATTTGCAGTGCTGATCTATGATGATGCAGTTACATGTAGAGGTCTTGGATTTGATTGGTGGATGATCATGTGATTTCTTAGCTACATCCAATGAGGGAATGGTACAGAGAGTGAAGTGGAAATTGTAGAAGGGCTGTCCATGTTACGATATGTTTGCGGACATGGCGGTAGTTCTAGGACACCGTGTATTACATCTGGGGAATTTGGGGTGGGCAGGCATGGAAATGAGATTGAATGTAGCAAGGGGTTGGTCAGTAAAGTTTAGTGAGTGTGTTGTGCTAGGAGAGGTTTTCTCAGATATTCTTTTTGCTGAGAGAAGAACAGATAGCCATGGCTGAGTGTTTCAAAAAACAGATTGTGTGGATTTTGGGAGACTCGTGGATACATTGGTTGAAGGTGCATGCAGAAAGCTGTAGAGTATCTATAGATCTTGGATTCCCACATGTGGAAGTGCACTGGCATGGAGTGCGTGGAATGAAGTGGTTGGACTTGCTACCTCTCTGTGCAACTTTGAAGATAGAGGAACATCCAGACATAATTGTAATTTATTGTGGAGGGAACAGTTTAGGACATGTGTCTGGAATTTCTTTGCAATTTGCATTGAAAGAAGGACTTCAGAAGATCATGGACATGTTTCCAAACTCCAAAGTAATTTTTTCACGGATTGCGGCGCAGAGACAAATGTGGCTTTGTTCTTTCTCATGTGGTCCACAAATGGAGAAAGCAAGGCGTAATGTCAATAAGGCTGTTTGTGCCTTCCTAAGAGATTTTGGCATGTCCTCTTTTCACAATGAAAATAATATGTTTCGTCGTACATACATTTTTCGCAGAGATGGAGTCCATCTTACTTATGCTGGCAATCAGAATTTTCTGAGAAATGTACAAAATGCATTGCAACCTTTTTTAGAAATACAGCATCCATTTTGAAGTAGGTGTTAAGTATTTATAATTTTTGACATAAAACACCTCCCAAAGGCTCTTTTCAGAGCCACCACTTGCTCCCAGAGAAAAATGCAATGGTTACAATAGGGTAGCACCCCAATTTTTTTTATGTTCGCGAACTGTCCGCGGACTTTCAAGATATACAAAGGGCCCTGCTTTATTTAGCTTCACTTCTATTTTTTAACTGTGAAAGGCGGCTCTGAAAAGAGCCTTATTTTTTTGGGGATTTTTGTTATTTTGTATTTTTTATTGTTTTTTATACACGACACACTAGGAGAGGAGGGGAAAGGAGGAAAAAGGGGGGACACCAACTACGGGGATAAGAAAGGGCGAGCTGAGAGAGGAAGATGTAGAGTGGGTTTTATTTGGGTAGTGAGCAGGTCTTCTCGTGGTCTGAGACGATAGTCTCAAAAGCACTCCGAAGTCTCTCCACCCTGCAGAGTACTGTGTCCCAGTACATACATACAACTGTGACCCTCGAAAGGTAAGGGTCATCAGAATTCTGTATGGCCTGTGAGGCAGCTTGAGGAAGACGCTGTTCCACAGAGGTGTTCCTTGTGGTGACAGGATCAGAAACAGAGGATGAAGTAGAGGCAATCAACCTACTACGCTCTTCGCAAGGTATAACCTGGCGAATGGCCCCAGTGTGGAATGAGTTCAGGTATCGCTTCATGGTCGTGGTCCCAAAGCTGTACGCACCATGCCTCCCACGACTGAGTAACATTTTGCACTCATTGCAGGTGACATGGTTCCCACAAGCCTTAGGAACATTCCCATGAACGATAAACAACCGCCACACCCAAGAATCACGCTGAGGGCGAGTAGTAGGGATTTCCTCTACCTCATTCTCGTCATCCCCCTTCTTCCTCCTCTGTATCCTCACTCCTGTTCCCCTCTTCAGGCACTTGGGGAGATGGTGGTGGTGGAGGGGCTGGGGGTGGTGCTGAGGCAGATGTAGCACCAGGTGGCAATAGTGTTGCCATCAATGTCATCGTCTTGGAGATGGAAATCTCAAAATCTGAAAAGTATGCAGAAAAATGCAGTGTGCTCTGTGGAATAGCCAGAAACACAATGAGAATGAGCTCTAGGGCGTGGTCTTTTATGGGGGTGCTTGTACGCGGTTCACGGACATGCGCGCCGTCCGCAAGACAGATCGAACACCAAAAAAGGTTCAAAAAGTCACAAAAACGATGTGGAAACTTAGGATTAGTATGTGGGATTTGTGGTATGGTGAGTTTTTCATGAGAAATATTGGGGATACGAACAGTGTCCGCATTCAGAACACGCGATCAGCGTGGGCGCGGTCACATGATTGCTTCGTGAGCATGTTCGCTAAGGAAGCGGCCATCCGCAGGACACCCAATGTACGGACATTGTTTTGCGCATGCGTGTGGATGTTCTACGGACAGCGTTTGTGTCCTTAACTAATTAAAAGTGCGTCACACGTAAAACGAACAGTAACGGACAGCCTTTTGTTCTTAGCACAGTTTAACTTACTTGCGAACAATACGGACAGACATAGCGTCCCCAGCACACCTCCATATTTGTTTATTTACGAACAATATAGGACACCAGGAGTGTTCTTAGAACAGTTTCAACTTGCTAGTGAACACTACGAACAGGCATAGTGTTCTTAAGGACACCTCCATTTTCGTTTATTTATGAACATTTCCGAACAACCGCGCTGTCCGTGGACACCTAAATCGGTTTTAACACAAAGAACTGAAAGTAATTACAACACAATATAAAAAAGTAACTTTATTTGACATATATAAACAATTAATGACTGAGAAGGTGGGGCAGACACGGAAACAAAAACAAGAGAATTAGGGATTTCAACATAATTGGGATCAGGTGAAGAAGGGATGGAAATGTCATCAAAACGTTTTGGTCCATGGAGAGGGTTTGGGGTTAAATGAGTGGGATATGGTGAGGGGGGACAAGTACAGGTGGGACAATGGTCTGTTGTTGGTAGTTTTAGGTGATCTTCCACAAAGTTTTTTAAATCGTTAAAATTTGCCATAAGTTGGTCCATTTTTTGGTTATTGTGTTCCAGAGTGTTAGCCACCGCTTCTTTTTCTGTGGTAGTGATATTTTTGTATGGTCTGTAAAAAAAAAAATGTATATTTAAATGTATACAAAATAATATTTATTAATTTGTATATATAGTAAAGTGTGTACCATTAGGTGCACTATCTTCTGACATTTCGTCTTGTGGGACATGCTCCTCTAGCCACTCCAGAGTACACATTTCTGTGAGAAAACAAAAAAGTATTATATTTTTTTTTTATCTAATACAGAAAGTTTATAAATATATGAGTAAAATGAAGTGCACTTACTATTTCAGGAAAGTATGTGATGAGTAGTCTGTACGCCTGGTCTTGCTCTTAGTTGTGGAGTGTCTGTGAGGTAATTATGTTGGAAGCCACTTTATCTTCTTTTGGTATATTCCACTTTAGAATATATTGTATTTAAATGAATGGTTAGTGTGTTACATATATGGGTTACATTTCTTAAGTATTACTACATATACTTTGTATGTGTGCTGCTTTGTGAATTTGTTAAATGTTCCTATGTTATGATATAACAATTACACATACCCCCCAGAGTTTTTAGGTGGTGGTACTGTTGTTCGAACATGTCCGCGGACAGTCAAATTCAGTACAAAGGGTTCAGTATGTTCCATATTACATGTACGTAAAGTCAAAGTTATTATTGTTAAGTTGTGCTACTAAAAAACTATGAAATTCAGTAAAACAACTTTGCTAAAGGGACGTTATGGTTCAGTTGCGCTACGAAAAACCTATGAAAATCAGTAAAAAAAACGTTGTTAAAGGGACGTTATGGTTAAGTTGCGCTACTAAAAACCTATGAAATTCAGTAAAAAAACTTTGTTAAAGGAACGTTATGTTAAGTTGCGCTAATAAAAACCTATGAAATTCGGTAAAAACACGTTGTTAATGGGACGTTATTGTTAAGTTTTGCTACTAAAAAACTATGAAATTCAGTAAAAAACTTTGTTAAAGGGACGTTATGGTTCAGTTGCGCTATGAAAAACCTATGAAATTCAGTAAAAAAACGTTGTTAAAGGGACGTTATGGTTAAGTTGCGCTACTAAAAACCTATGAAATTCAGTAAAAAAACTTTGTTAAAGGGACGTTATGGTTAAGTTGCGCTGATAAAAACCTATGAAATTCAGTAAAAAAACTTTGTTAAAGGGACGTTATGGTTAAGTTGCGCTAATAAAAACCTATGAAATTCAGTAAAAAAACTTTGTTAAAGGGATGTTATGGTTAAGTTGCGCCACTAAAAACCTATGAAATTCAGTAAAAAAACTTTGTTAAAGGGACGTTATGGTTCAAAGTAAAACCGAAAAACCCCTGAAATTCGTCAGTTATGGTAAGATAACCAACCATAACTCATGCCACCGTGCACTGCTAACACTAACACCCAGGATATCAAAGATGACATCACAAATGTCATTGATGACATCACTGATGACATCACATGTGCATTTACTTTTCATGAAAACTCTGTAGGTGCGATTCTTATAATGTTGACCAAAAAGTGTCAAGGATCATTTGAATAAATATCATGAGCTAATTAGTGCATTAAGCAATGCATTGATATAAATAGCATTCTATTGTGAAGTTCTATCCAGTATTCTAAGCAACTCATGCAGAAACGTTGTGTTTCAGCTATCTGTTTGGACTTCAACATACTTGTCCACTTGGTAAAGCAGCCTTCACCAGGACAAAAATGGGGCGTTCAGTCATTCCCATTTAACAGAGTAGGGTGAGTTACACCACTCAAAAATGTGTAAAAATGTTTTCTTGAAATCGCCTTTAAGTTGTTGCAACATATCCTCACTTGATTAGAGAAGGTTCCTTATTCCCCGAATAGTCTGGTCATATGCTCCTTAGTCACCATTAAAGATGAAAAATGCAGTCCGTTCAAAACTAATTCTTGATTGTATATACAGGCTCCCAAACTTGGTCTTCCTTTCTCAAATTTCTATAGAATGAGCTGCCGCAAACTTCCCTTAAGGACACTGGACGCCACGCTTAAGCTGCCGCCTCTTCGGGTACCGAATCTCTCCTTCCTCCAGATACTGTTGCGTAAAGATTGCAAGGGCAATCTTTACGCAACGGTAATGTCCCTTTTTTCTCCTGATGAAGGCTGCTTTACCAAGTGGACAAATATGTTGAAGTCCAAACAGACAGCGAAACATGTGTTGACAACTAGATCTGTGTAATTGATTATACATAGATAGAACACACTAAAAGCCAATTGGAGGACACTTTACAGTGTAAATATATATATTGCTGACCAAGCGGTCATAGAGATATGTACGATTTTTAAGAAAGTGATTTTTGAATGGATGGTAGGAGTGATTTTATGTGAGTTGAATTTTGTATGAAATGTTGAGATATTGTTTTTATGAACTTACATTATACATGTGTATATGATAATAAAAATAATTTGATGTGATATTGTGACATTTATTGGTATAATTAAAAAGATAAATGTATAAAGAGTGCCATTCCCTTTCCCAGGGGTCCATCGTTGTGCATTTTCAAAATATTTAGCCTGGAGGACCAGGGATATATACCAGGTACCCCTTTGTTTATAAACCTTATCCTGCTGTTCCAGTATGAGGGCGGTGAGGTGTGGGAGTTATGAAAATTGCATCACCTGCTCCTCTACATTCCCCCCCTCTGGTCGATTCTTCATCCACATTCCTCTCTTCATTCTCCTTTTGTCATCTCTTCATACTGTTGTTTCTTTGGGACACATATCTTTGTCACCACCGCAGGTGACCTGCATTTTTATATTCATCCACACTCCAGGTCATGTGGCAGCAACCTCCTGATGGTGGACAGAATATCCATTGCCCTACATATTATTTATGCTCCTTAGTGTAGTAGAACTTCATTCCTCAAGGTGCAAGGGCACATTTCTTTATATTCTCATGGGTACTTTCCTCAGTCATGATCTTCATCCCAATAACTTTCTTGGCTGTCTTCTGGCATTGTCCAAAGATGATCCTTATGAGACAAAATCCTAGCAATACCAACACTAATACTGCTCCAAGTAATTTGAAGGCATTTGCCAACCAAGTTGGAATCCATAAGAACAGAGATGAAAATCAGCCGTCCTCCTCAATCTTTGCTACTTCGTCCACCATTTCTGTGTGCAAGGTCGACAACATTGATATTGATTCTGTCAAAGTCTCATTGTCTTCATTATGGGCAGGTAAAAAAATGTACAGCAATAAGGCCCGATATTGGTGCACACGCCTCCTTCCATTGCTCTAATTAAGTCCAGGACATACCTGTTCTGGTGGGCCTAGAGCCTGATTGCCCTCCACTCTTCTTTGATCCTTTTATTGTCTTATTGGTCATTTGAAGCAGCTCTCATCTGGTGATTTTCAGCCACTTGCCCTTCATTGCAGTCTGAATTCCTGGCAGGAATGTAGCTGTAAATATCACCACTGTTCTGCTGAACACCTTATGCTCATCTGGAATGTCATAATAGGCTTCTATTGATTTTGGTGAGAAGTAATTATCTCTCCTGCTCCGATGAAACAACCTTTTCTTCCTCTGGTGCGTGTCCATTTTTGGAAAGTCTGAAATCTGCAGGTCACTTTGAGGTACTACTTAGGCTGGTATGCTTATCAGCACCAATGAACAAACTCCTCCGCATCTTGGTGCAACTTAATATATGCTCTAAATCCACAGGCCCAATAATGGTGCATCAGGACTGTTGTTCCTTCCTTCATGCCTGGTACATTGAAAACACGGCCACACTTGCGGTTTTCTCCAACTTTCACTGTGCCATTATTTCTGAAGCATAAAGAGGCAGTTTTAAGGGGTTGTATCTGCAATGGTCCCCCCTCATCATTGACCCATGTCAACAATCGTGTAATCTTAGGCCATTGGATTTTGCATTTCTTTTCTGCATTTGCCACAACTACTTCCCATTGTCCAGTTAATGTTGTTGCTTTCTACACACCCAATCCTTCAGCACATCCTTCAGGAGTAAGAACTGTTCATTTAATTTGTAGTTCACCTCTTTCCCGCATTCTCGTATTTCCTTCCCATTCATATCCTTTCATGGTAACATCTTATTTTCTTCAATCTTGATTCCTGACCCAGGCTGTTCATATTTTATTATTTGATGCATTGTTTCTGGCTCCTTTTTTGACTTTATGTCCTGTACATAATTGTATTCTCTTTGAGATGTTGCTTTATCCATCCACACTATGGATGCTATTCTGCCTTCAAACTGTCCTCTGGTTAGGCAAAGTGCAAGGTGTGTCAGGCAATGTGCCTTTTTCACTAATACTTCTGTTGCTATGAATATTTTAGAGGTTCTCAAAGCATAAGGTATAAGGGAACACACTTAGCAGCTTTCATCTGATGTTCTTCTTCTCACCTTTTTCATCTGCTGATAGCATAGTCTCTTTAAATGAGACAAATTATCAAGATATGTATTTATATCTGCATGATCTTCCGAAACATCCTTTTAAATCGAAATAAATGCCTAGTAAGATTATAAAAAATGCTGTTCATAATTTCATCAGGGGCAACAGGAAATGTGTCCTTTTCTTTCTTTCTTTCTTTCTTTCAAATTATCGAATGCGTGGGCGGACCCATGCAGGTGATTCCCCATCCAAAAGGATGATGTGCACCTACCCCACCAATCTTACACACACCCCTCACATTCTCATAACTCCTCCCACCACCCTGTCTGCTTCACAAAATCTAGCAGCACACTGCTCCTCTCCCTGCCTCTCACCCCGACTCCTCCCAGCAGAGCCTTCCCACTCAGTTCAGCCACTCCCAGAGCAGACAACCGAACCCTCATCAACTCTCTCTCTTCAACATGCCTCTCACACGCAAGCAAAAAATGTCCCACACTCTCAGGCACCCCACACACCGCACAGTCCCTCGATTCACGCTTCCCCACTCGAAACAGGCTGTCATTCAGCCCCACATGCCCTATCCTAAACTGGTTCAGCATCACCTCCTCCCACCTCCTCCATTCCAGTTTCCTTGCATCCACCTTCACAGACACTTTCTCATGAACACCAAACATCCACCTGCCCTTCACCCACTCTCCCACCTCTCCTGTGTCCTTTTCGCCTGCTATATCTGTATTGTTTCTTCTAACATGTCTAAATGTCATAATAATCTTGAGGAAAACACAAATAATGCAAAATTACACCACAATTATTATTCCATGGAAACTCATTGATTTTATTGACAGCAATGAGCCTTTTATATTCTTAAACCTCCTAATTTTTGCTCAAACTTTTCATTTGTAACTCTGCAAGTCTCTTAGTCACACCTTTATGTCAAGAACTGCAAGATGATTGCAACAATTTTTCTAAAAATAATATTATTGTTCTTAGAATTTCCAAGAAACATTGTGACATTGACATATTGTCTTATTAGAGCTGGATAAAACTGTAATATATAGCAAGCAAGAATGTGTGAAATGCTTTTGCAATAGGTCACATAAAGATGAACTGTGTTATTCTTCTTTCAACTCTGGTACTTTAATGGCTCATTACGAGGTCGGTGGTAACCCACCATTGCTACCGGTGGGTTGCCAACGACCTCGAAACACTGTTTCCACTGCCTCATATCCCGTTGCCACTGGGATAATACAAGTACATGCTCTAACAGATTTGGCAAAAAACACTCTTCTGTTATTGTAGCAGCAAGACTCTCTCAAGTCACATGCGTGGGGTAGTGGAGCTGCTCCAGTGCTACCCTTAATAACACTAGAGGCATAACTGGCTGTCAGTGCTATCCTGTCTCCAAATTGCCTCAGTGGGGGTTTAAAAACACCCATCATTTCCTCATCTTCATGGAGCGCGGCGATAAGCTCTACTAATTCTGCATCCTGTGCTGAGCAATCTCACGCTTCTCACTACTTCAAATTCACCCTCTCAGTTCAGCTGTACTACCGCTGATTCAGTATGCCTTTTGCCAGTTGTTTGGTCAATGTTTGAAGAACCATCAATAAAAAAAAAACGTCCCCCATCCTGGGGGCATTTTGTTCAGCCTGGTGATTTTCATTATAGTTTTCAGTATACGTTGTGCAATCATGCACATAGAAATCCTCTCCTACTGGTTCTGTGGAATCAGAAAAATACAATATTAAGGCTTTTACATCATGCAAAAGGAAAATACACTGACACAGGTTTGTAAATATTCCCAGAATCTTTATTAGAAAACTGAACAGTTATAAAACAAAGTACACAAATAGCTATTTGGCCATCAATACATCACAGAGACCACCAGCAGGGTTCAATGTGAGCAGTGAGCAGGATTTGCTATCTGGACATCGGCGTATTTATACATTTTCGTTACAACGATGTCCAGCCTCTTTCAAGTTAATCATGTACTGGGCTAGGGTCACGCCAGGTTCGTTCCTAATTTAATTATCTCGTGCATGCGGTTTACTTTTTAATACATTTACTAACAAACATTATTATTCTCTAAGTTTAACGTTACACTCTTTACACATTGCTTTAATACAGATCAAACAAATGTTTTGCATGTCGTATTTGGATAGCGTTATTGTTATTGTATACTTGTAGGTTAACATCGCTGATTCAAGTAGTCCCCTGATCCCAAGGTCAACAAAGGACAAGGTCTACATGACCCTAACATGTAGCCTGAAGGCAGGTTGGACATTAACTCTCCTACAGAGGTTGAAGAGGTTAAGGCAAGAACAAGAGCACACAAGATGGCCATTTTAGACCACAGGGTGACTTTGTACAATAAACTAAAATGGCGGCTCTAACCTAAAATGGAGGCTTGATTCACTTGAGGTCATGACCTTGTAATACGAATTTCATCACAAAGCGAATGGGCATAGGCCAACATATACAATGAGGATGAAACAATATTATATCACTTCTAACAAGCCCTCCTTTTGGCCTATGCCAAACGCTAAACTACCTTCAATCATTTTGCGATTAACTCCACATTTCAACGTCTATACACCCCGAATCATTGTCAGACATATCTATTGCCATTAGATCAGACACTAGAGTTTCTTTCAACACATACTCTTTGGAAACCTTATCTGGGGCATATGTTGTATGCCCTAATACACTTGTTGCTTGCGTGCAACACCCCCCTAATACTGAACATATACCAGGGAGACACTGTATACAACAACAAAGGAATAGAAAACTTCCCAAGATATTCAGCAGGGCCAAAAACAACTTCTATCCCCACGACCGTAGGCGGTCCCAAAACCATGCACTAAGTTCCCAGTTTCCCTCAGGAACATGCACTTCTGAACTAAGAACATGTAGATTTTGGATAGCCCTAAAGATCGTTGGAGAGGAGTCTGGTATGTAAACGCAGCATTCGGACCCCACTAATTTACATACTCCTCCACGGTCAGCAAGAATGTCATCTAATGCCATCCGGTTCTGAAGAGCCACTAATCTAATCGCTTTCTGTTCTAACGTCATATTATAGAGTATGTCAGTGGTCCGGTTGATGCTTCTCTCCAATACTCTCGCTAGTCCCCTGATATCTTCTGAATTCGTAATTTGCCTAAAAAATGGCACAAAGGATTTCATGATGTCCCCTAGAGTTTGCGCTGGAGTATCCCCTTTCACACCTCGTTGTGGACGAGTTTTCTAAATTTCTGCAGTACTGGCAATAAATACCCCAGGTAATAGAATCCCCAAATAACAGGTTCCTTGCCAATCCCTGGTCAACAATGGAAATGCCACATTACCACAAACAAAATAGACAGGTTCGCCTACGTACAGCAGTCTGTTCTCACTAGTCAAATTCACAACATTGGCGCACTTTCTAAAATTACCCATTGACTGTGTTCCATTCCTCTGTATGCAGAAGGATACTGAATCGGGGCTACGATTAACAGAATAAGATGGAGGCGTGGCATCCTTATTGCCTATAGGAGCCATTTTGAAAGAGATCAAAGACTGAATAGGACGAGACAATCTATCAGAGGGTTTAACAGAAGCAATGTTCGGTTTACTCCTATTTGCAAACAGCGAGCATCCCAGGGGCATCAAAACACGTTTTTCAAAACTCTTCAAATTTGTACCATCAAAGTTCCCTGAGATGGATTCATTCCATCAGCCAAAGAATAGTGCTCTAAGAGAAGCATAACAGGCAGTTGTCAAAGGTAGGGGATGAATATACCAACCTAGCCCCTTATCCCCATGTTGCGGTAGATGTGAACAGATCCAGCAATTGGTTCTATTTAAAATTGCATGAGTGGCATTCATGATTAACAAAAGGGTATTATTCTGATAGTTCCATCTATGCGAAGAATCTCTAGGTGATAAGGTATGCAATTGCACAGAAGGAGTGGGGATAACAGATACATTTTCAATAGGTAAAAAGTCCTCTAGCGGAAATGCTTCCTCCAGATACCATAACCCAAAACCAACAGTTACTAAAAATCCAGTTATTATTATAAAAAGGCAACAATACACTTTGGGGGTCCCATTGCATGCTCGATCATTGTCTCTGCTAGTCACATATTTATCTAAAAGTTCGGTACGAGTGGTAGCGGGTGCAGGCATTATAGTCTTCAATCGCAAAATCACCAATTGTTTGTTTGCTGGCGACTCCAGTTGCGCGTCTTCTTAATGTCTTTCCCACAACCCTTAGCCAACAGAATCCTCCCGTCCAGTCGGGCCAAAAGGCAAGCCCTCAAATGATTTCCCTCAATCGCACAGTCAGACCGTGCTGTACGTCTATTTCCTTGGACGTAAATTATATTTCACAATTTCTGGTGAGAACAAAGTGTCGTCACTTCCTACTGGAGGTAGCGAGTGAACGGAAATGGGATCAGAAAAAGATTGATCCGGAAGTTCCACTGTTGGGAGAGTGTGGAGACAAGATGGCCGTTTTGTCTGGCCTTGCGAATTCTGGAACGGTCTTCGATACTCTCTTGTTGGTTGTTCCTGTTTCAGGCATGTTAGTTACAGCCGTGGGGAGGGATTCTGTGTCTTCTGTATCGTATGGCACGGGCTGCGGGATCCGTTTGGTGTGCATCGCATGGATCCAGTTCTTACGACCCGCTACCTGCACAGCAGTCTGGGTGACTAGCAGGACTTGGTAGGGACCCCTCCACCGAGATGCAAGGCAAGACAACCTCTCAAAAACATTTGTGAGGATCCAGTCCCCCGGTCGTAGACTGTGACCAGGACCCTCGTATCGTACAGGTAATGCCTCTTGCACCTGGTGATAATTTGAAAACAGATTTATAGTCAACTGGTTACAGTAATCTGAAAGAAGCACATTCTCTATATCCCACAACAAACTGCTTTTTGGCAAACCCCAAATATTAGCAAGTCTCCCCATTACCACCTCAAAGGGAGAGAGACCAGTCTTAGTTTGAGGGGTTGTTCTCATCGACAGCAACACGAACGGTAAGGCGTCCGGCCATTTTAACTTGGTGCCAGCACATGTCTTAGCGAGCTTGTTCTTTATAATGCCGTTATGCCTTTCCACTAATCCGGCACTTTGGGCATGTCTGGCCGAATGGAACCGTTTATCAATCTGTAATCCTTTGCATATTTGTAGGATTACAGCAGTATAAAGTATGGCCCATTATCCGACCAGATGACTCTCGGCAGCCCGAACCTAGGAAAAAACTCTTTCAACAGAGTTTTTGCCGTGGTTATGGCCGTTGCATCTCTAACCGGGAAGGCCTCAACCCACTTGCTAAAGGCACAAATGACAACCAACACATATTTAAGATTGTTGCAATGTTCCATTTCAATAAAATCAAAGTGAATAATTTCCTTCAACATTGTCCACCCAACACCCATCATCAACCAGTCTTCCTGCACCCTCGACCCATCTCTTAGTTTCCTCTATGGTAGCATCTGCTTGAATGTCTTTTACAGAATCGATACTTTCATCCAAAGTGCAAATATTTACAGTTTCTCTTATAGCATACATTTCTGAACTAAAATCAGTGGCAGTTTGTTTAGCTATCTGATCAGCGAAAGCATTCCCTTTTCCTACATTATCTGTAACCTTTTGATGTGCTGCACATTTTATGTTAGCTAGCTGAACAGGGAGTGCGAGTGCCGAAAGTAATCGTACTATTAAAGTGCCATGCTGAATTTTCGTGCCATGCAAGGTCAAGAAACCTCGTTCTTTCCAAAGTCTACCGAAGTTGTGGGCCACCCCAAAAGCATACTGACCATCGGTATATATATTTACTGTAAGCCCTTCAGAAAGTTCACAAGCTCGAGTTAACGCTATAATTTCTGTGGCCTGCGCGGAATTATGCATAATTCTTTTGGTTTCCACAATCGTGCTTAAAGTAGTAACGGCATAAGCAGCCGTGGATGTACCATTCAGAAGTTTAAAACAAGAGCCATCACAAAATAGCTCTCCTTGTGGGCTATTCAAAGGCGTGTCTTTGAGATCGATTCTACCTTTAGTCTCTTGTTCTGTTGCATAAAGGCAATCGTGTAACGTTTCGCCACTTTCAACAGTATCTTGCAGGACAGGTAAAAGTTCAGCCGGATTTAATACACAACACCTCTGAATTTGAATGTGGGGGGCAAACAAGATTAGTTCATATCTTGTCAATCGTGCAGAAGTGAGGTGTTGCGTTTGAGTTCCATTCAATAAAATTTCTACATAGTGAGGTACCATTAGGGTTAACGCATGACCCAGAACCATTCCCTCACTCTGTTTTACAGATGCAGCAGCAGCAGCAACAGCTCTGAAACATCTCGGCAAAGTGCATGCAACAGGATCAAGGGCGGATGAGAAATAGCTGCACGGCCTATTCTTCCCTCCATGTTCATGCGTTAACACAGCCAAAGCACATCCATCACGTTCATGCACATACAACACAAAGGCCTTGTCATAATTCGGAGTTCCTAAAACCGGCGCCAAACACAGTGCGGATTTGAGCAAATCAAATGCTGTCTGGTGTTCCAAAGTCCATGGCAATGGCAAAGAAATGCCCTTCTTTGTCAAAGCCAGCATTGGTTTAATCGTTAATGAAAAGTTAGGGATCCACAATCTGCAGTAAGAAGTCATACCTATCAGGGCTCTAACTTCCTTCTGCGTATTTGGAACAGACATGCCAGAAATAGTCTTTATTCGTTCAGGTGTCAACCGTCTTCCCTCCTTTGACAGGAGATAGCCTATATAGGAGACCTCCTGACAACAATATTGGAATTTCTTGAGTGAAGCTTTGTGGCCATGTTTCACTAGATGGCAAAGCAACAACACGGTGCCTTCTTTACAGGCACTCTCAGAATCAGCAGCCAAGAGGAGATCATCTACATACTGTAGTAACGTGCAAGTAGTTGGCAACTCGAGAGTATCGAGCTGCTCTTTTAATGCCCTACTATAAACACTTGGACTCTCAGTGTACCCTTGTGGTGCACGAGTGAATGTGAACGAGCGTCCACCTAGGGTAAACGCGAAGAAATACCTGCTATCCTTGTGTATGGGAATACTGAAAAACGCATTTTTAAGATCAACAACGGTAAAATGAGTGGCAGAAGCCGGAATCATGGTTAGTATCGTTGTAGCATCAGGTACAATAGGAAATTGAGGAGCCATAATTTTGTTAATAGCACGTAAATCAATTATAAACCGAAAGGGAATCACATTATCACCTTTTTTGTATACTGGCAAAATGGGGCTGTTACATAGGCTACCCGTAATTTCCTCAATTACTCCACGATGTACAAAATCAGAAACTATACATTTCAAAGCCTGCTCGCCTTCAACTGAGATCTTATATTGCGGGATGCGAGGCAATTTTACTCCATGTTTCAGAATAATTTTAACAGGTTCAATTTGAAGAATGCCCACATCATTATCATCAATTGCCCATAAGCATTCCAGCACATTACTGAATTCCGGCGGTAAAGGTCGAGTCAAAAACTGAGAGGCGAGTGATTGCTGAGGTGTAATTGTTAACCGAACTCCGTCCGGAGAACATGTATTACTGCATGCAATGCCTTCAACAAATTTATCCCCAGCAAGTTCTCCCCACAGTTTGTGGTAAGTAGAAATGGACACTGCTCCGTGAAGGGACTCAGTGTTATCGGTACCGGCAAAGAGACCAGACAAACTACAGGTGTGCCTGAAAACCCTACGGAAACGTTGGACTGCCCTGACAGGGGAATATTTGGAACCGGTGAATGGTCAATGGAACATTTCTGTGCTCCCGTATCTACTAAAAATAGATGCTTCCTATTTCCCACCGCCATCTCAACGTAGTGGCCTTTCTGGTGAACGGGAATAGGCGTCGGTTCCAAATCCTGCTTCGGGCAATCCTAGCGAAACAGAATATTATCAAAAAGAAGCTCTTCAGAGAGTTACGCGGCAGAAGGGTGATCAAATATGTTTCTATTATCCATATTTGAAAATTTGTTTATCTTGTGAAAGAGGTTGCTGTGATTCTGGTGCAAACTGACCTCTGCCAGGGCCCCCCGCACCTGGGCGACCTCTGGATCGTCTACCTATGTTCCCAAATGACCTTTGCTGCAAGGTCGGACATTGTGCGTGCCAGTGGCCTTCCTGTCGACAGTAGGCACACTGGTTAATGGTTACCGGAGCCAGGGGTACACTTCCCTGTGGAAAGTACTGACCTCTAAATTGATTACCCCCTCTAGGGTTTCTAACAATCTGTTGTAATAGGAATTTTGTTTTCAGGTCACCCTTTTTTTCCTCTGGTTTTTCCTTTTCATTATTTACACGATTTTCATAGTACTGAGCCATATGCAGTACTTCTGATTGAGACTTCGCCTGCCAAGTGCTTTCGGAAGACATAGGGCCTCATTACACGGACGGCGGTAAGGGTTTACCGGTACCGGTAAGGGCACTGGTACTGGTCAACCCTTACCACCTTACTACGAGGTCCCTTTGCGGGTTGGTACTTTAACGCCTGTTGTTTAGCAGGCGTCAAAAACCAACCCGCAAAGGGACCAGGGTGCTAATAACGGTACCGCAATTTGCGGCACCGTAATTAGCGCCTTCCCCACTACCATAGAGCCCTATGGGGCAAAAATGGGAATGGGGAAGGGCAATGGGGGAAGGGGGAATTGCCACCCCGCCAACCTTGGAATAGGGTGGTAATTCCCCTTTCCTCCAAGGCTGTGCCGGTATTTTACCGGCATGTACCAAGGTGCTAATAGCACCTTGGTCCTCCGCCTACCGTGTAATGAGGCCCATAATCTGTAACTGGATGTCAGGCAGCAATCCACGTACAAATTTGTCGACACACAGCCTTTTCCCTGACTCTGTGCCTAAGTCTTGTCTACTGAAATCTGAAAATACCTGTTCAAACCGATTGAAGAAATCGGTAGCACCCTCAGACTTTCCTTGGACGCAGGCCGAAAGCTTGTCCCAAATGATTCTTTTTTCAGGAAATATGGTTTTCAATTTTACAATAATCCTATCAGGCAAGGTTAATATCACTTGAGGCGGTCGCTCGCCAGCTGGTCTTTCTCTATCTTGCCTAACCATGTTATCCCATGTATCTCCTAACCCAGGTACATCATCTACAGTCCTAATCTGTTTCCATAAATCAACTGGCAGGAGTACGGGAAATAATAAATCAATATCACTTAAGATGAATACCGACGACTGTAAGACCGACTCTATTTCGTTATAGAACCCGGTCGGATTCTTTCTTACATCGGGAATAGATTGCTTTATGGTGTTCACTTCCTGTCTTGAAAACAGGACGTGAACAAACTGTGATACGTAATGTGCAGGAATTCCCCCCGCGAGTATTCCTCGCGCAGCATTGGCCTCAATCTCAACCTTCGGGACAAATGTCGGAGGGACCTCTCTCATAGGCAACTGAGAAGTAGGCAGCTCCGAACACTTACTAAGCAAAAGAGCCAAATCAAGCGCTAAGGCAGTCGAAGAAGTATCAATCGAAAAGGCTCTCTTATAAACACTCAACAATTCTGCGGGACAACAGATCTTTCTTTTTACACACTCATTCTGCAGGTATTCTACCATCACCTGTATCACCTTCTTTTGCATTTCTAACGTATACTGACTGTATGTGTCATATACTTCATCTGGAGTTATTGACGTATCCGAAATCCATCTTATCGCATCCTTTGTACAAATTCGCGCTTTCTCACCTTTTAATTCACGGCGAGGAGAAAACCGTTTCTATAAGTACATAATACCTAAACTACCACCATCTGCTTTCTCATTCTGTAACCCTTCCAACTCCTTCCTATACTCAAAAATCCTCTCAACATGCTCATATACCTTCTCTGCAGTATCTCTGGACAACGCTAAGGCGTTCAAATCCCGTACCCCTTGTGGGAAATCTACATTGTTTAATCTATTCCACATTATACTCAAATGAGTTCCTAATCCTTCAATAAAAACATTTTTCTCAGGAATATCTTTTAAATTTTCGAGTGTGGAAAAAACATCAGCTTGTTCACCCTTCTCCATACAATGTTTAGCCCAAGCGATCTATTCTTTCTTTTTTTCTGGGGACACAGTATTACGAGTCACAACCCTTGGTCTCGCTCCCTGGTCTACTACAAGCGATGCAGAATCACTTGGAAGAGGAAGAGTAGGCACATTCTGAATATCAACAGGTGGAGGCAAGGGGGCAGGCAAAGGAGTGACAGCTGGAAGAACAACAGGAAGAACAACAGGGAGGACCGGAGGAACTATAGGAGGGGGAATAACAACGGGAAGGGGCAAAGCACCAAGAGGAGGGACGTAAGGAGGGGGCGCGGAGGCACCGGGCCTTTGTTCATGCAAAAGTTTATTAATCAATTCATTTTACGTATGAAAATCTTTTGAAGGGTACATTTTCTGAATGCCTAATTGAAACGCCCTGTCCGTGTTCCTAACGGACTACAATTGTTTATTTTGATCATATAACCGTGCCTTTTCGACACTTGTCAGATGTCTACGCATATGTGTCTCTCTACTCTTTTGTTGCTGCAAAGCTTCTACTTTCCAACTATGCAATGCGTCAAATGCTGCAGGTCTAGCCTTTTTCTTTACTAATACAGACTCTAGATATTCTATACGAGGGATTTCAAAACTACCATTGGTTGGCCACTGAAGATTAGAATTATGTCTGGTCTGTCTGTGCCAAATGTCATTAAATGCTATACTACCAAAGCCTTTCTTACAGTACATAGTACATGCCAGCGACCCCTCCTGTAGTGCGGGATGGCTATCTTCCAAAGATTGTCTGTCACTGTGGAATAATGCCCTGAAGCAGGCAGACAATTTCCCAGGCATATCAAAGTTCTGGTGTTACCTGGCCAAGTAATTGTGCTCGCGAGTACAATGCGCCAAATTCAAATTGTCAGGGTTAAATTAAGAATCGGGTCACGATTCACCTGACCAAAGGACTGGGAGGCCCGATCGGGTTACTAAGAACAATGCTAAGGACCCACGTGTTTGGTGATTTTCGGCAAATTTACCCACCTCGATATATGGACCCTCGTCAAGACGTCGTCTCGGGCTACAGCTCACCGTTCAGGGATTGGATTGCGCAGTTTTGTCAAGGAATTCACTTCTCGTCCAGAATGGCCGTTTCTGTTGGCACCGTCCGATCCCAGTCCGATAGCCGAGCCAACCTTCAACGAGACAAAGTCGATCTTGAGGGTCCCTATTCGGGAGCCATCTGTGGAATCACAAAAATACAATATTAAGGCTTTTACACCATGCAAAAGGAAAATACACTGACACGGGCTTGTATAAACTGACACTAAATAAACTGAACAGTTATAAAACAAAGTACACAAATAGCTATTTGGCCATCAATACATCACAGAGACCACCAGCAGGGTTCAATGTGAGCAGTGAGGAGGATTTGCTAGCTGGACATCGCCGTATTTATACATTTTCGTTATACCGATGTCCAGCCTCTTTCAAGTTAATCATGTACTGGGCTAGGGTCACGCCAGGTTCGTTCCTAATTTACATATCTTGTGCATGCGGTTTACTTTTTAATACATTTACTAACACACATTATTATTCTCTAAGTTTAACGTTACACATTGCTTTAATACAGATCAAACAAATGTTTTGCATGTCGTATTTGGATAGCGTTATTGTTCTTGTATACTTGTAGGTTAACATTGCTGATTCAAGTAATCCCCTGATCCCGTGGTCAACAAAGGACAAGGTCTACATGACCCTAACATGTAGCCTGAAGGCAGGTTGGACATTAACTCTCCTACAGAGGTTGAAGAGGTTAAGGCAAGAACAAGAGCACACGAGACGGCCATTTTATACCACAGGGTGACATTGTACAATAAACTAAAATGGCGGCTCTAACCTAAAATGGAGGCTTGATTCACTTGAGGTCACGACCTTGTAATACGAATTCCCTCGCAAAGCGACTGGGCATAGGCCAACATATACAATGAGGACGAAACAATATTATATCAGTTCTAACAGTTCAGCTATGAACATTGCTGGATTCACTGTTTTACATCTGACAATAATGACCTTGTATCCTGATGCTCTTTGTGTGTAAAATCGCAAAAAAAGCATGCTCAACATAAATGTTACTGAATACCCCATAGTTATACTTGAAGTTTTGTCAATTGTGAATGCAGCAGAAGCTAAAGATTGCTCACAGGGTTAATGCCCTTTCATAAGTGGATCTAAAATCCCACTACATTAGGCTATTGGTTTGTGTCCATGTCCTAAGGTAGTTTTCTGTGTAAGGACTGCTGTCATGACTTCTCCATTTGAATGGGAAATAAATACAATTCTTCAGGATAATCTGGAATTCCCAACTCAGGGCGGTACAGATCGCCTTTTTGTACTTTTTCAAATCCTTCAGTCATCTCATCTGTCCATATTATTTTACTCTTGCCCACCTATGCTTCTTTAAGCCCTTTTAAAAGTGGTTGAATATATGTACTATAATCAAAAACCCCAGCCCTGCAGTAGTTACATAGGCCTAAAAATTGTTGCATTTCCCTCACTGTTTTACGTTCTGAGGTCTTCATAATTGCGTCTACTCTTTCAGGCATCACTTTACTCCCCTCATCAGAAATCAACTGTCCTATTTCTGACAGTATTGTAGCTTCTCTTTGTCCAATTTATATCCTTTCTCTGAGAGGATAGTCATAAGCCTAATTGAATCTTCTCTACATCTTTCCTCTGTCTCACTGCATGCCAAAATATCATCCACATATTGGACTATTGCACTTCTGAGCTGAACATTGCCTAAGTTCATCATTAGGACTCCATTAAAGATTGAAGGGGACTCACAGTACCCAAGGGGTAATCGAGTATGTTTCAGGCGGTTCTTCTCTACAAAATGGAAGTCAAATCCTGTGAGTCTTCATGGAGGGGAATTGAAAAGGACATATTCTTTAAATCTATGACTGAAAATATTTGGCCTTAGATGGGATGTTGCGCAATATTGTCGCGGATTTGGAACTAAAGGAAACTCAGCTTCGACTATATTATTTAGAGGGCGAAGGTCCTGAATACAGCTCCACAAGCCCCCTTCCCCAATCGATTTTCTCACTTGGTACACAGCCGTGTTAAATGGAGAATCGGATAGTACCAATATTCCTTCCTTCATCAAAGCGAAAATGGTCTAGAATATACCATCATCTGCCTCTCTGGAAATGGGGTATTGCTTTGCATGTGGCAAAAGTGCTCCTGGTTTAAGCTTGATTTGAACTGCTCCTACTCCTTTTAATAGACCTGTGTCATATGTACTTGTGGTCCATAACATTTTTGTCACTTTCTCTAAATCTTCCTGGAATAACAATGGTTTCTTTTTCACCAACTCCGTTCTCTGCGGTATTTCTCTATTCTCTAATTTTATAAAATAAGTAAGACTTGTGAAAATCTGAGTATTTATCCTTAAACAGCTCCTCATCTGTCAAATCTGTCATCCTATATCCTTCACTGAGGGCTATCACTGTTGTCCATCATCAAAAGTGCTCTTGGTTTAAGCTTGATTTGAACTGCTCCTACTCCTTTTAATAGACCTGTGTCATATGTACTTGTGGTCCATAACATTTTTGGCACTTTCTCTAAATCTTCCTGGAATAACAATGGTTTCTTTTTCACCAACTCCATTATCTGCGGTATTTCTCTATTCTCTACTTTTATACAATAAGTAAGACTTGTGAAAATCTGAGTATTTATCCTTAAACAACTCCTCATCTGTCAAATCTGTCATCCTATATCCTTCACTGAGGGCTATCACTGTTGTCCATCATCTTCCCTCGTCATCTGTCCCATGAGGAACAATCCCTTTCTTCTCTGACCACTGCTGTTTCTAACTCCAAGGGGATAATCTGCCCTTCTTCATCATCCATAGGGATTTCTGGTCTGAACCGAATCTCATCAGGTATTCTTAATAGTTTACCTATCAATCTGGCCCACCACAATAATAAAACAGTCACTCCATACACTGCTGGGTCCAAAGGGGCCCTTTGTAATGCTTTCTGGGCTGTAAAGGCTAATATAAACTGTCTCAAATTCACATAATATATCCGTGGAGTGGAACAGATTATTCCTGTGTCAGTAAAAGATATTGGGCCTCATCACACGGTAGGCGGTAAGGGTTTACCGGTACCGGTATTTTACTGGTACCAGTAAACCCTTACCACCTTACTACGAGGTCCCTTTGCAGGTTGGTACATTAATGCCTGCTTTTAGCAGGCGTTAAAAGACGAACCCGCAAAGGGACCGGCGTGCGTAATTAGCGCCTTCCCCATTCCCATTATGCCCTATGGGGCAAAAATGGGAATGGGGAAGGGCAATGGAGGAAGGAGGAATTACCGCTTTCCCAACCTTGGAATAGGGCGGTTATTCCCCTTTCCTTCAAGGCGGTACCGGTAAATTACCGGCATGAACCATGGTGCTAATAGCGCCATGGATTACCGCCTACCGTGTAATGAGGCCCATTGTCATGTTAAGTTTTGTCATTCAGTTATGTTCTAATATGTTAACTGGCATTTGCCTAGGTATAATAATGGCATATACATTTCATGTTCTCCTATAGAGATTGGTAATTTGTCTGCAAAAGGAACTAAACTCATCACTCCAGAGAATCCCTACCCATTCATTGCAATACCTGACATTGGGTATTTCTCCTCACCGACACAGGAACGAGTTGCTCCAGTGTCCCCAAGAAATTAAAATGTCTTGACTCTTATCGTCACCTTGACCATTGGTACCTCTTGGGCGTCTGGTGTCACTGATAGTAGTGAACACATCAGGTCACTCTGTGAGCTGTCCTATTGTGGATATAAATTCATCCCTGTACCTGTGAAAGGATTTGCTCCTACCACAATCACGCTCCCTAATTTGGGTGCAGATACTTGCTGTACTAATATTCCATTGTGGCACCATGACCTGCTGTGGCTGTGCTTGCTGCATTTGTACCTGTTGTGCTTACATGGGTACTTGCTGTGATTGTCTTTGTGGCGATTGCATTTGTGATGGTGCTTGCTACATTTGCTGTGGTTGCAGTACATATGTCTGAACCTGCGTGTGATCTTGGGAATAATATTCCTGTGGTTCTATATTATATTGCGGAGCATAGCCCATCCCCCCTCTCAGAGCTTGCCAATTTTGCTGCATGCCTCCTCTGCTTCTACATGTTCTAGCTATGTGTCCTATTCCTCTGCAATTCCAGCATTGTTGTAGTTTTCCACCATTAAATCCTCCACTTTGTTGAGGGTTTAAAATCCATCTCATCCTCATCCTATCGCTCCATTTCCTCTTGGCCTTCATTCATTTTTTAAGGGCATCACTACATCATCCATCAAAAAGTATGCACCTCCTGATGAACTGCCATATCACAAGGCGGGGAAACACGTGTTGAGGAACAAACCACAAAGGAAACAGGGGTAACTATTAAACCCATCAGAGGAGCAAACCACAAAGGAAACAGTGGTAACTATTATACCCATCAACAAACCATCAATTAGTATTGCCAACCAAATTCAGGAAGGACATCAATTAAACACAAAAAAACTTGATAAAAAAGAAGCAACATTATGACCGTATAATCTCAACAACTGAAAAATAATAGCAAGACTATAAAGTCATCAAAATCTGCCAACAAAGAAAACAGCAATTGATTGATATCCAATCCAATTATTTACTCAAGTACCCATAAACTTCAAGAACCTAAGAGTATGAAAATGGAAAGAAACAATTGAATGGCACTTAATTCAATTATACACCAATGCAAGGATCTAAAAGGCAACCATTGAATGACATCAATATTCAATTATGCAGTGAACCATGTACTGAACAAAGGATCCCAAGGCAACACTTGAATGCCATTAAATTCAACCATGCACTGAACTATGGGTCCACAAACCTTATGAACCAAATAAGGGAACCAGACCCACAGATTGAATGACTATTAATTCAATCACCTACCCATCAAAAGGATCTATCCAACTATCAAACTTTATGAACAAAATAAAGACAAGAATCTACAAAACCTGGAAGGATAAAGAAGGATTTATAAAACTTGGAAGGATAAAACAAAACCACAAGGAGGAAAATACAATTTTTAACTAAATCATAACCAAGCAAGGCAGCAATAGAATGATTACCAATTCAATTGTCCACCTTGCATTGGATCCATGAACCTAATGAACTCAATATAGGATAGGATTGAAACAACTGCTAATGGTATAAGTATATATAAAAATTAAATGGTATCAAAATAAAGCAAAATACCTGAAGAACCTAAATTGTGAATACTGCCATTATTTATACTTATTATTCAATTAGCACAATTGCAATTAGTGAAAGCGCAACTGGATTCCTAAATTTTGGTTTCTCAGTTATAGAGCCCTGGCCAGCTTCAGGGAATATGAATCATAGTTAGCAGATCAGTATTGATACAAACCAATTCTGTAACCTAAGCTCTACTCTTGTAATTAGTAAGGTGTAGTGCCAAGTGCTGAGATTAAGCTGGTGTCACGTTACTACTCAAGAATTGAACCCACTCTGATCTGTGGGCTACCCTACGCTGTTTTGATGCACTGATTGCATCTACTGTATCACCCCACCTTCATTACTTGTCAACACTGCTCCCTCTATGGCCTTTTTTGGACAACTTCTTCTGAACTAACTTCACTTCCTCTTATTTTCTACTCTCGGCTTTCTTCTTATTCTTCTCCTGCATTAATCGGCGGCGTTGCACAATCGGCAATTGTATTTCTGGCCATGGCTTTGCTTCCATTCCCACCTGTTTCTTCAGTTGCCATTGTATTGGCTCGGGCAGTCCCTGGCACAAAATGTGGTAAAATAATAGTACTGTGTTATCCCATGGTTCACACGTCTCAAGGCGCCAGCATTTTTGAATATCTTGAATGTAAGTAACAGGGTCTTCATCCTCCCCCATTTTCCTAGTCATAATTGCACCCATATCTGATGTATTGTGGTATTGTACTCTGAACCGCCACCATACATCTGCTCTGCAACTATTAAATGGTGATCTATTGTGTGTCGTGTTTTGCGCAGTCACACATGCATATCATGCTCGCTTCCAAATGTTGTCAGCTCTCTCACCTATGATATCTGCTTGAAAGCCTTTTATGTACGACATTGCTGATGTCATTCTGTCTTGCTCATAAATCCATATTCCCGCATGGGGAAGTTAAGCTCAGTGATTTACATCTTAAATTGTCTCTATCCATTTGTGGCCACGATATATATTGTGGTCGTCCTCACGTTTCTCTAATAATGGGAATTGTGAAAATCCTGGTCTATAATCATACCTGCCAACACTTCTCGTCTTCCAGGCAGGGCTAGTGTTGCCAGTCTGTCTCCGTCCCGGCAGTGCCCTTAATCGGCTTACATAAGGCAAGGATATCCACTGCACTGCGCGATCACACTTGCAGCCGCTCAGTATATGGTGTCGAGTCTGGTGTTCTCTCTTTGGGATCCTCTAAATCGGTCAATTCGAACCCTTTTTCTACACTCTATTCTTTTGAAAATCTGCATGCGCTCTCCCAGCACACTCTCTCATTTTCTTCTCTTTCTTCGTCTAACATTATTATGCCCCAGCTTGTATGACTGTTATCCTTTTGCGCATCATAAAGATCTACTCAATTTAAAGACAGAGTTCTGTGCTCGCCTGTTATGATGTCATCTGACCTACCTCTAATTTTCCTCGAAAGATATTCTTCTACGTTCTCTTGGGCATTTGCTTATATAAATCCCCAAGTCATTTCTCTACGACTTCTGTATCTCGCACACCAGCCCATGATGGTATACATGGTACCCCATGCAACTCCCTACGGAGCTGTTTTGGCTGTCTCTCTTCCTCAAGTCGCTCTTGTGCTTCGATCAGCACAATGCTTCTATTCACACTGAATCTGTTGTTCACACTGAATCTGTTGGTTGTCTCCATGACCATCAGTCTGGCTTCAGAGCTGCTAGAAGCATGGAAACTGCTCTCCTGAACATCCGTGAAGATCTGCTCTCCAACCTTGCTTCCAACACCCCCTGTGTCCTCATCTTACTTGATCTCTTTTCCACCTTTGACATGGTCAACCATGGCATCCTGCTCAAACGTCTCCGTAATAACCTAGGTATCACCGATCAGGCCCCGGCTTGGTTGACTTCTTTCCTCTCTGATCGACCCTCCTGGCTCAAACTTGGATCCTTCCTCTCCTCTATCTCTACCCTTGGTGTTCCCCGGGGGTCTAACCTCCCTCCCTGGATGTTCATCCAATACCTGGCACTTCTTGCCCACCGCATTGCCGCCCTCTGCCCCTACTTTCAGTGCTATGCAGATGACACTCAACTCACTTTCAGGCTCCCTTCCGCCACCTCTTCTCCTTCTCTCATCTCTGACTGTCTGCTATCCAGGAGTGCTGTGTCGCCAATGATCTCTGCCTTAATGCCAGTAAGACCGAGATTTTACTCATCGGCACACCTGCTCCCTCCTTTTCTGTCACTGTCTGACCGGCCTCTCTTGGCCCTCTTCCTGCTCCCACCTATGATGCTAAAAACCTTGGGGTCATCTTCGACTCCACATTCTCCTTCTCTCCTCACATCTCTGACGTCTCTAAGAAGTCACACTGCTAGCTGCACCTTCTCAGAAGTATTCTTCCTTTCCTCTCCTTCCCCCAGAAGCTCGCTGTCTCCAGAGCTCTGGTTCTCTCTAGGCTGACTACTGCAACAGCCTCTTTCTAAATCTGCCTGCCTCTAATTTCCGCCCTCTGCAACACATCCAAAACAGGACTGCAAGACTTTTCCTTGGCCTGAAGCCCAGGGATCGTATCTCTCCAGGACTGAAATCTCTGCATTGGCCCCCAGTGGCGGCGAGGATTACGTTCAAAACCCTCTGCATTGTCCACAAGGCCTTCTGGGGTCTGGGGCCTCAATATCTTCAACTCTCTCTTCCTAAATATCTTCCTTCTCAAGCTCTTTGTTCATCTGACTCCAACTCCCTAAGGGTCAGTCGCTTCTCCAAGCAACAAGTTGGTGGTAGATCTCTTACTTTTGCTGGGGCCACCCTCTGGAACATCCTCCCTGCCTCTCTGAAACTTGAGGAGAAACATATTTGGTTCAGAAGCACCTCAAGACCTTCCTCTTTGCTTTTGCATTCTCTCCTCCTCTCCCCTGCTGATGTCCTGGCTGAAACTGAAACTGCACTGGTTACCTGGCTACCCTCTGATCTCAGGCCCAGGTCCCCTCCCCACCAGTTGCACACCTGCACTGCTCCCCTGGCAACCATTGCACTCATGGACTGTTTGTGTATCCCTACAACCCCCTACCAGCACTTGACACCTGATGTCCGCACTTACCCTTGCTATTGCCACCAGCTGGCCGCACTGTTTATTTATTGTTTTCATTTATTTTACTGTTTATCCTATGTACTGCACTGCCCCTTCCTCGCTTACCACTGCACCTTTCCCCTTACTCCCTCCCCTGCACGTGCAATCTCAATGTCACCTGGCCTAGTAAGATAGTTGTCTCTGTCTTCCCTCTGTTCCCCCTCCCTTGCCTCATCGCGCCTTGAAACACTTTTGTATAGGCGCATTATAAATGCCATATGATATCATATGACATAGATAATCTATCCTGTCATCTTTTAGTGCCCTTCTTCTGTTTATTTCTTCTTCCCTTCTCCTCATTTCCCTTAAATCATCTTCCCCTCACCTTCTTTGCAACCTACGTTCTTGCATTCTTTGCACTCTACCTCCTCTCGTCTCTTCTCTTCTAGTCTTTTATTTTCTTTCCTTGCCTCGTACCTTCTTTGTTCTTCCCTTTGCTTGCATTTTCTTTCTTTTTTCTTTATATGCTCTCTCTTCTTTCTTTACCTGCTCATCTCTCTCTTCTCATTCTCAAACCCCATCAATGCCCTTATCATCCAGCGTGAGTAATATCTGTCCTCCCCGCCATTCATTCTGTACTATTGGTATTCCCTTAGCTTTGTCCTTTATTTCTTTCTGCTTCTTTGCTTCTTCCTCTCTCTCCATATGTTTATCTTGCTTATCCCTCCTGTCATCACGCTGTTTACTTTCATCAGGTGTCGAGATACATTTGCGTTCACTGCTTTACTCTCTTCTTCATTGTCCTCACTGTCAAAAGCAGGGGTCTCATATGTTGGATTAACATACCCTGCCACTGCTTTCAATTCCATTAAGGGATAAAATCCCTTCTCCTCTGTGTCTACGTTCTTGTTTTCAGGAGGGGAAAGGGGAGCTGAAGGCGTTTTATCCTCCCCTTTATTCTGATTAAGAATCCACTCCTTCTCCGCTGGATCGTCTTTCTCACTCTGGTACATCTTCCATAGCTCTAAAACAGCCAACCTTTTCTGAAACTTCCTTCCTTTATATGTAGCATGCAAATGCTTTGTAATGTGTTGCAATGCCATTTTTGACAATGAACCCTCCTGATGCCACGGCATGAGTGTTTTATTAGTCGTGCCTCCGACCCATTCCGAATGATATTTCCTTATCTTAGTTGTGTATCTTGGCAAAGTCCTGCATAAGTGTAGAAGATGAGTGTCTCCTGTACTTACCCGATTTTTATGTTATCAAATATACCACACTGATCAATTTGAGCCGTCACCATCAATTGCTGCTTAATTTTCTGAGAATCAAAATAATACATCTGCTTTTAAAACTCTACACAACTATGTTCTTTTTGTTCCTTCATTTACACTTTCTATCAATTTTGAATATCTTGTGGTTCTATCATTGATATTTTAAGAGTCTCTTCTTTATTTATGTATTAGTTTCCTTTGATTTGTATCCTTCTGATTGACGTCAATCTCTTGATAAAAAAATCTAAAAAATCACCTTAATTTTTAACTATCGTTTTATATCTACTAGTTTAAACACAACAAAAGCTTTACACTGACATATGTATAACCCCACACATGTGCACTTTAATAAATGTTCTCCTGTGTATGACTTCCTTTACTATCATGCAGGAGCTAACAAATACATCACAAATAAAATACAGACGCTCCAAAATAACGCGCTTAGAACAGCCCTAAACCTTCCTGCCAGAGATCACATTTCCAACGCCAGGAGAAACCACAATTGGCTCAAAATCACCGACCCGATCCTCCTTAAAATGGTCACCCTAACATACAAATGCCTAAATAATGCAGCTCCACCATATCTGAAGGAAAGAATAACTAGAAAATCCACTACACGGCCAACCAGAACAGCCAATTCTTACTGCCTACAGAAAACAGGGGGTAATAGCTTGCCAGTAAAAGCAGCCCAGCACTGGAATGCCTTACCAGTCGAATTAAGAAGAGACCAATCCTACAACAGTTTCAGGCGCAACACCCGTAGCTGGCTACGGCACAAAGACCAATAACATCACAGCTACCTGTGTTCCCTCCTCCTTCTCTGCAGTAACTTGCCACCTACAATTTGCACCTAGGCATATGCACATATCGGTAGCTACGCTAACTGTACCCACCACAGTGACTACATGGGCTCCTGTGATTACTTGTAAATATGTAAATTTGCATATATACTCACTTGTATATACTTACCTATGCATTGTATATATTTCTCTATGCGCTGTAACCAAGCTATAAGTAACCTGTTAATACGCTGCAACTATGTTAATTGTAAACTAACCTGCACCTGAACTTATTAATTGTAACTAAGCTATAAGTAACCTTGATATGTTGCGCGCCCAGCTACCTAAGGGTTTTAGGGCGCCCTATAAATAAACAAACAAACATCATTAGTAAATGTATCTCCTCTAATCTCTAACCCATTTTGGAGCTTGATACGCACTCCTCTTGTTGGCTTTGCCTCAGGAATCCCCAACACCCCTATTTGGAGTGTTTTTAGTGCATACCTTTCCGTCCCCTGGAAACTGCAATAAAGGTATCTACTTCTCTTCTTTATAATCCCCAAAAACCCTGTTACATTTATATACATATATATTTATTTAGAACACAGTCCCTTGCCCTATTTTCGCCACTTTAAAAGATTTACTTACGTCCTTGGCTCAGCTCGAGTCTCTCAGCATCGACTCTCCCTCAACTGACCAGTTTGCCTTCCATCCACGGGGCACATGTGGCGACCGGACACGAATTTCGTCAAAGGGGGACCTGCCAACCATATCCTTTTACACGTCTATTGTTGCGTGCCATTCTCCACAAGAAACTCTGCGGTCTTCTGGCTAATGGCAGGAGCAGCCAAATGTCAGAAGATCTGGATGTGGGCCTTGGTTGAGTAGACCTGAACCATTCGCACTACTACCAACATGCGCTCTAGCACCTTGAAGCGTCTTTTGTGCGAGATGGAATTACCAATAAAGATCTGAGACCAAATAACTTACCAGATTTAAAGAATATGGCAAAGTACTACTTTATTCCCCATTTAATAAAGCAGGGTGACTTGGCAGACATCAGACAGATGCTTGCACACTCACACACAAACCTGAGTATACAGAGGACTAATACCACAATATGTATCATCTATGATCTCATCCTATGTGGCAAACCATAAAACCTATTAGCGGGAGGGATTGGTTAGGGCAAAATGCTCTGCTTATAGAATGTATACGGGTTGGTACTTCATTGGCTGTCTCTCATCTGTAAGACACACCTCGAACTACCTCTAAATACATGTGATACTTATTATAGCGAACAAAATGCCAGCAGATTGGTCTATGCAACATTGTATAGCAGGTTGTCCCATAGAACCACTGATTGGTTGGCATGCTCACCCAACCTTGGGCTTTCGCCTTGGCTAACAGGATGTAAGGAAACCAAAACCCAGGTGCTTGAATCACGTCAGATTACTCCATACCTTCCCAATTAGTCCATCATCTCTCATCAGTCGGCCATGAGCCATTGTTTCCCACCTGTAGTTGTCCTTGTAGCCTTCTCTGTTCTGGAGTATTCAATGGAGTGTGTGCACATCGCTATCTTCATCCGAGCCTTAATGAATAGCCCTTGGTTTTGACTTCTGAGTCCCCTGTTTAGAAACCACGAATTTGACCATTTCAGCCTCTTATTTATTCTATTTGATGTAATTCTACTGAGTATTATTTATCTTCTGGGCCTCTACAGACCTGCTAACTCTACCTTGTATAGACTTTATGCACTTTAAGCTGCAGATGTTTCTCCCCTTTAATCTAAGAGAAATATGTCTCGTCTAAGGCTAATCCGTCTTCCTCCATTTGTACTTTGCAGCTATTCCTCAATAATGGCATCCTTGAACCCAAGCCAACATAGACTCCTCTTTGTTTTGCACACAAAGCTGTTCTTCCAGCGTCTCCTGACTTTGCAACCCTGATCTGTTTCGGAGGTAGCTTAACTGAATATTAACACGAGCCGGCATCCGTTTTCCAACTATGGTCATCCTTGCCACATTATATATTCCTCTATAGCAAGCTTCTATGTATCTTCTCTACCTTGCGTTAATGCACATTTACACGTATTGGTCAGCAGGTTACTTTGTCTTCTTTTGCATTCATGATTACTTTATTGTTTCATACATGTTTCCGTTATCGCTTGAGTTGCATCTCTTGAGTATTTTCATATTGTTTCACTAGGTCCTCGTATAGCTTCTTTATGACATCTCTCTGCCCTCATCAGATTTCACTCAGCGCCCCATGATGTCTAATAGTGGCTGCTGACATCCTTCCATTTGACATCCTTCCACACTTTCAGTGTGAGGGTACATTTAATACAGCTTTTTGAGTGCATATGGTCACTCGTACACTCAATGTGGTATAGGCATAACACATGGAGTCTCACATAGGGCCATTCTCCTGCTGCTCCAGTATGATGGCGGTGAGGGGTTGGGAGGTATGGAAAATGCGTCCAACTGCTCCTCTACATCCCTGAACTCCTCTGAATCCCCCCTGATTGGCTCGGGCTCCCTCTCTACACTCAGGCGATATAGCATATCTGGGAGAAATATTTACGACCCTCCACTGAACAAATTCTCCAGCCTCCACCACTAGGAGTGATGGAGACTGAGTGGTGGATTTGTAAATGATGAGGACAAAATGAATGTGCCTTTCCTAATGTTGACATTTACAAAGCCATATCTATTGGGATTTCAATGCATAAGGAAACAGGATCACATCACACACATATTTAAGAAGTCTGAATAGCTACACAAAAGGAACAGACTAGTTACGCTTCCTAATAAGCCTGTGTCGATCACTCAGGACACGTAGTCGTCATCTTGCAAATTGATGATCTTCACTGAGGTACCACAAGTTGACTTCCCTTCAAACATTTGCATAGAATGTCCTTGGCATGGCAGTAATAATGCTCTCCATTATTATGTATAATTCAAACGATTGCACAATCATCTTATACATTTTCTTAGAATTGTTCCAATGAAGTTGCACTAGAAAGTACCTGCTACATTGCTGGTGAATACATTTGTTCGGTATGTGGTTTAAACCAGGTCATTGTTTTTGTTAACTTTCATTGTGTGCCAGAATCAGGACGGAACAATTGGAAAATATCATTTTCGAAACTAGCTGCGTGAAAGCTGTGTGAGAGCTGTGAATTGGATCCACATGTTGCCAGAAAGCTTCAATCAGGCAAACGATTTTTGGATTCCGAGAATCCACCCTGTAGGGAGCTGCTCGTTAAGAACAGTCAACCATCCTGCTACCTGGGTTTGTAGTGAGGCACGGCAGGGGGTGTCAGGTAGAAGTGGAAGGAAGAAGCGGAAATTGAGAGATCGTGCCTCGCGATAGCGAATGTGAGGCCAGCTGTGTGGCACAACTGCGGTCAGACATGGATATAAAAATCCTGCGGAACTCACTACACACCTTAACTATAATATGTTTGCCTATCCCCAGTGCTGCAAGCGCCTGTGCTCATCAAAACATGCATTGTTGTCCATTTCTGGTCATATTATACTAGGAGGGACACCAGGGTTCATTTAATGGGAGAGTGACATCCCTGGTTATACATATGAACGACACATATTATCGAGACCCTCTACCTGTTTCTGTGAATGGCGATTTATTGACTAAACATATTCGTCACCAGGGAGTCATATTGGAAACATTTGTTATTTGGTCTCTCAAGCAAATATACGCAAGATAGAATAACAGGGACTAATTTATACTCGAAAACCTCAGTGGTCAAAGGGAATTGTTGCATCTACAAACAGTAGCATAATATGTGTTCAGTAGCTGTGGGCTTTTATATGTTTTTACATAGTTGCCAACATGACCCATTCCAATCTGTAGGTGCTTGTCCACTCCTGTTTTTTTCTTTGCATTCTGGAACTTGTAGTCCTAGTGTTATAATGGAAAAAGTGGAACTACAAGTCCCAGAATGCAAAGGAAAAAAACAGGACTGGTAAGCACCTGCAGATTGGAATGGGCCAGGTTGGCAAGTATGTTTTTATGTAAAGTTGGCCATGAGGATATTACACAAGCAGTCGAATGGTGTATCTTGTTTGGGTGTGATGAAATGCAACCATTCTTGAATGTTTTGCACAAGTCACCTGATGAGGTGTACATGACACTTTATATGATCTTAATAATGTCCTTTCTGTTCAAATGAAATAAACAGAACTGATGTACTGAGGTTGCTGAGTATAAATGAGTAGTTGTTATTCTATCTTGCGGATATTTGCTTGAGTGATCAAATCACCAATGTAATAATTTATTTATTGTATTTGTTGGTCGCGCCCAGACCCGTTGGTATCACAGCGCTGGGCATGGCGCTAATATGACTCCCTGGTGACAAATATGTTTAGTCAATATATTGCCAGAGACAGAAATAGGTACAGGGTGGACAACAATATTTTTTAGGTACAAGGATGGACAGCAAGTTATTTTTTTTCTTTGGCAGGGGGATGTCCACAATGATTGGAAATAGTGTATGGATGACGATAGAGACGATTTATTCTGGACAAATCGCTAGGAGTTGTCAACAGGAGCATTGGGGGGACAAATAAACAACATTTGCCGAAAGATGGGGTGAAATAGCTACCTGTTTGTTTGTTGTGTACTGCCGTTCCTTTTCCAGAAATAGCTTTTGTTCCTAGGACATGCCCAACCATCTTGGTTATGCCATCTGATATGCAAACATATTTCATTATGCCTGGAATAGTCGTTTAGAACTCATCTCTGCCTTTTAGTATGTGAATACCATTAATCAGAATCTCATTGATTAGTCGAATAGCTCTAAGCTTCACCTTTCTTTCGTTTTATGGATTGCATTGGGGAGGGGGCGTTCCCACCTGTCCTGACTGCATCTCTAGAATGTTCGGTGTTCCCTATTCCTATGAAGCTCTCATATTCCAGGACCAAATGCCTTGATCCTTGAAAATGGGACATATTTCTTTCAGATAAATTACATAAACCATCACAAGGGTGAAGCTTCTTAGCTTATAGTACTTTCCTCCATAGGAAATAATTGGACACAGACCAGATGCCAGTAAATGTTCACAGCATAAGGTGTCATTTTAACCATTGAGAGAAGCTGAAGCATAAACAAAAACTCAAAAATAGATGGATTTGACTAAATAAAACACCTAATAGTACGCAAGAGCATTAGACTGTTCCTTAACACTAGCTTGTGGGTTGGGCTTGCCAGGGTCAAACTCCTCAGTTATTAGTTGTTTATATATGTATTCACTTATTAATTATGTCCATTTCTACAGCCCAGAGAAGGTGTCAAATCGCATCAGATTGGTATATAGTTGAGCTTTCAATTTGTACAAGAGGCATACATGTGTTTTACACTTCATACGTGTATGCAATTTACATCACCTGAAAACTCACATCAAAGTCAGTCCGTTTTTCAGTATATCAGTGTACATGTACAAAATATCCATCCCTCACACATAGGTGTACAGTTTGTATGTGAAATATACATTCAATCGGCTCTTGTATTATACACCTCCGATATGTGTGAAAGCCCACAGTAAAGTGTGCTCTAACTTTGATGTGAGTTTTCAATAGGTCTCAGACGGGTATAGGCATTTTACATTTTGTACATGTGTGCAATTTAAATCCCCTATGCATTTTATATGCGTAAGAAAACACAAAGTCAGCACTAACTTTCATGTGAGTGTATATATTGGTGTACATGTACCAAATGTGCAGAAGTCCATGAAAAATCCTGCCGTTTTCCATGCCTGAAACTGTACTTTCGATTGTTTTCATATTGTTTCATTAACAGGTTCAAGAGTTCTTCAGAAAAGTTATTTTTGAAAACTCCGTAGGCAATTCGTCACATCTATGCTGTGTGCTAGTGAGATGGCATAATAAATATATATATATACATATATATATATATATAAAATAGGCAAGGTGTACACCATATACATATGTTTTTCTATGTGGCACCATGTAGAGTAGAGGTATCCCCTGACCGCAGTTCACTCATTCACAGAACTCCTCTCACAATCATATTGTAAACATAGAAGTACCTGGAAATGTCCTACCATCAAAATGAAGGCACAGAAATGCAGGCCACCCTTTTAAGCAAGAGAGATAATCAGGTCCTTAACAATAGCTTGCGGGTTGGGTTTGTCAGGATCAGACTTCGCAGTCCGAATTTGTTTATTTATGTAGTCTTTTACCAGCTGGTAATGTCGAGTGGATTCCATAGGAATCCGTTGAGTTAATGCCCTTATGGAAATCCATGCTGGTGTTAATGCACCCACATTTGTAAAGTGGAACAGGAAACGAAGGCAGACAAGTGATGTCTGCCCTGCTAACCTACTCCAAATGACAAATGTAGGAAAACGAAGTGGATCAGAAAAAGTGGCAGAAACTGTGATTTCCGCCACCATCACGGATTCGTTTGATCTGGATAATGACACCCCCATTGAGTTGCACTTGTGGAAGAAGTGGCGTTGGGGAAGGTGGTAACATGTATGAGGTGCCATCAGGCAGTGTATATATTTTCTACCTGGCTCTGAGGGCATGAACTCAGCTGCAGCAGTCGACTAGAGCGAGTTGTTGGGACATCACCCATGAAGAATGACTACTGCAGAGTTGGGTAGCATGGGCGAAAGATAAGCTTTGACTGATGGTGACTTGGTTTGACTGACTACTAGACGGGAGCATCTATAAGTGTGCCTCTTTAAGTTAGGGGCATTTATAAAGTGGAGGGGTTTCAGGTCTCGCCAGAAGAATGTCACGTAAGGGACATGCCATAGTTCAAGGGGAAAAGACGTCCATATTCGAAGGAAATGCTCTAAAAAGATATTGTTTCAACATTTGTGTTACTTTAAAGACAGGTATTTCAAGCTGCAGCTCCTGTTTGCTATGCAATGCCTCCATGCCACATTCCTTCGACTGTAAACATTTTGGGTTATGTTATTTTTAACATTTATAAAGCGCACTAGCACCCCAGACGCATTGAGGCGCTGTTGCATGGAGGTGACTTAGATACAAGGACATTCATTTGCTCTGGATTACAGTGAGCGTATCATAACATATAACAGCGCAAAGCTTGGAGAAGATCTATAAGGCTGGTTAGGAGACAATTAATGGGGGTCATTCCGAGGTTGGAGGTAACCATAGAGTAAATTACTCCATGGTTGCCTCCAATACCGCTCCGACTCCTCCATGGTGAATGGAGTAATTTCCGGTCCATTCCAGGGTTGGAGGGACCGGAAATTCCCCATTCACCTTTTGCCCTTCCCCATTCCCATTTCAGCCCCATAGGGCTCAATGGGAATGGGGAAGGAGTAAATTACGGCACCGTAAATTACGGTGCCGTAATTTACTCCAAGGTCACTTTGCGGGTCCCGTAATTTACTCCTGCTAAAAGCAGGAGGTAAAGTGGGACCCGCAAAGGGAACTCGGAATACGGAGGTAAGGGATTACCGGCATAGGCACCATTACAGGCGCCGGTAATCCCTTACCTCCAACCTCGGAATGACCCCCAGTGTCATACAAAGTAGGTGAGAGCTGTGAGTGAACATTTCATAGAAACAGTAAGGTTTTGACTGCTTTCTGGAATGCTAGGTGTGACTCAATGCTTCTGAGGTGGGGTGGTAAGGAGTTCCAATGTGTGGCTGCCATAGAAGGGAAGCTGGAGTCTCCTTCTCGAGCTCCAAGTGTCTTGGGCGAGTGATAAGGTTGATGTAAGCGTATTTAGTGGGCCTGCCGAGGGTGTGTTTGGTGATTCTCGGTGACCGGTAGGAAGGGGCAGGTTAGATTTCCAAAACTTTTTTCAGTGCAAGTGATGATATTTACTTGCGCATTCATATCTTAAACCAAATAAAGAAGCCGCCCAATCCACACAAGGCATCCGAATGTCTGTGTCCTAGGATGCAGCCATACAGATGCCCTTCTTTCACCCCTTCCCATATGTGGGCAATCCAGGGGCTTTTCTGTACATTTCAAGACGCATCGCAAGTCAAAAAATGGCATGATCATGGCACAAATTAGATCACCATGAAAGTTTCCTCCCTCCATTGAAATCCTGATGTCCATAATAACATATTTATCATTGTCTTCACGTTGCTTGGGAGCCCAACGCGGGACTACGCTCCAGAAATTCGCAAGCCACCAATTCATACCCCAGGAGGTTCCCCTTACCACACTTGAACTGGGCCGAATTCACAGAGCAGTGCAAAGTGTTTTTTTTTTTTTTTTTTATTTTTTTTGCAGAGCAATTTAGTGCTTTTTTGTGAATTGGGCTTATTTAGCACAGTTCAAAGAGTACTTTTGCAGTTCAAAGTGATTTTGCTCCACAAAGGTACACTTTGCACCGCTCTGTTTATTATGCCTGATTGAATGTGTTTGTGGGCGGTGCAAAGTCACTTTGCACTGCGCTAAATTCTCCATGAATTAGGCGCTTAGAGTGCCTCTGTGCTCAGATCATGGACGCTATTTCCTACTCGGCCATTGCCGAGTCTAACCCAGCACTTACCCATGCAGTGGTCTTGTTCTGTTTGAGTGCTGTCATATAGGAGCAGAGGCTTTCTTGGGGGGATTTTCTGCATCCCTCAATCCTCCATCTATTGTGCTTTCATCATCACTGAAGAGCTGCGTGGCATGCACTGTCTTATGTTTCGTTCCCGCTCTGCTACTGTGGCACCTGTAGGTAGGAGATACCTCTACATGATACTAGAAGCTTCCCAACAGCCAATATGGCTGCTATTCGTAAACTACTACGGCCATCACTCGCTATGGCTGCTTGGATACTGAGCATGCCCAGGCTCTGCAGCAGATCTGTGCCTCTCCCACTGCATTTGCTCTATCCTCCAGTTCCCAACCAATGTTCCACACCATACACCCGCCCTTCACAATCACCGTGATAGAATGGTTCCAACAGGGCAGTAAAGGGCATCTTTAACATCAAGTCTCTTACATTCTCTTATCTACAACAGGGCTTTATCATAGCCTGCTTTGTCCTGTGGTATTCGGTGCTAGATCTGTGGTGTGAGGAGTTTACCTAGAACTCTACAGTTGGATATTTAGACAGCTGGAAAGAAGTTCTATGTGCCAGGTACCACCTGGCTGGTTCTGGCTCTTTCATTCTCACCTCTTCAGGGCCTGAACAGGGTGCCTTGATTTCATAGGCTGCCTTCTTCCATGCCTGTGTGCTGTAGCCAGGTGGTACACCTGGATATATGGTGTCATGTGAAGGCCTCAACCTAGCAGACAATCTGCTCACCTTGCATATGGCGAGAGCTAGGTTTGGCTATTAAGTCTAGCACAGCCCATATCGTAAGTCCTATTTGTGGGAAATAATGAGCAATTTCTGGTACAATCCTATAGATGTCGTGGAGGAGTGTTCCACATGTTTAGTTGGCCTTTGACTGTGTGCCTTCTTATTTATTTATTTATTTGGATTTATAAAGCGCCCAGCGGCCCAGAGGCATTGTGGCGCTGTTACAGAACATTGAGCTTTGTGCATGTTATTAAAATTGGTTACAAGCAAAAAACCTGTGTATTATTACAATACCAAGGGTGTTCCGTGGTTACAGTGGAACAATGTAGGAGGCCGTACAGAATAGTACGCAGTTTTAGTTGAACAGTTATGTTTTTAGTGCTTTTCTGAAGGTGAGGAGAGATTCTTAATTTCTTAGACTGGGCAGGAGGGAGTTCCAGGCTTTAGGGGCTAGGACTTCAAAGCTGGATCCCCCGGCTTTGGCTCTGTTGAATGTTGGGATTGTAAATTGGTGTGAGTATATGTTGCGTTTAGGTCTGTGGGTTGGCGCTTGGTGTATTCTCTCAATTAGATAGGCTGGTGCTGTCTGGGCAAGGCATCTGTGTGTGATTGTGAGGGCTTTGAAGGTTATGCGCTCTTTGACTGGGAGCCACTGGGCATCTTTCCTTGTCTGGGAGATATGTTCTCTCTTAGAGATGCTGAGGGCTGCTCTAAGGGCATTGTTTTGTGCGATTTGCAGTCTATTGATGTTGTTTGCGGAGGTGCCAAGGAGTAGAATGTTGCAGTAGTCCAGTTTTGCTCCAATTATGCCACTAGCAATGTTTAGGCATTTCTTGGGTGATAGGTAAGGTTTCACTGCATTCATGATTTTTGATGTGAGCGCTGCTGAAGATGAGATAGCACTGACTTGCCTATTCATGGAAAGAGTGGGTAGACACCTAGGGTTTTTACTGCCGGTGAAGTGGTGATAACTGTGTCTTCGATATTGAAGGAGTTGTAGGAGTTGTCTAGTCTTTTTAGGGCTTCTTTGGAGCCTACCAACAGTATTTCGTTTTTCCCCCATTTAGGCATAGCCAATTGTACGTCTTCCAGGCCTGGTTGCGGGCATATATGTCTTGGAGGGTATTGAGGTCTTGTTTGTAGTTGCCTGTTAGTGGGACTAGAATTTGTGTGTCATCGGCATAGTTTGTAAAGGCTACACCGAATTCTTCATATCACTGAAGAGGGGGAGGGTGAATAGATTGTAGAGTGTAGGGGAGGTACATGAGCCTTCTGGGACTCCGCAGTCGATGGGTGAGGGGGTGGCAGATGCTTGGTCAGAGAAAACTCTCATTGCTCTAACGTCCAAGAAGGAGGTGATCCAGGCGGTTGCTTCTTGGGAGAAGTGGGCTGTGTCAGTCAGATGTCTACAGAGGATCTTGTGATCAACCAGTTCAAAGGCCGCTGAGAGGTCTAGGAGTAGGAGGAGTGATGTTTTGCCTTTGTCCATAGCCTCGAGTAGTTGGTTTTTGAGGTCAAGTAGAGCTGACGCTGTGCCATGGCGGGGGAAGAACCCCGATTGCCTTTTTCATAGGATGTTGTGTGTTTCTAGGTAGGACTGAATTTGTAAGTATGCAGCCTTATCTAGAATTTTCAACAGGAATGGTACAGTGATAATAGGCCGATAGTTGTTTGGGGAGTCAGGATCGAGGGTAGGTTTTTTAGTAAGGGCCAAACCCAGGCTTCCTTAATGGTGGGTGGAACTGTGCTGTTGGCGAAGGAAGCATTGATGAAGGTGGTGACAAAGGGTGCAAAAGCTGTGGCGTAGTCTTTGATTAGGTTAGCTGGGCAGATGTCACCTTTGCATATCGATGGTTTAGTGTGTTTCATGATATGAAGGACTTCGGGGATAGTTACTTCCCTAAATCTGAAGGGTTTGGGTGGAGTTTTACTGTGATTAGCGTTTCCCTCTGGCGTGTTGGTGGGGGGCTTAGGTGGTGGTGAACTAGTTTTAGGCAGTTTGTTGAATTGGGTTTTGATTTTGTTTTTAAGTGTTTTGATTTTGTTTAACATGGCCTGTTGGATATTGTTAAAACAGGTTTAATTTTTCTCGGTAGGTTGTGCCGAGGTGGGGGGATTGTAAGCTCATTGTATATGGTGAATAGCCCTTTGGATTGTGAGTTGGCTTTCTCTATTCTGGCGTTGTATGTGGCCGCTTTCGCTGTGGAGATGGCTTGTTTCTATTGTTTGGTGACAGTGAGGTATGTATCTCTTGTGAGAGAGGAGGGATTTGTTTGCCAGGACGTTAGTGCTGCTCTTTTGCCGGTCCGTGCATCCTTGAGTTCTTGAGTGAACCAGGAGTTAACATGGAGTCTTTTTTTGGCTTTTTTCTTTTCCAATGGGTCTATGGCCTCCACTATCTCTTTAAGAGTGGTGTTGTAGATCTCAGCTAGTGTTGTTGGATCATTAGAAGTATGGTGGGTGATTGCTGAGGTTTCCAAGAGTGGGAGTAACCTGTCTACAGTGAGCAGTTTTTTTGATATAGCCATGGTGTTTGGTGCAGGTGGATACGGGTTTCCTCCTGTTTTTAATGGTATGAAGAAGTGTAGTAGGTGGTGGTCTGTCCAGGGGGCAGGGGTGTTAGAGCTGATGTCAGCCGCACAGTTATGGTTGGCAATCCAGTCTAGGATACAACCTTTGGTGTTGGTAGGTTTGTTCACTCGTTGAGCTTTTGCGAGGGCTTTGCTTTTTTTGTCTTTTGGGTCTTTGAACCCTAGGTTTAAATCACCTAAGAGTATCACTCTTGAGTTATCTTTAAGGTTGTCTCCTAGGATGTGGGTGATGTTGGACTGGAAGCCTAGTTTTGGGCCTGGTGGCCGGTAGACAATATGTATTGTAATGGTGTCATTAGTTGAGGGAGATATTTTAGCAGATAGCGCGTCAAAGTTATCAGCTTCATTAGTCTTTCGCTGCCTAGCGCTGAGGAAAGTGAGCAGCCTCCTGCTCTCTGTTTAACGAAGCGCTTTACACGCAGAGAGTTGGTGCCAGAGTTGCGAAGAAGTCTAGAAGCACCAACAAGCTTTATATTTTCACTGCTTTCATAACATGTAACATGCATTCTGATCAAAATCAGAGCTTTAGGTTGCACTAGAGCATTATCCCATTGTGTACAAAGAAATGAAAAAAGAGCCTAGACGCTGTTGTAGGTGCTGCAATTTGGAAACCGGAGGCATTTGAACATCAGGGTGCCCAATACACCCACTTAAAGTACAACGAGTCTCAGATGCCCCCTGACAATCGCCTACACCAACCCCATCCCACCGTTGACTTCTTTCTTTCATGGTCTTCCATGACTTGGATGAATGGATATTTTCTGATCCCAAAAATTGAATTGCGCGAAGGTTGACATTGGCAAATATTTTTGAAAATGAACACATTGATCGCTTTCTACAGGTTGACATTTTAATACGATTGATATACTGTAATGAAAATCATGAAGAGAAAAAATGAGTTCATGAGCACTTGCTCAGCCCCAAAACAACATCAGTTTGAGGGATGGTTTGCACCATATTCGAGCTGTGAGTCTGGATGGCATCAGAGGGGTGGGATCATACAATCCTTCTTTTTAATTCTGCTTCTGGAGGGGTACACCCTCGTGCCATCCTTCTGCCCTGCAGTACATGCAGCCACCCCCTCCCCCACCCACCTCATCCTTTGTGATATCATATGAATGGTGGGGGATCCATCCACCATGCCGCTCTACTACCACGGTCGAACCTCACCCCACCCCGGGAACGCCTCCCAAATCCATTCTATCCACCTCCTTGCCACCTACAGCACAAATCCCTTGGACCGCCTTCTCTTATTCGCTTATCCTCAGTAGTAAATGTGCCAGGGTCATGAAAACAGATGATCAGCAACTACATTATTTTTTATTATTATTATTAGGGTATTTGTTGAGCTTAGGTCTAGCCTCGGGAAGCAATGGAGCGCTTTGCAATCATGGAGTGAAGAAGAAGGTTAGGAAGCAGAGAAACAAGGGAGTAAGGATCTAACAACAGAGCAGGGGGGCAATTGTCAGAAATAGGGTCTACAAGTAAAATGGGGAGGAAACAGTTGGGATCAGATCACCCAGTCTGAGGTATGGTGGGGATGATAACATGCAACTGTCTATCACCTGACGCCCATACCCTGACCTGCCTTTAATCATTCCTTCTTCCCCTGATACCGTACCCTATTGGCTGTACATGTAATTTCTGCTGCTGCAAGGGGGCTACAAATGCCTTATAGACTCTGACCCCCCCCCCATAAAATGGCACAGACTACTGGCACACAAGGATCAAGGATGCCATTCTTTCCATTAAAAGAGAGCTGCATGTGACTAGAGACATTAATGATTTATGATGATCATTGTAAGACTGAAGCCCAACCCAAAACTGCGAAAGAACTATTGTTGAAAAATCAAATCTATGTCCAAAGAAAGACGCTTTTATTATGTTTATCAATTTTGTTGTGGAGACAGCGGAAGAGGCAATCGCATGCACTTGGGGGGTCAGTGAGAGGTAGCGTCAATGTGGATGACTAATGTCTTTACTGACGTGGAGATGGGGATCGCAATGCCGTTAATTTTGAATGCTGTGAATTGCGATTGAGCATATTAAGTACTGCAGGAGGCCCTATCAGCATGATCTCTGTCTTGTTCCATTAAGGCAGAGGTAGTTGGCTCCCTTCAAGTGTATTCAAGTCTTCTGCGTAGTTACCAGAGAGGAAGAGGTGAATTTGTGTGTTGTTGGCAAAGTTTGTGTAGGAAATCCTGAGAGAGTCAAGAAAGTCAAATAGGGATCTGATGAAGATGTTGTAGAGTGTGGGGGATATGCAGGAACCTTGAGGCATCCCCCCAAGGGATTGGTGCTGAAGGGCACTGGCGTTGTCGGTAAACACTCTCATGACGCTCCCCTCTAGAAAGGAGGCAATCCAAGTTGTGGCTTTGGTGGAGAAGTTAGATGAGGTTGTAAGGTGGTGGCAGAGGATTTTGTGGTCGACCAGGTCGAACGCTTCTGATAGATCAAGGAGGAGGAAAAAGGGCAGGCTTCCCCTCATCTCTGAACTCACCCATTTGGGTTTTTAGGTCTAGAAGTGCTGATTCTGTACCATGGCCTAGGTGGAAGCTGGACTGGCCCATTCCTAGTATATGAGTTGTTTCCAGGTAGTGCTAGATTTGTAGGTACGCTTCTCTGTCTGTGATTTGAAGTAGGAATGGAACAGTTGTGATTCCCCGGTAGTTATTGTCAACTGCTGGGTGTAGGGAGTTTTTCTTTAGAAGCAGGAGAACCCAGACTTCATACGTGTATGCAATTTACATCACCTGAAAACTCACATCAAAGTCAGTCCGTTTTTCAGTATATCAGTGTACATGTACAAAATATCCATCCCTCACACATAGGTGTACAGTTTTTATGTGAAATATACATTCAATCGGCTCTTGTATTATACACCTCCGATATGTGTGAAAGCCCACAGTAAAGTGTGCTCTAACTTTGATGTGAGTTTTCAATAGGTCTCAGAGGGGTATAGGCATTTTACATTTTGTACATGTGTGCAATTTAAATCCCCTATGCATCTTATATGCGTAAGAAAACACAAAGTCAGCACTAACTTTCATGTGAGTGTATATATTGGCGTACATGTACCAAATGTGCAGAAGTCCATGAAAAATCCTGCCGTTTTCCATGCCTGAAACTGTACTTTCGATTGTTTTCATATTGTTTCATTAACAGGTTCAAGAGTTCTTAAGAAAAGTTATTTTTGAAAACTCCATAGGCAATTCGTCACATCCTTATCTATGCTGTGTGCTAGTGAGATGGCATAATAAATATATATATATATATATATATATATATATATAAAATAGGCAAGGTGTACACCATATACATATGTTTTTCTATGTGGCACCATGTAGAGTAGAGGTATCCCCTGACCGCAGTTCACTCATTCACAGAACTCCTCTCACAATCATATTGTAAACATAGAAGTACCTGGAAATGTCCTACCATCAAAATGAAGGCACAGAAATGCAGGCCACCCTTTTAAGCAAGAGAGATAATGAGGTCCTTAACAATAGCTTGCGGGTTGGGTTTGTCAGGATCAGACTTCGCAGTCCGAATTTGTTTATTTATGTAGTCTTTTACCAGCTGGTAATGTCGAGTGGATTCCATAGGAATCCGTTGAGTTAATGCCCTTATGGAAATCCATGCTGGTGTTAATGCACCCACATTTGTAAAGTGGAACAGGAAACGAAGGCAGACAAGTGATGTCTGCCCTGCTAACCTACTCCAAATGACAAATGTAGGAAAACGAAGTGGATCAGAAAAAGTGGCAGAAACTGTGATTTCCGCCACCATCACTGATTCGTTTGATCTGGATAATGACACCCCCATTGAGTTGCACTTGTGGAAGAAGTGGCGTTGGGGAAGGTGGTAACATGTATGAGGTGCCATCAGGCAGTGTATATATTTTCTACCTGGCTCTGAGGCCATGAACTCAGCTGCAGCAGTCGACTAGAGCGAGTTGTTGGGACATCACCCATGAAGAATGACTACTGCAGAGTTGGGTAGCATGGGCGAAAGATAAGCTTTGACTGATGGTGACTTGGTTTGACTGACTACTAGACGGGAGCATCTATAAGTGTGCCTCTTTAAGTTAGGGGCATTTATAAAGTGGAGGGGTTTCAGGTCTCGCCAGAAGAATGTCACGTAAGGGACATGCCATAGTTCAAGGGGAAAAGACGTCCATATTCGAAGGAAATGCTCTAAAAAGATATTGTTTCAACATTTGTGTTACTTTAAAGACAGGTATTTCAAGCTGCAGCTCCTGTTTGCTATGCAATGCCTCCATGCCACATTCCTTCGAATGTAAACATTTTGGGTTATGTTATTTTTAACATTTATAAAGCGCACTAGCACCCCAGACGCATTGAGGCGCTGTTGCATGGAGGTGACTTAGATACAAGGACATTCATTTGCTCTGGATTACAGTGAGCGTATCATAACATATCACAGCGCAAAGCTTGGAGAAGATCTATAAGGCTGGTTAGGAGACAGTGTCATACAAAGTAGGTGGGAGCTGTGAGTGAACATTTCATAGAAACAGTAAGGTTTTGACTGCTTTCTGGAATGCTAGGTGTGACTCAATGCTTCTGAGGTGGGGTGGTAAGGAGTTCCAATGTGTGGCTGCCATAGAAGGGTAGCTGGAGTCTCCTGCTCGAGCTCTAAGTGTCTTGGGCGAGTGATAAGGTTGATGTAAGCGTATCTAGTGAGCCTGCCGAGGGTGTGTTTGGTGATTCTCGGTGACCGGTAGGAAGGGGCAGGTTAGATTTCCAAAACTTTGTTCAGTGCAAGTGATGATATTTACTTGCGCATTCGTATCTTAAACCAAAAAAAGGAGCCGCCCAATCCACACAAGGCATCCGAATGTCTGTATCCTAGGATGCAGCCATAAAGATGCCCTTCTCTCACCCCTTCCCACATGTGGGCAATCCAGGGGCTTTTCTGTACATTTCAAGACGCATCGCAAGTCAACAAATGGCATGATCATGGCACAAATGAGATCACCATGAAAGTTTCCTCCCTCCATTGAAATCCTGATGTCCATAATACAATATTTATCATTGTCTTCACGTTGCTTGGGAGCCCAACGCGGGACTATGCTCCAGAAATTCGCAAGCCACCAATTCATACCCCAGGAGGTTCCCCTTACCACACTTAGAGCCTAATTCATGGAACGTTTAACGCGGTGTAAAGTGACTTTGCACTGCCAACAAACACGTTGAACCGGGCCGAATTCACAGAGCGGTGGGTTTTTTTTTGCAGAGCAATTTAGTGCTTTTTTGTGAATTAGGCTTATTTAGCACAGTTCAAAGAGTACTTTTGCAGTTCAAAGTGACTGTGCTCCACAAAGGTACACTTTGCACCGCTCTGTTAATTATGCCTGATTCAATGTGTTTGTGGGCGGTGCAAAGTCACTTTGCACTGAGCTAAACGCTCCATGAATTAGGCGCTTAGAGTGCCTCTGTGCTCAGATCATGGACGGTATTTCCTACTCGGCCATTGCCTAGTCTAACCCAGCACCTACCCATGCAGTGGTCTTGTTCTGTTTGAGTGCTGTCATATAGGAGCAGAGGCTTTCTTGGGGGAATTTTCTGCATCCCTCAATCCTCCATCTATTGTGCTTTCATAATCACCGAAGAGCTGCGTGGCATGCACTGTCTTATGTTTCGTTCCCGCTCTGCTACTGTGGCACCAGTAGGTAGGAGATACCTCTACATGATACTAGAAGCTTCCCAACAGCCAATATGGCTGCTATTCGTAAACTACTACGGCCATCACTCGCTATGGCTGCTTGGATACTGAGCATGCCCAGGCTCTGCAGCAGATCTGTGCCTCTCCCACTGCATTTGCTCTATCCTCCAGTTCCCACCCTATGTTCCACACCATACACCCGCCCTTCACAATCACCATGATAGAATGGTTCCAACAGGACAGTAAAGGGCATCTTTAACATCAAGTCTCTTACATTCTCTTATCTACAACAGGGCTTTATCATAGCCTGCTTTGTCCTGTGGTATTCGGTGCTAGATCTGTGTTGTGAGGAGTTTACCTAGAACTCTACAGTTGGATATTTAGACAGCTGGATAGAAGTTCTATGTGCCAGGTACCCCCATGGCTGGTTCTAGCTCTTTCATTCTCACCTCTTTAGGGCCTGAACAGGGTGCCTTGATTTCATATGCTGCCTTCTTCCATGCCTGTGTGCAGTAGCCAGGCGGTACACCTGGATATATGGTGTCATATGAAGGCCTCAACCTAGCAGACAATCCGCTCACCTTGCATATGGCGAGAGCTAGGTTTGGCTATTAAGTCTAGCACAGCCCATATTGTAAGACTTATTTGTGGGAAATAATGAGCAATTTCTGGTACAATTCTGTAGATGTCGTGGAGGAGTGTTCCACATGTTTAGTTGGCCTTTGACTATGTGCCTTCTTATTTATTTATTTATTTATTTGGATTTATTAAGCGCCCAGCGGCCCGGGGGCATTGTGGCGCTGTTACAGAACATTGAGCTTTGTGCATGTTATTAACATTGATTACAAGCAAAAAACATGTGTATTATTACAATACCAAGGGTGTTCCGTGGTTACAGTGGAACAATGTAGGAGGCCGTACAGAATAGTACGCAGTTTTAGTTGAACAGTTTTGTTTTTAGTGCTTTTCTGAATGTGAGGAGAGATTCTTCATTTCTTAGACTGGGCAGGAGGGAGTTCCAGGCTTTAGGGGCTAGGACTTCAAAGCTGGATCCCCCGACTTTGGCTCTGTTGAATGTTGGGATTGTAAATTGGTGTGAGTATATGTTGTGTTTAGGTCTGTGGGTTGGTGCTTGGTGTATTCTCTCTATTAGATAGGCTGGTGCTGTCTGGGCAAGGCATCTGTGTGTGATTGTGAGGGCTTTGAAGGTTATGCGCTCTTTGACTGGGAGCCACTGGGCATCTTTCCTTGTCTGGGAGATATGTTCTCTCTTAGAGATGCTGAGGGCTGCTCTAAGGGCATTGTTTTGTGCGATTTGCAGTCTATTGATGTTGTTTGCAGAGGTATCAAGGAGTAGAATGTTGCAGTAGTCCAGTTTTGCTCCAATTATGGCACTAGCAATGTTTAGGCAGTTCTTGGGTGATAGGTAAGGTTTCACTGCATTAATGATTTTTGATGTGAGCGCTGCTGAGGATGAGATAGTGCTGACACAGTGTAGAGTGTCCTGACCCACGTTTAAGCTACCCTGCTACAACATTTGGTGCTGTGGGCTTAGGAAATTCAAGATGGCGGAAAACCCACATGTGCGCCGAAATCCAGGAAAGCTGCGCAGTTGTGCGCACACCAAAATGGTTACCTAACTTGCCACCCACCAGTGTAAAGAAAGGTCTTTGTTAACAAAATCCACTGTTACTGGTGTCAAAAAGTTGCTGAAATCGTGACTCATTGGACCACTTTAAAGATTCAACCCTTTTTGTGTGTGTTTAGAATGCATTAATCCTAGAAAATCCCAAAAATGGGTGCAGTACCAGTACTCACCACTATCCAAAAGCCGGCGTTTTAAAACCACTCTGTGTGTTTCTGAAGGCAAGCCAAAATGCCTATTTCAAGCCTTGCAACATGTGCAAAATATTCACTGAACACCAGCAGACATTTGGCAGAATGGAGTTTTGTGTGCTACAAAATCCGGGAAATGAAGAGCCCAAAAACAATGCTTATAACAAAAATGCTATGGAGTCAGCAGCTTAAGCCTAACTGAAACTGGATTTAAAACCACCAAAATCGAAAATGTTAAATTAAATGAGTGACCTATGCTTGGTGTCACATGCCTTTGTAACTGTTGAAATGTCATAGTTTTGCACTTAGAATCAGCATTCTAGCTGCATGTGTAAAATTACAAGTTATTTTAAAAGCAACAAAAAGTTAGCTGAAGGTCTGGCTTAAGGAACTTGATTTTGCCTAGCAACTAACCCCCATCAGGAGGGAAACTTGAGTCACAACTATGTTCCCAGGCCAATGTTCCTTTTGCTGCCCACACTAAGGATATGCCACCTATCTGATAATTGAATTTCCTGTGCTCTGCCAGAGAGTGAACAAAGCCCTCTCCACTCAGGCAAAGGTTTTTATTACAGACGTCGTAAAAAGTGGCTTCCTCCTGGAGAAGCTGGGAGGAGCACTGCCTGTGAGAAGCAAGCTGGCTTGGCAGAAACTGGAAAGACTGGTTTCTGTACCATGTGACCTGAAAAGACACACCCCTGCAGCAAGGATATGGTTTTATAAAAAGGGGGATAATTCATAGTGCGGACATGTGAAAATTTTATAAATGATACCATAATTCTTGTGATTTTTCTGCTCACAGTTTAAGACGTGGTAGGAACCGGTGGTATGTTCAGGGGGGTTTTAGCGGAAAAGTGGATATTACTCTAAATGTGTGCATGTTAAAAATCTGAAACTTCATCAGTTAATGTCCCTACCCCCTGCACACATGTGTGTAAAGTTGGGTCCATGTCGGAAATTGAAAAAGCAGTTAAAAAGTCAATTATGTACACTCTTTGAATGCGAGCTCCTAGAATGAGCAGATTTGGACATAGACATGGCTAAATTCAGCCACACCATGTATATGTAATTTTAAACAAATGTGTACCTGTGCAAATATGTTTTTAGGTCAGATATAGATTGTGTGTAAAGTTGACAGGGGTGGGTTCTCTGTATCATAAACAGACCTCATCATGATGACACTTCCTTTCATTCCCCCAATCAAGTAAGGAATGAAAATTTGACCAATGACGAATGAGAGGGGCAGGTCTAGTGATGCAACATACACACCCATTCTCAAGAAACAGATAAAAGGAGAGAGTCAGGACACATAGAGACATTCAATTTCATCTGCCGCTGGAAGCCCTGCCGGAAAAATCCATACTTACCTCCATCAAACTCCAGAAAGCCAAACTAGAGACTTCAATCTATCCAAAGCAGAGACCAGACCAGAGAGAAAGCAGTGCTGTGCCTAGCAGAGACCAGACCAGAGAGAAAGCAGTGCTGTGCCTAGCAGAGACCAGACCAGGCGCTGTGAGCAGAATCCGGAAAGACCTGACCAGACTGAAGTCCGTGACCAAGTCGCTTTCCTGTTCAAAATCTCTTGTGAGTACTTAGCAAAACTCAGAACACATCTCTTAGTTTAAATTCATCTAATTCAATTTATTTAACCTAAGCAGAACTGCCTCCTATCTGTCACCTGTCATTTCTAGTAAAATTTGTCATTTTGAAAAAGTGTGCGTTTAAAATTTACAAAACCAAAAACGACCTTCACTAAATTGCTCATATCTCCGTATAGATAGTCCTCGCGGTTCCTTTGTAATAGCGCTCGGCGCATCCGCGAATTTTGCCGCGATTTGCAATTTCTTCACATGTAAAAAAACTGCTGCTGCTGGCTTTCATTTGCCAGAAATTCGTTTAACCTGCTAATCATTCCTGCATCATTGCTAGTGTGAGCCTGGACTAATATTAACTAGATACCACTCATCCTGAACCTCTAAAAGGGAATTAAGAGCGTTTCCAGCATATTTCTCATTCATTGCTAGCACCTATCAAAGCATTTGCCTGTGTTTTCAAAACTCTTATCTGTCTTCTGTAGTGTAAGCTTGCTGGATTGAACTGATTACATTGATCGCATTTCTGAGAACTGTGTGCTTTCCTCCCATTTTCTTGCATCAAGGGGGGAGGGGAGTAGCCAGAGAAAAGTGATTACATTGTTTGGTTGAAATCATATTGCGTATTTTCTGTACTGCATTCATTGAATATTGCATCCACCTGAGCCTACATAAAGCGTCCTCTACCACCTTATACTTTTGTTCATATTTACCAGTGTGCTACCTTATCCATTTCATGTTAACTCATTAGTCATTATAAAGAAGTGTGCTAGTGCCAGATTCTCCGTTATTAATATTTCCCATATCAGATTAAGTGTGATATTCAATTATTAATTTATTATAAGTGTGATCTATATATATATATCTGAAATGATCAAATAAACCTTTTAAACTTGCAAAACCGAATTACTTCTTGGCTCAGTGGGGTCAGGGAGATTCCAAGAGAGGGGTGTTATACAAGGGTAGTCATCCAGAACGCATGAACTGGACCTAAAGATATATCAATAAGGGTTTTCATTCAGTATCATAGACTAGGCGTTAACTTGGCTGTAGTGCTGAATTGAATCCTCTTACAAAGTGGGGGCTCGAGCCGAGACGTTGGGTTAGATTTACCATTTGTGCAGCTTAATACAGTGTGCTAACTGACGGGATACATACATCCAGTCGGATCACCACGCTGCATTACGCTGTGAAGCATTCCTCAAAAGGGACACTCCAAGAAAAGTTCTGTTCTGCAAAAATAAAATACAAACTTCTGTAAGTCAGGACAGAGACCAATCTCTAGAATGACGACCTTAGTAGATATGAAAATAGCCAGAGAGCACCTCTTGCATAAGTTATTTGTGAGAGGTGAGTGGACTCACCAGGACCAAACAGTCTGGTTGCAGGCCATCATGCAACAGGTCACGGAAACAGGGTCAGACCTATGGAGAGATCAGGGTCCATTACATGTGGCCCTGAGTGAACTATATATGGCTCCTAAGGCCAAAGATGAACACGACAAGATTGTTAGGATAGCGGCATATTTATATTTATATATGGGAGACATGCAGGATAGATGTGCTGAAAGCCAAAATCTGGCAAATAGGCAACAGATGGCGTTAGAGAAGGTCCAATCTGACCTGGTCTCTTCTGAGCAGAGGCTGCAGAGGAGCCAGGAGTCAGAAAATGACAGCAGACTGTACATTACTAAAATAAAGGAGGATATGGATGTGCTGCAAAAGGAAAAGTCAGAACAGGATACTAGATTTCTGGCCCTGCAGAAGGAGCACCAAGACAGTTTGGACTCCTTACTGCAGAGCCAGAAAAAGCTGGAGCAACAGATCAATTTCAACAGGGCATGCACAGAGCAGGTAGCCACCCTGCAAATCCAACTAGACAGAGAGAAAGAGGAGAGCAATAAACTGATCCTGAAAGACCTGGATACCCAGGCAGAGTTTGATCAGGAGCGCCAGAAAGCTGGTGCCTTCCAAAGGCAAAGGGACGACCTGGCGGCACAAATGCAGGCTCTTAGTCAGGAAAGAGACGCCTTAGGCCAGGAAGTCTGCCATTTAAAAAGGAAAATGGAAGAAAATCACCTGGCCCACCAGGGACTGGGTGACCTCCAAAAAGAAAACCAGAACTTGGTAGAGCACACCAGAAGGGTGGAGGATGCTCTAGCAAGAAAGGAGCAGGCCAATAGGGACATGGCCCAGGAGGTAACCCTCCTGCAGCAAAGACTGGCCCAGTTCTCCAGGACCAACCAGGAAGCACAGAGGGAAAATGAGACCCTCTGTCAACACAATGATAGGCTCCAACAGCAGGTAGCGATGCAGGAGAAACTGATAGAGTCGAGTAAGGCCTTAACAGAGGAACTGAAAGCACAAATGCAGGCTCTTGCATTGCAACAGGGAGCAGGGGCGGATAGAGATGAGGTCCGCTGGGAAAGAGAGATTCCTGACCATAACCGCAGGAGCCCTAACACCAGGGGCCTTCATCTTCCCCAGTCCCTGGACTCTACCACCCCCATGTCCCCTGGCGCACATGAGCACAGGGCCACAGGGATGGCAGATTACTATCCAGCTAAGAGTATGGGGCTCATAGGCCAGTACCACTCAGGAATGGAGGGGTGGGCATCCGGGTATGGGCACCCAAGTACAATACAGTTCAGTGGGGAACCCCAGGAGAGTAGGCCCATTAAGGGCATCCTGAAAACCTCTGCCCAGTTAGGTCAGTGGAGGGGGTACCCATCAAATCCTGGCAGCAAGGAGGAATCTGAAGACTCCTCTGAACTGCGCAGGACACAGGAGACCAGGTCCCCACATTCTGCCAGCCATTCCCAGGCTCGCAGAATCCGGGAAAACCTGGAAGAACAGACGGGAACCTCTGGGAGCAGTGCCTCTGAGTCCGACGAAGAATGGACAAGGGTTACCCGAACCAAAAAGGCCAATAAGGCAAAAAGGGCCTTGCTTAAGGACCCCTTAAAGCAGATTAAGGCGATCAGGAGCGTCATCACGCCTTACCATAAGAACGCTAAGTATTCTGTTTGGGAGCACTTAGAGTTGTTTGAACAAATGATGGAGACTTTCCATTTGAAGGACAGCCAAAGCTGCATTCAACATGTAAAGTGGACCTTCTCCCCAGAATACTCCAGTTTCTTTGCGGGGCTGGAGGACCAAAATCATTTAAGATGGTCCACCTATAAGGCGGCCATCCTGAAACATTTTTCTGTTCACAGAAATCCTCAAGAGGCTCGCAAGGCAGCCTACAATTTGCAATGTGGGGAGGATCAGGCCCCACAAGAATTTGTGCAGGAGTTAAAGCGGGCTTTTGCACAAACCACAAGAAGGGTGCGCACGGATAGCCGTGAATTTATCAACACGTTTTTCCATGCCTTGCCCAAATATATCATGACCCAGCTCGTGAGGGATTTTCACGAGAAAAGATCTTTAGACTGGGTCATTGAACAGGCTACCCGCATCTATGAGGTGCAGAAGCCCATAGAAAATAAAAGCAATGCCCAGAAAAACCCCAAAGCCAACAGCACCCCGGCTGCTGCCAAGGTGGCAGAGGTAAAGGTCACCCCCGTTTTGGATTTGGAGATGGGGGGGCCTAAAAACCTACCTGCACCTAATAATGCTAGGCCCAGAAAGTCCTCGGGCCAGTCACAGACAGGGAGCCAGGGAGGCAGCCCCACAAATGGAGTCCCCCGCTCTCCTGATTATGTAAGTCCCCGTTACAAGGGAAATCGACCCATCCTGGGTTATGTGTGGACTCCTCCAGCCCAAGGGGGGGGATCCAGCCAAGCACCTAACCCAGGGAACTTCCCTCCAAACTTCCCACAGGAGGGCAGAAATTTACCAAACCCTGGGCAGAACTTTTTCCCCAGATATCCACCCGACTTCCAACCCCAAAATCATCCATCCTTCTTTCCTCAATTCCCTGAGCCCAGACCACTGAATCCGGGAGAGGGGAGGCCAAGGGTGGAGGGGTACCCAAATCTTCCCAACCCGGGGTATTACCAGAGGAGGGACAGCTACCCTTCCCGGGATCAGCCCAGGGGAGAAAACAGGGCCCCGTATCAGCCTGAGCGGGTTTCCCAGTTAGAGCGCCAGGTTCAAAACATGGCGCGGGATATGGGTCATATACTGAGGGCACAGCAGAACCCTCAGATCAGCATGCCGGCGCAGAACGCACCCAACTCTGGACCTGGTGCTCCAGAACAATGACGGGGGCAGCACCCCGATAACTCACCGGTTCCCAGGGAGGAGGCACAAAGGGAAGGGGGGTGTAAAGCCTTGGAGGAAGCTTCCTTCCTCACTTGTAAACAGCCCCTGGAAACCCAGGAACCGGAAACAAAATCTCTTGCCCCTGAAAGTCTGCCTCCTAAGGAGCAGAGGGGGGGTAGGAGAAACAAAAGACCCAAACAGACTCAGTTTGAGGAGGAGGTACAGATCTTCCAATTTGAGGGAGAGGGATCCCCAGAGGATCCTGGGAAAAGGATCTTCTCCTTCAGAGAGGGGGGAACTCCTCCCAAAGAAAAATGGGTCCCTAGGGATGCAAATCCAGACTGGGGAGATGTGGAGACTGAGCTACCGCCGCCCACCATCTCATCCCAGAACCAACAGCCAGAAGATCCCCTGGTTCAAACCCATCCTGGGGACTGCCTCCAAAAAGGGGGGGGCGGCCCAGAAACGGAGCCAGGGGAACCCACAATGGCTCTGATCTCCAGTTGCAAAATTTTTCTTTCAGATTCCCAAAACTCTCCACAGAATTCTGCCCAAATCCCTTCGCTAGCGATGTCCAAAACCAGAAAGTTAGCCCACCAGTTGTCCAAAAATGTACATTATCTGTGCCCCCTTGAGGAGAAGGAGGGAAGATATTATGCCCCGGTACAAGTACAGGGGCAGGGTACAATCTCGGCACTGGTGGACACTGGATCTCAAGCTACCCTTCTGTCCAGAAGGGCCTTTGACGAACTGAATGCAGGAAGGGGAGAGAATTACCAAATTCCTCTCACCTCTCTTCCTGGACAACTGCAGAACTTTGACGGGAAGGAAATTCCCGTCGAGGGGACGGCAGACTTGGACATTAAGATCGGGCGACATAAGTTGAAACACCCGGTCATAGTTGTGACCCCAGAGGGCACCCCTTGTTTACTAGGGAATGACCTCCTGAGAAGGTTGTCACCCCTAATAGATTGCGTAAACAAGGTCCTCTGGACTCAGACTAGCCGACCCATTAAATTAAAACAGAGTGTCAACCATGTTAGTTTAAACGGCACATGCCACATGGTTGAACAAAAATCTGACCAAGTAGAATTTCACTTCCAGAACAACCAAATTCCAGACGTGACAGTAATAGCAGTAGGACAACAGACTGGTGATGGGGGGTCCTCTCTATTTCTGAAAATCAACCTTCCTTCCAGTCTAAAGTGGTATTCCACGCTGGAAAGAAACACTCTGAAATTCTATACCAATCCACAATCTGAAACTCCCACTCCTATAGTCCAGAAAGATGTGAAATCAGCTCAGAGCCTGGCTGATATTCAGCAAATTGGAGAGCAGTTATTCATCCCTGTTCAGTTAAATGATGGGAAGGACTCTGTTCTCGCTCGAGTGTGTGTGAACAACGGTAAGAGCTTCATCAGCGAAGCCATGTTTCGCCAACTCCCAAAAGATCCAGCCCTTCCCACCTTCAAACTGATAGACAAATGGGAAATGGACCTGGAAGCACCTGACTCCAAACATCTCCTGCCAAGCAGGTGTATGCTCAAAATCTCCATTGGCAACAAGAGCATAGTCCATAATTGTTGGGTCGTGCGAGACGTCACCGCCGCCTTTTAATTAGGCAGTGACATTCTCAATCGCTTTGCCATTAGTTTGGACCTAATAAATTTCAAAGCTTGGTCCCGATTAGCGGATAATCCCATGGGCTTTGATGATCCAGAAAAAGCATTTAGGTCAGCTCAATTGCTACCTTATGCAGTTGAAATTCAGGTTAAAGAGGAAGTCACCACCCCAGAAAGGACCCGACAATTCTCCCTGGAAGTGAAAGTTAAAAGGGGACAAGAGTTGAAAAACCCTGATGCTTATATACATCTAAATGCTTCTCTCCAACAGCAAGGGTTGGGGGTAAACCCGACTCCATTAGTCAACCTAGAACATGACACCATTCTAATAGAGGTGGATAACAGCGACTTAAAGAGTATTACTCTAGCCGCAGGCACCATTATTGGAATGGCGGTTGATGACCGACATTTCTCCATGGATCTTGTAAATGAACTGTTAGGACCAATCCCCAAGGACTGTTTTGACAGTGACAGTGATGACAATACAACACCAGACAGGATTTTTACCCGGCATGGGGGGAACTTCCTGGTGTACACTTCCTGCCCCTATGGTAAGGAAGATGTGACTTGTGACTTCAGGAGGGATGAGGTGATTTTTCAAGTCCATGAGGGCTGCCTTTCCCACCTGAAGCTTCCGGTCCAAATCAGCACTCTGACCAGGGACTTCTCCACCCAGCTGGAGGAGGCCGCTGAGATAGCCAAACCAGAAGTCTTTCCAGGCTTCAGGCAGATGGTGGAAGAGAGAGTCAACCTAGCTGATGCCTGTGTGACTCTGGAACAAAAGCAAAAGTTGAAACAAGTTTTCTTGGATTTCCAAGATCTCTTTGCGGTAGACTCATATGACTGTGGTCGCACTGACATCCACACAACAACAATCCCCACGGACCCTGGCATGACTCCAGTGTTTGTGAAGCAATATCGCTTGCCTCTCGCATCAATGGAGTCCCTTACTGAAATAATTAAGAACCTTGAGTCCCGGGGAATAATCCGTCCAGTCCACAGCACCTTCAATAATCCGGTGCTGGGAATATTGAAGCCAAACGGCCAGTGGAGACTCTGCGCCGACCTTAGGGAGCTCAACAAACGGGTCCATACTTCCCGATGGCCTCTGCCCTACATTGACCAAGGGCTGGCCCAGATCCAGGGGTCACAGGTATTCACTGCAATAGACCTGACCAATGGATACTGGACCGTGCCTGTCAGCAGGGAGGACCAATACAAACTGGCTTTTACCTTTGGGGGCCAGCAGTACACATGGACCCGGACTCCCTTCGGATACCTTAACTCCGGCAATGAATTCAACATTTTTCTACACAAGGCCATGCCCGACTTGGGTACGAGGGGTAACCTGGCTTATGTAGATGATGTCCTCATCAAAAGTTCATCTGTGGAGGAACACATAGCGGAGATCCGTTATGTTCTGACACAGTTGAGGGCCGCCGGAGCAAAACTTTCCTTTCAGAAAGCACAATGGTGTAGAACCCGTGTTAATTTCTTGGGGCATGAGATTACTCCTCAGGGTCTCTGTCCCCAGGAAAAGAAAGTGGAAGCACTTCAGAAACTGAAAGACCCCACAACTCTGCGTGAACTAAGGAGCCTCCTTGGACTGACTAATTACAGCAGAAAGTTCATTGAGGGCTACGCGGAGATCACCAGACCCCTGATTCATCTCCTGAAGGGGGGGGTCAAGTGGGAATGGGGTCCAGAACAAGCCGAGGCAGTAAAACAACTCAAAAGAAGCCTCTCACAAGCGCCTTGCCTAGCTTACCCTGTCAGGAACAAGGAGTTCTTCCTGGAGACGGGGTTCTCTAATACGTGCTTGACGGCAGTGTTATATCAAAAGCATGACAAGGTCAATAAAGTAATCTCCTATGCGAGCAAAACTTTATCCTCTGTGGAGGAAAAATTCAACGATTGTGAGAAGGCACTCCTGGCAACGGTGTGGGCATTGAAGAATTACCGCCCGTTTATCCAGGGGGAACACATCATAGTGGAGACTCCACACCAGCCTCTGCAATATCTCCAAAGTGACAGAATCCGGGCCGGAAATGTGAGTAATTCCCGAATTACTTCCTGGATTCTGTCAATGCAAGGCTTTCCTGTGGAGGTCAGATATGGCCAAAACAAGAAGAGTCCCCTCGCGCAAGGTCTGGCTGACTTGCATGATTGCGCCAGAGAAAACTGTCTCGAGGACGAAAGTCTAAACATAAAGGACAACATGGAGGCATACCTTAATTCCCCCCACAAAGTCTTTGAAGAAGACAAGTGTGTGGGAATGCCCACTGTGTATGTGGATGGATGCTCTTACCATGTCGACAACAACGGGGAGAAAGAACTGGTGGCCGGCGTAGGGAATGCATGGGTGAATGAGTCCCCAGAACCCTCCGCTGGATACCAAATTGGTCCCCGAAGTAGTCAGGTGGCAGAATTGATGGCGGTGCATCAGGCCATCCTCACTGCTGTCCAGCATCAACTCCACGAACTGGTCATAATCACAGATTCGGATTATGTACGGAATGGGTTCGTGGAGCACCTGGTGAATTGGAAAACCAGAGGCATGTTATGTGCTAACAACAAACCCTTGAAACATGGGAAGTTGATCCGAAACATTGATGATCTGGTCACCTCGAATGGGATGACCATCTATTGGAAAAAGATCAAGGGTCATTCCAAAGTAGAGGGACCAGACAAAACTGGAAATGACTTAGCTGATCAGCTGGCCAAAACTGGGGCCATCCAAGGGGATCTAATTGAGATTGAGTCCCTGTTGGGGGAAATCCAGGTCACTGCCATCACTAGGTCCCAGACAAATGCTCACAACGACCTCTCAATTGCACAATGGAGTAAGGAGACCCCTGATGCTGATTTGATTACTGCTCAGAAGGGGGATCCAATAATTGGTAAATTTTACCAGCACCTTGAGGACCCTGAGAACTTTCCCCTGACGGATACCGATTACATTGGGAAAGAGGACCTAAGAGTGTTGATGAAATGTCCAAAAATGTTCCGGATCCAAGACGGTTTGTTGGTAAGGAAATCCAAAGCTGGCCATGATCAGTGGGTGGTTCCTACCTCATTCCGAAGCCTGATGTTAAGTCACGCGCATGATGCGGCCACTGCCGGTCATAGGGGGTTTCACACAACATTGGAAATCGTAAGAGAGGTTGCATACTGGCCACACATGGGGCAGGACCTCGACCAGTACCTGAAGGGTTGCCTTGTGTGTGCACAATTTCAGCCATCATCCCTCACACACCGGGCGCCTTTACAAAAGAGGGGAATGACACTGCCATGGTCAGATTTACAAATCGACTTTGTAGGCCCTGTGATTCGCTCGGCTAGGGGGAATAAGTACATGTTGACCGTGACATGCTTGTTTACCAAGTGGGTGGAATGTCTCCCAGCCCCAAATTGCAAGGCAGAAACTGCAGCTGCCTTGATGATTAACCACATCTTTTCCCGTTTTGGTCTACCTCAAAGGATTGAGTCAGACAGAGGTAGCCACTTCACCAGTGAAGTAATGACAAAGATGTGGGAGATACTGGGGGTCAAGAGAAAGCTACATATTGCTTACCGGCCAGCTTCTTCTGGGGCAGTAGAGAGATATAACCGGACAATTGTGAGCATATTAAAGAAGTTTGTGGCAGATTCTGGGCCAAGTTGGGATATCCGATTACCTCTGGTCCTAATGGCCATCAGATCTACCCCTTCATCTGCAACCAAAATGTCACCGTTTGAGTTGATGACTGGGCGCAAGATGGTGCTTCCTCAGCATTTGCTCTACAGGACCCAAGAGCAGACACTGATAAATGCCTCCACTACTCATGAGTATGTAGAGAATTTAAGGAAACACCTCCAACATGCTTTTGCTTACGCTCAGCGGAATCTAGAAAGATCGGCTGATAGCATGAAGACCCATTATGACCTGAAAACTTCTAGGAAGGAATATCAGGTGGGAGACCGGGTCTATCTATACAACTTCCAAAGGAACCAGGCCAAGCAGCGCAAATTTTTGCCTACATGGAAGGGACCCTTTGAGATCGTCGATAAGATCTCCCCTGTAGCCTACAAGATCCGCATCCCCAAAGGCGGTTCGGCAGAGGGGGAAGACAAGTGGGTCCACATAAACCAGTTGAAATGTTGCCATCCCAGGCACCCTCTGCAACAACTGGAGGAATCCTCTGGAATCCTAGCGGGTACTGTATCAGACTAATTCAGTTCCAATCATAAAACATACCACATCTAGTCTCTAAAATATTGTGATTTACATGAAACTGTCTCTAGTGATACTGTTTTTATTAAAATAAGAATGTAATGTTTCGTTATGATAAAATGCATATGCTGCCCCACTATCTCAACAGTGGTGGAAAAACGTCTATGAGTAGATATTGCCGCTTTTGCTTTATCATCCTAGGAGAGATGAAACCATGAAGGATGACCAAGAAGGACGATCCGGAGACCGGGACCGAAGACGCAACGGGCCCGGGGTACCGCCCAATCTTCCCATCAGGACCGGCGAGGAGAACTGATCGATCTGACCGGATAGAGAGGAAGATGCTGAACGGTGCCATCTACAGAAGAGGAAGAAGATTATGCGGACAGACCGGTGCGTGGGTCAAAACCCTTGGGCACGCGACTCCCCATCGACCCAAACTCAAAGTGCAGTCACGTGGGGGGGCTTGTAGGGTGTCCTGACCCACGTTTAAGCTACCCTGCTACAACATTTGGTGCTGTGGGCTTAGGAAATTCAAGATGGCGGAAAACCCACATGTGCGCCGAAATCCAGGAAAGCTGCGCAGTTGTGCGCACACCAAAATGGTTACCTAACTTGCCACCCACCAGTGTAAAGAAAGGTCTTTGTTAACAAAATCCACTGTTACTGGTGTCAAAAAGTTGCTGAAATCGTGACTCATTGGACCACTTTAAAGATTCAACCCTTTTTGTGTGTGTTTAGAATGCATTAATCCAAGAAAATCCCAAAAATGGGTGCAGTACCAGTACTCACCACTATCCAAAAGCCGGCGTTTTAAAACCACTCTGTGTGTTTCTGAAGGCAAGCCAAAATGCCTATTTCAAGCCTTGCAACATGTGCAAAATATTCACTGAACACCAGCAGACATTTGGCAGAATGGAGTTTTGTGTGCTACAAAATCCGGGAAATGAAGAGCCCAAAAACAATGCTTATAACAAAAATGCTATGGAGTCAGCAGCTTAAGCCTAACTGAAACTGGATTTAAAACCACCAAAATCGAAAATGTTAAATTAAATGAGTGACCTATGCTTGGTGTCACATGCCTTTGTAACTGTTGAAATGTCATAGTTTTGCACTTAGAATCAGCATTCTAGCTGCATGTGTAAAATTACAAGTTATTTTAAAAGCAACAAAAAGTTAGCTGAAGGTCTGGCTTAAGGAACTTGATTTTGCCTAGCAACTAACCCCCATCAGGAGGGAAACTTGAGTCACAACTATGTTCCCAGGCCAATGTTCCTTTTGCTGCCCACACTAAGGATATGCCACCTATCTGATAATTGAATTTCCTGTGCTCTGCCAGAGAGTGAACAAAGCCCTCTCCACTCAGGCAAAGGTTTTTATTACAGACGTCGTAAAAAGTGGCTTCCTCCTGGAGAAGCTGGGAGGAGCACTGCCTGTGAGAAGCAAGCTGGCTTGGCAGAAACTGGAAAGACTGGTTTCTGTACCATGTGACCTGAAAAGACACACCCCTGCAGCAAGGATATGGTTTTATAAAAAGGGGGATAATTCATAGTGCGGACATGTGAAAATTTTATAAATGATACCATAATTCTTGTGATTTTTCTGCCCACAGTTTAAGACGTGGTAGGAACCGGTGGTATGTTCAGGGGGGTTTTAGCGGAAAAGTGGATATTACTCTAAATGTGTGCATGTTAAAAATCTGAAACTTCATCAGTTAATGTCCCTACCCCCTGCACACATGTGTGTAAAGTTGGGTCCATGTCGGAAATTGAAAAAGCAGTTAAAAAGTCAATTATGTACACTCTTTGAATGCGAGCTCCTAGAATGAGCAGATTTGGACATAGACATGGCTAAATTCAGCCACACCATGTATATGTAATTTTAAACAAATGTGTACCTGTGCAAATATGTTTTTAGGTCAGATATAGATTGTGTGTAAAGTTGACAGGGGTGGGTTCTCTGTATCATAAACAGACCTCATCATGATGACACTTCCTTTCATTCCCCCAATCAAGTAAGGAATGAAAATTTGACCAATGACGAATGAGAGGGGCAGGTCTAGTGATGCAACATACACACCCATTCTCAAGAAACAGATAAAAGGAGAGAGTCAGGACACATAGAGACATTCAATTTCATCTGCCGCTGGAAGCCCTGCCGGAAAAATCCATACTTACCTCCATCAAACTCCAGAAAGCCAAACTAGAGACTTCAATCTATCCAAAGCAGAGACCAGACCAGAGAGAAAGCAGTGCTGTGCCTAGCAGAGACCAGACCAGAGAGAAAGCAGTGCTGTGCCTAGCAGAGACCAGACCAGGCGCTGTGAGCAGAATCCGGAAAGACCTGACCAGACTGAAGTCCGTGACCAAGTCGCTTTCCTGTTCAAAATCTCTTGTGAGTACTTAGCAAAACTCAGAACACATCTCTTAGTTTAAATTCATCTAATTCAATTTATTTAACCTAAGCAGAACTGCCTCCTATCTGTCACCTGTCATTTCTAGTAAAATTTGTCATTTTGAAAAAGTGTGCGTTTAAAATTTACAAAACCAAAAACGACCTTCACTAAATTGCTCATATCTCCGCAACCGTTTGTGCTAGAGACTTGCAATAACTTTTATTTGGAAGCTGAGATCCCAGGCTTTCTTAGGACCCCAAAACGGTAGAGATAGTCCTCGCGGTTCCTTTGTAATAGCGCTCGGCGCATCCGCGAATTTTGCCGCGATTTGCAATTTCTTCACATGTAAAAAAACTGCTGCTGCTGGCTTTCATTTGCCAGAAATTCGTTTAACCTGCTAATCATTCCTGCATCATTGCTAGTGTGAGCCTGGACTAATATTAACTAGATACCACTCATCCTGAACCTCTAAAAGGGAATTAAGAGCGTTTCCAGCATATTTCTCATTCATTGCTAGCACCTATCAAAGCATTTGCCTGTGTTTTCAAAACTCTTATCTGTCTTCTGTAGTGTAAGCTTGCTGGATTGAACTGATTACATTGATCGCATTTCTGAGAACTGTGTGCTTTCCTCCCATTTTCTTGCATCAAGGGGGGAGGGGAGTAGCCAGAGAAAAGTGATTACATTGTTTGGTTGAAATCATATTGCGTATTTTCTGTACTGCATTCATTGAATATTGCATCCACCTGAGCCTACATAAAGCGTCCTCTACCACCTTATACTTTTGTTCATATTTACCAGTGTGCTACCTTATCCATTTCATGTTAACTCATTAGTCATTATAAAGAAGTGTGCTAGTGCCAGATTCTCCGTTATTAATATTTCCCATATCAGATTAAGTGTGATATTCAATTATTAATTTATTATAAGTGTGATCTATATATATATATCTGAAATTATCAAATAAACCTTTTAAACTTGCAAAACCGAATTACTTCTTGGCTCAGTGGGGTCAGGGAGATTCCAAGAGAGGGGTGTTATACAAGGGTAGTCATCCAGAACGCATGAACTGGACCTAAAGATATATCAATAAGGGTTTTCATTCAGTATCATAGACTAGGCGTTAACTTGGCTGTAGTGCTGAATTGAATCCTCTTACACTTGCCTATTCATGAAAAGAGTGGAATCCAGGTAGACACCTAGGGTTTTTACTGCCGGTGAAGTGGTGATAACTGTGTCTTCGATATTGAAGGAGTTGTAGGAGTTGTCTAGTCTTTTTAGGGCTTCTTTGGAGCCTACCAACAGTATTTCGTTTTTTTCCCCATTTAGGCATAGCCAATTGTACGTCATCCAGGCCTGGATGCGGGCATATATGTCTTGGAGAGTGTTGAGGTCTTGTTTGTAGTTGCCTGTTAGTGGGACTAGAATTTGTGTGTCATCGGCATAGTTTGTAAAGGCTATACCGAATTCTTCATATCACTGAAGAGGGGGAGGGTGAAGAGATTGTAGAGTGTAGGGGAGGTACATGAGCCTTCTGGGACTCCACAGTCGATGGGTGAGGGGGTGGCAGATGCTTGGTCAGAGAAAACTCTCATTGCTCTAACGTCCAAGAAGGAGGTGATCCAGGCGGTTGCTTCTTGGGAGAAGTGGGCTGTGTCAGTCAGATGTCTACAGAGGATCTTGTGATCAACCAGATCAAAGGACGCTGAGAGGTCTAGGAGTAGGAGGAGTGATGTTTTGCCTTTGTCCATAGCCTCGAGTAGTTGGTTTTTGAGGTCAAGGAGAGCTGACGCTGTGCCATGGCGGGGGCAGAACCCCGATTGCCTTTTTCCTAGGATGTTGTGTGTTTCTAGGTAGGACTGAATTTGTCAGTATGCAGCCTTATCTAGAATTTTCAACAGGAATGGCACAGTGGTAATAGGCCGATAGTTGTTTGGGGAGTCAGGATCGAGGGTAGGTTTTTTAGTAAGGGCCGAACCCAGGCTTCCTTAAGGGTGGGTGGGACACTGCTGTTGGCGAAGGAAGCATTGATGAAGGTGGTGACAAAGGGGGCAAGAGCTGTGGCGCAGTCTTTGATTAAGTTAGCTGGGCAGATGCCACCTTTGCATATCAATGGTTTAGTGTGTTTCATGATATGAAGGACTTTGGGGATAGTTACTTCCCTAAATCTGAAGGGTTTGGGTGGAGTTTTGCTGTGATTAGCCTTTCCCTCTGGCGTGTTGGTGGGGGGCTTAGGTGGTGGTGAACTAGTTTTAGGCAGTTTGTTGAATTGGGTTTTGATTTTGTTTTTAAGTGTTTTGATTTTGTTTAACATGGCATGTTGGATATTGTTAAAACAGGTTTCATTTTTCTCGGTAGGTTGTGCCGAGGTGGGCGGATTGTAAGCTAATTGTATATGGTGAATAGCCCTTTGGATTGTGAGTTGGCTTTCTCTATTCTGGCGTTGTATGTGGCCGCTTTCGCTGTGGAGATGGCTTTTTTGTATTGTTTGGCGACAGTGAGGTATGTATCTATTGTGAGAGAGGAGGGATTTGTTTGCCAGGACGTTAGTGCTGCTCTTTTGCCGGTCCGTGCATCCTTGAGTTCTTGAGTGAACCAGGAGTTAACATAGAGTATTTTTTTGGCTTTCTTCTTTTCCAATTGGGCTATGGCCTCCACTATCTCTTTAAGGGTGGTGTTGTAGATCTCAACTAGTGTTGTTGGATCATTAGAAGTAGGGTGGGTGAGTGCTGAGGTTTCCAAGAGTGGGAGTAACCTGTCTACAGTGAGCAGTTTTTTTGATCTGGCCATGGTGTTTGGTGCAGGTGGATACGGGTTACCTCCTGTTTTTAATGGTATGAAGAAGTGTAGTAGGTGGTGGTCTGTCCAGGGGGGAGGGGTGTTAGAGCTGATGTCAGCTGCACAGTTATGGTCGGCGATCCAGTCTAGGATACGACCTTTGGTGTGGGTAGGTTTGTTCACTCGTTGGGTGAAACCTAAGTCTAGAAGAGCTTTTGCGAGGGCTTTGCTTTTTTTGTCTTTTGGGTCTTTGAACCCTAGGTTTAAATCACCTAAGAGTATGACTCTTGAGTTATCTTTAAGGTTGTCTCCTAGGATGTGGGTGATGTTGGACTGGAAGTCTAGTGTTGGGACTGGTTGCCGGTAGACAATATGTATTGTAATGGTGTCATTAGGTGAGGGAGATATTTTAGCAGATAGCGCGTCAAAGTTATCATCTTTGTTAGTCTTTAGCTGCCTAGCGCTGAGGAAAGTGAGCAGCCTCCTGCTCTCTGTTTAACGAAGTGCTTTACACGCAGAGAGTTGGTGCCAGAGGAGCGTAGAAGTCTAGAAGCACCAACAAGCTTTATATTTTCACTGCTTTCAAAATTAGAGCTTTAGGTTGCACTGGAGCATTTTCCCATTGTGTACAAAGAACTGAAAAAAGAGCCTAGACGCTGTTGTAGGTGCTGTAATTTGGAAACCGCAGGCATTTGAACATCAGGGTGCCCAATACACCCACTCAAAGTACAACGAGTCTCAGATGCCCCCTGACAATCCCCTACAACAACCCCATCCCACTGTTGACTTCTTTCTTTCATGGTCTTCCATGACATGGATGAATGGATATTTTCTGATCCCAAAAATTGATTGCTATATAAGCAGATTGGCATAACGTGCTCTACATTGAATTGCGCGAAGGTTGACATTGGCAAATATTTTTGAAAATGAACACATTGATCGCTTTCTACAGGTTGACATTTTAATACGATTGATATACTGTAATGAAAATCATGAAGAGAAAAAATGAGTTCATGAGCACTTAGCCCCAAAACAACATCATTTTGAGGGATGGTTTGCACCATATTCGAGCTCTGAGTCTGGACGGCATCAGAGGGGTGGGATCATACAATCCTTCTTTTTAATTCTGCTTCTGGAGGAGTACACCCTCGTGCCATCCTTCTGCCCTGCAGTACATGCAGCCACCCCCTCCCCCACCCACCTCATCCTTTGTGATATCATATGAATGGTGGGGGAATCCATCCACCATGCCGCTCTACCACCACTGTCCAACCTCACCCCACCCCGGGAGCGCCTCCCAAATCCATTCTATCCACCTCTTTGCCGCCTACAGCACAAATCCCTTGGACCGCCTTCTCTTATTCGCTTATCCTCAGGTAGTAAATGTGCCAGGGTCATGAAAACAGATGATCAGCAACTACATTATTTTTTATTATTATAATTAGGGTATTAGTTGAGCTTAGGCCATGCCTCGGGAAGCAATGGAGCGCTTTACAATCATGGAGTGAAGAAGAAGGTTAGGAAGCAGAGAAACAAGGGAGTAAGGATCTAACAACAGAGCAGGGAGGCAATTGTCAGAAATAGGGCCTACAAGTAAAATGGGGAGGAAACAGTGGGGATCCGATCACTCAGTCTGAGGTATGGTGGGGATGATAACATGCAACTGTCTATCACCTGACGGCCCATACCTGACCTGCCTTTAATCATCCCTTCTTCCCCTGATACTGTACCCTATTGGCTGTACATGTAATTTCTGCTGCCGCAAGGGGGCTACAAATACCTAATAGACTCTGACCCCCCCATAAAATGGCGCAGACTACTGGCACACAAGGATCAAGGATGACATTCTTTCCATTAAAAGAGAGCTGCATGTGACTAGAGACATTAATGATTTATGATGATCATTGTAAAACTGATGCCCAACCCAAAACTGCGAAAGAACTATTGTTGAAAAATCAAATCTATGTCCAAAGAAAGACGCTTTTATTATGTTTATCAATTTTGTTGTGGAGACAGCGGATGAGGCGATCGTATGCACTTGGGGGGTCAGTGAGAGGTAGCGTCAAGGTGGATCAAGGTGGATGACTAATGTCTTTACTGAGGTGGAGATGGGGATCGCAATGCCGTTAATTTTGAATGCTGTGAATTGCGATTGAGCATATTAAGTACTGCAGGAGGCCCTATCAGCATGATCTCTGTCTTATTCCCATTAAGCTCCCTTCAAGTGTATTCAAGTCTTCTGCGTAGTTACCAGAGAGGAAGAGGTGAATTTGTGTGTTGTTGGCAAAGTTTGTGTAGGAAATCCTGAGAGAGTCAAGAAAGTCAAATAGGGATCTGATGAAGATGTTGTAGAGTGTGGGGGATATGCAGGAACATTGAGGCATCCCCCAAGGGATTGGTGCTGAAGGGCACTGGCGTTGTCAGCAAACACTCTCACGCTCCCCTCTAGAAAGGAGGCAATCCAAGTTGTGGCGCGCGCGCGCGCGCACACCCACACACACTCTCTCAAAGAGTACTTTTGCAGTGCTAAACGTTCTGTGAAATGGTGGGCAGAGCCCCTGAAACTCCACTACTAAGCGTAAAATGCCTTGGCAAACTGTAATGCTGTTAAAACACATGCTACCCTTTGACACCTTTTACAAGGGTGTGATGCCCCCTATCCCTCTTTGGTGATCATTGAAAAGAGAGCAGATTCTGAACTGATTCAATATAACAGATTCTGAACTGATTCAAGGATGCCTGACCTTCAACAGCTTCCTATCTGCCAGCTACATCTGAGACCGGCAGAGATGCTATCAAGCCAGGCATCCCTACGTCATCGGTGTCCCTTTAAAAGGTAGACAAAGCAGTTCTCTGTTTGTTGATCGGCTTAGTATTGCGGAATGGAGAAATGGAGACAACCTCTCGCAGTGTTTCTATCTAAAGAGACATTTTGATTCTTGATGCGGGTACAATCTGCGGTGGGAAGAAAGCTGGAGCAATTAGGGAGTGAAATACATCATGCTCTGTGTGCTTTTTGCACTTTGCAGAATACATCCAGCAGACTGTAGATTGTGTGTTCTGTGCTTTGCCTTTCAACATTCTTTTTTCAATGCTGCGCCCTGGGGTGTGCAGAGCAGGGCAATGATCCATGGCGCCTCGACATTCTGCTGACACCAAAGCTTTCCTGCGGAAACTTTGCATGTTAGAAAACAAAACGAGCATTGGCGATGCTCAGAGTTTGGCCTTCATATAGGCATGGCAAAGACACCTGCTTGGCACAGCCATAGTGGTATTAACTGGCGATTAATGGTAGCAGATGAAGAATGGTGCAAGTACCTGGGTATCTAACAGCAGTGCCTGATATGTATACACAAGCCAAAACGGTTGCCTCTGAAAATGCTTGTTTTTAACATGACTTCAGTGAAGAACATGCATAGGGCCTGATTCATGGAATATTTTGCACGGTGCAACGTGACTTTTCACTGGTGCAAAGTGACTTTTCATGGCAAAATACACCTTGCAATGTTTCATGAATCAGGGTTTTTGTTGGCAGTGCAAAGTCACTTTGCACCAGTGAAAAGGCACTTTGCACTGTGCAATATAATCCATGAATCATGCCCATAATGCTTATAAATAAAGTAACACCAGCTGCAGGCTTACAACTCCAACTAAGGCAATAATTGTCAGAAGGCTGCTTTGAAAAAACACTGGCAGGCACTTTGAGTGCAAATTATGATGCAAAGACTTGATTAAAGTGAACTGCAAGAGTTCCCAAGAGGAGTTGTTTTGGGTGGGAAGTGTCAAGAACTGGGTGGGAATGGACATAGGGTTTAGCATGGCCCTGGGAAGTCAATGGGTGGGCAAATAACCAAACAACACCTATAAGCTGTGTGTCCCTCCTTATATGCCATTTCTCCCTATCTGTCCTTTAATTTAATAGTTTTGGCTTATAGTTGTCAGAGGCGACACCTAAGAGCCCACACTTAAAATGGCAGCAAACATATTGGGGTTCATCCTGTAGGTACGAAAGTGGGTGATTATAATTAAATATATTCCCTTCCAGCTGCGGTCAGTGCTATTGATATTTATTTCAGACGCAGGGTAATGTGCTGGTACAAGACAGTGTCCATCAGCCCCCTCTTCCTTATCACATTCCCTAGACACACCCTTAATCACCCCTTTGTCATTTTGATCAGATTGGGTTTTACTCCTAAACGTGTAATTAGCTGAGCCATGTTTGAGTTTTGAATTCCTCTCTTGTTACCATGGATACTGTTAGCTGTGAATCACAGCAGTAAACTACAGCACCAAGCCACAATTCCCGAGCTCAGGATCCTCTTAACGAGGCAATTTTATAAATCGTTTACGTTTTGTGATTGTTGCTTTTTATTCATATGTACAGTTTACAACTCTTTAGATTACCTCTGAAATATTTCAAAAATACAATTCACGTTTCCACGTTGAAAACATCTCAGTGCAAAAGTTCCTCGCCAAGTTAATTCACTGGACCTTAATGAACCTCATTAGCTTCATAACAGCAATCCAAGGTTCCCACTTTTCAAGATGGCGGCTGCAGCTCACTCCCTTACTCTGTGCTTGACCTGTGGGGGGTCATTCATATCAAGCTGTGTTTCGAAAATTATCCTCCACAAAGGCAACATAAACACACACCATAAAATAAGTATACATATAGCACCAAAAAAAGCAAATACCTCAATATTAGTGACCCTAATCACCAGCTCCTAGTTAATGAAAACAGCCAGGATTTACATAGACATATCACCACCAGGAAGCTAAACAGCTTAGGTTAAAGTGACTAGTGCATGAATCACAGTCAGAGAGTGGTGCAATTATGCACATTCCAACTTGACCCTAAAGAGCCAGTCCCTAAACAAAATATGAATGACATTAGTAACCACAATTCTTAAGGCAAAGAAAACCTGCCTCTCTGATGGTTGTTACAGTGGAAAAGGATCCGGGACAAAATATTAGGACGTGGGTAAGGTGTTCTATGGTGTCTGGCGGAATCCGCAGCAATTTTCGCTTACATCACAGTTCTCCATCTGGCAGTAAATGTTGCCGGGTGAAGAATTCCCAGCGTCAATTTGAAATATAAATTCGAAGCAGAGTAATTCTTCACCTCGTCTTTTACACATAGTACTTGAAATTACTCTATCATTTTTGCTTGATGGCAAATGTGATTGCTTTGTTAATGCTTGCTGCACCATCCCACATATAATCCATACCCAAGGCTAGACTAGACTCAACTCCTGAATATAAGAAAACCATGGCTGTGACACCGACCCTTCGGGACCAAGTACATCTTCCATAGCAACCATGCATGTATTTGTACATTTGTTATGTATAATGCGCTTAGATGTTTCTAAGCGCGGACCCGGGAATCAAACCTGTGTTGCACTGTGTTGTCGTGCTTCCAAGGCGAGCATCTGGCATTGAAGAGCTGCACAATCTACTCGAGCGCAGCCCTGGTTCCTCCTGCCTGGCCTCAACCTCTATGCCTCAATTACCCAGTTGCACTCTTGTCGGAACATTGGGTGTACAAAGGAGAAGAGCCCATATTGGCCCTCATTACAACCCCGGCGTTAACCAATGGCGCTATTAGCGCCATGTTTAACGCCGGTAACTTAACGATTCTGCCATGGTGAAATGGGGAATTACCAACCCATTCCAAGGTTGGCGAGGCGGTAATTCCCCATTTACCATTGGCCTGTCAGGTTCCTTAATAATAATAAGTTAGTCAGTTAGATCGTTTTTACTTTACTTTATTTTGATTGTTTGAATTGTTATGATTTTGGAGGTTTTTCCCTTTAGAATTGGTTTGGGCCTTAACTGTTGATTTCAAAGTAATGAAGAGACTCCAAGCCAAAATGGAGGGTTGAAAAAGGAGTTCTGATTGGGTAACAGAATGGAGGGCAAAGACAGGAGTTCTGATTGGGTGATGGGATGGCCTTGGTTTGATTCCCAACATTCTAAACTGCCTTTCATCAATTTTGTCATCTGAGCTGGTCATGTTTTATTTTTCTCTTATCATTTGGGCTCTTTGAGAGAACTTTTCTGAGAAAATAAAGTAAAGAAAGAAGAAAGGAAAACAACTAAGTCAAGTTGCCTTCAACTCCTTCTGAAGAAGCCTTGTGAAAAGATGAAGGTGTCAAGTTAAATGACTGAACCAAAAGCTAAGTATAATTTATGTATTTTCCATTTGGAGTAACAGAATTCTGGACTATATTTCAGTTTCTGCAGAGTTTAGTATCTTTAGGAAGTTACACGTTTTATTTTTGCTAAAATAAAAACGAGGTTCGTGTTTTATTGAACATGCTTTGGTGGAGCGCCCATTGTGTATTTGCAGAGACTTTGTCCTTGGTTCTGGGAATGAACTGCGCGTTTCTCAGTGTTGATTTATAACATTTCCGTTTGTGAGAGGATTGTTCCAGTGTTTTAAAAAGTGCACGCGCCCGCGCTAATTCAAGTCGATAAACTGTTTTCAACTTACCTTATTAGTCGTATCGAGTGCGGATTCCGAAGAGGAGAGCAGCAACGTCGGCATCGCACTTCGTGATCTCATTGTTTCCAAGAGGCTCCCGCGTCGAACACGTTTTTCTTCGTTGTGGCTGGAAAAGAAGAAAGACTTTTGTGAACGTTTTCCTGAAGGTAAACAAAGACGCTTTAACAACGCTCTCGGAACAGTAAAGGTAAGAGAGTTTTCTGCATATTCTGTTGCATCAAATGTTATTTTCATGCTAAAAGAGAAAACAATAGTTTTTAAAAGGAAAACAACGATCTTCAAAGAACTTAAAGGTCAAAAGTTTTGAAGAGAAAATAAATATTCAGTTATAAACTTACATACATTTTCTTGTCAAGAAATGCAAGGAAAAGTTTGGAAAACATTGAACTTTTAATTCAACTCAGTTTTAGTTTTTATGTGTGCACACATAGGTCATCATTTAGTAAAAAACATATACATATAACAAGGTTACCATTTGTTCAACGGCCTACTAAAAGAACTCCACTGTTACTTCCTCAACACAGTGTCAAGGGTTCGAACAAAGAAACTCATTATTACTTTTTTTTAAAAGGCAACCAACAATGTTTGATACTTTGAATATGATTCTTTGAAAAGGTAACCTCAACGAGGTGTTGGTTAAGAGGTTATTATGAGACCAGAACTCTTTTAAGAATCTCAAAATAATAGATAGCATTTAACATCCTCTTAGCCTTCGCAGAGGATTTTCAGGTATGATATGTGATGTTTTTGAAAATGATAAAGGAATGAGAAAGAATAGTGAAAAGAATTTAATTTGTAACTAAACATTTTTATTCACACAGAGACCTGAAGAAGAGAGAAGATCCAGTGTCTCATTTGTTATTTTATCCACTTTCCCCTTTCCCCCAGAGTTGTCTAGAATTCAATTGTATAGTTACAGTTGAGCACTGGACACCTTAGTGGGATTGGTGGGCTCAGCAGCTCCTGCGTTGGACTAGAGAAAAGATTGTACTTGACATGGCCCTTCCCCATTCCCATTTTTGCTCCATAGGGCTCAATGGGAAAGGGTAAGGCGGTAATACCTCAACAAAAAGGGGGGGGCAGGGTCACTTCCTCTGTGCAGGGAGGCGATGCAGCTCGAGTTCTGGGCCATCCAGCAGGAAGTTTCGATCTCGGCAGTTCATCTGGCCGGAGACGAAAATGTGACGGCGGACGCTCTGAGCAGGCAGAGCACGATCTCTCACGAGTGGGAGTTGGCTCAGGAGATTCTCCTGGAGATCTTCGCCCTTTGAGGGACCCCTCAAGTGGATCTCTTCGCCTCCAATGTCAACCGGAAGTGCGAGAGGTTCTGCTTGTCGAATTTCCTCCAAATGGAGCCTTAGGAGACGCGTTCGTGGTGGAGTGGTCATTCCCGCTGCTGTATGCGTTTCCTCCAGTCCCCATCATCCCACAAGTGCTGCGGAGGTTACGGAAGTTCGGTTCCCGGATGATCCTCATTGCTCCGGTGTGGGCTCGGAGGACGTGGTACCCGGACCTTCTCGACTTGTCCATCTGCCCTCCACGTCGTCTTCCCTACCGAGACGATCTGCTCTCACGGGAGGGGGGTCAGGTTCTCCATCCAGAGGTCAGATCCCTCAACCTTCACGCTTGGCTTCTGAAAGGTTGAGGTATAAGGATTGGGACCTCCCTGAAGACGTGATGGAGGTGTTGCTCTCGGCCCGACGGCCAGCAACAAAGGCTCTGTACCCATGGTTCTGTCCTTTTTACTTTCTTTGGCCCACAGGGGCTTGCAAGTGGGTACCATTAAAGGTTACCTGACGGCGCTGTCCATCTTTAAGCGCTCGTCTGAAGAGTGTTCCTACTTTAAAATCCCTTTAATTTCACAGTTTCTGAAAGGGCTCATTAATGTGTTCCCTCCGTCACCTTTCCTGGTGCCCGGTTGGGATTTAAACCTTGTTCCTTAAGTTTCTTATGGGTGCTCCGTTTGAGCCTTTGCATTCTTGCCCTTTGAGGCTGTTAACTCTGAAAACTGTGTTTTTAGTTGCGGTTACTTCCGCTCGCAGAGTGAGTGAGTTACAGGCACTTTCAGTTAAGCCACCCTTCACTGTATTTCACAAGGACAGAGTTGTCCTTAGAGTTTGTCCTTCTTTTCTTCCGAAGGTGGTTTCGGAATTTCATTTGGCCCAGAAGGTTGTTCTTCCGGAATTCTATCCTCCTCCGCATCCTGGAAAGGAAGAGGAGAGGCTCCATAGGATTGATCCTAGGAGAGCTTTAAGCTTTTATGTTTCACGCATGTCCCGGGTCAGAGTGGACGATCAACTCTTTATTGGTTACGCTGGAAAGCGTTTGGGACAGGCTGTGACGAAACAGACTTTGTCTCGCTGGATTATTTTGGCCATCTCGGAGTGTTACTGCTTGGCGGGTAAGGACCCGCCGGCTGGCTTGCGGGCCCATTGTACCAGGGGTATGGCTGCATCTACTGCCCTGCAGAGGGGTGTTCCTATTCACAACATCTGTGATGCAGCCACCTGGGCTTCAGTACATACATTTGTACGTCACTATTCCCTCGATTCCATCCGAGGACAGGATCTGGCCTTTGGCAAGGCGGTCCTTTGCTCTGCTATTTGATTGGCAATTCTAAATTCTTTCCCTCCTCCTTGCTCTGGTACTGCTTTGGGAGTCTGTCATAGATATGGAATACGTCGGAGGACCCAATCCCCTCGAAGAACAAGTTACTTTCTTACCTGGTAACGTTCTTTCGATGGGATGGTCCGATGACGTATTCCATATCGCTCCCTCCCTGCCTTCCCCGCTGCAGAATTTCTTTTGCGATTGCAGCTTACGTTCCGCAAGGCTTTGTGTCTGACTGGCAGTTGACTAATGTCACACGTTCCGGGGGAAAAAACTACAACTGAGGCTACGGGCGTCGTGCGTCCTAAATTGGATGACGTCGGACATCAGAGGAGGTCCTCGACGATGGCGCATCGACGTCATCGACGTAGGACGCAGACACCGAAAAAAGTTTCCGAAGCAGCACAGCTGTGGTGATTACATGTCATAGATATGGAATACGTCGTCGGACCATCCCATCGAAAGAACGTTACCAGGTAAGAAAGTAACTTGTTCTTCTGAGTTGAACTTTCCTTTATGGTCTGTTAACTTTTTGTGTGGTTCCTACATGCACCTACCTCGCCCGTTGCTTTGACAGGGCCAGTAATTACCATCATTTTGTGTGTTAGCATACCGTGTCAACCCAACGGTTATTCACACACCTTCCATTTCTTGCCACCTTGCTACATGAGGCATAACCACAGACCACAAATTTGATGGACCTCATTATTAGACCAAAAAATACATCTTGATTAAAATACTAGTCTAAGAGAGGTGTCAAATCATGATACAAATTATCTAGAGCTGTTGAGGAATCAATTTTCTCCCAAGGAATCCTGCGTCGGCCTGCACTCTCTTTAAGCAGAGCTGGCAGCAGAGCAGAGCTGACAGTAAGGCTGGCAGCAGAGGAGGCAGATCAAAGTTCAAAATAAGAACAAGAGGGCCGTGATCACTGTCTTGAGTTTGGACCACCATACAATCGTCTATCAGCCAGAAGCTCAATACCTGGACCGTGATGTCATCTACCTATTGACCAAAGGGTTAGTGCTGCTGGTAGGTCTTCTCCTCACCACCCATTATAGCAATGGAAGCCTGGGTCATTAAGAAAAATTGCTAACTTTTTTTAATGTTTCAATATTTATAAGAATGTGTGCTGATGTGATTGGGAATGTCCAATCCTCATCTTACTCATTCTGTGGTGCCTTCCGTAGTTCAAAGGTTTCATGTTGGCAATTAACACCCCCAAGCAGTTAGAAGCTTAAGCGAGGGACAAGGGAGCACCAGGTAAGTGGAGCAGTGGAAAGGGAGGTGGGGGTTGGAGGGAACGGGGACGCGGGGGCTCAAGGGAACACTTACCCCAGCCTCCAGTTCAGAAAGCGTTCAGAGCAGAGTTTTTTCCATGTGGTAAAGCCCCCATTCTGAGACTCCTGATTGGCTGGGAGGCCACCACACCCCCCACACCGGGTACTAATAATTAATATGTTGCTGGCTTAGAAATGGACCTTTCCATTATGAAGATGCTAGAGTAGAACAGAGATCAATGTTTCTGTAATGGTAATGATCTGAACATGATGTTAAGGAGAACCTCTGCCAGGTTCTGCTCTGCAGTGCACGTTTTATGATGTCCAGTCTCTCATCTCATTTGACTGACATCCTCTCCACATGTGCAACCTCCTGGCAACAAATTAAAGGGCATACTTTTGTGCACATTATCCAATGGGCTGCTATGTTGCATAGCTAGTCCATAGGCTAAGTACCTGGCTGCAGCTTCAGGGCCCCCACCATAGAGACTTTGTTTTGAGAGACTCTCCCTCCTTCATTCTAGGTTTCTGCGAGTAGAACAGTTTGCTGACAGATGGCTTCTCTATGTGCGACCCAGGGGCTAAATCATAACCAATCTTAGCAGAATACCTTATCACACTCTGTGAAGAATTCTCTTTTGAGGGAGAGCCTATCACTGAGAGTAGATCTTTGTTATTCAATACAAGATATTCTCCCTTTTCTCCTTTTATAGGGCTCCCTTGGGTGGTCCTGGGGTTCATTTGAGACCCTCCTTTTATCTGACTCATACTTGCCCTCCTTATGGCCAGGTGGGGGCTGGATAATACCTGGCCATTAATCTTCACCAAAAAAAGTGGTTTGAATTCCCTGAATGTGCCTCTCATTTCCACAAAACTTTCGGCAGTTTCTAGAAATGATCAACTAAAGTCTTGCATTCACTGCATCGAGAACTTGTGGGGTGGATTAATTTGTTATCTGCATTGGTCTTATTACCACTGGCCAGAACGTTTGCGTGATTTGTTAAAGCATTGCATATGGCTTGCACACTCTTCCTCCCATTTCCAGCGATGAAGGAAAGCTTGACTTTCTTGATGTTTTCCTCACAGTGACCTTAGCCAATTGGGCGAAGGTTTTCACTTGAATAGACTGAGCATCAATTGCATCCCTCACTGGCTGGAGTGGGCTGCACATGTTAGTGACCTTCAGGCATTCTGGATATACTGTGCTTTGTTTGACGTCTCTCCCTTTACTCCGCCTCTTGCTCTGTCATCCCCTTTTTCCTCCCCCCTTTTTGAACCAGATTGTGTCGACGTGGCCTGATAAGAACTTTATATGTTGTGAAGGCCTCAAGGAACGACATTGGACTGATTAGAAAACGTTTTTCATTGGTGTGCCTCCCAGATTCGATTCAATCCCTTTTTCAGGGTTGTTTGACACTAGGCTGCTGATCCCCCTCCTGAATCTCTTAGGGCTTTCCAGTGTCTTCATCACCAGCCTCACTTAAGTTAGCAAGTAAGGATTTGATTTGCTCAGTAACGGAATTTGCTTTCGATAAAAATGCAAGTAACCTTTAAGTTGGACGGGTAGCTGATATATAGGCCCACATTACAAGTCAGGCGCTGGACCATGGTGCTATTAGCACCATGGTCCATGCCGGATTCCGCCATGGTGGATGGCGGAATTACCGCCCCATTCCACGGTGAGTGGGGCGGTAATTCCCCATTCACCATTTGCCCTTCCCCATTCCCATTTTTGCCCCATAGGGCATAATGGGGATGGGGAAGGTGCTAATTATGGCACCGTAAATTACGGTGCCGTAATTAGAACCAAGGTCGCTTAGCGCCTTGGACTTTAACGCCTGCAAAAAGCAGGCGTTAAAGTGTGAATCAGGCGTTAAGGGTTAACGTCGCCGACAGCGCCGTTAAACCCTTAACGCCTGACTTGTAATAAGGGCCACAGTCTTCCGTTATTCCATTCCAATCCCAGTTTATGTTCCAGTTTAGATGCCAAAATAAGACAATGGGCCTCAGTATAACTCTGGCAGTAGCCATGCTGGTAAAAACGACAGGCTTCCGCCAAAGTTATGCTGTTTTTCCGGCACCTGGCAATGGTGAATCACCGGGGCATTGCAGCCCCGGCGGTCCCTGAAGCCAGGCACTGGAAAAAGTAACTGCCCATTCCCGTTACAGTCCTATAGAACTCAATGGGAATGGGGAGGACTGATATCCCGGCGCTGTGTGCAACAGTGCCGATGCATCCGTCAAAGTCTGCGAGCGGGTGCCTTTCCGCCCACCAGGTCAGACCTGGTGGGCGGAAAGGCACCCGAATGAGGAACTCGGAGTGTGCTGGTCCAGAAACAATGGTATCGACAAGCTTACCGGTACCATTGTTACCAGACCGGCATGCTCATAATGAGGCCCAATACCAGCCAGGGGTCCCTATGATGACTGCTAAGGATCCTCACATGGGCCTTAGTTGTGTAAAGGCGCGTTATAAATGGCACATCATATCATATCATTGAAAAATGAACTTCACAGGATTGGCATTCTTTCTTACACCGTTGTACCCGACATTTCGGCTCGAATAATAATTTATATCCATTTACACTGCATTGAATGCCAATTCATATAACAGGACAAAGTGCTATCAACCAATTTTTCAACTTTATTATGGCATTATGGATCAATTATTCAGTGCAAAGCATTTTTTCTTTTTACCGATGTGTTGCACATTGCATTTTCAAAGATAAAGATTTTCATTTTAAGCAATTCAGATGAACATAACTTCATAGACACATCAGAGTTGTATAGTGAACAACATTTGTACATACATCTTAACGTGCAAAATAAAATCAAACACAATTATGAAAACACCTCGTGCTGTGATACCCACTAAGCACCCACATGAACACTTGTTAACACTTGTTTTGAATTAGGGTTTACGTCCCCAAATCTATGGAACAGGATTTCTCCTATTGAGGCTTTGTGCAGAGGGGTGGTTCATCTCCTACTCTCACAGACGTTTCGGCAGCTCTGCAACTGCACCACCTTCCTCAGGACCTTGTGCTGCTTTGGGACCCTGCTTGTGTGTAATCGATAAGTGTCACTTTTAAAAGTAATCTTTAGTAAAAATGGTCAATTAGCTGATGTCCCTATCTTAATGTTAATTTATCACAATTTACTAACCTTGCACTCTGCCTCTCTTCTCCATCTCTCCCACTCTTAGCATTCCAGTGTTCCTGCTGCTTATGGATTTTGCCTCTTTCGCTTGCTGTTTAAAATGACCAAAAGTATAATAGTAACCTTGTGGTCGGTTATTAGTGTTCTAATTCCTGTATGTTAGTGTAAAATGAAAGCGGGCGTCTTACCCTATCTTGGGGTGCTTGTTCTTTGGCACGCCGCTTACCAATGCAAGGGTCTGGGGGGTTGCTGCAGCCCACCATTGGGAGCCTTGGAAACCCTGATCAACCAGCACAGATCTTTAACATGTGGGAAATTGTGGTCAAGCAAAATACAGTCAAGCCAGCTTGAGCTTTTGGCAATGAGAAGACTGCCCATTCAATAATTCTGAATCTCTGGAGCATTATTTATTCTGAAGGGACTATGGGGGAATCCATAAGGCTTCCTGATCAGTTTGAATAATGAAAATGTCTAAGAGAGAAAGGGTTGTTGCCAGATTTGGTCCTTCACCAACATTGGGTAATTTCACAAATACCTTTTTTTTTTTAACCATTCCCATTCCAATTGTATTTTGGCACATTCACACAACACAATGTCTGCCATTTGGTTCTATTAATAATTCATCTGTTGGGTACTGCCACTTGTTTATTTTTTTTCGGGTGACCAGACTCAAGTGTGGAAGAGTCACAACCAATATCTGTGTATGGGAGAATGGTTACCCCTCCATTAGTTTAAGAGCAGAACATTTGCTCACACCATATAAATTACACCGCTGTTTGCTGTTACTGGACTGTGTGCACTAGTAACAGCAAACAGCGGTGTAATTTAGATGCTGTGAGCCAATGTTCTGCTCTTAAACTTAGGGGGTGGGGGGCGGGTAACAATTCTCCCATACACAGATATAGGTTGCCATTTGGTTCTGTAAGATCTTTTGTCAACTCTCGACACATGATATTGTTAAGATTTACATGCATGACAGCTCAAAATAGTGGTTTGTCCGGTTTCTCAGAGACCTAATACAATCTTTCTTACAACTTTTCTTCTTCTGTATCGCTATAAGGAACAATATTTTTCATTAAAAGGATGTTATAAAGGTTGACAACTCTTGCAGGAATGTGTTCATGCTCCAGTCCTGCTTATTGTCTTTCCCAGAATTGGTAGACTTTATGTCTGTGCTTTATATGCGTTGGGGGTTACATAGCTGAAGCGTTGCTCTGAAGCAACAGAGCGGTGCACAGCAAAGTGGTCATTTAATATGTTACAATCATAAGTGCGAGTAGAAGTATAGAAGATTAAGGTTGCACTTGGATCGCCATGGAGAGACGGTGTAAGGTATATTTTGATCCATTTATGGCTATTTCATAAGACTGGTAACCAGGGGTCAAGTCCTAAAAATAAAAGTCGGGGCTCCAACAAACGCAATGGGACGTGACGTCGCCAGAAGTTAGCATACCAACGTGAAACATGCACATTTCATTGAATTGGCTTTGCATAACCACCAAAATTGCACAGGACGAATGGAAAATCAACACCCACACAAAACAAGAAAGGATATTTTCTTCTAATTGTGTTTTTAAAAACTTTAAAAGGTGTGCATGTTTTAAACTCCAAGAACCAATTCAAATGTTTTCCCTAGAGCATACAGCGCTGAAATGGGACACTTCACCTTTAGTTGGTTATGTTTTTATCAGGTTAGATAGTGCAGTGGTGAAGTGTCCGGCCTGCAAACCTGACGAATGGTTCGATCCCGAGGTCGGCTTTGATTCATAAATTCAAAGAGGACATTCAATGTTTCTCCTTTTAGCTGGGTGGCACTGAGCCCACCCTCTGAAAAAGTAGGTGGACTACGTCCACCGGCGTGAACCCTCAACTTGATCCCTGCTGGTAACACCGATCTAATGCAGCCTAATGACACAGTCACACCCCACAATTCTGGGCAAGAATACAAACTTGACTTTATTTAAATACATATATTAAAAGTGAAATCAAAGCAAAAGGGGTGCCCAGCTTTATGCAGTGGATGTCACCACAATGTTACACAATCACAGACAGCTTGTTTACAAAACAAAATTTGCCTGCCTGCCTTCCTCTCACTATTTCTCTCACACAAGCATTCATTTTCATAATCATTACCATAGACATAGTGAGGTCTGAATAAACAAAATATTCTAATTGTAAATCTGCCCCTTACCGGCCATTGGGTTTAAATGTGCCACGTAGCAATCAAGATGACATATGGATCATAATGGGAGCATGATTCTTCCAAACATTTTACTTTCTCTTTAGCGTCTTTAAACTGCAATGAATGCACAGAACCTTTGCTTTCTCCAAATATTACCAACAATTACAGTTATATGTAGAGTGACCAGACGTCCCGGTTTTGCCGGGACCATCCTGGAATTAAGCCCTCTGTCCCGCCATTGCGAGAGTATTTTTAATTTAAAAACCCTGTCCCGAGTTTGGGAAGAGGAAGGTAGTCACTGCAGGCATACAACAATTAAAGTGAGCATTTTTACATAATATACAGCGCCTCAGCTTTCCATTACCAGATATGACACCGCAGGGCAGCCTCAAACCTACAGCCTTCTTGATAATAGCTATATGCTTTTACTAATTGCACCACAGGGACCAGTGAACAAACTCACATAGCCTGTAAAAACGATGAAAGAAAAAACACTCTAGTGTCGTATACATTTTGCAACCCTGCAGTTAATGTATAGAAGTGCTGGAAATATGTATTTTAATGTGTATGGAGGGGCATTAGATGGGATGGCGTGAGGGGGGGAGTTGAATAGGCTGGGGGTGCTAGTCCTACTTTTATGTTTTTGGCCTCTCCCAGTTTTTGCTTTTCAAAAGCTGGTCACCCTAGTTATTAGGCAACTGTTGCATGTCTCTGGCCTCCGATGTAAATATGGGGTTGTCAACTGCTAACGTGTGTGCAGGTTAAATTACCCTTAAAATAATGTATAATCATTCTGCAGGTTTTGGGTTAGGGAAGCTGTGTTATTGATTCGGAATGCACACAATTTCGGTTCAGCCACCCAACCTGGGAGAATGCTTTTAGGATTGTATTAAGTAAATATAGGGTTTTCCTTGCCTTTCGCTTCTCAGATTAAGGTTCTTCACTGGCCAGAGATTGTTTTTCTGTGCAATGTATTCATAGTGAGTAAGATGTGGAAATTATAACTTTATATATAATAATATAGTCTTCCGTTATTCCATTCCAATCCCAGTTTATGTTCCAGTTCAGATGCCAAAATAAGACAATGGGCCTCACTATAACTCTGGCGGTAGCCATGCCGGTAAAAACGGCAAGCTGCCGCCAAAGTTATGCTTTTTTTCCGGCACCTGGCAATGGGGAATCACCAGGGCATTGCAGCCCTGGCGGGCCCTGAAGGCAGGCGCCGGAAAAGGTAACTGCCCATTCCCATTCGACTCCCATAGAGCTCAATGGGAATGGGGAGGACTGATATCCCGGCGCTGTGTGCAACAGTGCCGGTGCATCCGTCAAAGTCTGCGAGCGGGTGCCGTTCCGCCCACCAGGTCAGACCTGGTGGGCGGAAAGGCACCCGAATGAGGAACTCGGAGGGTGCCGGTCCAGAAACAACGGTATCGACAAGCTTACCGGTACCATTGTTACCGGACCGGCGTACTCATAATGAGGCCCAATACCTGCCAGAGGTCCCTATGATGACTGCTAAGGATCCTCACATGGGCCTTAGTTATATACAGGTGCGTCATAAATGCCACATCATATCATATCATATCATTGAAAAATAAGCTTCACAGGATTGGCATTCTTTCTTACACCGTTGTACCCGACATTTCGGCTCGAATAACAATGTATATCCATTTACACTGCATTAAATGATGCATCTTTCTGTGCCTCTCTCACTTAAACTTGAAACAATCTCCATATTTCTTTGATTCTCCCCACAAAGGGAACTAAAGGGTTAAGGGCAGGGGGTATGAGTTAGGGAGGGAATAATAGACCCCGCCTTGATTCATTTGTTTGTGGGTCCACAGCCGTGCTTCTGTTGAAGCTGTGTTCCTGTGAGTGCTATAAGCTCTTACTGTCCTAAATGCTCTGTTGAATTCACAGGTCCGCCTCAGCCATTCCCTGCTTGTCAAAAAGGTTTCTGATTACACTCATTCTAATGACATGGGCTGGACAAACCCGAGCCAATTTACATTTTTGAAGTCCATGAGAAAGGTTTGGTTTACATTTTTGCTAATGTTATCTGAAACCTTAAAAAAATAACCCTTGTTATTTTTTTTTTTATTTCTCAACCCAGAATTGCAGATAAAAAGGAGTTCCTCATCTAGGCAAACATCTAAACTCATAATCGTTTGCCTTTAAGGCACCAAATATCAATAACAACTCCACTACGCTTGACATGTTGACATGTTGAGTCAATAATTGATGCGATTGGGAAAGGGAACTTTACCTAATAATTAGGTACAGAAAGTGATTAAAAGTGACTAACACAGCAACATATACTACTACATATACACAGGCCACATGTGAAAGGGGAAATTGGAGATGAATTGAAAATGGAGGGACCACTGGAAAGAAACCTGTTTTACATATATCAGGAGTGATATTGGATGACTGAATTCAGGACCTGCTAACTCTGACAACCACAGAAAGGACCTCCTAGAAAGCAGAATTAGAGTCCGGAAGAATTTCTTACGCTGCTATGTTTGAGTTATCAAAGTGTGTTTAATGACATTGAAATACTTAATTAGTTGTCACGTTTAATTCACCGAGTATGTCGTAATTCCATTGTTCTTAATCTCACAATAAATATGTATCTAAAGCAGAAAATCTGTTACTTTGCCCCTTATTCAATTCCACACAGTTCCACCAATCTGCACCAAATGTTGCATAGTTGCCTGTTAGGACCCTCCAGACATTACTGGCTGCATGACATTTGTTTTACCTCAATCAGGTAAGTTTCCACTTTTTTGTTAACAGGAGATCAGTGCTCAAACGGGAACTTGAGTCAAAAAGGTATGTGTACAGAAGCAAGACTGATTACCTGATTGTCCTTATTTCTGAGACACCCACAGAAATAAGTTTGGGTTCTCTCAAAACCAAGTCTTTATCAATTATCTATGCTGTTTCGCTTAGCCCCCTTTTCCTAATTGTGTGAATTGTTGTATTCTGTATGTTTCTATGCACACTGTTTAAGAAAGAATTTTACTTTTGCCAATTATGACAAATAATGAAATTCAAATGTTTGTCATGACACACCTTATTTTATCTATTTTTTGATAACTAATAAATAAGTCTTTTAAATAAGATGTTGTTGGGTCCTAGTATATCTTTGGTTTGTAGTATGTATTATTAAAACTACATATGTTTAGCCTGCAAGCATCATCACTCTAATTGCTAGGTGGCGTAAAGAGGGGTAATCAGTCTCGTTTCTTTACACATACCTGCATGACATTTGGACACTTTCCCCAGATTTCAGCCCCTTCACACATGCGACGGTTGTGTGGAATTGGTGAAACGTCGTATTTAACTAGAAAATGGCGATAGAATGAAAACCCGCAAAAAGTATATATCCTGCATTATGATAGCACATAGATACACATTTACACAGGAACAATGATGATAACGGAAGCCATAGCAACAACGCCTGTTACGACTGGGACTTCCCTCGACTTGGAACTTGGGGGTGAGTAGGGTTCGAATGTGTCAAGATATCTGTAACACATTGTGACACTAATAGTCACCTTACAAAATAAAATGGGATGACACTGTTTTTATGGTTGTTTTTAAATTGGTCACGGGCCCACCCGTATTAAGAATCGGGGCGAAGAACTTTGCTTTGCCTCATGTCCTGAGGAAGGCCTCCGACCGAAACATGTGTCGACGTTTCTGTGTGACAAATACCTGACCCAAAGAACTGGCGTTAGATACACCACGACACCTAATTTTAGGGACTGGGTCTATTAGGGCACTTAGGCAATGAAGTTGTATACTGAAAACCCAATGAGAGATGAAACATCATGGGTGTTGATATATTGTGTGTGAATGTAAGAATGAGCTTTGTATGTGGCTATGAATGTTGATATGAAAAAGTTTTTATGAATTTTTATACTGTGGAAAATGTTTTTTTCATATGCTAAATTTGACTAATAAAATGTGAATATGTACTAAAGAGTGTCATCTCTTCTCACTGATCCAATCTTGGATATTTCTGTACTATACCTGAAGGATCAGGGTTAAAGCGCAGGTCTACCCCTTTATTTTTCCCTCTTTAAAGTTGAGACATGTTTGGTTACTGTGCAGATCCTATATATCCCATTAGACGAGTGCCTGCTAGGGAAATACTGTGAGCATGGTCAGATGTTGTCCTGATGGCAGCGTGTGATGTTAAAGGAGGCAGTTAAACAAAACAATACTGGTCAATTTCCTTCCTTCAAACATTGATTGAATGAATAGTGTTGGCCAAGAAGAGTAATACATGTTTCTGTCCCCCATTTTGGGAATGAATTACAACTTGAAATTCTTTGCATAGTTAGCAGCTTAATGGATCCACCGCAGGTACTCTGTTGGCAGGTCTAATGAAAACAGTTTATTCATTCCAGGACACCAAGTTATACCCTCCTCACACATGGGCATAAGTGTATAAAGTTTCATAATTCTAGCCGAAATACATTTGATGTAAAATCACATTTTCTGCTGTTTCCTTCCAAATTATGTCACACGATTTTGCCGCCTCTTGAAATGTGCAGCCAAAACAAAATGTAGATTTACAATTCTGTTACTTTTGTGTTTTTGACAATTTTATCTTTAAACAAAATGTTCAGCTACAGATGGCTGTTTGGGTATGCCTCTTTTTCTCTCCCTTCAGTCCAGAAGCATCACCTCCCTGTTGGCTCTTGGCAGAGTCCGTTTACGACAGTCCTCACACCTGGCATTTCCTGCTTCGCAGCTGTTCATTGTTTCCTTCACCATTGCAGACCAGGTTCTTCCCCAACCCTATGATTATCGCTTTGGTGGGATTTCCTGGTGGAGGGAGCTGGAGAGAGAGGCCTTGCTTCTGTGAGGAAAGCTGTTATTCCGGTTTGGTAGCTTTAGCCAAGCTTTATTTTAATTGTTACTTCTGTTGCATTTTTCCTTAGTTTAAACAAACTTGTGATTTCAAAATAGCAGCTAGAATTCTGATCAAGATTTTAAACCATGGAATCAAAACAATTGCATGATGGGTTACTTTCAATAACAGGCCTCTTAGATTGCAAACATTTTATTTTAGTTTATACATGTTTAAAGTTTAATCCTGCAGGCCCCTGACAGCTGTCATTCAGGCGGCCCAGGGTACTGCATCCACATTTTGACAGATCCACAGACAGGCCACTTTTGCTGTGGAAATCCCTTGATGCTTTCAGCTTTTCTGTACATTGCAAGTTCACAATGGTTTCTTGCACTAAGTGAATTGTAGCACCCTGCAAGAATTCTGGATGTTTGAGGGTGTTTTGTACAGGCATTCTGCAGTTTCATCCGCAAAGAGACAGGGTTTAAAGCAAGATTTTGGGGTTTCAGTTAGCAAAGCACTGCCTTTTCCTCTGTACACCATTTTCAATTGTTGTGGAGCCCAGTGACATATTTCAGGAGTGAGATCTCTGTTCCACCACTGACACATGCATGGCAGATTGGGCAGCCATTTATTTGTGCTTTGCAAAGTGCGATTTTCAAAGGTTTTGGCGCGCACAAGGGTTTTGCGGCCATTTTGATGTTTCTGGCACCATCAGAACACAGTGATGCCGCATTGCAGAGCAGAAGTGGGTTAAGACATCCCACAGAGTCCCCCCTCACGATTTGATTTTGATTGCCCATCAAGGGGAAGTCGGGAGATTGGGATGTTCTTTCTTTCTTTTTGGTCCAGGTGGAGAAAGTCGTCTGCTTCTCACATCAGTATTGGATCGAAATGCTCTCCTGGCCAGTTCTGGATGGAAATATGGAGCGATACTCCGGACCCCTTTGGTCTTTCCTCCCGGCCCCCGAGAGGTCCTCCTTGGTGCCTAGAATCCTTGGTTTCAGTGCTATGAGACAGAACAGAGCACGGTGATGGAACTTTCCCCACTACTATTCATGTAGTGGGGCAGATGCATACATTGAATACAATTTACAATATTCCCCACCTGTATTTACTAATAGTTTTAATGGTGGATTCTTCTAGGGGGCGGGAATTTCCCCCTCTGGGTTTCCGGTTGGCTCCTCTATTTGCTGCAAAGTGTACCTGGGATGGCAACTCTTCAGCTGGTTTATGTGGACCCACTTGTCTTCCCCTTCTGCCAAACTGCCCTTGGGGATATGGATTGTGTAGGTGACTGGTGAGATTCTGTCTACAATTTCAAAAGGACCCCACCAACTAGGGAGGAATTTACGCTGTTTGGCTTGGTTCCTTTGGAAATTGTACAACTTGACACGGTCTCCTATTTGGTATTCTTTTTTAGTTGTCTTAAGGTCATAGTGGGTCGTCATACTGTCTTCAGATTTTTCTAGATTACGCTGAGCATAGGCAAAAGCATGTTGAAGGTGTTTTCTCAGATTCTCAACATACTCATGAGTTGTGGGGGCATTTATCAAGATCTGCTCTTGGGTTCTGTAGAGCAGATGCTGGGGTGGCGCCATATTTTGTCCAGTCATCAGCTCAAACTGAGACATTTTTGTTGCAGAAGAAGGGGTAGATCTGATGGCCATCGGGACAAGAGGTAATCGAATGTCCCAACTTGGCCCAGAACCTGCCACAAACTTTTTTAATATCCTCACAATAGTCTTGTTTTATCTCTCAACTCCATCATTAGAGGCTGTCCGATGGCAATGTGTAGTTTCCTTTTGCGAGAAGATGTGATTGATCATCAGGGCAGCTGCTGTTTCTGCCTTGCAATTTGGGGCCGGAAGACATTCCACCCATTTAGTGAAAAAGCATGTTACGGTCAACATGTACTTGTTCCCCCTAGAGGAGCGAATCAAGGGCCCGATGAAATCGACTTGTAAATCTGACCAAGGCAGTGTCATACCCCTCTTTTGGAGGGGAGCACGGTGTGTGAGTGATGTTGGTTGACATTGTGCACACACAAGACACCCCGTCAAGTATTGGTCGAGGTCCTGCCCCATGTGTGGCCAGTATGCAACCTCTGGCAAGATTTCTAATGTCCTATGCAAACCCTGATGACCGGCTGTGGCCGCATCATGGGCGTGATTTAGCATCAGGCTTCGGAATGAGGTAGGGACCACCCACTCGTCATGGCCAGCTATGGATCTCCTCACCAACAAACCGTCTTGGATTCGGAACATTTTTGGGCATTTCATCAACACTCTGAGGTCCTCTTTCCCTGTGTAATCAGTATCCATCAGGGGAAAGTTCTCGGGTCCACAATGTGTTGATAAAACTTACCAATTATTGGATCCCCTTTTTGAGCCGTAATCAAATCAGCATCTGGGGTCTCCTTACTCCATTGTGCAGTTGAGAGTTCATTGTGAGCATTTGTCTGGGACCTAGTGATAGCAGTGACCTGGATTTCCCCCAACAGGGACTCGATCTCCAGTAGATCCCCTTGGATGGCTCTGGTTTCGGCTAGCAGATCTTCTAGGTCATTCCCAGTTTTTTCTGGTCCCTCTACTTTAGAATAACCCTTGTTCTTTTTCCAATAGATGGTCATCCCATTCGAGGTGACCAGATCATCAATATTTTGTATTAATTTCCCATGTTTCAATTGTTTGTTATTAGCACATAGCATGCCTCTGATTTTCCAGTTAACCAGGTGCTCCACGAACCCGTTCCGTACATAATCTGAGCCTGTGATTATGACCAGTTTGTGGAGTTGGTGTTGGACAGCAGTGAGTTTGGTTTGATGCACAGCCATCAGCTCTGCCACTTGACTACTTTGGGGATGGATTTTGTACCAAGGGGAGGGTTCTGGGGCATCATTCACCCATGCATTCCCTACGCCGGCCACAAGTTCCTTTTCCCCATTGTTGTCAACATGGTAGGAGCACCCATCCACATAGACAGTGGGTATTCCCTCACACTGGTCTTCTTCATAGACAGTGTGTGGGGAATTAAGGTATGCCTCCATGTTGTACTTGAGTTTAAGACTTTCGTCCTCGAGACAGTTTTCTCTGGCACAATCAAGCAAGTCAGCCAGACCTTGCGCGAGGGGACTCTTCTTGTTTTGGCCATATCTGACTTCCACAGGAAAGCCTTGCATTGAAAGAATCCAGGAAGTAATTTGGGAATTACTCACATTTCCGGCCTGGATTCTGTCACTTTGAAGATATTGCAAAGGTTGGTGCGAGTCTCCACTATGATGTGTTCCCCCTGGATAAACGGGCGGTAATTCTTCAATGCCCACACCGTTGCCAGGAGTGCCTTCTTGCAATCGTTGAATTTTTCCTCCACAGAGGATAAAGTCTTACTCGCATAGGAGATTACTTTATTGACCTTGTCATGCTTTTGATATAATACTGCAGTCAAGCATGTATTTGAGAACCCTGTCTCCAAGAAGAACTCCTTGTTTCTGACAGGGTAAGCTAGGCAAGGCGCTTGTGAGAGGCTTCTTTTGGGTTGTCCTATTGCCTCGACTTGTTCTGGACCCCACTCTTGCTTGACCCACCCCTTCAAAAGATGGATCAGGGGTCTTGTGATCCCTGCGTAGTCCTCAATGAACTTTCTGCTGCAATTAGTTAGTCCAAGGAGGCTGCTTAGTTCCCGCAGACTTGTGGGGTCTTTTAGTTTCTGGAGTGCTTCCACTTTCTTTTCCTGGGGACAGAGACCCTGAGGAGTAATCTCATGCCCCAAGAAATTGACACGGGTTCTGCACCATTGTGCCTTATGAAAGTAGAGTTTTGCTCCGGCAGCCCTCAACTGTGTCAGGACATGACGGATATCTGCTATGTGTTCCTCCACAGTTGAGCTTTTGACTAGAACATCATCTACATAGGCCAGGTTACCCCTTTCACCCAGGTCGGGCATGGCCCTGTGTAGAAAGATGTTAAATTCATTGCCGGAGTTGATGTATCCGAAGGGAGTCCGGGTCCACGTGTACTGCTGCCCCCCCCGAAGGTAAAGGCCAGCTTGTATTGGTCCTCCCTACTGAGAGGTACAGTCCAGTACCCATTGTTCAGGTCAACGGCAGTGACTACCTTTGACCCCTGAATCTGGGCCAGCCCTTGGTCAATGTAGGGAAGAGGCCATCGGGAAGTATGGACCAGTTTGTTCAGCTTCCTTAGGTCTGCACAGAGTCTCCACTGGCCTTTAGGTTTTAAAATCCCCAGCACCGGATTATTGAAGGTGCTGTGGACTGGATGAATTATCCCACGGGTCTCAAGGTTCTTAATTATTTCAGTAAGGGACCCCATTGATGCGAGAGGAAAGCGATATTGCCTCACAAACACTGGAGTCATGCCAGGGTCCATGGGAATTGTTGTTGTGTGGATGTCGGTGCGACCACAGTCATATGAGTCCACCTTAAAAAGAACTTGAAAATCTAAGAAAACTTGTTTCAATTTTTGCTTTTGCTCCAGAGTCTCACAGACATCAGCTACATTGACTCTCTCTTCAACCATCTGCCTGAAGCCTGGAAAGACTTCTGGGTTGGCTATCTCAGCCGCCTCCTCCAGCTCGGTGGAGAAGTCCCTGGTCAAAGTGCTGATTTGGACTGATGGCTTCAGGTGGGGAGGCAGTCCTCATGGACTTGAAAGATCACCTCATCCCTCCTGAAGTCACAGGTCACATCTTCCTTACAATAAGGGCAGGAAGAGTACACCAGGAAATTCCCCCCATGCCGGGTTAAGATCCTGTCTGGTGTCATCATCGTCGCTATCACTGTCAAAACAGTCCTTGGGGTTTGGTCCTAACAATTTGCTACCTAAATCTATGGAAAAATGTCAGTCATCAACCGCCATTCCAATAATGGTGCCTGTGCCCAGAGTGAGACTCTTTAGGTCGCTGTTATCCACCTCTATTGGAATGGTGTTCTGTTCTATGTTGACAAGTGGTGTTGGGTTTCCCCCCAACCCTTGCTGTTGAAAATTAGCATTAAGATGGACATAGGCATCAGGATTTTTCAGTTGCTGTCCTCTTTTAATTTTTACTTCCAGTGAGAATTGTCGGGTCCATTCTGGGAGGGTGACTTCCTCTCCAATCTGAGGATATGCAGTTGAGCTGACCAAAATGCTTTCTCTGGGTCATCAAAGTCCATTGGATTACCTGCTAATCGGGACCAAGCTTTGAAGTTTATTAGGTCCAAACAAATGCCAAAGCAATTGAGAATGTCAAATAAAATGCAGCAGGGACATCTCGCACGACCCAACAATTATGGACTATGCTCTTGTTGCCTATGGAAATTTTGAGCATACACCTGCTGGGCAGGAGATGTTTGGAATTGGGTGTTTCCAGGTCCATTTCCCATTTGTCTAACAGTTTAAATGTGGGAATGGCTGAATCTTTTGGGAGTTTGCCGAACATGGCCTCGCTGATGAATCTCTTACTGTTGTTTGCACATACTCTGGCGTGAAAAGAGTCCTTCCCCTCATTTAACTGAATAGGGATGAACAGCTGCTCTCCAATTTTCTGAATATCAGCCAAGCTTTGTGCTGATTTCTCATCTTTTTGGACTATAGGAATGGGATTTTCTGATTGTGAATTTGTATAGAATTTCAGAGTGTTTCCTTCCAGTGTGGAATGCCACCTTAGACTGGAAGGAAGGTTGATTTTCAGAAATAGGGAGGACTCCCCATCACCAGTTTGTTATCCTACTGCAATTACAGTCACGTCTGGGATTTGATTATTCTGGAAGTGAAATTTGGTCAGGTTTTTGTTCAGCCATGTGGCATGTGCCATTTAAACGAACATGGTTGACACTCTGTTTCCATTTTATTGGTCGGTTAGTCTGGGTCCAGAGGACCTTGTTTACACAATCTATGAAGGGAGACAATCTACACAGGATGTAATTCCCTAGTAAACAAGGTGTGCCCTCTGGAGTTCCAACTATGACCCGGTGCTTCACCTTGTGTTGCCCAATTTTAGAATCCACAGTCCCCTCGATGGGAATTTCCTTCCTCTCGAAGTTCTGAAGTTGTCCAGGAAGAGGGGTGAGAGGAATTTGGTATTTCTCCCCGCTTCCCGAATTCAGCTGATCAAAGGCACTTTTTGACAGAAGGGTAGCTTGGGATCCAGTGTCCACCAGTGCCTAAATTGTACATTGCCCCTGTATTTGGACTGGGGCATAAAATCTTCCCTCCTTTTCCTCAAGGGGGCAAAGATAATGCACATTTTTGGCCAACTGGTGGGTTAATTTCCTTGCTTTGGATACTGACAGAGAGGTGATTTGGGCAGGGTTTTGTTTGGAATCTTGGGAACCTGTAAGAAAAAGGTGACAGCTAGATATGGGGGAAGTTTTGGGTTCCCCTGGTTCTGATTCTGGGCTGCCCCCCACCCCATTTTTGGAGGCAGTCGCCAGGATGGGTTTGAACCAGGGGATTTTCGTGCTGGTCATTCTGGGGTTTGATGATGGGCGGTTTTAACTTGGTCCCCACATCTACCCAGTCTGGATTTGGATCCTTTGGGACCAGTTTTTCTTAGGGAGGAGTTCCCCCATTCCTGAAGGAGAATATTCTTTTACCAGGATCCTCTGAGGATCCCTCTCCTTCAAACTGGAAGATTTGCACCTCCTCCACAAAATGGGCCTTTTTAGGCTTTTTATTTCTCCTACCCCACCTCTGTTCCTTAGGTTGCAAACCTTCGGGGGCAGGAGATTTGGGTTCCGGTTCCTGGGCTTCCAGGGGCTTTTCATAAGTGGGATAGGAAGCTTCCTCTAAGGCTTTACACCCCCCTCCCCTTGTGCCTCCTCCCTGGGAACCGGTGGGTTGTCAGGGTTCTTCCCCGTCATTGTTCTGGAGCACCAGACCCTGGATTTGAGGAATTCTGAGCCGCCATGCTCATCTGAGGGTTCTGTTGAGCCCTCAGCATATGAACCAGATCCTGTGCCATGTTCTGGACCTGTCACTCTAGTTGGGACACCCGCGCTGGCTGGTACGGGGTCCTCAGGTCTACCCTGGGTTGATCCCGGGAAAGGTAAATATCCCTTCTCGCAAAATACCCCTGGTTAAGATAGTTCGGGTACCCCTTCACCCTTGACCTCACCTCTCCCGGATTGGGCTTTCTAGGCTCAGGAAAGTAGGGAAAGAAGGATGGGTTGTTTTGGTTGTTGACGTTTGGCGGGTATCGGGGAAAGAAATGTTGTCTGGTATTTGGGGAATTACTGCTCTCCTGGGAAAAATGAGGAGGGGAGGTCCCTGGGTTTCCTGCTGTCTGGTTGGATCCCCCCCCCCTTGGGCTGGAGGAGTCCACACATAGCCCAGGATGGGTCTATTTCCCTTGTAGCGTGGGCTGATGTAGTCAGGGGAGTTAAGGGTCCCATTGTGGGGTTACCTCCCTGGTTCCCTGTTTGGGATTGGCCCGAGGGCCTTCTGGGTTTGGGGTTGGTTGGATTCTGCATGGGAAGGTTCTTAGGCACCCCATTTCCAGATCTAAAATGGAGGCAACCTTCACCTCTGCCAACGTAGCAGCAGCGGGGATGTTGGTTGGTTTGAGGCTCTTGGTCATATTTTTATTTTCCAACGGTTTCTGTACTTCATAGATGTGCGTTGCTTGTTCCATGACCCAGTCTAGTGATCTTTTCTCATGAAAGTCCCTCACTAGCTGGGTCATAATATACTTAGGGCGAGCATGAAAGAAGTTGTTCACAAATTCCTTACTGTCAGTGCGCACCCTTCTAGTGGTCTGCGCAAAGGCGCGTTTCAATTCATGAACATATGCTTGTGGGGCCTTGTCTTCCCCACATTGTAAATTGTAGGCTGCCTTGCGAGCCTCTTGAGGGTTCCTATAAATGGAAAAATGTTTCAGGATGGCCGCCCTATAGGTGGACCATCTGGAATGGTTCTGATCCTCCAGCCCCACAAAGAAGCTGGAAAACGTCCACTTTACATACTGAATACAGCCTTGGCTGTCCTTCAGATGGAAAGTCTCCATAATCTGCTCAAATAATTCAAGGTGCTCCCAAACCGAATATTTGTCATTTTTGTGGTAGGGCATGATGACGCTCCTAATAGCTTTTATTTGTTACAGGGGATCCTTGAATAAAGCCCTCTTAACTTTGTTAGCCTTTTTAGTTCTTGTCACCCTGGTCCATTCATCCTCTGACTCAGAGGCACTGCTACGCGAGGTGTCTGTCTGGTCTTCTAGAATCTCCCGGATTCTGCAAGCTTGGGACTGGTTGAGTACCCCCCCACACTGTCCTAGCTGGGAAGATGTTTTTAGTATGCTCTTAGTGGGCCTAATCTCATGGATTTCCCCACCAAATTTCACTGCCTGATCTCTATGTAAGTTATATTTCTGAGGATCCATTTCTCTGATTCTCCCCTCACTGGAGTCTCCCTGATCAGAGAAGCTGGCCCTAGCACTTGGGAACCTGTACATGGATGCCCGCCCTTCCATTTCTGGGAGGCGCTGACCCATTAGCCCCATATTCCCCATTGGGTTGAAGTCCACCATCCCCATGGCCCTTGGTTCATGTGAGCCAGTGGACATGGGGGTGGCAGAGTCCATGGAATTTAAGAGAATAAAGTCCCTGGTGCCAGGGTTCCTGAGGTTATGCTCAGGGGTTTCCCTCTCCCATCTGACCTCATCTCTCTCAGCCCCAACTCCCTGATGGCATGCAAGAATCTGACCCTTTTGTTTTTCTATTAAGGCCTTACTGGTTTCTATTAGATGTTGCTGCATAGCTATCTGTCTATGGAGCCTGTAATTTATTTCACAGAGAGCCTCATTGTCTCTCTGTGCTTCCTGTCTGATTTGGGAATATTTGGCCAATTTTTGTTGAAGGAGGCTCACCTCCTGAGTCTGATCCTTACTGGCATGATTATTCTTTGCCAGAGCATCTTCCACCCTCCTGGTGTATAGCTCTTCATAGTCCATTTTGAGTTCACCAAGTCCCCGAAGGGCCTGGTGATTTTCTTCCACCTTTGTTTTTAAATGGCTGACCTCCTGGCCTAAGGCATCCCTTTCCTGAATTAGAGTACCCCTTTGTGCAGCCAGGTCGTCCCTTTGTTTTCTAATGGCACATAAATTCTGCCGCTCCTCATCAAAATCTGTTTGAGTGTGGAGATCATTCACTATTGATTTATTATTTTCCTCCTTCATTTCATCAATCTGATTTTCCAGGGCAATTATCTGCCCTGCGCAGGCCCTATTATAATTTATTTGCTGTTCCAGCTTTTGTTGGCTCTGTAGTAGAGAATCCAACCTTCCTTGGCACACTTTTTGCAGTGTCAGTAATTTGCTGTCTTGCTCTACCCTCTCTTGCTGTAGGAGATCCAGATCTTCTTTTACTTTTGTCAGTGTCATGACCACTGCCTCCAAGGTGTCAGACCTAGCCCAACATCCTTGGAAGCAAGGTCATGATCCTTATTCCAGGCACAAGCCGGCCCCCGTAGGGGCCTTTTGGACTTTGTCCTGGCGCCAGCGGCGCCAGGCTCATGCTCATAAAGGGACCCAGTCCCGGCGCTGGAAGCGCCGGGCTCATATAAAGAGGATTGGTGCTTGGGTGGACTTACCTCCTGCAGACCATGCTGCCTTCCTACCTGCAGAATGAACTCTTCATTCAATCCTGCTGGGTGGGGCCAGCACCACTCCCAAGACTGGAACTCTTTTCTTACCTCTGGAAGCTGTGGAAGGAGACGCCTCAGCACTACTGAAGGCTATTTAAACCACACCCGATTGGTTTCACGTGCTTCGCGTTATTCTGCAATAGCAGCAGGACGCTCACCGTGTCGGCTCCAGTTGCTCCTTTGTTCCGCATCTGCAAACAGGAAAATCTACAACTTGCCTTCCTGAACTTCAGCATCAGCCTTCCGCGACATCTGAAAAGGAAAACAAGAACATTAAATCAGCCGGAGAAAGTACCAGAGTTTCTCTTACCATCTTCCGGTGCATCCCAAAGCCTCGTGCCGCGAATTCTTGTTTCTTCAGCATCTGCAACGACAAAGAGTACAGGTTAGCAATAACTTGGCAACATCTTCTTACCTGTGTCTCGATAGCCGCGAGCTCCGTTCAGCGCCATTTGTCCTCACCTGCAAAAGTCAAGAAAGACATTATTAGAGCTCAGGACTCAATTTAATCACGTACCTTAATGGGTGTTACCTGTTCATCCTCCGGCACGATCTTTTGGCATCAGTCTTAATTGCCGCTCACACCTCGACCTGAAAAAAGGAAAAGGGAAAAGACATTAGAAAAGTGTATTTCAAGTCAAATGAACATTTTTACTTACTTGCTAAACTCCGAACTTCTCCACTTACCGGATCAGCATACCGGACCTGTAAGGAGGCATCATTTAGTAAGGACATAAGGCACTTACCTTTCGTGCAGCTAACGACGGGTGTGCCTACTGGACTCTACCACTGCAAAAAGGGCTGAACTATCATCCAGTGAAGTAACTGGCTACAGCGCCCCTGCACAGACGCAGGATGGAGAGCGCCGCCTTTCTTTACATAAGGTGAGCATGTCCGGCCTAGGGGAGTTATAGGAGAGTCAAGAAGGGGAAAGGGCTGAAATCCTGTCAAGCAGACAATAACCCCAGTTTCTTCTCTGCCCACAGACATCTCACTTTCCAGATTAAGATCACAGTAAGGAGGGGGCCCTTCCAGGGTGGTGCCAAAGACTTGCGAGTGACTCAGAAGGGTTCGGAGAAGATCCAGACCAGATCCGCGCCTCCGAGGGATTCAGGTGAGCGTTACAGAACGCGAAGCCTACCACAAATATCCCACCCAGGCGCAATGGAAACCTCGGATACAGACCAATTGGCTCAATTGCTTGGGGAGCTGAGAGCCGAGGTACATGCATCTCGCCAAGAAACGAATGCCTTACGAAGGGAATTGATCGTCTCCAAAGAACGAGCGGACGACTTGGCCAGGCAATTGCTACAAATCCAAGCCGGGCAAGCACCTTTGCCTACCTCGGGAGGGAGTTATCCACTTACAACCTCAAGTAATCCGGTACAGATTAATCTGCCAGGGAATGTGCCCCTGGCTCCACCAGAACGTTTCTCAGGTGATCCTAAACGTTACGCAGTTTTCATCAACCAATGTCGTTTACACTTTTTGTGCAAACCCGCTGCATTCCCAACTGACCAAGCTAAGGTAGCATTTGTACTTTCCTATCTTAGTGGCAACGCAGCTGACTGGTCCATTCCTTTAGTGACACAGGATGATCCAATCCTCCACAACTTCCAAGACTTTCAGGCCAGTATGGAAAAGTTATTCGCACGACACTCACAAGGGCAGGCCTTGGACAACGAACTCCTATCGCTAAAACAAGGTAACCAAGATCTTCTGGCGTACATAGCATCTTTTAACAGATTGGTGGTCGAAACCAGGTGGCCTGAAGACAAGAGGATCACGCTTTTCCACAGGGGGCTACGAGGTGAAATTAAAGATGTCTTAGCGCAGGTGGTAAATCCTCCGCAAGAGTGCTCCGATTACATTGACCTAGTAGTTCAGTTGGATCATCAACTACAGAACAGAAAGGCCGATCGCTCCAGATTTGAAACCAGAACGTTCTCAAAGTCTCAAAACCCAACGAAAGGTAATGATTCCGTGGAACCCATGCAGATAGGCATCGTGAAAGGACCTTTAACTCAAAAGGAACGAGAAAGGCGAAGACAGTTACAGCTGTGCCTCTACTGTGGGAAGCCTGGACACTTCCTTCGTGATTGTCCAGTGAAACCGGTCAAGAAAGTCTTGGGAGCTTCAGATAAGGATGCAAAACAACCAGAATCGGGAAACGACCTCGCCCGGTAAGCGTAGAGGTCCGCTTGCCGAGCGTAAAAGCCAGTCCCTTGACCTCGCATTTCATACTGCCCATGGTCCTCATAAGTCCCGACCAACCTAATCGTATGCATGCTATTAAGGCGTTCATTGATAGCGGATCAATCGGTAACTACGTGGATCAAGATATGGCAGCTAGGATGAATCTTCCTTTATGTCCTAAATTGGTAAAAGATGTAATCACTACCGTGGATGGTACAGAAATAGTTTCCGGACCAGTCTCTCACACCACCGTGGAAGTGACGCTGCTCTGCCAGGACGGACATCGGGAAGGAATCGTGTTTGATGTAATCAAGGCCCCGCAGTTTCAAGTGATTCTAGGAGTTCCTTGGTTGGAAAAACACAATCCTCAGATCGACTGGCGAGCCAAGGTAATCCGGTTTCCAGAGTGTGCCCAAACTTGTTATTCTCGGCCCGACATCAGGCTAGCAGCCACCACTTCCGCGAACCTCCAATTGCCACCTGAATACCAAGAGTTTAGTGATGTCTTCCAGAAAGATCAGGCCAACACCTTACCCCCACACAGATCATACGACTGCCAGATAGACCTGATACCCGGATCCACTCCACCGTGCAGTAGAATATATGCTCTTACAGAGCCAGAAAATCTCCACCTCAGACAATACTTAGACCAGTACCTGGCTAACGGATTTATTCGTCCCTCCAAATCTCCAGCCTCTTCAGCTTTGTTCTTCGTCCCTAAAAAGGAAGGTGACCTGAGAACGTGTATAGATTACCGCGCCCTGAACCAGATTACAGTCAAAAACCGGTACCCACTGCCTCTGATTCCTGAACTATTGGATCAAGTAAAAGGCGCCAGCATTTACACGAAACTAGATCTTAGAGGAGCTTACCACTTGGTACGAATCAGAGAGGGTGACGAATGGAAGACGGCCTTTCGCACAAAGTACGGATTGTTTGAGTATCAAGTAATGCCTTTTGGACTGTGTAATGCACCGGCCGCCTTCCAGTACTTTATGAATGACGTTCTCCGAGAGCTTATTGATGTTTGTGTAGTCGTCTACATTGATGACATCCTGGTATACTCCTCCTCAGAAGCTGAACACCGACGACATGTCACCGCAGTTTTGCAGAAACTTCGCCACCATCGTTTATTTGCTAAGTTGGAAAAGTGTACCTTTCATGTGAAGGAAGTCGAATTTTTGGGGTTCATTTTGTCACCCAACGGTGTTCACATGGACACAAGAAAAGTGGATACTATCACCAAGTGGCCGTCTCCGACTTCAGTGAAAGGAGTACAGAGCATGTTGGGCTTCGCTAATTTCTACCGAAGATTTATCCCTGAATTCTCCCGAATTGTCCAACCTATCACGGCTCTTCTAAAAAAGAACAAAAAATTCGAGTGGACTCCAGAGGCCGAGCAAGCCTTCCAGGATTTGAAAGTCAAATTTATTTCTGCTCCAGTCCTGAAACATCCACGTCCAGAACTTCCTTATGTGGTCGAGACCGACGCATCTAGCCTTGCAATGGGGGCGGTTTTGTCACAAAGAGATCCTGAAACACACCAATTGCACCCTGTGGCATTTTGGTCCCGTACATTTTCGGCCCCGGAAATCAACTACACAATCACGGACAAGGAACTCCTGGCAATCAAGTCCGCCTTTAAGGCCTGGCGGCATTATCTCCTAGGAGCCCGGCACACTGTCACGGTAATTACTGATCATCGTAACCTACAATATTTGAAGTCAGCCAAGGCCCAATCTTCAAGACAACTTCGCTGGGCTTTATTTTTCGCGGAATTTGATTTCGTGATTACATTTCGGCCGGGCGTAAAAAACGGAAAAGCGGATGCCCTTTCACGAATAGGCGTTAACGAACTCGCAGCTAATCCAGAACCTGTACCCATAATCCCTGAACAAAAGATTTTGGGAGTCATCAACACAATGTCTCTTGACGACATAAAAGAGAAGATCAAGCAAATAATAACTCCTGAAGATTCCTTGACTTGGCTACAGAAAGGAACAAATTTTACGATAGATCACGATCTATTATACTTCCAAGGCAGACTTTATTTACCGTGTGAAGACTTACAGAAACAGGTCATCACCTGCTATCATGATTCCTTAATAGAGGGACATCCGGGTGTAGCCAAAACCTCCGAAAAAATCAAAAGACATTTCTGGTGGCCATCCTGGAGAAAGGATATCAAAGACTTTGTGGCCTCATGTGGCATCTGTGCACAAAACAAGAGCCAGAGGGAAAGACCCGCCGGACTACTACATCCGATAGACATTCCACCATGCCCTTGGCACACCCTCTCAATGGATTTTATCACGGATTTACCCCCCTGTTCCGGATATAACACAATTCTGGTAATTGTTGATCTTTTTTCAAAAATGGCTCATTTTGTTCCATTGAAAGGATTACCCTCAGCTTCCATTCTAGCCCGAGAATTCCTTGAAAACATTGTTCGCTTGCACGGATTCCCTTCAGTCCTAATCTCTGATCGTGGAAGCCAATTCATTTCCCACTTCTGGAAAAGTTGTTGTCGTCTGGCACAAATTGACGTGCGACTATCTACCAGCCATCACCCTCAAACTGACGGGCAGACTGAGAGGACCAACCAAACTCTAGAACAGTATATTCGTTGCATGTTACAACAATCGGAAGGTACTTGGAGGGACATTCTTTGGATTGCTGAATATGCGTACAACAACTCAATACATACCGGAACAGGTAAAACCCCTTTCTTCTTGATGTATGGGGTCCACCCTCGAACCTCTAATTTAGATCCGCCTCAAGATCTCGGAACACCCGCGGTGGACCATCTTCATGCAACGATAACTCAAACATTTAAGGAAGCCGTCGCACACCTTCAACGAGCCAAAGAATCTTATAAGAAAGGTGCTGATCAACATCGAAAAGAGGCCCCTCGGTACCAAGTAGGAGACCAGGTCTGGCTGTCTACTAAACATCTGTCTCTAAAAGGACCACGCACCTTCAATCCAAAGTACTTGGGACCCTACACGATCACGGCTGTGATAAATCCTGTAGCGGTTAAATTGGAATTACCCACTCGAATGAAAATACATCCTGTTTTTCACGTGTCACTTCTGAAACCTATGCAACCCGGAACCCGCCTGACTGAACCTCCAGAGCCAATCCAAGTAGACGGAGAATACGAATACGAGGTTCGGAACATCTTGGATTCTAAATTTTTCAAGTCAAAACTGTATTACCTGATTGATTGGAAAGGATATGGGCCCCAAGAAAGATCTTGGGAACCTTCAGAAAACATCCATGCTTCTCGTCTAATCAGAAGGTTTCATCGGACTTTCCCCAACAAACCAAAGCCTCCGGAGAAGACCAATTTGGGAGGGGCCTTGAAGGGGGGTGCTGTCATGACCACTGCCTCCAAGGTGTCAGACCTAGCCCAACATCCTTGGAAGCAAGGTCATGATCCTTATTCCAGGCACAAGCCGGCCCCCGTAGGGGCCTTTTGGACTTTGTCCTGGCGCCAGCGGCGCCAGGCTCATGCTCATAAAGGGACCCAGTCCCGGCGCTGGAAGCGCCGGGCTCATATAAAGAGGATTGGTGCTTGGGTGGACTTACCTCCTGCAGACCATGCTGCCTTCCTACCTGCAGAATGAACTCTTCATTCAATCCTGCTGGGTGGGGCCAGCACCACTCCCAAGACTGGAACTCTTTTCTTACCTCTGGAAGCTGTGGAAGGAGACGCCTCAGCACTACTGAAGGCTATTTAAACCACACCCGATTGGTTTCACGTGCTTCGCGTTATTCTGCAATAGCAGCAGGACGCTCACCGTGTCGGCTCCAGTTGCTCCTTTGTTCCGCATCTGCAAACAGGAAAATCTACAACTTGCCTTCCTGAACTTCAGCATCAGCCTTCCGCGACATCTGAAAAGGAAAACAAGAACATTAAATCAGCCGGAGAAAGTACCAGAGTTTCTCTTACCATCTTCCGGTGCATCCCAAAGCCTCGTGCCGCGAATTCTTGTTTCTTCAGCATCTGCAACGACAAAGAGTACAGGTTAGCAATAACTTGGCAACATCTTCTTACCTGTGTCTCGATAGCCGCGAGCTCCGTTCAGCGCCATTTGTCCTCACCTGCAAAAGTCAAGAAAGACATTATTAGAGCTCAGGACTCAATTTAATCACGTACCTTAATGGGTGTTACCTGTTCATCCTCCGGCACGATCTTTTGGCATCAGTCTTAATTGCCGCTCACACCTCGACCTGAAAAAAGGAAAAGGGAAAAGACATTAGAAAAGTGTATTTCAAGTCAAATGAACATTTTTACTTACTTGCTAAACTCCGAACTTCTCCACTTACCGGATCAGCATACCGGACCTGTAAGGAGGCATCATTTAGTAAGGACATAAGGCACTTACCTTTCGTGCAGCTAACGACGGGTGTGCCTACTGGACTCTACCACTGCAAAAAGGGCTGAACTATCATCCAGTGAAGTAACTGGCTACAGCGCCCCTGCACAGACGCAGGATGGAGAGCGCCGCCTTTCTTTACATAAGGTGAGCATGTCCGGCCTAGGGGAGTTATAGGAGAGTCAAGAAGGGGAAAGGGCTGAAATCCTGTCAAGCAGACAATAACCCCAGTTTCTTCTCTGCCCACAGACATCTCACTTTCCAGATTAAGATCACAGTAAGGAGGGGGCCCTTCCAGGGTGGTGCCAAAGACTTGCGAGTGACTCAGAAGGGTTCGGAGAAGATCCAGACCAGATCCGCGCCTCCGAGGGATTCAGGTGAGCGTTACAGTCAGGTACTGTCTGGTTTCACTCTCTGATTCTTGGCTCTTTTGTAGCCTTTGCTCTGCAGAGTCTAGATCAGTTTGGGTCTTCTCTAGGGATTGTACTTGCCTTTTTGACAGATCTACGTTTTCGGCATATTTTTCCTGTATTACTCCTATGTGGCGGTACAGGAACGCAGCTTTTTTGACAATTTTACATTGCTCTTCTTTTACCCTTGGGGCCATATACAGTTCACTAAGTGCCTGGTGTAATGGACCCTGGTCCTGCCATGTATCTAATTCTGTGGCAGTGGCTTGTTGTTTGATTTCCTGTAACCATACATTCTCTTCCTGCTCAATCCATTCACCCCTGACAAACAATTCGTGCAGTAGGTGTTCTTTTGCCATATTAATTTCCACTAGGGTCGCCATTCCAGAAATATTAATTTCCTTCTGACTTATCTCATGGTTACTTTTACCTTTCCAAAACAGGCCCAACTCCTTTGAGTATTTCTTTTGAAGGATGGTTTTACAGTGTAGCACAGTATGATAGCCCAACAAGGTGTATATACCCCGTCAGTTAGCACACTGTGTTAGACTGTCACAAGTGGTATGTCTAATTCGGAATCTTGTGATGAGCCCCCAAGCTGTAAGTGATTTCAATCCGGCACACCCCCAAGTCAACGCCTAGCGTGTAATGCACAACTGAAATCCTTATTTATTTTTGTCTAAAAGTTCTTTTATTCTGAACGATGTACCACTCATATCACGCCCCTCTCCTGGAAACCCCCTGCCCCCCCATGGTCACACTAAACCAGGAATCAGGCTGGTTTGCAAAGTTAAAATATTTATTTATGTATACACAATTTAATCACACTATGTTTTAATGGGTATACAATAATCACAAATGGGGTGATGTAACACTGAATAATCTCTTTAATACACAAGGAGTAAAAGTGAGCAAAACAATTCAGCACAAAAATAATACTTTTGTGTACACAAAAATAATACTTTTGTGTGTGTGTTCAGAATAGATTGCACTGTGGTTAAAGGTTCCCCCTGTACACCCCTCAACCCCCCAATAGGCAATGTAAAGAGATAGGAGGAGAGAGCAGGTATTCAGGAATGGCAGAATTCAAACAAAATAACAATCCCACTTCCCCCAGCAAACACAAGAGAATACAGAATTGACTGTCAAGCTGTCTGAATGGCTTTTAAAGTTATCTTGAGAATGGATTGGGCAAAAACACTAATATGGTAAAAATTGCTGAAATTGCTATCAATTCTTATGGGAACCACTTTGGATCGTTGCACACACACACAAGCAATGATTCAATACCAAGAAACAATTGGAAATCCTAAAATTCAAGTCAGGAGTAATCAAAAGCTGTTTTACATGTGTCAGAATTTCCCAAAAACGAAATTTGCGGCAAACTTTTCACTGCGCGATAATCGCGATAATGGGAAAACTGTATGAATTTGGGATGCAGTTTTAGATGTGATTTAAAGCTGTGGATGTTAGCTACAAGCAGAAGTTGAAATTTTGTTTCTAGGAAGTTATGGACGTTTTAGTGGCGGTTGTTTTTTCAAGATAGGTGCAAGAATGGAAAACGGGAATGCGCTTTTAAAATGACAAATGGGATTTCTAACACGAGAGGATGACTATGAATAAACGAATACCACATAGGAACACAGCCACTTGATCAGGGTGACTGCCTGCAGAGGAGTTCGCCTTCTTCAGATGAAAAATTATCAGCGCACAGATAGTTTGAACAATACTAGCACAGGAGGAAGATAGAAGGGATTGGATAGAGAGTTTAGACAATTCAAAAATACTCCTAACAATGCAGGTTCTGAAGACAAGATAGGCTGGATTTAAGATAGGGATTGACTATGGACAGTACATATGCTAGTGACACAGTTCTATCTATAGATACTCACTAGATGTTTTTAAACTGAACCCTCAGGATTCTGGTCCGTCAAGATTCTGGTCAGGGAAGAGAATCTGGTTCTGGGACAGACAGCTGGGCACATAGGATTGGATCAGCAATCAGCAAGGCACTCTGGTCACAGCACGGCACAGGACTGGATGGGATCTGCACTGCACTCTGGTCACAGTACGGCACAGGACTGGATTGGATCTGCCCTTTTTGGTTCTGAGGATAGTTATTTCAGCAGGAAAGCAGTACAGTGCAGCCCGGCTGTAGTATGATGCTTCCCCTTAGGTTTATGGGGTTGGTTCTGGTTCTGGAAATGGAGGCCTAGCTGAAAATGGTTCAGCTATGCAATGGGTTCTGCTTTGCCAAGTTTCTGGAGTCTGGAGCAAGGAAGATGGAAAGTTCTGCAGCAGGGTGCTCCGCCAGCATTCGGATAGTGGGTGAATCTGTCTGTCCTTTTTCTGCCCTCTGCTGCCTCTATTTATGCTATGATAAAGGAGGTGTGTGTGCTGGTTTAGCCTAAGCTCGCCCCTTTGACAGGGATTGGTCAGAATCTCCTCTCTGCCTTGATAGGAGAAAAAAAGTGTGTCACCTTTATGGTGTGGGTTTATGAGGCTTAGAGTCCACCCCTAGCCTCTTCAACACAAAATCTACTTTTGACACAATAAATATTTACACATGTGCAACGTATATAACAACCACATTTACAGATTACATATTTTGTATAGCAGCTACTCCTCCAAACCCCATAGCTGTGGGATCTTGTGTCTGCTTTTCACCAAATTGTGCCCTTTTCATCAGGAACACAATGTGAAATTTATCAGCAAATTTCTACAAGTGTGTGCGTATAACATGGGCATAAGTGTATAAAGTTTCATACTTCTAGCATAAATATATTTAGTGTGAAATCACATTTTCTGCCGTTTCCTTCCAAATTATGTCACACGATGTTGCCGCCTCTTGAAATGTGCAGCCACAATTTAGATTTACAATTCGGTTACTTTTGTGCTTTTGACAATTTTAACTGGCAAGTTAGATATCTTTAAACAAAATGTTCTGTGTGAATGTTCAGCCACAGATGGCGGTTTGGGTCCGCCTCTTTTTCTCTCCCTTCAGTCCAGATGCATCTCCTCCCTGTTGGCTCTTGGCAGAGTCCATTTACGACGGTCCTCACACCTGGCATTTCCTGCTTTGCACCTGTTCATTGTTTCCTTCCCCACTGCAGACCAGGTTCTTCCCCAACCCTATAATTATCACTTTGGTGTGATTTCCTGGTGGAGGGAGCTGGAGGGAGAGGCCTTGCCTCTGTGAGGAAAGCTGTTATTCCGGTTTGGTAGCTTTAGCCAAGCTTCATTTTAATTGTTACTTTTGTTGCATCTTTCCTTAGCTTAAAGCAAACTTCTGATTTCAAAATAGCAGCTAGATTTCTGAATCAAGATTTTAAACCATGGAATCAAAACAATTACAAGATGGGTCACTCTCAATAACAGGCCTCTTAGATTGCAAACATTTTATTTTAGTTTATACATGTTTAAAGTTTAATCCTGCAGGCCCCTGACAGCTGTCATTCAGGCGGCCCAGGGTACTGCACTCAGATGTTGACAGATCCACAGATAGGCCGCTTTTGCTGTTGAAATCCCTTGATGCTTTCAGCTTTTCAGGACATTGTAAGTTCATATGGTTTCTTGCATGAAGTGAATTGTAGCACCCAGCAAGAATTCTGGATGTTTGAGGGTGTTTTGTACCGGCATTCTGCAGTTTCAGCCACAAAGAGACAAGGTTTAAAGCAAGATTTTGGGGTTTCAGTTAGCAAAGCACTGCCTTTTCCTTCTGTACTCCATTTTCAATTGTTGTGGAGCCCAGTGACATATTTCAGGAGTGAGATCTCTGTTCCACTGACACATGCATGGCAGATTTGGCAGCCATTTTTTATGTGCTTTGCAAAGTGCAATGTTCAGAGGTTTTGGCGTGCACAAAGGTTTTGCGGCCATTTTGATATTTCTGGCACCATCAGAACACAGTGATGCTGCATGACAGAGCACAAGTGGGTTAAGACATCCCACAGTATGGTATTTATTGACCACAGACCTGGTATCTGGAAGCAACAGAGCACTTTGCAATCATAGGGGGAAGAGCAAGGTGAAAGAAGCTGAGAAAAAGAGTCATGTGTCTGCTACTGGACCCAGAAAGATATAGCTAGGTGTGACAGGGTTTTAGACAGTATCTGAAATAACCACAGCATTAACTGAAGAAGAAGAAAGAGGGGAATTCAGAACATCTTTTGCTTGGAAAGCCTATCTATATGCTCCAGTGTCCACCGAATAAGACACATTTCTCCCCTAAACTCACCCTGAATATTAGGTCTCTCCTGATTAATAGATATTAAAAGATTCATATTGAGGTTACATTCTCTAAGGATATCCTAGTACAGGTGTAGTGGAGCAGCTCTATACATCTGCAGGAGAACCCTCCCCCTACCTCTCCTCTTTTGGAGACATAAGACCGTGCCTTTCCTGACACTAGCTATCGTACCAATACTGCAGTGAGTATTTTGGAAGGACGATACCCATTGAGACAACCCTATCGAATGGTCCCCCGAAGTGATGACAACATACAGTAAGAACTCCCTGAAGGAATATGAGAAAGAGCTAAGAATATGAACTGACGACGTCATAAGAAAGTGTGCACGATGTCCCGAGATTCTGAATGCAGACAATCTATGGATCCTAGAGGACAAATGACGAAGTAAAGAATCGAGTGACCTGACAACGTGGAAAAGAAGATGATTGCATGTGCTACAAAAACAGATGTTCAAAAAATGTACAGACGCTGACACGTGAGGTAGATCAAGTCATCGTATAGGCTAGCTATGAGTAGTAAATAGAATGCAGGCAAAGCCGCCATTTTACAGAAACTGGACATTGGTATCGTGGAATAAATAAGCAAGAAACCATGGAGGGAGAATGGAAAGCTGTGTCACAGCAGAATAGCAGGCTCATGGAGCTGCGTGGTGAGGCTGTCTGCCTGAAGTCAAGATCGTAGAAATAGAGGACTGCTATCTACACTGAAGAAGAATGGGTGTGCAGAGGGAGGATCAATCTTCTCACATTGAGGTCAAATGAAGAACACAAAGGATGCAAAGTTTTCATTTAGAACATTTAAAAGCTGCAAAATGGACCAAATTGTGGTCTCTCGTTATGTGGGCCAAGGATGGAGATAGAGCTTGAACTTGGAGATGCAGGCACGATAGCAAGTAGCCTCACTCCTGTGCATTCCCAAAGACTTAGAATATTCTACAAGGCCAAGTACAAAGACAATTTCATGGCAGAAGGCATGGGTGATGAGAGATGCTGGGCTAATTGAGTGGTGAAGTAGCTTCATGTCCTATCTCCCTGCACCTTGTTCTGGGTTTAGGTGCTGCGAAATGAACCAAATGTTCCAGACATGGCACAAGCATGCCAACCGATTGTATTAGTCTGTATAAAGAAGGACCTTATAGCTTGTAAAACCAATGAGAAACTGTATATCTAATGTTTCTGAAATGACATGTTTTATGAGGTAGGCATACATTTTCCACCTGATAAAGGACAGCCAATTACAATCCTAGCTCCTATATGATTGTATATCTAGATGTTTCCCTTAACCAATCCCGACCCTTGATAGGTTTTTCACTATTACCACGTAGTTTGACTTCACTCTGACACATAATTGAGTATGAGAATTGGACTTTTTGTGGAGACCTTCGAAAGACTGAGCGTACGTCCGTTGATGTTCGTTGTAACCTCGCTGTTTTAGATAATTGTTAATAAAACAGTAACTTGCCATTTTATTGAGACTGTCCGGTTTTTTGGACTCAGAATTTTTCAGGTAGAATCCCATCCATTACATGTGCACATTCCAAAGGGCCGTAAGATAACAGGGTCCTGTGGGCAATGTCACTGAAGTGTTCAGTGGAGGGAAACAATGGTTTCAGGGACTGGGAATACGTGGGTGGTGGAATTAGTCTGTTAGGACACTCATTTTTATAAATTCCACACTATTTACAACAATTAAAAACTGTATTGCTACTCAAAGCCACTCGCTGAATATTATTCACCATACCTCGCCTCAGCCCCTACCTCATCGACAACCACCTCTCTTCCGAACTCCTACCACCCCTCCCTCTAGATTGAAATCTTTGCAGTTAAAATGCCACAAATTGTGCTCAACCATTCTCTTTTTTGTATCTTAGTAAGCAAGACAGTGATTTGATTTGCTACTGTAACCAGTTGTGACAACAGTATAGTTTCCCAAACAACACAGATAACCTTTAGCTGTTGCTGTAGTTAGAGGTGCAATACTTGAAGAGAAGGTGTTTGCAACAACAAAAGTGGTAGAGGTGGTAACAGCAGTGGAGAAGCAGGTGGTAGAAGAGAAGGAGGAAGAAAACCCTTGAGTTAGTGATAACAGGAAGGCATGAGGAGGAGGGATTGTTGCAAGGAAGGTGGGGCAACTAGATCCAAGAAAGAAGCCCAAGGGAGGAATAGAAAGGGTGACAAAGCGAAGAGAGCACCACGTTGGGGGAATGTAGGGAAGTGGTTCGAAGGTTAAGCAGAGTGTTAGGAATTGGAGTTGTGTTTTTACTCCCTTGTTCCCTCCCTTCAGCGTGTGGGCGCTTTGAAATCGTATTTTACTAGCGCCTAACAAGCAAACAATAAATAAATAAATAAATAAATAAATACATTGATGACTTTCTCTAACACAAGCAGTTCCTTCAAATCAGCAAGGGTTTTCTTTATGTGCTATTCCTCTACATAAGATTGTACTCAATATATTATCTGGAGACAGTGTGCTAACTTTGCAGTTTTATTTAATGTGTCCTTGCCAAACAGCAGCAACTCACAACTCAAAAGTAGCTGGATGATATGCAACTAGAATTATTTTACACTGCAGCTGTCTAGCCCTTAAGTGTCCCAGCCATGCATCTGCCCCCTCTCAAGGTTGTCCACGACACAGCAGGCCATCAAATTACAGGTGCCCGCAAATTCAACCACTCCCTCTCTCAACCTCTCCCTCTCTGTGTGAGTTTCACTGGCTTCCACTCCCTGACAGATTCCTATTCACAACTGCTTACATCAATTAAAAACAGTTTTGAATTACAAACCAACATACCTGGTGGATAAATTCAACATGTGTAGAGGCTCTCAGGCCTCCCATAGCAAATCCCAAAAGCTTGGAGTCAATGCTAGCCCACAAAGAGACGATCCTCAAATAGTCCTCCTCCTGATACTCCCCGACCCTCTGGAAATCGATCAAGCTGCAGGCGCAGAATGCAGCCACCATCCTTCAGGTCTATAAACATAAATAACGTGCCTCTTCCTTTAATACCTCCTGCAAGACTGGTGCTCTTGAGCTAAGTGTGTGCTATAACAAATATATGCTTCTCAGTTGCTGCCGATGAAATTCAGAATGATATCTTTGGTGCTCCAGATGGTGTCTCAGACATGTCATAACTGATTTGGCCATCAGTACTGATCACCTAGTATGAAGCCTATAGTTCCCCAGTCAAGACCGGAGTGATAAAGTGAGGGCTGTCAATGGGCTGCTTCTGCAACGCACTTGACCTTTCACCTTGGGTTGTTTAAAATAGGGACGTAGGTGGAGAAGGTCGAGGGTTCTGCATTTGTCCTAGGACGGCCAGATGTCCTATCATCAGCTTGCTCAGGATGGCTTGTAGGTTTGCTGTCTCTTCCATGTGATTAGCCAGACCACATCTGATACAAAGACCTTCCTCCAGAAAGCAATTCTTCCAATTGGATAGTTGATGTCCTTTTGTGGGTGGCTTCTTGCCAGTTTCTGGACTACTCCCTGTGTCTGTAATAAAATTGGGGTGAGGTCGTCCTTGTGTATATGAGGCTTCACTGGCTGCTTCTTCCAGGTGGTGAGGTCACTATAGAAATAAACTTGACAGCTTCGGGCTCCTTCTCAGATTGCTCCATCTCCCAGCCCTCTTCATTAGAAGTACTTCTTGTGGAAGTAGATACATCACTATCGCTAGGGAGAAACAGTGGGAGCTTATGTTGAAGAAGCCACTATGCAGGTAATGGCGGTTGACCAAATATCAGTCCGTGAATGGGCCTCATTCCGAGTATGGCGGTAAGACATGGAAAAACACAACTAACACAGCAAGAAAGTAGTTTTTGATCACTAGCGTCTTTAGATTTCCACGGAGCTCAGGTCTCTGACAGGGTAGAGTCTTCTTGTAGTAGAAGGGATGGCAAAGTTATAACTGCAGGGAAACATCTGCCAGTCTACCCTCCGTAGGTGATATAGTTTGGAAGCTGGACAATCCAAAGTCCTGCATAAAGCTGGTCCAATTTAATGAATCAATGAACACGCTTAATACCGGAGACCAGTCTCTAAGCGTGGAACCAGGATTCGAATTTGTGTTGCTCTGCATTGTCTTGCTTCTAAGACCAACGCATTGCCCCTGAGCTATCCTCCCGACCCAAAGAAGTTGGTAATTGAAATAGGGTCTCTTTCTGTCCAGGACCCACACCAAAAGGGATCTATTGATTAACTTATGTTATCCTACACAGATGTGTGGCCTGAAACGGGTGCTTCTCCTCGCTTAGGGGCAAAAAGGGATCATAGTGGGTGGCGACCATGAGGTCTATTCCAGGGCACGCTACCCAACCATATTTTGTGCAGTCGAAATGTTCTTCCTTTGTATGAACAGAATTGGCAGAGTATGGTTGAGGAATCGTTCCAGCTAGGGGCTCTGGAGCCGTGGTTCACAGAGAAAAGAAGACCCATGAGTCAACTACCTGATGAAGAGCCTCTTAAGCAGAGTATAGTATTTAATTTTTATGTTTAAAAGGAGACACACAGTAATAAGAACTCTTCCAAGCATACACTAATCTCGGCATTCCACGAGGTGTTAGGTGTGACTGATGTATATTTTAAAAACTGTTCCTTTATTAGAATTCTATCTGCATGTTTTGCGGGGGATGCAATGTACATTTTGAATTTAGTAATCCCCATTGTTGTGCGCACCTTATCCAGCATAGGAAGGTATCAGCTAAAAAGGGATTGAGCTATTTTTAGATGTTAAATGAAAGTATTGTCATTTGCATGATGCATGGTTCGATTTGCTGAAGCGTGAATTGGGAATGAGCCTGCAGGAGACGACACAAATCCCCCAGACGAAACTATTTAGCTCGCAGACTCCCCGTATTGACCTTTCTAGAATAGACTTGGAACTTACCCTCCGACATGAAAAAGGGTATAATTTGGTAATTGCTTCAAGACAGGCCTTTGAGAAGGTCTATGAGAATATGCAATTGCAAAGACCAAACTAGCTTTAGTGCAGATGGATCATTGGGGCAAATGGATACACTGCAGTTCCCGAGGGGACCAGATTGAATACGGTCCCGTGGAATGTGATTGGGATAAGGAATAAGGCTTGGGATGTCGTCTGGGTAAGAGATTTGAGAAGCTTTGATATAGTCATTTGGCAGGACGTGTTTTGACTGCAAGGCTTTCGAGGTTTTTCACTCAAGGCTGAGAAAAACCCCAGGGCAGGAGTCTGAAGGGGGTCTTGGTCATAATGGTTTGTTATTGTAACCCATTGAAAGTGGAGGGATTGGCCCCAGAGTGCATCCTGTAGATAGCTCTGTGTTTATTCCCCTGGGAGCATTCTCATAAACTGCTGATTTTCAATATGTACAACCCACCGAAATGCGACTGAACTTTTTTCAGAATACTACAGGGAATAAAGATGGGTCTTCCTGTAGAACGAATGGCATTTAATCTAGGAATAATGTGTGATCTTAATGTTAAACTTGGTCTTCAGGTTTCAGAGGACAACGAATCGATGTCTTTAGATACATTTATGTGGGGGTTTGCCTTGGTGGAGCTAAATGGAAGATGTGCAGGCGATTGTCCGCACAAGAAGAGTACAATCATGTGGGGGTTGATGGGGTAGTGTGGGGGGGGCAGCAATTCAATTATTGACTATGGCATAATAGATTGTTTCCTGTTTAGAAATATTCTGAATTTCTGTGTCGCAGACCGAAGCGACCATCTCCCCCTCAACATGTCAATTGGTTATCTGTGCAATTACCATAAAATGCCTTTGAATGATAGTGTCAGGGGAGGACCAGATATGATGGAGCTTGACAAGGAGTCAGTGGGAAAACCTCTCACTTCTCATTAAATTAGAGAAGCACGTATTAACATGTTAAACGCCAATCATCCCCTGCAAGCTAGTACTTCAGATCACTACTTGTAACTATTGCAAATAGCAAATGCTGACCCTTGCCACAGCTAGTTCAGCCTATTAATGCTGTGTGGTTTGATAGAATATGCAGAGTTTCAAAAAATAAATCGAACAGGACCATGAAATGAATTGACTACATGACGGGCCTGATTTCTGATGCCAAATTTTCATAGACAAATTGCTGAGAAAGAAAACGTATGAACATATTACAAAACAGTGGGAGCTCTTGAAGAAAGCAGTGATTTCAAAAAACATTAAAATGTTCTGGAGATTGGTCGCCAGGGGTCACAAGGGGAAGCCGGTGGCTACATCTAGTAAATGGATGGCTCATTTACAGGACATTTATTTTCATGCACTTGCTTCAAGAACTACTATGGAACTAGACGGTCTGGCCAGTGGGAAGGTATGAGGGTGGCTATGAGATCTTTTAAAAGCGGGATAGCCGTGGTTCCAGATGGCATGAGATCAGATATCTTCATGTGGTTCCCTGATGGGTGGTCTCCTGTATTGGTGGAATTGTTTGAAGCAATCGTCGAAACAGGAGCCACCTCTGTTTCTTGGAAATGCAGCTTGATTCTGCCAATAATCAAAGGGGGCTCTGTTAGCGATCCCCACTAGTATAGACCAATTACCCTCTTGGACACTTGATGTAAGATTTCCTCTAAATGTCTTCTCTATTGATTGGAGGAGTGGGCTTGCTGAAATAGGCTGTTTTCAGAAGCAGGTTAACACCGGGGATCATTGTTTCACTCTAAACACCATTATTGCACGGTAAGGGAAGGTCAAGTATACATGGCATTTTTAGATTTAGAAAAAGCCTTTGATTTAGTCGACAGAAACATTTTATGGAAAAGCTTCTTTGCATTGGAGTCCCAAAAGTCCTCTTAAATCTTGTTCATTTATGCTGTGATGACTCCTCAACATCAGTCTGCTTGACAAGACATGGTGATTATACATCTTTCTTCCCTACCAGTAATGGTTGAAGCAGGGATGCCCGTCAACCCCACTTTTAATTCATTCTATTCCTAGCAGATTTCAAGCCAAAATCCTCAGAAAGGAAAGTTCATCCATCGCGCTTGAAGTGAACTCCCTCTAGTGTCCTTCTATATGCAGACATATTGCCATTTTGGATCTGAGCCCGGCAGGGCTACAGCAAGGGCTACTATATGCCAAATATTATTTGGTGACCCACAGATTAAAATTAAATAGATTGAAAAGAAATAGTTGATATTTGGGCAAATGGGGAACCCCTTTAAGTGGTACCTCATCCTCATACCGGGGCCTACTATTTGCAAGAAGCATGAGTGGTCTGCACAGATAAAGAAGATAGAACAGGCTGCCTCCTTGACACTCCAAGGCCTTTAAAGGTTATGTTATGTTTGGAGGACGAAGATTGGGCAAATGTTATAAAGTCTATAAGGCAATGCATTCTGCAATACGAATACCCCGGAGTAATACATGGTAGTGAAATCTGAGGCTACACAAAATCCATCGCACTGGAGGTGGTGCAATATAAAGGTGTGCTCCAAGAAGTGCACTATGAATGGAACTTGGGGTAATGAGTTAACATCCAGCATCGAAATCCATATTTCGAATTTACTTTTTAAAAGTGCATTTGGGCTTCTCCACCAATCATCACATGATCGCCGGAGTATCCAAAATTGCAGTTTCCCTGGGCAACCACAAATATAAGTGGCATAATGTAGGTATTAAAATATGGACTGCATGCTTTAGGAGAGATAGTGATCTAATGGTTTTCGGTGCATGATGCCCCCTTAAAAAGTTGTTAAAGCCAAGGCTGCCCATATGGGCCTCATTACGAATTTGACGATAATCTGTCAGTTCTACTGGCGGGTTGCTGCCGAACTCATAACACTGTGTCCACCGCCTGATATCCTTTGACACCAGGACATTACAAGTCCCGGCGGCCCATGTTATCAGGTGGGGCAAAGTGTAAGTCCCCATTCCATGGAGTCCCATAGCACACCATGGAATGGGGACATGGAAGCACCTGCACCGTTGCTAACAGTGCCAGTGCTTCCGTGACAAGTCTGCCTACTGGGACTGTTGCTCCTCAGGACCCTCAGGGGAGCTTCTCTTTCGATAACAAGGTCATGTTTTCCATCTGCCTGCCAGGATTACACCCAGGTGGTAGCACACGCTGATACTCGCCTTACACAGAGTTCTCGCTTTTGAAGCGATTCAATGAATGTTCCCTTTTCTCTTTACACTGAGTGCTGGACCCAGAAAGATTGAATCATGCGATGCGCTTTAATGGATGGGTCATACGTGATGAACAGCAAACAATGCTTACAGAAGCACATATTAATATATATTGAACTTTCACTATGCATCAACCAAATGTGGATGACAACATTACTATCACTGCATAAAGAGGGGCACTGAAGCACATTATGATACGTCCACCACCTTGGGCAAACTTGCATCAACAGCTACATGTTTGCCCTGAAGAAGGGTTTCACTTGAACCGTATACATGTAGGCAACGAAAGAACCAAGCAGGCAGTGGCTGGAGAAAAGTGAACAGAGAAAACAAATTCACAACTTAATAATCAAACCTTTTTTATATGAACAGTTGAATTTCACAATAATTGGTGCATAATGCATTAAAGATATTTTAACAAGGACACTGTGAATAGAGGTCTTGAATAAACATAGAGCACAGGGATTTTATTCCTTGGTACACTGAGATATTTAAAGTCTTAAATTGTAAAGCCACACCTCGTGCCCTGCAACACTACTATTTAATTTAAGGTAATCAGGTGCAGGTGACCCCACACTCCTTGTTTAATTGCGATGTGTATTTAGCCACTGGTTTAAGATGTCTCAATGCCACACTTACAGTCTTTAGAGCAATGCAAAGATATTTTCCACAAATAGTCTCTCCGAATCTTGTCCCTTGTCATTCACAGGTTCTCAACAGAACATGGCTCTGGAGGATGGCATCATGGACTCCAGTTGGTTTCTGCCTCATGCCACAGGGTGGGTAGTATCTTTAAGATGGTGCAAGCACTCCCATTACAGCACCAGAGGTTATTGCAATATTGCCGGTATTATCTCATAGTGGTGAAATAGGTCAAGAGGGTCTCCAGGCACCTGGTAAAAGTCTATTGTGAACAGTTGTATGTATCCTTACCTTAAATGTTTCCAGGTGTCACATTTCAATAAAACATCATGCTTTATACCTTCAAAGATTCATGGCAAAATTCCTCAAGGCTGTGCTCGCCGCGTGCATAGCCCTTTCCCACATTGAACGATTCGATGGAAGTAAATACAAATAACAGTCTGTTATTTAGGAGCTTACTTTTAATGATTTATTGTGGACTAGTGTACAGGCCCATGTATAAGGGCCAAAGTGCAGGGTTTCATTGACACAGTAGGACCACTGTATATCCAAAGCCAACAGCTCACTCTAGAGGTGGCAACAGGTGAAGCTATGCGAATTGGCATTGTCTCTATATATCCTAAGCCAACAGCTCCCTCTAGAGGTGACAACAGGCAAAGCTATGCGAATTAGCATTGCCTCTATATATCCTAAGCCAACAGCTCCCTCTAGCGGCGACAACAGACAAAGCTATGACTGTATCGGACAAACATAGAGGGAGAAACATACATCTGGCCTTTTATAATATTGGTAGATTACATGTATAAGGCAACAACCACGGCAGGCACAATGCTTTGTGGTGGCCCAAGCAAAAAGGCGGGCAAGGTGTCGGGTGGCGCAAAGACAAAGGGAGTTGAAAGGAAACAAACCATGGTCATTGACCGTTCTTGGAGCATTCTAACTTGTGGTTGGGAGAAGCAGGAAAAGCGCAAATCTAGAAAAAACATGCTATGGGGTACATGGAAACGACAAGTGTTGAAAGTCCCCACGAAAGTCTCAACATTCTTACATGTCAAAAGGAGATGATTCTTGAATGCAACAGGAGTCAGTGTGATAAGTGCAAGAGGGGTTCTACAGACCATCAGGCATCAGGTGTTGGAAACTCACAGAGGACCTCAAGGCCTAATGCCCTAGACCAGAGTCAGGGAAGGCCTGCTTGAAAAGGTGAATCTTAAGCAGATTTCTGAGTTTGTGTATGCTTATCTCAGACTTGGCAATAAATGGAAAGCTGCTGTATAGGGTAGAACCCCACAAACTGATGGACCGGAGCCCCAGCTTCTTTTTACTGAAATAGGTGATGTGGAGGGTGTTAGAACATGTAGATCTTGGGGTCCGGGAGGGGTTGCATTTTAAGATGAAAAGTTTGAGGTATTGGGCCCTTTGCTATTAGAAGCCTTGTGAAGAGTGCAAAGGATCCTGGAGTGGATTCTTGCCTTCAACGGAAGTCAATGGAGGGCCTTCAGTGGTGGCGAGGTGTGGTTCAGGGTTTGTGGCCAGGCACCAGCCATGCTGCCTCGATTTTAATGAGTTAAAGGATGTACCCAACTTTTTGGGGTGGCTTAAATACAGTCATGTATTTGAGCACTACCTCTCTCATCTAACTTATATTTGCATGTTACGATATGTTATGTTATGTTGATGTATACCGCGTACCCCTTCCATTTGCATAGTCTCCAACCGCTTAAGTGTCTCTGTAAGAAAAGTGGGTTGGGTTGGATTGTGAGGGAGAGAGTGATAGGATAGAGGTTGCGCTCATCTGTTGAGGTGTGCAGAAAAAGGTGAAATTGGGCTCTGTGTGTGTGAGCTTTTTAGGTGTGTTTTGTTATGTGCACTGGGCTTGTTGTGTCTGGAAGCGTGGCATCCAGTATCTGAGTTTTTTGTTGTCTAGAGGTATTGGGTTTGTAATAATAATAATAATTTGCATTTATATAGCACTACAAACCCTCAGGCATCTGAGTGCTACTCATTATTACACCCCGGTGTGTGGTGCTCATTTATCGACCTCGAAAGGATGAAAGGCTGAGTTTGGCCCTGCCGGGATTCGAACCTGCATCGGCAGTCTTTGCATGGATGTCAAAGCGAGCGTTCTTTTCGCTGTGCTATCTGACCGGCATGTAATATGATTAGAGAGGGGTGTGTGGTTAGTGTGTTTTTGGTGAGTTATTTCACTAGCCCTCTGGGTGTGTGTAGTACGTGGGTGGTCTGATATGATATGATATATGATATGCCATTTATTAGGTGCCTATACACAAGTCTTTCAAGGCGTGATGAGGAAAGGGAGGGGGAACAGCGGGAAGACAGAGACTACGATCCTACTAGGCCAGGTGTCATTCAGATCTACTTCTGAACGTGTGGGAGGGGCAGAGAAGTCGAGGAGGCCTTTTAGGTGGTACCATGTTTGCCTTTCTGCCTTTCACCCTCTCCCTCTTTACTTCCTCTTGTTCCCCCAACTTGCTCTATTTCCCACCGGCCGGCCTCCCGGCCATCTCTGCTCCTGCTCTTCTTACTCTGTCTTTCTCTTCTCCCTTTGAGTTGCTTAATCTACTCTCACACTAGAGGTAGAAGGGAATGTGTTCTTTCATTTTTTTAACCCACCCTGGTACTGAGACATTTGTTGAATATTTCCAAATACTTCAGTAGCAAGAGCATACATCATCAAATCTGAGGGAAAGTGCTGCATGGCACACTATAAAGAACAAGAAGAATATCACACTGCACTGCAGATCCTCAATCAGAGTTACATGTGTCTGTGGTTGTTGCATCCTCCTTGAGAAAAATATATTACATTCGGGCTAGTTGCTATTATGACTGTCTCAAACTTATGTCGACATCAATAGCATAAAAGATTGCAGTGGAATATACAGGAATTTACTCCAGACCCTATCATACTCTACTTCTTGCTATTACTGGTGCTCTTTCTATAGGGATACTCATGGCAATTTCTGGCCATAAAATAAAACTAAAACCAGCAAAATCTAATACAACCTATTATAAAACATTGCAGTGTACAACATGCAAAATATATTTCAAACTCCACTCTCAGGTGGACCCCCCATCCCCCAATTAGTTCCAGACAAACAATTCAGCTGCTGGATTTTTTTCTCCATCCATTTTACACCTCCCCAGTCATGCTCTGTGAGTGTATTTGGAAATTGGAAAAAAACAAAGTTGCATTTCCAGAGTCCAGACAATATGCCAGTGGCAGCTTGGTCTGTGGTATACCTGCCACTTTTAACAACTGGTTTAAATATTTATCTCTGAGATTTTCATACCCTTTACAAAGCAAAAAGAAATGGATGATTGACTGTGAGGAATTCAACCATCTGCACGGGGGAGGGTGCGCTCACCTGGGCTTTTTTGATATTTTAATAATGAAAATGAATGATGGGAGATCAGCCTCTGAGAAATGTGTGTGGCCATTCCACACCCATTTCAACTGCTTCCCACACAAAACACATAGTCAAGTGTACACCGGGAAGACAGAGCCTACAGGCGCCATCTTCCCCTGTCATATTCAGCTGGAATGTGACAGCCACATGTACATCAAAGCATTTCAAGAAGGGGGAAGGCACACCTTCCTCCCGCCATGATTAGCCTAATCTAAATATCAAAGGCTTTATGGATCTGTTTTCCCTGTGTCTAATCCGGCTGGTGGCAGTGCATACTAACAAGATAATTGAAGCAAGCCTGAAGGGGCTTGATTGCCAGATAGACAACAGGAAAGGCAGGGCTACTGCCCCATTGGTATGCAATGTGTCAACTCAAAGCTAGTTCCCACCTCACTGTATGAAAGGCAGTGAATTACCTGTGCAGGTCCAGCAGTTACCGCAGGTGTACCCGCAGAGCAGACCACTTTCAGACGGTAGAAGTATGTGATTTGGGGGAGACAAGAAGTCTGCTCTTGCCACATAGTTCAAGGAAACCCTGCGCGTTAATCAAGGGTCACAGAGGACTCAGTTAACTAGAGAGACATGTTGATCTACAACAGACATGAAGATGGGTGGGACTTAGGTGTATGTTGTCGCCCGATGTCTGTCCTTTTGCAGAGCACTCTGGAACTGACCTCATGCATAACAGAAGATTGTTGGTGGGGACCCTGGATTGGTTCATTAAGTGGTTTAGCCTGCACCAATCACTGGAGCCCATTTGGATTTAAAAGAGGGCGGAACCCCTCACTTAGAAGATCATCTGAAGACTTAAATAGGAGTAAGAAGAAGGACTCATTTGGACCCAAGCTGAAGGTACAGTCTTCCTTACATCTTCCGCCAGTGAAAGAAGGCCAGGAGTTCCAAGAGTGAGGCAAGATCCCTCCACTAAACATTTCTCTGGGAAAAGAGAGAGATACCGGACTCAGAGGACACATCCAGCAGCTCCTGAACTGGAACCCAGCCAACACACAGCATGCCCTGCTAGGTTCTGCCAGCAAGCTTCCTAGGTGAGAAGTGCCTGAGAGTCTCTGGACAAAGGACAAGGCCATTGCCTGCAAACAATCTCCTAAGCTTTGGGCCATGCACCTTGAAAGGACGCAAAGAGCCCTGTGAAGAAGCTAGAAGTGCCACACAAGCATCATCCAGCGTCCATCTTTAAGGACATTTTCGAGATAGTCGAGAGCTCGAACCGCATCTGGCTGCACCACTGACTGTTGTCACGCCGCAGTCACCATAGCTGCCCCAGATGCCTAGACCGCATTCCAGATCCGCCAACCAGCACAGAGACAACGATTCTTGGCCCCGAACTGCCACGCTGGACAGCCTGCATACGTCCATCACTGGCTTGCCGAACTGCCTGCCGCCTGGTACCCGCAGCTGTCTCCCGCCTTTAACACTGTCTCAAGGGCTGCAAAGCACCCTGGAACTGCCCCAACGCTAACTTCTTCAGCACCAGGTACATTTTGGTTCTACCCCCTTTGTCCTTCTCAGAAGGCCTCTAGAGACAGTTACGACCCTTTGCCCCTTTGCTGCTGGAACCAAATATCCAGTCAGTATCCAAAGTGCATCCCTTTTCCCTTGTGAAACTGTCTATCCTCTGTGTTCCTTTACAGTGTGGGTTGTATTTTGTAATGTGCTAGAAATGTCTGTTGTAGTAATAATAAAATAGATATTTCTATACAACCTTGACTGGACAGTCCCTTTTATCATTGGGTAATAATTGTATTTTCGCTGTGTTGCAACTAACCAACGATCCACAAACTTGCGGAGGTAAGCCTGGCTTTTTGTCCATGTTACCAAAAATTGGACAAGGGGGTCTTATGATTCACTTGTATTCCAATCTGTTCAGACCTTCTAGAGTACTAGTGGTGTGGGACTGATTGATGGTTTAGAAACCAATGTTCATCCCTGGAACACTGGAGCCCCGGAAGTTGATTTGTCACATTGACTCATCTAATTCTCCACACACTGGGCAGGCCACCCTAGTTTCCTCTTACCATGCCATTGTGAATGAACCCAACCAATTTTAAAGTATTGCTGCAAAATTCAATATAAAGGCGTCTCACATAGCGTGGGCTCACGATATCCAAATATGGTTCAAAACCAAAGTCTGTCTCAGTCTTAGGTATCTTACTTCTGTTGACATCTTTCTGCACGCTACCACCAGGACAGGAAGCGCCTAGCGAACACAGTGCCAGCATGTTTGATAATCCCTTTAGCATCACTGGTCATGGCTTCCGGGTCAACCCAAAACTGGTATAGATTCAGCCTTGTCAGCCATGTTTTCATGTGCTTCAGCATGGTAGTGTCTTTGCCCCCTCCAGGGACAGCATGTATTTTAATACCTCTCTATAACATGCCAGTCCCAGGGAGCACTAAATTCCAGGTGTGCTCATGAGCAACATCAGTAATAGCTTTAGAAATGTAGTTTTGACAATGCTCATGGCCTCTTTGTTTGAACAGCCCCATAACTCTGCTCCATAAATGGCAGAGGCAAGAGCCTGGGACCGGTATAGCTGGAGAGCGGGGCTAATTGCCCCACTAGCATGGCTATAATGAAAGCGTCTTGTGCCACCACTGTACGTCTCTAATTTCACAGTAGCCTTTGTTACCTGGTTGGCCCAAAGGACATTTTCAGAGAAATTAATCCCAAGGTAATCATAATAGGTAGACTATCAAACTATAAAGCCCTTTCTTAGTAGACACCCTGGCCAGGGCTGTCTCAAGGCCTTTGCTGCTGCAGTTGTTTATGTGCTTTCTTCTGCTTTCTGGCATCTCTAGCAGCAGTAGCAGTGTGTGTGGGGGCCACAAAGAACTTTTGTCAGGTGCAGCCCAGCAATCACCACAAGCGTGGGGGAGTCCCTTTTATTATTCTGGCACGGCGGCGCATGTCAGGTGCAGCCCAGCATTGATTACAGAAAGGAGAGAGGCAACAGACCTGACTCGACCAGGGCCGCATCTGCCAGCAGTGGCCCGGGAAGTCCTTTTGAGCCACCTAGCTAGCAGGGGGCAGGCACATCTTTAATTAATACTCAGCCTGTGAGGTGGCGATGGGCACTCCGCTCAAGGGAAGGTGGGAAATAGCACCAGTAATTTTGTAGACCGGGTATCATCGCTGACAGGAAATGTGCTGGGGAGGTGGCTGTGATTTCGGTTACTCACCGCCCTGACAGGGGAGCGACACCTTAAAGGCACGGGCTGCGGCAGTGAACAGGCGTGGATGGTAGAGCCATTAAGCCCTCCTCAGTGAGGGTTGAAAACTGGTAACCCGACACTCACACCTAGATACACAGGTTTTTTCTTTTTATTAGACTAAAGGATTCTCCATGTGGTCAATCGCGGGAGTCCTTTTATGTAATATGTTTTTCTATTCATTGAAATGATCCCTGCATGGCTCCTCGCTCCTGCAATCCTTTTTTTCCTTTCCAATTCTTTGTACCCTTTACACCCTCCCTTCCTTTGAACCATCGATAGCCTTGGCATGCTCCATAAACATATAAAGCCATAATTTGTACTCACAGGCCCCCAGTTGCCACCTGGTACCCTGAACTTCAGACATCTCCCACAGTAGCCCTAAATTCCTGGGCACTTGCTCTAAAGAAGGAGGCACTGAAAACTGTGAGTAGCGGGCTATGGGAACATCACATGTGACCCACGGTGAATCATAGGTCAACTTCATCGCCAGGCTGCTCTCCCTGGTGGAACAATGGAGAGCTGCTGGGACCCCATGTTGGGTTTCTCCCAGACTCAGCGAAGTACTCTGTTCCAAGTTCGAGAACCTATCATCCAGTGAACCAATGGATAAGGGTTCCTTTTACACATCCAGCATAGCAGGGGTGATTGGAGCAGGATCAAGATTACACTCAGAAAAAACACATTTAGGTTGGGGTTCAGGTTCCCTTGAAGTGGGATATAGATCAGTCGGGGTAAGGACCCACACTAGTGTCTTATCTGATAAATGGTCTCTTTAGATGCCAAACTGTTCACCATCAGCCTCGGCATCATCACTGGTATTCGGTTGGGCCTTCTATTGGTCTTACTGTCTCAGTAGCCGAAGGAGCTTCTGGATAATGAGCCATCAAAGGGTTTTTCTCTTCTGGCATTTCAGCGCAGATTTGCTGCTGTCTCATCATCAGCCCCTTGGCTGATTCTTCTTCTTCCACTGCTGGTGTAGGCTCAACATCATCCCTGACTAGGAGCAGGTGGCTCGGTAGAAGGTCTTCATGTTCCTTGTCTATCCTTCCTATCGCATTCAGTAGACAGGGAGTTCTCTTATATGATGCCCAATGAAGAACGTTTTAGACTCCCACTTGTTGCATGCCTTGTTGCGTCATATATTTCCCAGGCTGCATATGAACACATGAATGCCAGCATGAAGAGCATGAAACCTGACTTTGGCATTCTAGTGGCAGCATGGGTGACCTGAAGTGCTTGCTGTAGTTGATGTTTGAGCTGCTTCACATAGCTGGCGTAAGTCTCGCTGCCTGTTCCATCTGTGGACACTTCAAAACACAGGCGTAAAGGCAGCTGACTATCCCTTCCGAATATCAAATAATCGGATGCAAACCTAATGGCATAATTATTTGTATAGTTGTAAGCATGGGTCAGGGAAGCCAAATGCAGACTTCACTTCTCCTCCATCCTCATAGTGCCCAATTTCACCAAGAGGATTTGTTTGAATCTCTTCACTTGGGCATCAACTTGAGGGTGGTATGGAGCGTACTGGCCTTTTTATTGCCAACCAGCTCCAGTATTTTCTCACACCACATGGACAACGGTGGTGATGCGCTGATGCTTAGTGGGACATGCCTGTACGTACAGAGAAAGTAATCTGTCACCACCAGGATGTTGTTCACGCCTGTCCATCTCCAACTTGAGCAAGTTGATGCAAATGGGGTCCAGGAGCCCAGAACTCTACAGGTGTTAATGATCGGCTGCAGGACGAGCCACAGTCTTCCTGGTGAGACTCGGGAGGATAGCTCAGGGGCAACACACTCGCCTTGGAAGCAAGATGACTTCAAGCATCACACGTTCGATCCCCGGGTCCGCGCTTAGGAACCTCTGGGTATTAAGCGCATTATAAACAGCCAATTAGAGTTAGAATTACACCTGGCACAGTGCAAGCAATAATACTCCACATTTGCTGCTAGTATATGCCATAAAAACCTTGAGTGGACCTTGCTGGGCGTGGAGTATCTACAATACACCTCAGAAGAATCCCTTAGGTAGCACTAGTGGACAATGTTTCTCTCCTTATGCAGGATTCCACTCTTTTGCATGAGTGTCTTCCACTCCTTCAGCATTGTAATGGGCACATCCTCTGCCATGATCTTGTCTTTCAGGAACAGAGCAATGCCAGGATCTGCTATCTAAGACAAACAGATTTCAACTCAGGTCAAACATGATAGCTCAGATACATCCAGACTGGTGATGTTGCAGTAGACAGCTGGTACCATCTTAGCCGAGGAACCTAAGCAATCCATGCCCCTGGCTCTGTCTAGCTACTGCTGAATTGTATACTGGCAGACAGCTCTCACGCCTGCTGAAGACAACTCCTTCTATGAGGTGGATCCAGCTGTATCGTCCGTTGGAGCATGACACTTCCGGGAGAGGGCATCAGGATAAATGTTGGTGCGCCCAGTTCTGTATTGAAAATGTTAATTGTATGTGTACACTGTGGCAAGCCATCATTGTCCGGCAGCATTCAGCTTCACTGACTTCTACACATACATAAGGATATTGTCCACTCTAACTCTGAAAGTGGGGCCATAGAGGTAATCTTGGGACTTCTCTGTAAACGGCCCACGTTAATGACAAAAAATCCAACTTGTAGATAGGTTAGTTCCTCTCTGCTGCATGCAGGCCTCAGCTAGCGAAAATGACCGATCTCATCTGACTGCTGGTTTCCTGATACAGAACAGCTCCCAATCCCTCCAGACTCGCATCTATGTGCAAGATATAATGCAACTGAGGATCTGCTGTGGTGAGGACTGGTGCTGTGGTGAGTGTCCGCTTCAGCTCCTCAAAGGCCTTCTGGCATTGGTCAGTCTACCTCTCACCAAAGGGCTCCTGCGTTTGATATACCTTTTCTGCAAAGTTGACAGTAGTCATCCAGGCTCTTCTGGGTAGGTGGACATCCTTTGGTGAGGTCCACAAGTAGTCGTGCATTGTTGGCATATCCTGCAACAAACCTCCCAGGAAATTCTGTAATTCCTTCAGGGTCTGAGGTCATGACAGTTAAGGAGGGTATCAATCATTGTCAGAGCCACAGAGATGGCATCCACAGAGACGATGTGTTCGATTTATTTGATGTCTATCTGGCAGAAACAGCACTTGTCCACACCGCCCTTTAGCCCTTGCTCCCACTAACAATCCAACTCCTTCATGAGCCTCCTGGGCATTCTGATGAATTTGTAGAATCTAAGCACGCATATTAACGCTGTCTTCTCTTTATCTGCCAGATGCATATGGATCTATTAGTATCCACCCTGCAAGTCCAGGACCAAAACCACTTGCTCCCCGTGAAGAAGTGCAGTGCCTCATCCATCCGGTGCACAGTGTATTGGTCCAGAGGAGTGTGGGTGACATGGTGACAGTAATTAATGCACATCTGTACATTCCCACTCTTCTTCCAGGTGACACAGATGTGAGAAGTGTGGGGGCTCCTGGACTCGTGGATGGTCCCTGCCTTCAGAGCATCATCCAGGTGACAGCGTACATCCTCCAGAACTCTTGGGGCAAGGCCTCATGATCACTCCCTGAAGGGCGTCTTGTCGCTCACACAGATCCTGTGTTCCATAACGTGAGCCTTGCCAATGTCTCAGGGGCTGGTGGAGAAAGCCACAGCATGCAGAGTGAACTGCTCCCTCATGTGGTCCTTGTTCCTTTCCGAGATCATGAGTTTACAAAGTCCCGGGTCTTCAGATCCAGCGCCGTCTCAGATAGCTGGTGACAACACTCGCTGGAGCTACAGAAGCGTTAAGGGCAACTGTGCAATGACAGTGTATCCTGGTAACTGGATGGTCCGATTAGTCACATTAATGATTGGCACCTTGATGGTTTCCAGGTCCATTCCATGCATCATCACCAGAGTCTGCTATACCAGTAGACCTCCTGGGAGCTCCCACTGTTCTTTTCCCTTCATCACCACACATTTTGGTTGTTGCTTCCTGCTGAGTCAGAATCTGCCAGGAACCATCACTGTGGCATGTACCAGGATCATGATCTGCCCAAACCGGGTGGTGCAAGCATCTCCAATCAGGTGGAGCTCTGGACCAGATCTCTCTTTGCAAGCATGATTGTTGTCACATGGGTTGCATGGACAATGTGCTGGTATTTGTGGTCCAGCCATCTCCTGGCGTAATGCCACTAGTGCGTCATACATCAAGGAATTGGTTCTAAACACCACTGGTGTTGCAGGATCTTCACTCTGACTGCTGCAGACCAGGCCAGTGTGTCGATAGGAGTGATGGCTCCAGTTATATTACATGGAAATTGCAATTTGACCGGGAAATACCCCAGATATTTGCTGGGGTGATTTCCCACATTCAGAAGGTTCAGTCCAGGCAAAGGCTGAAATGGGATATGCACGGGTATTCTCTGCAGAATTACTCATACACGATTGTCACCTGTGAGCAGCTATTCAGTAGAGCTTGTTCCTGCCATCCAGCAGTGTTAACTGTCACACATTAAGGAATTGGTTCCAAACACTGGTGCTCCGGAGAGCCCGTCAGGTGCTCCCAAAGGGGTTTGGGTTCTGTGCTTTTTGGAAATCAGGCTTCAGGGTATCACTGCATCATTTGGTCCTTCTGGTGGTGCCGACTTGCTGATCTTAGTCTTTAGGTCGTTCAGAGCTTAATATTTGTGAGGATTCAGGTGCTCGTCTTCCTGGTCCTTGCTGAAGATGAAGTTTCCCACCATCACATTTGTTGCAGTATGCAATTCCTGGAACCTCTCTGTGACTCTGATGTGACCTGCTAGGATTATGCACAGATAGGAGGCGTGGCACTCCTGCCCACACCTGTGTCAGAACGACCAGGGCTGGAGCAATTAAACATCATTGGTACTCTCGGGCAGCCTTGACTCTTCAGCGTGCCGGAAGAGCTTGTGTTCTCTTTCTCAGGATGGCGGTGTAGAGCCTCTTCTATGCTCTGGTGGCCAGAATGGTACTTAAGGCAGCGTGTTGGGCGGTGCTCTCTGCAGCTACATCGCCTGGATGGTTTGGGGCATCTCATCCACTTGGTGTCACAGGTCATACTCTGGGGTTCCATATGGAGACACCATAATGCCCGCAGAGTATATGACACTATTGAGATTCCTCTGTGGATGGTAAGGGGCAATGTCTCAGGGTCGACTTCCATTTGACCATAGCAGACCAGGATACTGGTCCCAGCTAGGCAAGGGACTTTACAGAGGCACTTTACCTAACCGGTGAGGCTGTTAGAACTGATATAATATTGTTTCGTCCTCATTGTATATGTTGGCCTATGCCCAGTTGCTTTGCGAGGAAACCCGTATTACAAGGTTGTGACCCCAAGTGAATCGAGCCTCCATTTTAGGTTAGAACTGCCATTTTAGTTTATTGTACAAAGTCACCCTGTAGTCTAAAATGGCCATTTTATGTGCTCATGTTCTTGCCTTAACCTCTTCGACCTCTGTAGGAGGGTTAATGTCCAACCTGCCTTCAGGCTACATGTTCGGGTCATGTAGACCTTGTCCTTTGTTGACCTCGGTATCAGGGGATTACTTGAATTAGCAAATGTTAAACTACAAGAACAGTAATGCTATCCAATATACGATATGTGAAACATTTGTTTGATCTGTATTAAAAAGGCTTTGGTAGTATAGCATTTAATGACATTTGGCATAGACAGACCAGACATAATTCTAATCTTCGGTTCGGTAGCCAACCAATGGTAGTTTTGAAATCCCTTGTATAGAATATTTAGAGTCTGTATTAGTAAAGAAAAAGGCTAGACCTGCAGCATTTGACGCGTTACATAGTTGGAAAACAGAAGCTTTGCAGCAACAGAAGAGTAGAGAGAAACATATGCGTAGGCATATGACAAGTGTCGAAAAGGCACGGTTATATGACCAAAATAAACAATTGGAGTCAGTTAGGAACACGGACAGGGCGTTTCAATTAGGCATTCAGAAAATCTACCCTTCAAAAGATTTTCATACGTCAGATAAATTGATTAATAAACTTTTGCATGAACGAAGGCCCGATGCCTCCGCGCCCCCTCCGTACGTCCCTCCTCCTGGCGCTTTGCCCCTTCCTGTTATTGTTCCCCCTCCTACAGTTCCTCCGGTCCTCCCTGCTGTTCTTCCTGTTGTTCTTCCAGCTGTCACTCCTTTGCCTGCCCCCTTGCCTCCACCTGTTGATATTCAGAATGTGCCTACTTTTCTTCTTCCAAGTGATTCTGCATCGCTTGTAGTAGACCAGGGAGCGAGACCAAGGGTTGTGACTCGTAATACTGTGTCCCAAGACAAAAAGAGTGAATTGATTGCCTGGGCTAAACATTGTATGGAGAAGGGTGAACAAGCCGATGTTTTTTCCACACTCGAAAATTTAAAAGGCATTCCCGAGAAAAATGTTTTTATCGAAGGATTAGGGACTCATTTGAGTATAATGTGGAATAGATTGAACGATGAAGATTTCCCACAGGGGTTATGGGATTTGAACGCCTTAGCGTTGTCCAGAGATACTGCGAAGAAGGTATATGAGCATGTTGAGAGGATTTTTGAGTATAGGAAGGAGTTGGAAGAGTTACAGAATGAGGAAGCAGATGGTGGTAGTTTAGGTATTGGGCCTCATTACACGGAAGGCGGTGGTCCAGGGTGCTATTAGCACCCTGGACCATGCCGGTAAATTACCGGTACCGCCTTGGTGGAAAGGGGATTTACCGCCCCATTCCAAGGTTGGTGGGGCGGTAAATCACCTTCCGCCATTGCCCTTCCCCATTCCCATTTCTGCCCCATAGGGCTCTATGGGAATGGGGAAGGCGCTAATTACGGCACCGCAATTTTGCGGTGCCGTAATTAGCTCCGAGGTCCCTTAGCGGGTTGGTTATTAACGCCTGCAAAAAGCAGGCGTTAAAACACCAACCCGCTAAGGGACCTCGTAGTAAGGCGGTAATGGTTAACGGCCACCGTTACCATTAACGGTGGCCGTTAACCATTACCGCCTTCCGTGTAATGAGGCCCTATGTACTTACAGAAACGGTTTTCTCCTCGCCGTGAATTAAAAGGTGAGGAAGCGCGAATTTGTATAAAGGATGCGATAAGATGGATTTTGGATATGTCGATAACTCCAGATGAAGTATATGACACATATAGTCAGTATACGTTAGAAATGCAGAAGAAAGTAATACAGGTGATGGTAGAGTACCTGCAGGATGAGTGTGCAAAAAGAAAGATTTGTTGTCCCGCAGAATTGATGAGTGTTTATAAAAGAGCTTTTTCGATTGATACTTCTTCGACTGCCCTAGCGCTTGATTTGGCTCTGTTGCTTAGTAAGCGTTCAGAGCTGCCTACTTCTCAGTTGCCATTGAGAGAGGTCCCTCCGACATTTGTCCCGAATGTTGAGATTGCGGCCGATGCTGGACGAGGAATATTCACCGGAGAAATTCCTGCACATTACGTATCACAGTTTGTTCACGTCCCGTTTTCAAGACAGGAAGTGAACACCATAAAACAATCCATTCCCGATATAAGAAAGAATCCGACCGGATTCTATAAAGAAATAGAGTCGGTCTTACAGTCGTCGGTATTCACCTTAAGTGATCGCCTCATTACGACCCTGGCGGTAAGGGGTTTGCGGCAGCGTTAGCTGCGCCGACCCCTTACCGCCAATTCCGAGTTCCCTTAGCGCCATGGCGCTTTTAACACCTGCTTTTAGCAGGTGTTAAAAACCATGGCGCTAAGGGACCTTGGTGTTAATTACGCCTCCGTAATTTACGGTGGCGTAATTAACGCCTTCCCCACTCCCATTATGCCCTATGGGGCAAAAATGGGAATGGGGAAGGGTAAATGGGGATTGGGGACTTACCGCCCCGCCAAGGTCGGAATGGGGCGGTAAGTCCGCCAACCACCATGGCGTAAACGTAGTTTACGCCATGGTGGTAAAGTCACGGCCCTGGCGGTAACTTACCGCCAGGGTCGTAATGAGGCTTGACCTATTATTTCCCGTACTCCTGCCAGTCGATTTGTGGAGACAGATTAGGACTATAGATGACATACCTGGGTTGGGAGATACATGGGATAACATGGTTAGGCTAGATAGAGAAAGACCAGCTGACGAACAACCGCCTCAAGTGATATTAACCTTGCCTGATAGAATTATTGTAAAATTGAAAACTATGGTTCCTGAAAAAAGAATCATTTGGGACAAGCTTACGGCCTGTGTCCAAGGAAAGTCTGAGGGTGCTACCGATTTCTTCAATCGGTTCGAGCAGGTATTCTCAGATTTCAGTGGACAAGACTTGGGCACAGAGTCAGGGAAAAGGCCGTTTGTCGACAAATTTGCACATGGATTGCTGCCTGACATCCAGTTACAGATTATGGGGGTCATTCCGAGCCTGGAGGTAAGGGTTAACGGTCACCGTTAATGGCAACGGTGACCGTTAACACTTACCACCATATTCCGAGTTCCCTTTTGCGGGTTGGCATTTAACGCCTGCTTTTAGCAGGCGTTAAAAATCCAACCCGCAAAGGGACCTTGGAGTAAATTACGGCACCGTAATTTACGGTGCCGTAATTTACTCCTTCCCCATTCCCATTGAGCCCTATGGGGGCAGGAATGGGGATGGGGAACCGGTATGGTGAATGGGGAATTACCGGTCCCTCCAACCTTGGAATGGACCGGTAATTACTCCATTCACCATGCCGGATTTCCATGGAGTAAATAGCTCCATGGTTGCTTACCATGGTGCTATTTACTCCATGGATAGCGCCAGCCTCGGAATGAGGCCCTATGTCTTCTGAAAGTGCTTGGCAGGCGAAGTCTCAATCAGAAGTACTGCATATGGCTCAGTACTATGAAAATCGTGTAAATACTGAAAAGGAAAAACTTGAGGGAAAAAAAAGGGTGACATGAAAACAAAAGTTTTATTACAACAGATTGTTAGAAGCCCTAGAGGGGGTAATCAATTTAGAGGTCAGTACCTTCCACAGGGAAGTGCGCCCTTGGCTCTGGTAACCATTAACCAGTGTGCCTATTGCCGGCAGGAAGGCCACTGGAGCGCACAATGTCCGACCTTGCAGCAAAGGTCATTTGGGAACATGGGTAGATGATCCAGAGGTCGCCCAGGTGCAGGGGTCCCTGGCAGAGGTCAGTTTGTACCAGAATCACAGCAACCCCCTTCACAAGATAAGCAAGTTTTGAATGTGGATAATAGAAACATTTTTGATCACCCTTCTGCCGCGTACCTCTCTGAAGAGCTTCCTTTTGATAATATTCTGTTTCGTTAGGATTGCCCGAAGCAGGATTTGGAACCTACGCCTATTCCCGTTCATCAGAAAGGCCCCTACGTTGAGATGGCGGTGGGAAATAGGAAACATCTATTTTTAATAGATACGGGAGCACAGAAATGTTCCATTGACCATTCACGGGTTCCAAATATTCCCCTGTCAGGGCAGTCCAACATTTCTGTAGGGTTTTCAGGCACACCTGTAGTTTGTCCGGTCTCTTTGCCGGTACCGGTAACACTGGGTCCCTTCACGGAACAGTGTCCATTTCTACTTACCACAAACTGTGGGGAGAACTTGCTGGGGCTAAATTTGTTGAAGGCATTGCATGCAGTAATACATTGTTCTCCGGACGGAGTTCGGTTAACAATTTCACCTCAGCAATCACTCGCCTCTCAGTTTTTGACTCAACCTTTACCACCAGAATTTAGTAATGTTCCAGAATGCTTATGGGCAATTGACGATAATGTTGTGGGCATTCTTCAAATTGAACCTGTTAAAATTATTTTGAAACATGGAGTAAAATTGCCTCGCATCCCGCAATATAAGATCTCAGTTGAAGGCGAACAGGCTTTGAAATGTATAGTTTCTGATTTTGCACATCGTGGAGTAATTGAGGAAATTACGGGTAGCCTATGTAACAGCCCTATTTTGCCAGTGTACAAAAAAGGTGATAATGCAATTCTCTTTCGTTTTATAATTGATTTACGTGCTATTAACAAAATTGTGGCTCCTCAATTTCCTATTGTACCTGATGTTACAACGATACTAACCATGATTCCGGTTTCTGCCACTAATTTTAGCATTGCAGATCTTAAAAATGCGTTTTTCAGTATTCCCATACACAAGGATAGCAGGTATTTGTTCGCGTTTAACCTATGTGGACGCTCATTTACATTCACTCGTGCACCACAAGGGTACACTGAGAGTCCAAGTATTTATAGTAGGGCATTGAAAGAGCACCTCGATACTCTTGAGTTGCCTACTACTTGCACATTACTACAGTATGTAGATGACCTCCTCTTGGCTGCTGATTCTGAGAGCGCCTGTAAAGAAGGCACCGTGTTGCTGCTTTGTCACCTAGCGAAACATGGCCACAAAGCTTCACTTAAAAAATTCCAATATTGTTGTCAGGAGGTCGCCTATTTAGGCTACCTCCTGTCAAAGGAGGGAAGATGGTTGACACCTGAACGAATAAAGACTATTTCTGGCATGTCTGTCCCAAATACACAGAAGGAAGTTAGAGCCTTGATAGGTATGGGTTCTTATTATAGATTGTGGATCCCTAACTTTTCGTTAACGATTAAACCAATGCTGGCTTTGACAAAGAAGGGCATTTCTTTGCCATTGCCATGGACTTTGGAACACCAGACAGCATTTGATTTGCTCAAATCCGCGCTGTGTTCAGCACCGGTTTTAGGAACTCCGAATTATGACAAGGCCTTTGTATTGTTTGTGCATGAACGTGATGGATGTGCTTTGGCTGTATTAACGCAGGAGCCTGGAGGGAAGAGTAGGCTGTGCGGTTACTATTCCTCCGCCCTTGATCCTGTAGCATGCGCTTTGCCAAGATGTTTGTGCGCTGTTGCTGCTGCTGCTGCGTCTGTAAAACAGAGTGAGTGAATGGTCCTGGGTCATGCGTTAACCCTGATGGTACCTCACTCTGTAGATATTTTATTGAATAGAACTCAAACGCAACACCTCACTTCTGCACGATTGACAAGATATCTTGTTTGCCTCCCACATTCAAATTCAGAGGTGTTGTGTATTAAATCCAGCTGAACTTTTACCTGTCTCGCAAGATACTATTGATGGTGACGATACGTCACACGATTGCCTTTATATGACAGAACAGGAGACTAAAGGCAGAGTCGATCTGAAAGACACGCCTTTGAATAGCCCACAAGGAGAGCTATTTTGTGATGGTTCTTGTTTTAAACTTCCAGACGGTACATCCACGGCTGCTTATGCCGTCACTACTTTGAGCACGATTGTGGAAACTAAACCAATTATGCATAATTCCGTGCAGGCCGCAAAAATTACAGCATTAACTCGAGCTTGTGAACTTTCTGAAGGGCTTACAGTAAATATATATACCGATAGTCAGTATGCTTTTGGGGTGGCCCACAATTTCGGTAGACTTTGGAAAGAACAAGGTTTCTTGACCTCGCACGGAACAAAAATCCAGCACGGCACTTTAATAGTGCAATTACTTTCAGCACTCGGACTCCCTGTTCAGTTAGCTATCATAAAATGTTCAGCACATCAAAAGGTTACAGATGATGTAGGAAAAGGGAATGCTTTCGCCGATCAGATAGCTAAACAAACTGCCACTGATTTCAGTTCAGAAATGTATGCCATAAAAGAAATTGTAAACGTTTGCACTATGGGTGAAAGTATCGATGCTGTAAAAGATATTCAAGCTGATGCTACGATAGAGGAAACTAAGAGATGGATTGAGGGTGCAGGGAGATTGGATGACGATGGGTGTTGGGTAGACAATATTGAAGGAAAATGGTTACTCCCTGACGCCTACATTACAATGATGGTTATTATGGCTCATGGTCCGACACATGTTTGTGCACGCAAATTGACTAAAATGCTACACAGTGTATGGGCCAATGATAAGATTTTCAAAACGGCAGAGCGTTTTGTCCAAAGCTGCATGGTCTGCTTGCAGCACAATGTAGGAAAAGGTACCTCGACTCCTAGAGGAAGTTCCGCTCCACCTTCGGTCCCGTTTGAGGTTATTCACTTTGATTTTATTGAGATGGAACGTTGTAACAATCTTAAATATGTATTGGTTGTCATTTGTGCCTTTAGTAAGTGGGTTGAGGCTTTCCCGGTTAGAGATGCAACGGCCATAACCACGGCAAAAACTCTGTTGAAAGAGTTTTTTCCTAGGTTCGGGCTGCCGATAGTCATCTGGTCAGATAATGGGCCACACTTTATCGCTACTATAATCCTACAAATTTGCAAAGGATTACAGATTGACAAACGGTTCCATTCGGCCAGACATGCCCAAAGTGCCGGATTAGTGGAAAGGCATAACGGCATTATAAAGAACAAGCTCGCTAAGGCGTGTGCTGGCACCAAGCTAAAATGGCCAGACGCCTTACCGATCGTGTTGCTATCGATGAGAACAACCCCTCAAACTAAGACTGGGCTCTCTCCCTTTGAGGTGGTAATGGGGAGGCCTGCTAATATTTGGGGTATGCCAAAAAGTCCCTCGTTGCGGGACATAGAAAATGTGCTTCTTTCAGATTACTGTAACCAGTTGACTAAAAATCTGTTTTCAATTTATCACCAGGTGCGAGAGGCATTACCTGTACGCTATGAGGGTCCCGGTCACAGTCTACAACCGGGGGACTGAATCCTCACGAAGGTTTTTGAGAGGTCGTCTTGCCTTGCACCTCAGTGGAAGGGTCCCTACCAAGTCCTGCTAGTCACTCAGACTGCTGTGCGGGTAGCGGGTCATAAGAACTGGATTCATGCGACGCACACCAAACGGATCACACAGCCAGTGCCATACGATACAGAAGATACAGAATCCCTTCCCACTGCTGTAACTAGCGTGCCTGAAACAGCAACGACCAACAAGGAAGAATCGGAGACCGCTTCAGAATCCGCAAGGCCAGACAAAACGGCCATCTTGTCTACGCACTCCCCAACTGTGGAACTTCCGGATCAATCCTTTTCTGATCCCATTTCCGTTCATTCGCCACTTCCAGGAGGAAGTGATGACACTTTGGCCCTCATTACAATCCAGGCGTTAAGGAGTTAACGGCGCCGTAAAAGGTGGCGGCGCCGTTAAACCCTTAACGCCTGATTACGAGGTCCCTTTGTGGGTTGGAGACTTTAACGCCTGCTTTTTGCAGGCGTTAAAAACCAACCCGCAAAGGGACCTTGGTGCTAAGAACGGTGCCGCAATTTGCGGCACCGTACTTAGAGCCTTCCCCATTCCCATTGAGCCCTATGGGGCAAAAATGGGAATGGGGAAGGGCCATGGCGGCATGGGGAATTACCACCCCGCCAACCTCGGAATGGGGCGGTAATTCCCCATTCCGCCATGGCGGAGTCGGTAAGTTACCGGCATGGACCATGGTCTATTAGCACCATGGTCCAAAGCCAGGGTCGTAATGAGGGCCTTTGTCCTCACCAGAAACTGCAAAATATAACTTGCGTCCAAGGAAGTAAACGTACAGCATGGTTTGACTGTGCGATTGAGAAAATCATTTGGGGCCTTGCCTTTTGGCCCGACTGTACGGGAAGATTCTGTTGGCTAAGGGTTGTGGGAAAGACATTAAGAAAACGCGCGACCAGAGTCGCCAGCAAACGAACAATTGGTGTTTTTTCAGTTGAAGATTACAATGCCTGCACCCGCTACCGCTCGTACCAAACTTTTATATAAACATGTGACTAGCAGAGACAATGATCAAGCATGTAAGGGGACCCCCAAATTGTATTGTTGCCTTTTTGTGATAATTACTGGATTTTTAGTAACTGTTGGTTTTGGGTTATGGTATCTGGAGGAAGCATATCCGTTAGAGGACTTTTTACCTATTGAAAATTTATCTGTTATCCCCACTCCTTCCGTGCAATTGCATACTTTGTCGCCTAGAGATTCTTTACATAGACGGAACTATCAGAATAATACCCTTTTGTTAATCATGAATGCCACTCATGCAATTTTTAATAAAACCAATTGTTGGATCTGTTTGCATTTACCGCAACATGGGGATAAGGGACTGGGTTGGTATATTCATCCTTTACCTTTGACAACTGCCTGTTACGCTTCTCTTAGAGCACTATTTTTTGGTCGATGGAATGACAGCATCTCAGGGAAATTTGATGGTACAAATTTAAATATCTTTGAAAAGCATGTTTTGATGCCCCTGGGTTGCTCGCTTTTTGCAAATAGAAGTAAGCCAAACGTTGCTTCTGTTAGGCCCTCTGATAGATTGTCTCATCCTTTTCAGTCTTTAATCTCTTTCAAGATGGCTCCTATAGGCATTAAAGATGCCACGCCTCCATCTTATTCTGTTAATCATAGCCCCGATTCAGTATCCTTCTGCATACAGAGGAATGGAACACGGTCAATGGGTAATTTTAGGAAGTGCGCCAACGTTGCGAATTTGACTGGTGAAAACAGACCTCTGTACGTAGGCAAACCTGTCTATTTTGTTTGCGGTAATGTGGCATTTCCATGGTTGCCCAGGGATTGGCACGGAACCTGCTATTTAGGGATTCTACTACCTGGGGTATTTATTGCTAGTACTGCAGATGTTTCAAAAACTCGTCCACGACGAGGTGTGAAAGGGGATACTCCAGCGCAAACTCTAGGAGATATCATGAAATCCTTTGTGCCATTTTTTGGGCAAATTACGAATTCAGAAGATATCAGGGGACTAGCGAGAGAATTGGAGAGAACCATCAACCGGACCACTGACATACTCTATAATATGACGTTAGAACAGAAAGCGATAAGGTTAGTGGCTCTTCAGAACCGGATGGCATTAGATGTCATTCTGGCTGAGCGTGAAGGAGTATGTAAATTAGTGGGATCCGCTTGCTGCGTTTACGTACCAGACTCCTCTCCAACGATCTTTAGGGCTATCCAAAATATACATGTTCTTAGTTCAGAAGTACATGTTCCTGAGGGAAACTGGGAACTTAGTGCATGGTTTTGAGACATCCTACGGTCATGGGGATGGAAGTTGTTTTCGGCCCTGCTGATTATCTTGGGAAGTTTTCTGTTTCTTTGCTGCTGTATACAGTGTCTCCCTGGTATATGCTCAGTATTAGGGGGATGTTGCGCGCAAGAAACAAGTGTACTAGGGCATAAAATATACGCCCCAAAAAGGTTTCCAAAGAGTATGTGTTCAAAGAAACTCTGGTGTCAGATCTAATGGCAATAGATATGTCAGACAATGATTCGGGATGTATAGATGTTGAAATGTGGAGTTAGTTGCAAAGTGTTTGAAGGTAGTTTAGCGCTTGGCATAGGCCAAAAGGAGGGTTTGTTAGAACTGATATAATATTGTTTCGTCCTCATTGTATATGTTGGCCTATGCCCAGTCGCTTTGCGAGGAAACCCGTATTACAAGGTCGTACCCCAAGTGAATCGAGCCTCCATTTTAGGTTAGAACCGCTATTTTAGTTTATTGTACAAAGTCACCCTGTAGCCTAAAATGGCCGTTTTATGTGCTCTTGTCCTTGCCTTAACCTCTTCGACCTCTGTAGGAGGGTTAATGTCCAACCTGCCTTCAGGCTACATGTTCGGGTCATGTAGACCTTGTCCTTTGTTGACCTCGGGATCAGGGGATTACTTGAATTAGCAAATGTTAAACTACAAGATCATTAATGCTATCCAAAATACGATATGTGAAACATTTGTTTGATCTGTATTAAAACGATACGTAAAGAGTGTAATGTTAAATTAAAGAATAATAGAGTGTGTTAGTAAATGTATTCAAAAGTAAACCGCATGCACGATATATGTAAATTAGGAAAGTGAACCTGGCGCGACCCTAGCCCAATTTATTATTAACTTGTAAGAGGCTGGCCATCATTATAACAAATTGTATAAATACGCTGATGTCCAGCTAGCAAATTCTGTTCACTGCTCACATTGAACCCTGCTGGTGGTCTCTGTGATGTATTGACAGCCAAATAGCTATTTGTGTACTTTGTTGACTACTGTTCAGTTTTGTAATAAAGATTCTGGGAATCTTTACAAGCCCGTGTCAGTGTATTTTCATTTGCTCGGTGTAACAGCCGTAATATTGTATTTTTTCTGATTCCACAAGGGTCTCTAGGGACTCTGTCAACTTAAGAACCTAATGGAGGGGTGTGCTCCATAGGATGTCACGTATATGTAAGCACTGGTCAGGCTTAATCCCTAAACCCTCAGACTGGCTACCTGGAGCTGATCCATGCGTATCTTGCCTCTCTCTCAGGTGGGTTGGCAAATCCAGGAGAAATCATACAACACTGATTAAACTGTATGTACAAATCACCCTAGTCACAAATTTGCACAGAAAAACATCTTTACACACAAAGGAAATTTACTCTAGCAAACTATCAACTACCCCAAGAAGGAAAAAGGATAGGTATGACTAAGTAAGTAGGTAGAGTAGGGTGGGTACACCAAAGGTCATCTCAGCAGTACCTCCAAGAAATGTAGTAGGGGAATGGTTACTACACACTTAGTGGAAGACAGTGTGTAGGTGGCAACGACAATACTGTCTATGACACTCAACTCCAACACTTCAACCTCCTCTTACCTGTCTCCAACCCCCACTTAGCTGAGCACAAGATCACCTTGGTGGACCTCTCTGGGAAGCTGGCTTGGTTCTGTTATACATGACAGGACCCGCTTACCACTGGAGAGATTCCCAACAAGTACCCAATAATACATTACTATTTTTTGGTGCAGTTAAAGCCAAAGTCAAACCTGAAGCAAACATATTAAAGCCTTATATAGCAGGGAAATAATGACCCTCACCCAACTAATGGCAGAGGTATACACTGGGGAAAGGTCATTATGCCCACTCCTAAATCCTATAAATATTAAACATGAGCATGCATTTGTATGTTAAATGGCATTTGAATAGCGCCTACTGCCATTGGTATGGCCTCAGAACGCTGTGGGGATGAAAGCCCTTTGTATGCATTTTTTGCCAGCATGAAGATAGGTAGGGAGTGGCTATGTCCCTAATATTATAAAATGTGTGTGTGAATTTTGTAGCCAGACTGCAGGTAGATGGGGAGTGGCTAGGTCCATATTAGCAGCCCATAGAAATCGGTGGAGAGGGTTTGTGCCATGATGGTCTGTCCTGGCAGAAAAAGACACAAGGAGACTGATTATGTGCTCAGCTGGAGCGAATGTGTTCATGTGACTCAGCTGCATTGTATTGGACGTAGTGATGTTCGTTGGGTGGGTGAAGTTGAGCAGTGTTTAATGCAGATTATATGGGGGTGGGTGGCCGTGCTCCAGGAGGGGTACAGCTACGCTCCATCGTGAAGGAGTACTAGACGGTACAAAGAAGCAAGGTTCAGACCTAGCTGGAGGGATTCCTTGCTGATTTCCTCATAAGGCCTGACTGCAGTTCTTTTCCACGGCACACTATGGGTGTAATGTAACCAACACTTAACAATTTCTCTAAACTAAAGTGCAAGCATTTTCCCATGTCTTAGCTTTTACATGGGAGTGTCAAATTGGACGTTGCCTGTCCTGTTGAAGGTTCAGTGACGACAGAAACTCCCAGTGAAAGAAGGCCTTATTGAAATAAATCTTGCTGGGGCATTGCATTGCTCTTTCTTGCAATGCAGAAACATGGTTTCTGTTTCTGTTCTGTCTGCTCCTGAAGTGAGAATGTTTGCAATGCAGTCAATACCCGTCATTCTTCTGTAGTCATATTCTGAGGGGCTGAGAGTCAAAGCTGAAGCAAACCTATTTTAGCCTTAGAGAGCGGGAAATAGTGGCCCGCACCCAAGTAACGGCAGAGGTCAGTAGTGTTTGGCTGTTGGTGCACATAGAACCTGCTCTTTGTTCACATTATGTATCCTGAACTGAAATATTCGGCCGGTTTCAAGCAAATAGATGTTTTGTAGAACAAAACAAAGCTTTTACATTTCCTTTTTACTATTCTTAATTTGGTCACCCCTAGTAAGCCATGACCACTATCCGAGTCGGGTTACCAGATGACTCAATGTCAACAGAATACAACTTTTCCAGTGTTAGGCTTTGCACACGAATACACGTCGCTATCAGGTGCTGAAATCCAATGTGTTCACTTGAATATGTCCTCATCTACAAGACACCCAGACTGTAGGAGCTAATGACAGCTAAGCACTGGAAACCAAGTGTCTTGTTATAAGGTGTCATCTGGCTGCTAGCCCCCGAACTGACAGCGCTGGCCTCAGGGCAAGATGCCATAGCATTGAGTTGTGAAGCCTAGCACTGCAATGAATGCGTTGTCACGTCAAGCAAGATTTGCATGACTCAACGTTTGCCATGTCTATGACCTCTGGCACTGACAGATTGTCACAGAAGGGTAAGGATGTTTCGCATAACATGTGCAAGCCCCAAGGGGAGATTTGTCCGGGGAGGCAGCTTGAGGTATGGTGTGAGTATGTCTTTATCTCAGGGGGGTGATCCAGCTTTGAAGCCTTCTCCGACGCCTTCAGTTTTAGTGTCACTGCAGTCGTGTTGAAACAGTGGGCTGTGGAAGTGGGGTTACATGTCTGCTGAAGCAGACGTTACTGCAGGGTGTAGAGTGTGGCTGGCATGAAGATATTCTGTGGTGGAGGATGTTTGGTTGTGCTGGTGATCTGTCTTCGTTTGGGTTGTTTGTGATGCCTTGACGTAGTGCAGAGCGAGTTGAGGTAGTGTGGAGGTTAGTGTGTAGTTACAGGACATGCTGGTTAATGGCTGGTTCAGCAGCTCGTTTGCTGGGCTGATTGGTGGATTGAAGTTGACGGGTGGCAGTGAAGGTTGATGACTGGCTATGTGGGATTAATGAATAGCTATCATGACTGGCGGCAAGCTGTGTGCCACATGCCGCCTTGCTGGAGCTGTGTGCACAGAAGCACTCATTATTGATGCCCTCCCGACATTTGTGACATGTCATCCCACATCGAGGAATCCCAAAGATGGCACAATTAATGGTTCCATATGCTGCCCTATCGCGTTATGACACCTTGCATTCTCTAAGAAAATGCATTATCCTGTATTGCTGGTCGGTGTCATTCACGTCTTGGTGCCTCTTGTGGAGGCCACTGGATTATTTCTGTTGCGCTGGATTATATTTGCATCCGCGCATTCCAAAGACCACACTGGATTGGTATATGTTGAACAGTGCTGCGTTTTTCATCTTGGTATCCCTAATCAACACACTAACAATCTCCTGCTTAACCACCCTCCCTCACCGCATGCAGACCAACCTCTACAAGAAGAGTGGCTAGGACACACCCTCTGCATCAGCATAACCACTCCAAAAATCTACGCCTCTTGAATCAATCTTGCAGTCATCACCAACCAACCGAAGCACCCTGACAAACCTTAAACACTTGAGGCTTCCCATTTGGAAACAAACTCCATCTGCCATGGAAATCACTGCCCACCCCAGGTTCTACAAGCATCAACACCTAAGCACAACATCTTGGGTCTCATCACGAGTATGCCGGTGCAGAATTAATGTGCCAGTAATTCTGTTTACTGGCATGTTTCTGCACCGGCATAATCCAAGTTTACCGGTGAGACGCCTGATTTACCTCCATGCAAGAGCGTAGGTCCCCTACTGGCAAAATATAGCCGGTATTACCAGCACCGGTCAGTGTTACCGGTGTTGGTAATACCAGCATGCCCTCCATGGATTCCTTTGGGAATGGGGAATTCCCACCCTTCCCGCACAGTGTAAACTGCCAGTAATTCCGTCAGACCAAGTGGCAGGAATGGTAATTCCGTTTGATACCACCGTACTAGTAATGAGGCCCCTTTGTCGTTTCCCTTTCTTCCCCTAAGCAACCACCATCGCACTTTCCCTTTCAGATCCAGCAGAGCGCCTGGAGACCATGCAAATGGCAGCAGTGCACGGCGTGAATCCCAATAACATAACAAGATACCTGTTGGCCTTGTGCACGGTGTCATGCCTGATCTGTTTAGGGTTGTGCAAATCTCCCTTGTACGCATGTCAGCAGACAGACCGGCTAAAAGGTCAATTGTATCACGCTAATAAAGCAAGCTCCAGAGACGCGAAGCTGGCTCCCGGGCCCCTGGAAGGATGGCATGTCAAATGCAGATCTTGCAAACTGAGCATTGAAAAAGCAACATTTTTATTATCGCTGTAGATACATATATTGTGATACCAATTAAATGATATACAGGGATGACTGCTGTGGCAACGGTCGCCCCGTACAGCAGTGACCTATTTGCCTCCAGACAGGGCCTGCCAACCTTTCCTTCCGCGCAGTCTACAAAATGGACGCCAATTTATTATTTACTATTCCCCGTGTACAAGAGCCCGCTGATCAATCTACGCAATTACTTGTTTTTGCGTCAGGTTTCAGACCTTTCTATGGAAAAATAGAACTTTGTGTTGACCTTTTGGCCGGCTACTCGCGGAAAGAATGGCATTAATGAATGTTAATGCCCGTCTTCCCCATGCTGAAGACACGGGGGCCTCCCCTCCTCGCTGTAAGTGGCTAGACACGCAGGCTGTGATACTCTCGTTATAGAAATTAATAGCAGGCCCTCTGCACTGGCTGGACTATGGCGGGCCCAAATCAATCTTCCACTATTCACATATTTATATTTTCTGCCAGATGTAGCCCCTGAAACATCTGCTGTACTTTCCTATAATTGGCAATATAGAGCCCCAATTAACTGTTTGCGATATGTTGTTTTTTTCGCTGAGGTTTAGTGTCTGGTAACAATTTTGTGATTAAACATTAAGGCCAACTCATTAATTTTGAGCATTGCGTGTGGAGGGGTTTGTGGAAGCCGGGGCCTGGATGCAGAGCTGGAGAAGGAAAATAAATGATATAGCATTTTCTGCAACCTGAAATCTCAGATTAGCAATTCCATTTGCATTAATCTTGTTACATTTTAAATTACAGCAGGGCATCTAGGGCTGGGGCCTAATGTGTACCCTGAGCAGGATTTATGGCTCTCCTAGTAAGCACGGTTTAGCTTACGTGTTATATTGAGTCTCTCTGCTACTGGCTAAAGTGTGTTTATTTATTTATTTATTTATTGCATTTGGTTATACGCCCAACCCCTAGGGTATCATGGCGTAGGTTCCAGAATACTTACGGTCTTAATGGTTACAATGGATACCTACAATCTTAATAGGATACATGCTTGCAGTCTTAGTAGGTTACATGGTAGGGGTGTTAGGGACTGGTTTCACTGGTATAAGTAAGCTAGGCTGGGTTGGGGGCAAGTTGAGGATACATACAGTACCTATTGTATGGTTAGAATTTGTTAAAAAGCCAGGTTTTTAGCAATTTCTTGAATTGTGTGAGAGTAGGCTCGTTACAGATGTTGGGGGGGGGGAGTGAGTTCCAGATTCTCAGTGCTGCTACAGGGAAGCTGGAGCGACCTGTTCTGCAGTTCTTGAAGCGGGGAATGTTAAGTTGCGTGTTTGTATTCGATCTAAGAGGCTGTTGTTTTGCGAGTAATGCATTGATTGTGATAGATAGGGGCATTGGCGGTAACACATCTGTGTGTGATGGGGAGAGTTTTGTGTAGTATTCTGGCTTGTATCGGCAGCCAGTGTGCCTCTCTCCTATGCTTGTTCTACAGTAAATGTTGCTGCTCGCTTCCAGCAACACAATCACCACAGATGTGTTGCTTGTGTGCAAAAGGTGGAGATAATGTGACAGGCCATAAATGTTTAAAATACTGTAACCTAAAGAAGCAACCGCCCTAACAGTATCATACAACCCCTCTACCTTTCCCAAATACCTTTTATCGGACTGGTTTCCCTCTTTCAACAGTAACTACATATAGACGTAAAGTGCGCGCTCCCCCACTCCATGTTAGAGGGGAGAGTACACTGGCCAGCCAACGTGCCCGGTGGGCGGTAGGCCCAGGAAGGAGATGGATGCTGCGGAGACCATGGGCATGGCCTGACACCCGAGATCAAGGAATCGTGACGCCCTGGGCTAATCACACACTGTGTGAGATTGCACATGAGCTGGCCCACTTGACCAGCAGACATACGATAGGGCGCCACATTGGGCAGAATTGATATCGAAACGCCCGCAATACAGAAGTGCATACACTACCCCTCCCTGGGACGTTGAACGGTCCCCAGCAAAAGCCGTGGTGGGAAGGAATGAACCCACATGGTTACGTGGGAGGACACAGTCCATCCTGGAAATTAGATAAGTTGCTGGGAGACAGCCCTGACACGATCGAGCTGGGTCCGGGCATTTTTTGGGCACTGAGCGGCATAAATCACATGAAGCTGCAACCAACGCGCCTGCTGCCCTGAGGCCACTAGCAGAGTAAAAGTGGGGATCCACACGGTTACGTGGGAGGGCACAATCCATTCCTGCAACTAATAAGCAGCTTTGGGATACTTCTGGGGCGGCCCCCCTGGGCTCAGGTGATAATGGAAATCTGCCCCTGCTGGGGCTCGCCTACGAACTCTAGCCGCAGCACCATGTCCAACAAACCTCCAAGACTGAAGGGCAAGCAGCCTACGCTAGACGAATATGCCAGGACACCGCCCGGCCCGGAAGGGGCCAGGAGTATGGACAAGGCCTCCGTTGGGGGTGTGGCCGTCATGGGCACGAACCAGGAGGTCCTTGCCGCGATCGCTGACCTGAAGGTGGCTTGGGAGACCAATCTTGAACTGGCCGTGACCGAATTGAAAACAGCGCTGGAGCTCAAAGTTGGAGCGGTGCAAGAAGAAGTGAATCTGCTCCGGCAGGACGTCCGGTCACTGGCGGAGTGCACTGAGAACCTTGAGAAAGAGGTGGGCCCGAACACAGCGGATTGTGCTTCACAGAAATCGGAACTTCACTCCCTGGTGCAGCGCATGGGCAACCTAGAGAACAGGGCAGAGGAGGCGGAAGGACGTGCCTGGAGGAATAATATCCGTATCGTTGGCCTGCCGGAGGGAGCCGAGGGTCCCAACCCTACAGAGTTTATTGAATCTATGCTGCTGCAGGAGATAACTGGGGGAGTCTTGTCTCAGGGGTTTGCGGTGGAAAGGGCGCATAGGGCTCTAATGAGGAAGCCGCCGCCGGGCAACCCACCCAGGCCGGTGATCGCTAAGATCCTCAACTATCGGGATCGAGAAAGAATCCTGGAATACTTCCGTAAGGGTGGAACAATACGAAGAGGGACAGCAAACATAACTGCCTACCCGGATTATACCTTGATGGTGCAACGGAGTCGTATGAACTTTGGGACTGTCAAGAGAAGATTGCGAGAAGCGGGCCACGACTACGTGGTGCTTTACCCGGCATAGCTAAAAGTTTTCCATAAAAACAGAATCTTGTTTTTTGAAACACCAGAAGAAGCAATGGAGTGGCTGGACACGCAAAGCTGCCCCAGGAGTCGAGCATCCAGATGGGAGAAGGAAGAGATAAGTAATGCGTAGGGGGGGCACCTGAAGGTGTCGTGGATTAAGATTATGGGACTTGATTATAGTAAATGATGCAGCGTATGGGCTGGCATGAACAGGTTGGAGAGGAACATGATCCGTGAGCACTGTGACTATTGCTTAGTTGGGGAGCCTTGCGGAGCTAGTCCTTATACCCCCATTTAGAGTTTAGTTAAGTCACCGATAGTGCGGTGACACCCTGCTGGGTTCCTGGTCTGGGTGTTCCAGAGTAGGACCAAACGGGGGAGCCGGAGATCCAGGGATGGAGCTGGGCGCCTGTTGGGATTGGGGCAGGGCGGGAGGGGGGAAGGAAGGGGTTGTGTGCTGTGGTTTGTTGTAGTTGGGGAGGGTGTACAGTTGGGGTATGTGCCTACACCCTGGGATAAAAGATATGAACCATGGGAGACCTTAAGATAGTTACTTGGAATGTCAGGGGGCTCAACAGCTATTTGAAAAGAAACAAGGTTATGATGTACCTGCATAGACAGAAAGTGGACATAGTTACAGGAAACTCATTTAACACAGGAAAAATTGGAAGTGATACGGAAGAAGTGGAAAGGGACGGTAGTAGGGGCAGCATACTCAGCCTACGCAAGAGGGGTAATCACATGGGTGGCCCCACATGTCCCGTTCCAGTTGTTGCACTCTGCAGCGGAGTCAGACGGCAGGATGGTGGTTATAAAAGGGCTGGTGGAAAACAGAGAGATATGTATTGTAAATACTTATGCCCCAAATCAGGACACGGCTGTGTACTTTAGAACCCTGTATGGTAAACTAAGTGGTAGTGTAGGGGGGGGCGGTGCTGTGGGGGGGTGATTTTAATTACGTGTTAAACCCGAATATAGATAGATCAGACGCTAAAATAGACAGACCCTCTCCGGCTGTGAAGGCATTGCAGTCATTATTGGCAGAGTTTGGGCTGGATGATGCAGGGAGGTCACGCCATCCGCAGGATAGACAATACTCACACTATGCGGCCCCTCAGGGCCTATATACTAGACTAGACTATGTGTTTGTCACGCACAAATTAATGACTGAAATAACGCATGCAGACTACAAAGCAAGGGTCCTCTCGGACCACTCGCCATTGATGTTAGTGTGGCAATACCGACCCCCGAGGGGGAGGATACCCACATGGCGAATGCATGCAGAGGCGCTGAAAGACAACGTATTTAGGGAGGATATGCGAGAGGAAATAATAAGTTATTTTGAGATAAACACTGGCAATGTTAAAACAGCGGGCACACTCTGGGAAGCCTTCAAGGTGGTGGTGAGGGGGATTGCCATAGCCAAGTCTAAGGGACTGCATGATGGAATCCTGACCAAGTTGCAGGAAGCCGAAAAGAGCTGGAAAGGGTGTCGGAAAGGGGTAGTAACACTAAGGAAGACACGGAAATGGTACTCAGCCTGCAACAGAAATGTGCGGTATACTGGGATAGATTATGTAACCTCAATTACAAAAAGTATATAGAGAGACAACATGCAGAAGGGGACAAACCAGGGAATGAGACCTCAAGGCCCCCAATTAGAATGATAGTGAAAGAAGATGGGAGCATAGCAGATACACAAGAGGGGGTTAACCAGGAATTTGCAGAGTATTATAGGCGCCTGTATGAGGATGGGACAGAAAGCAACAGTGAGGAGATAAGGGATATATTGGAAGATATTGGACTACCCCAGAACAGTGCAGAGGAGAGGGTGAAGTTGGATGCCCCGATTACTCTGGAGGAACTAGAAGAGGTAGTGAGGCAGCTGCCCACATGCAAAACCCCAGGAACTGATGGACTCCCAAGCGAATTCTATAAAGCATATAAAACAGAGGTCCTCCCCCCACTGCTGGGGATGCTTAACGAGGCATACGAAGTTGGGAAATTACCAGAATCCTTATGTGAGGCAGTCATTATACCTCTTCCCAAACCCAATAAGCCTGGTAGTGACTGTGGTTCTTACAGGCCCCTGTCGATGTTAAACCAAGACAGCAAGATTCTAACGGCGGTCTTGGAAAATAGACTGAAGAAGGTCATCAATAAGTTAATACATCCAGACCAGACAGGATATATCCCGAACAGGAACATCTCAAATAACCTTAGGCGACTCCACTGAGTCATTGAACATGCTAATGGAGATACAGGTGAGGTGGCGATAGTATCATTAGATGCGATCAAGGCATTTGACTCGGTCAAATGGCCCTGGTTAACGGCGGCCCTAGCCAATTATGGCATGGGACCAGGGTATCTTAAATGGGTGAAACTGTTATACAGCGCACCATTAGTAAAAACGGGAGTGGTAGTTTCTGAAAGATGGCAACTAAGTAGAGGTACTAGACAGGGATGTCCATGGTCCCCCATGCTGTATATTTTAGCCTTGGAGCCCCAGGCGATTTATCTACGGCAGCAATATGATGCAATAGCTATTGTCGTTGGGGAGACACCACATTTAGTTTCATTGTATGCGGATGACATGTTACTGTATTTGCGCTACCCAGAAGAGAACCTCCAATATATATTGGAAGTGATAAAGAGGTTCGCAGAACTATCAGGCATAGCTGGGAACCCCAGTAAGTCCTGTATGTTCCCGATGGGTAGATATAGAGGGCTCCCAGTAGAGCATTTGCCAGTCCAGCAGATACCGTGGGAGGTTACCACATTCCGATATCTTGAGGTAGACATATATCACACGGTAGAAGATGAACTTAGGCATAATACGGAAAGGTCAGTTAAGAAGCTGGAGAGTAGTATGAAGTTTTGGGTGAAGCTTTCTTTGGCAATGATGGGACGAGGGGCGATGCTCAAGATGGTGGTGCTGCCCAAATTGTTGCACTGCTTTGCGAACATCCCATACTCAATACCCAGGAAATTCTTTGCTAGGTTGGACGGCATATGCAGGGAATTCCTATGGCACGGGGTGAGAAACAGGGTAGCCCTGTGGAAAAGTCGAAAATCCATACGAGAAAGGAGGCATTAAATTACCAAACTGGGAAATCTATTATGTAGCGAGCCAATTACAATATGTAGCCAAATGGCTCTCTGATGAACCCACCTTAGAACATAGGTTGTTTCAGAGGGACTGTGCCCCATACTTTCGACAAGAGATCATATGGTTGCCTAATTCGGAGTTGGAAGGCTGACCGGGGATGATGGGCCTTGGGTGGGGGATGTGGCAAAGAGTGTGCCGGTTAATGGAAAAGCCAACCCCGTGCTCCCCACAGATCCCATTGGACACAGTGGTGGGAAGAGAAAAGCAACTGAGGTTAATGATTAGGAAGCACTGGGAATCGGTGGTTATAGCAACAATGGGGGATGTGTGGCAGGAGGGGAAGATATTGGAATTTGGGGAGCTGGTGGAGCTAATGGGACTGAGTGTGGGGCAATATATTACGTATCATGGGGTGGTGCAACGAATTAAGGATACCTGGTCTGAAGTGGTACTGGCGGAGGAACCGGATGCCGCTATAGATGTGATATATGACATAGCAGAAGGGGGACACGAAACATCTAGATTATATGAAATGATAATGTCCTGAGCGGGCAAGGAGGTGGTGCAACTTAGACTGTACTGGGAAGAAGAAGTGGGAGCCCCGATGAGTGATGGGATGTGGGAGAGAGCACAAGGATATCATAAAAAAGTATTGAGAAATGCTAGATTACAGCAGATACAGTTGTATATAACTCACAGGGCATACCTGACGCCTCAAAAGATAGCTAAATTTAAAAACGCCGGATGCCAAGTGGCCCCTAAATGTAATGAAGAAAATGCGGGAATGGTGCATATGTTTTGGGCGTGCCCACTGATAGAGAGATATTGGGGAGAAATAGCACAGAAAATGGAAGACAAGGGGATCCACATGAAGGTGGATACGGCATGGGCTTGTTTGATAGGAGGGTTTCCCAGATCACGTAAGCTTAAACATGTAAGCAAGCTGAAAGTCCTAGCGAAGAGAAGGATTGCGATGGGTTGGAAGGCATGCCATAGGCCCAAAATGGAAACGTGGTGGAGGGATCTACAGAAGTGGGCGGAGGCGGAAACAGTGGTATGGCAGGCAACGTGTAAAGGGGAGATAGAAGAAGAAGCTAGAACCCTATCGAGCTGGAGGCAATTGATTGTTGAACTATTTGGGCCTTCATATGACGGATCAAATGATGGAGACTCAATAAGTTCTGTCGAGGAGGAATCCCTACTGTAAGAGAGAGAGACTGATAACGAGGGGGAGTAGGCTGGGGTGGGGGGATTTAAGGGGAGATACAGTGGGCTGGAATACAGCAGTTTATGTTTATTTGTGATTCACAGAATGCATCCACTGTAAGTTTGGTTTGAGTTGTTATTTTTTTAATAGAATTAATAAAATTGTTTTAAAAAAAAACTATATATAGACCTTCATCCATCCCCTGTTATTCCTTCCACAATTGAAAGGCCCATGGTCACACCTGCATGCTTCTCTGTTGCTTTTAAGCCTAATTCTCCCCCCCAAATCTTCTTGGCACAGACTTGCCTGCCCATACCACAGGTCCCTAATTACTTTCCGGCGAAGCCCGGCTGCAGAGTTAAGGGCGGAGCTTTTTGTGAATCCTGAGTGCTATTTTGCTGCTGTTGCAGGTCCCAGAGGCATTGGAGTGTACATTGAGGACTCTGTTGCATACGGAAGGAAGAGGAATATTGGAAATTGAAACATTGTGAATCCTGAGCACGTACGGACAGCTGAGTGTATTGTGCCTTTAAGGATTCGGGAGGCTTAAGCCACGCCCCCACAAAGTAGGAACTTCAAAACATAGCATCCGTGACCATTGCAGCGTGAAGCCCGGCCGCGGAGTTAAGGGCGGAGCTTTTTGTGAATTCTGAGTGCCTTTTTGCTGCTGTTTGGCTCTGGGGCTCTGCGGGCGCTGGAGTACGTAAACATTGGGACATCATCCGTGACTTCAGCGACCGGGGTAAGCCAAGCTGCCTAACTACGGTAAGCCCTCTTGTCCACTAAATTGAACGCACACGCTACCTAAATTGCGGTAAGGAGTGCACGGCAGACGTTAGTAGACCCAAACGCTGAGCACAAAGCCAAGAGCTTAAAGAGGGTGCGCATCTCGAGGTTAGACTCAATTTATTCACAGCATTCTCAAAGACAAAAGAGACAAGGGTAGGGAGGCGGGAGACTGTTGGAGGTTCTACTCCTTTGATCCTGTTTTACCCCCCAGTTACCGCACTTATATGAACAAATACAAAGAGTGAAAAGTTTTACAGAGTCATAGCAACACATCAAACTTAAGCAAAACAAGTACACTGGGTCCGTTTTGTGTACACGCTATGACATTTGGCATAGAAATTCCATACATTTACAAAATGGCAAATCACTACAATCTAAGGAGCCGCCCATTTGTCGATGACCTAAGGGCTCCCCAATGGGACGGCTCCCATATGGAGAAATCCATACAAGCGGAGACAAACAACGTTGGTCCGCCGAATCCCATTACTTCATTAAGTGGTCTCAACCTAGTGGAGGTCCAAATCCATCAAGACCCTCATGTTGAGATAATACTAATTGAAGAGATCCGGAGAGAGACAACAAAAAACCTCCCATCTACAATACTACAATATTTTGCTTTGTCATCCACAAACATCAAAGGCACGATTGACCGTTTCTTCCAAAGACGTAGACATAACAGTCTGAATGCTCTCACTTTAAGCTCCTCGAGGCCTCCATATCTGGAGACAAACACGACAATTGTAAACAAACAACCAGAATTATCAGGGTCTGTTATGGATCTCTCAAGGACCCCCAACCACCTGTCAAATCTAATTCAAAATCCGTTGTATCAAGGAGACAGGCTAAATTCAACAGAGGCATTTAGAAGGGAGTCGGCTGCCTCTGAAGAATTAAAAGTGAGTCAACCAGCCTACAGGTCAAGGGACGCCTTAGGGGGTGTGAGTCAAGATTCAAGAGGTGGGGACTCAACTTTACCAGCCTTGAATGTTGTTCTTAACTCACTAGTGAAGGTGTTTGAATCACACAGGGATCGTAATGGAAATGACCAAAGATATTGAGCAATTTGAATTCACAGTTGTGGGACAAAGCAATGTAATAAACTGTTCAGTACTGCCCACATTGACAAAGATGGAAGATGGATTTTCCAAACAAAGTGGAGAATTGACGGAGATTAAAGGTCTACTAACCTCACTGCTGAAGGAAGATAGGGAGATTAGGAATTCCCTGTCCAATCTCAATTCCAGACAAATAATAGCCTTACCTAAACATCCGTAAATGGAAACTAAAAGTGATGAAATTCCACCTGGCCCAAATATACCCGTCGATGATACCCCTGTATCTGAGTCTGTGATGGAAGAATTCTGTCGCTTGGCACAGGTTGCAGACCAAACAATGGAACTGCCACCTGAACACCTAGATGAAATAATTGAGATATCAGCACAGGAAGAGAACGATAAAATGACACCTTGGAAGAGGAGGGCAGAGCAATCATACAAAAGACGGAGAAGAGAAAGGCAGACAAATCAAAAGCCTAACCAAACAACATCTAAGTCTAGGTGCAGACAAGATAAGAAAACAAAAAATATGAAGGGGCCAAAAACAAAGAAATCAAATGTCAACAATTTTGTTAAGGGGATCATGGGCCAAGGAAAAAAGTTTGAAAGCTCCATTGAGGAGGCAACAAACAAGCAAGATCCAGAAGTTGAATTCCCCGGTCAGAAAGTCCAGGCCACAACAGGCCCACAAAAACAAAAAAAACAAAAAAAACCCAGAAAGGGTATTGTACCAAAAAGAACAGGAGGGGTACAAATGGATAAAGCAACTACGGGTACACAGACAGAAGTAAAGAGGTGTCCAGAAAAAGCAGAAAAAAACCTAAAACAACAGGATGCTGCCAGATCAAAGACAACAGGGAAATTGCTCATATTGGCACCAATATTTCTACCATGCCAAAAAATCGCTCTAAAAGTGCCAGCACAGGGAGGGATTAGTTTAAGGATTGCACCAATATTCAATATGGCAAGACAAAAGACTGGAGGACCGGTAGAAATACCCAAAACCCAGACAGAACGGGCGAAGGAGAAGATTTTTCATCTAAACCCGTTATCAAGAAGCCCGACCAATCCAAAGGAGTTGATAAAGAAGGGTCTATGATTCCATTGGCAAGAATCCAATCCCTTGAAGCTCAGACTTTGGAAACAGTAAACTGCCAAGAAGAGTCGGCCCCTTATGCTGCACCGAGACTATGGCTTACAAATGAAGCAAACAGGCAGTCGGGCAAACCATTGAACAAGGGAGCGATTCTTTCACTAGTAAAGAAGATCCCAGAACAATATTTATTCTCAACTCGGGACATTGAATATGTCCGATTCCCAGAATTGGGTCGAACAAGTCTAGTGGAAGTGGGTTTTGTTTCAAAGATGGGGGTCAAAGCGTTCCTAAATGTGGCAGAAAAGCTGTGTCGCTTGGATTTGGAAGTTCATGAAATGATACCATTTTATGGCATAAGAGCTGAAGGGGCCGAACAAAACGGGGGTCCTCAGCGAAAAGATTCATTAGTACAAACCAAGCAGCAAATGACGAAAGATAGTCAGCCTAAAGAGGGAACGCAATCACTATCCTGGCCTATTATGTTACCATAAATAATCATGCAAGTTTGTCAGAAGCTGGGAGTAGCACAGGCTTCTCTTTAGTAGTGAACAATTAAGAATCACCAGCTGGAACACACAAGGTTCCAGTTCCTTCAGTAATAATGAGATGAGAGCTCTGCTGTTTGGGGAGAGTGACTTGATTCTACTACAGGAAACTTGTTTAGTTAACACACCAGAAATCGAGGGTTTTAATTTGGTAATACAACCAGCATATAGTAAAGCCAAGGGTAGACCGATGGCGGAGTCTATTAATAGCCTGTAGGCGGGTTCTATTTAATGAAATAACAGTCATCCCCTGCAGACAAGAAGGAATTCTTGTGATGAAAGCAGTCACTCCACCAAGCGGCTTATTATCCAAAAAGATTATTATCATAAACCTATATTGGAATCCGGCCAGGGAAAAACTGCTGGAATACCTTGATTCAGTGTCAGCTGTTCTTAGAGAAGTCAAGGTTACTCACACAGGGGCATTTATTGTTGTAGCGGGGGATTTAAATTTGCAATGTATTTGAATTAACCATAGAGGTGCTGAGGGAAGAATGAAGGAAATAACAACAAATGGTAGAAGGTGGTTAGGCTTTTTTGACAAATGGGACCTAAAGCTTCTGAATGGGTCTATAGAAGGGGATTTTCTGCCAGCCACTAGATGGGGGAGGGGGAACCAAAAATCAACATTGGACTATGTTTTTCTATTTGAAAATTGTTTTGAGAAATATACACATTTCTCAGTAAAGGATGGGGGTACAAGTGACCACACGCGACTGGAAACACAAATAAGTTGGTACTCCAGAAATACAATAGAGGTATGGGACAACCCAAGAGTTGTAAATGCCCAGAAAAAATGTCTAGTTAAATACCAGAGAGACAGAGCTCGTCTTAATGATGGTCTGGACAGACTATGACTGGATACTTCCCAAAGTCCTATATAAAAATTGTAATCCGCTCACCTTCCATGATTTTATATGGTCAATAGATCGCCCACAGAATACCCATAAGGGTTGTCAGTGTGTTCATAAACTCAATTTTGACGAAGCAATATGGGCAAAAAAGTGTGAAACAAGTAGACAACTAAGAACAGCAAGGAAGGCTGCACGAAATAAATCGAATCTTGTCGCAATGACAAAAACAATCAAAAATAATTATAGGAATTGGTCCAGACATCATAGAGAGGAGCTATGGCAGAAGGATGGGGAAGAAATGCTACGTGCCTTGAGAAACAACTCTATGCGTAATTTCTGGTCACTTATCAATACTCTCAATACTGATCAAAGGTTGTCCAAATGAATAATGTACCAGAGTCGAGTTGGCTGAACCTCTTTGGAGAAAAATATCAAAAACCACAAGGAGAGCTGACATTCAAGGAGGGTGGAGGAAAATGGGGGCTAAGCTTTGATCCGGGGGACATACTAGATCTGATTAATAAATCTTCTTCATCTAGATCTGCGGGACCAAATGGTCTCACCTACCGAGTACTCAAAGGAAAGGGGGCCCTGTGGACGCAAATCCTCTATACATTGTTTAGGGGAGTTATAAACAATAGATCGATCCCCCCTTCTTGGAAGTTGGTGATTATAGTCCCGACCTTCAAGAAGGGTGGTCGTAAAAATCCAACTAGCTACAGGCCAATTACGTTACTGGACATGGAGAGCAAGTTGTTCACCAGTCTAGTATTAAGAGAGCTCAAAACCTGGGCAAAAGAAAATAACATACTTCCCAAACAACAGACATGCTTCAGAAGAGGCCACTCTACATCTTTGAATGGTATAATACTTGCCTCACTAACCAACCATAAAGATAAAAACATTGCAGGTAGACTTTATGGAGCGTTTATTGATTTATCGAGCGCCTTCGATATGGTAAACCGTGACAAGCTCTGGTCTAAGCTGGAGCAGAAAGGGGCGCCGAAATCACTGACGAATATTCTTGTAAGTCTCCACGAAGGGAATACAGTCAGAGTCAGACTTAATCTAGCAGGTCATCTATCAGACTATATAAATGTAAATAGGGGATTCAGACAAGGCTGTATGGTGGCCCATTTCTCTTTAAATTCTACCTGGGAGACTTTGGTCAGTTTATCGAGTCCTCAGCACTAGCAAGTACCAAAGGTGGGTTCCCTCGCTATTAAGTGGCTTATGAATGCAGACGACATTGTCCTGCTAGACAGGACCCCAGTTGGTCTGCAAAGACTTCTGAGAGCGCTCGACTTATACATGAAAGAAAATGACCTGGTGGTTAACCCAGAGAAATCAAGGGTTGTAGCCTTTGGAGAAAAGGGCGCCAAAGGAGTCAGGTTTTCTTGGACAATAGGTGGTCGGTCAATCCCTGTGGTCAAGCAAGTGATATATATTGGATTCACTTTGCATGCGGTTCCGACAAATGGGTAACAGTACGCAGAATTATTGGCCAAATGTACGCAGTTAACATCTCAAATGAAGAAGATCTCGAGCCTTTACTGCAAATTCTCCATCTTGCCAATAATAAAGTTCTATATGGCAAAACCGATTCCAGTACTACTCTATGGAATTGAGGCCAAACCTCTTCTATGGCCCAAGGATTGGCAAAAAAAGAAAGCACCATCTGGAATCAAGTATTGGGTTTGCCCAAAAGCCTCCAGATGGCCACACTTAGATATGAGTTAGGCCTAAAATCCCTTAAGACCCAAGTAGATTGGAAACTGCTTTCTTTGTATAGATCCATCCTGGCGCCAATGACAAACAGGCTGTATGAAGACCTTTTGAACCATCTGAACTTAGATTCTTATTTAATCTTGGGGGAACTTAAGAAGGTTGCAGAAGACTTACTGGTCTATTGTGAACAGGATAATTATACACTGATCACAAACCCTTTGAAGGTCAAGAAAGCAATCACTATGAGGGATTGGATCACAACATCAGATACGGTGAGGGCCTCCTCGATCCCTACATCTTTCGTTAAGTATAGCAAAAAGCAGGGCCTAGTTCCAAGGTATTTAATGAAGTTTCCAGATATAAAAGGAAGGCAGAATTTCATGAGAGTACGTCTGAACCTGATTAAAACGGGCTCAGTCTTGGCCAAATGGGGACTCACAGAAGGGGCCCCGACTGTGTGCCCCGAATGTACAGACCCGAGTAAACAGACGATTGAGCATTTATTGAGATTTGCAGGGGAACCTGGGACACTAGGGTTGAATACCTGGGTAACTTAGTGAGGACAATTGATCGACTATCATCAAGTGCCTTCTGGGAAAGAATGATTGCCGGCTTTTAGATCAAATTGACACTGAATGTTATAAGAGTGTTACAATACACAAGATTCATTCCACAGGAATTTTGGTAATTTACTCTGCGGTTAAAGGAAGAGAGTATTCCTTCCTTTATTTTTATCTTGTTTAATTTCTGTTTTGTAAATATGTTTTATTTTTATTTTTTCTTCTTCTTTTTTTTCTCTCTTCTTTTCTTTTCTTCTTTTCTTTTCTTTTCTTTTCTTATTTAAAGGAAAACTGTATTGAAATGGTTGAATTGAATGATGAATTAATTTTATGTAAGAAAGTTTGTGTAAAAAACCTAAATTGATTATATCACAATAAAAAAAGAAAAAATAAATACTTTCTGCAACAATAGAAAACTGCCACATTAACATATTGAGCTCTCCTCAGTTGACCTACTCCAACACAGTTGACTCCATTGGCTGGCCCATCACACCAGCACACGATGAAGATGACTACACACATTACTCCTCCAGGTACCTAAGTCTGTCATACTAAACTCACTGGCAGCATGCCTTTTTCATAGTACGTATTTTTCATATCCTCTTCCTTAGCTCAACCCCTGCTCCCAAACTCACTTCCCGGCTTGTTCCACACAACCCATAGAAACACCAAGCTGCGACAAATCCAATATAGGGCCAGGAGAGTGGAGAAAGACACATTACAACTATTATTAATCACTTAAACATTCTAGGCGTAGCCTGGGCCCATTCCCAACATACAAACCCAGGTTCCACATGGCCCGTGCTGCTTCTCTCTCCCAAAGTCCCCATGGGCGGCCAGAGAGGCATCCCATCACTGAGGCCTTTGGGGAGATAACCCCCAGTGACAGAAACACATACTTCACAAATCTGCTGATTGAGTCGGAATGCCACACATCTTCCATCAGGGGCTTAGCTTCAGGTGTGGGAGATCATTTTTCCACCAGCCCATGTTTACAGTGGTTTCGGACGAAGAGCATCTTATTGGGTCTGAATGTGGGCATTAGGACCAGAGCTTTAATGACTGGGCTTTTATCAAAGCTGCACGCTAGTCTGTCGATTACAGTTGAATACTGAACTGAAACACAGGGAACTTTTCAGCAATATCACTGTCCAACCTCCACGACCGGTATTGCTGTTGCAATTCTAAAGATGTCGCATTGGTGTGTCAAAATTACAGAGACAAAGAGTTCCCCTACTCCGTTTGTTATAGGTAGAAGCGTCTGTTTTGCACACACCTTGTTACTGTGCCATAGTAAAAGAAAGCTTCCAGAGTACTGATTCGTGTATGGTTGGTGAATTTTTATTTGTGGCCCTTTAGGATAACACGTGTTTCAGCATTATAGATGCCTTTTTCAAATCAGGGCACATCCTTGTATCTGAAATGTTAGTATCCAGGCATGATTATGTGGCATATTTAAAAATTCACAATCTGATCATGTGCTCATTAATCTTGTTGATGCGTGCTATCCAGTGTGTCTATAGTATATGCATACTCAGGCTATGTTTGTTGCAGCCAATTCCCTAATTGTTCGATTAAGACTAACTCCCTAGTTGTTGCTGTTACACGTTACGTTGTTGCCCCAAACTCCATTCGTGAAATCTGTGGTAGTTAAAAGTAAATGCGATCACAGTGTACAGAAGATGTACTTTCTCTTGTTTGTGCAACAATATATTATGAGTTAATTAGAATTGAACAAATTGGTAGTATGTTCCTCCAAACATATGGTTATACAAAACTGCCAAAAGGTTGGTTACAAAAATGAGGACATCCATCTCGTCGTCTGAGTTCAAACCTCTTTCTACTGTGCGATATTTGCAAATCAATCTTGCTTCTTCTTGTCTCAATTTAGACTCTTGGATCCCCCCTCTTGGTCCAAGGGTCACTTTTTTTAAACCTACAAATCTCAGTTGTCTCTTGTCACTCCACTGATGACTTTTCTGCCAATGCTGTGCTAATGGTAGATTGATGTCCTGGTTTCCTATGGATGAACAGTGCTCTCATATTCTGGTTCTCTGCTCCCTGATAGAAATTCCTATGTACATTTTCTGGCATTGACAGATACAAGCATATACAACAAATTTGGTTTTGCAATTAATATAGTCCACAATGGTGTGTTGAATGCCATGTTTGTCCTCAAAAGTTGATGTGTTGTCAAGAGCATGTTTCCACATTGAACATGAGCTGCATTTTCTGAAACCTTTTGGTAATTGTGGTAACCAAGTTGCCGGATTTGTAATTTTTAGTTCTGGGAGCAAGGAAGGGCTGAGTATGTTCTTGATTGTTCTTGCTCGTTTATAAATGACAGACGGACTTTCATCAATAAAGTTTTTGACATGTGGGTCCAACTGTAAGAGATGTCAGTTTATTTTCAAGATCTTTCTCAAAGTTGCATTGTTGGAGCAATATGTGGTGATGAAAATGATTTTTCTCCATTTGATTGCTCGGGTCTACTTTAGGTGTCAGGGTGTTTGCCCTGTGCCGTTTTTTTGCTCTTTCTTGTGCTTTGGTAATGGTTTTCTTCCCATATCCTCTTGCTTTAAACCTGCTTGTAAGTAGCTGGCATTCTGTTTCAAAATCCCCTTGTTCTGTGCAGTTCCTGCAGGCTCTGATATATTCACCGCTGGGAACGTTTCTGATCACCGGATTGTGGTGACTGTTTATTTCTGTATTTCTCTTTCCTTCCTGCATGCACTAAGCGCTTTCGGTATGATGTCAGAAGACAAATACCACTTGTCTCAAGCACAGGGACTGTAACCCTAAAAGCAGGCTTGCTGCAGTGCTATCAAATGTGACCTTTTTCCTTTAGATGAAGGGATCGCCCACTCGTTTTTCAATTCAATCTTAGGCAAACACATGGGGAAGAATTCATTTGGACCCTTTTGGGAGAGTTGATCTTTTCAAAGCCCTTAACCACTCAGGTGAAGGAGCAGTCCAACGCAAGCTCTGTTTCCTACCCACTCCAAGACACATTGGGGGTAACACTTCCTAAGGACCAGGGCCTGCCACTCTGCCACCAATCCTCCCTATGCTGGAAGAGCAGACCCTGAGCAGACACATCCTGTCCTAGAGGCCCTGGAGTGGGACACACAGCATCTGCAAGATCGTATCAGCCAAGTGTCACTGTTCTGCCACATCAAACTCATCTAACCACATTTGAACCGTGTTTACCGCACTCAAACCAGAGGGACCCACTGGAACGCAAACTATCGTACCTGTTGAACCAGTATACTGCCACATCATGCAAAGTGGAGCCCAAGAGACTGACTAGGTCACTTTGCACCATTTCATTGAAATACATATTGTTTTTGAATCTATGGTAGTTGCTTATTGCCTTTTCTCTCCTGTTTTCACCACCCACAGTGCTGCATTTTTATATCTTTGCATCTTCTGTGTTCTCTCTTACATGGGTGGGGTTTTAGAGCGTTTTAATAGTTATTTGTACATTGGTGTGCTAAAGTACATATATTTGCATAGAACCCTGATTGCACATTCCTTTATTTTGGATTGTTATACTTTGCTGTTTGGGTCACTTATGCATCACATTCACACCCCTCTGAGTGTATAGCCTTCCCTCGGCCCACAGTACCAAAAGGTGAAGGAGATATACAGCTTGGCTGTGCCTGTTTTACTTTTGTGATTGGGATCACTGTTGGTTGGTAGAAGTGTGGGGGACTTAGCAGGTGGTTTAGCTCAGAAGTCTTTTTGTCACACTACTTCTATGCTCAAGCACATTATGATCACACCAACTAAGTAACTCAACTACAGCAGTTGAATAACACTTCCCAACAGACATCAAACATTGGAACGCTCCATCACCAAATCAATTTACAATGGCCAATGTATCCTAGCACCAAATGCACACAGGTTTCCCCTCTGGTCAGGTGCATCTTTGCTCTTGACACAAAACATCTAGAAATAGACCCACGTGCAGAGCTTAGGGAACTTCATGTCTGCACAAATCAGGACAACAGCAAAGCAATGTTTCATGTTCCCTCTTTGCCCTCTAACCTAATACCTTCTCTTTCTTTCAGACATGTGACATAACTCCCAGGAACATAGCATGATATGGCAAAATAACACAACATATATTGACTCAGCCATCAGGGGCATGTTTTCTTTCAGTGGCAATACCGCCATTCTAGGCAAAGTTAAATATATGCGCTTTACATGATAGATACTGGCATGTATTGCCACAGACAGTAATGTTTCTTACAGCAGTATTAATTCCATTATGTATTAAGCCAACATGAGTTTGTTTTTACTTGGAAATACCAGCATATATAGGCACAGGCATCATGAACTTGTCTTATGGGCAAAGCCAACATGAGTGAGTTTTTATGTGGGGACACTGGCACATATTGGTACATCCAAGCTGAAAATGTCTTCTTATAATGACATGGGGAGAGGGGGTAAAACTAGCAACTTTGGGTTTTTACAAGGGAATACTGGCACATAGTGGACAGCCAGCGTGGCCTTGTTTTCATTAACATGCTCTTACTGGCCAGGATGATAGCTGAGGGGCGCCATGCTTGTCTTGGAAACATGACAACACTGAGCAGCATGGGTTCTATTCCAAGTCCAGTGCGTAGGAGGTGGACACCGGCATTACACATAATATAAAAAAACAATTTAATGTTTTTTGTGTGTGGGAATACAACTATATATTGGAACAGTCAACAGGAACTTGTCTGCTTACAGCTGTATTTGTTGTATGTATTTTCATTTCAAGTTGTTTATTTACTTTTCAATACAACTGTTATGAATAATTAAATAATGTACAATTCTGCAAACATTATTGTCCCCAGTAAAATACACATCAAACCCATAGGTCTCTCACCTGAGTCTAGAAGAGCTGAGGATGTGGATTAGATATCTTATTTAACCAGGCTGGAAGAGGGGTGATCTCCTAGATGAAAATAGAATCCCCCTGAGACTCCCCAGGCGACCCGGCAATAAGCTTGATCCCCGGGAGAGTCCCAGGGAAACCCTCACGGGGAATAAAACCCTGAGGAGCTGCTTGAGTACGTAGGCTCCTTGGAAGGTCCCAGTGATCAAGATGTATTTACCCGGGAGTCTGATGTAGAACGGGATTGGCTTTAGAATTTCTGATCCTGACCGGTGATGTCAGAATGACTGGTGATATGTGGGAATTTTCCTAAGGTCACAGAGAGCTGAGAGCACCCTGCTGAAATGTTGTGTGGTGGCATGGGGGCCTCATTATAATGGACTCACAATAAAGGATTTGAACCGGAGAACAGTGTTCTGTCTCACAGTATTATGGGGAAAGCCAACATGTGTGTTTTCATACATGGTAATACTCAAATACCTAGGCACAACCAACTTGAAAATATTGTATTACTCTGGGAGAATACTGGCATATATTGTAGGCAAAGGCATCATGAAAATGACTTGCAAAATGTCCCTCTGTACTGTTGGTGAATTTGTATCTGTTGTATTCTTACAATCCAACCACTCGGTTGTCCAGCCCAGGCCCTTTTTGATGGAGGCCGGGGGGCCCGAGGGGCAGGCCAACTGACTGGGCCTCTTGGGGGCCGACCCGCTGCTTTGAGTCACTGGAGGCTGTCATGTGGTAAGGCGCTATGAAGAGGGTGGTCGCCAGCTATGCGGGCCCTAGCGACCATCCGGGTGGGGAGCAAAGTGGGGGGAGGCGGGCCAACAGTCACAACAGGAATACCGGGGGCGCTGCTCTGGAGCTCTTAACGCGCAGCCCCACCTGTACACTCTGCGGGAGTACTGCGTTGCTGGAAATTGATTTGGCAGCCGCTGAGCCTAGTGGAAGCGACCCCAACCGTCTCCCTGCCTCCACCTCAGGAGCAAATTGGGCGGGAATCCCAGCAGACCCTCAAAAACACCTTGAAAGGGAAGGCCACCAATCATCTCCTTTATGGCCCGGCTAGACCCACGGACACCAGACCAGTCGCTGCGGATGGCTCAGCTGAAACTCTTCCACCCCGCTGCACCGGGGACCCACCTTCTTGTGCTTATTTTGTCCCACTGGTCTCCAACCGGTGTGCGGGCCTAACGTGGGTGACCCCCGGGCTGTGTAGCTGCAACCAACGCCAGGGGCCCCCACACCGAAAGGCCAGCACTGCCCACGATGTTGTGTCGCGGCGGTGGAGTCACTGGCCCAGTTCCACCAGTCTGGGAGCGGGAGGGCTCCCACCCACCAGGAGGTCGCTGCAGTGCAATCCCCCTGCTGCAGTGGGAAGGTATAGGAGGAGCAAATAACTGGAGCGGGCCTCTCCCGCCCTTGGCCCTGGCTCCCACTTAACAGTTCAGGAGTAGGCAGGGACACTCCTGCGCCGGCTGCACTGCACTTCCACACGGCCGCTCATCTGTCAGCTAGAGCGCCGCAACACTGTCCTGTACGGCGGGTGGCACCTCACGTTCTCTTCTCAGGCTGCTCCGACTGCACTTCAGACGGACCCCCGACGCCTGCCTGGGCGCCCGCCCAGGGGGCCTGGAGGCATGGGGGGTAAGCCCCTCACCCGGCGCCACATGCGGCTGACAAGCCGTGCACAGCCCGCGTCGTCAGGCTGCTTCGGCCAGGCCCAACACCCGTCCCGCAGCTCTGGAGCTCTGCCTCCTATTCCGCTGGGTCGAATCTTCAACAATTCGGAGGCTAGAAGAGCCAGAGTTGGACCACCAGTCGCACCGGGGCAAGGACGACTGTGGGGGGGTTCAGAACTCACTCCTGGGAGCCTGGGGGAGGGGAGGGCTCAGAACCCAATTACATGGCTCAGAGGAGGAACTCGACTGCGATACTTCAGTCCATCTCAGCGCCCCCTGGTGGTCCTCTCGACACCATGATATTTTATTGTTTTTTTTGTTTGAATTCTGTGAATTTCCTGCAATAAATGTGAACCTACAAATCCCAGAATGCAAAGTGAAGTTCAAAAAGTGGATTAAGGGATGACATAGGACCATTTAACACCTCTCAGAGAGTAGACCCTCCTCTAAGAAAACTGCATCACTCATTGACACTCCAGCAAAAAAGCCTATAGATGCTTTATACTGTTGACTAATGTCACTGGCACAAAGTTTTATGCATGCACTATATACCGTTAAGAACTAGTTGAGCCATTGAGAGATAACTGCACAGAAATCCTTCTAACTTGTGTCAAATTAAAAGCTGGAATGGAAGACGATGGACTCTAGTGGCAAGTGGCAGAATTACAAACTGAAGAACAAGGAAAGCTGGGGTTAAGTGCCAACGTCACTACACGACCAAGCTACCTAATCCAGGGTAAACCACTTTACGCCATTGTGCCCTATTTTCCTAAGCAGCCAAGACTGGAATAACCTAGAAGTGTTTATTTTAAGTCTACACTACACAAAACTTATTAAACTACAGTACTACTTGGTGAATAATAATAATCAATTTTATTTTATTTATTTATACATTTATAGCAGCGCACGCAGCCCAGGGGCATTTAGGTGCTTGTTACTGTGTCCAGGGGATGAAGTAGTGCAGTGTTGATCAGTTAGAAAGATGGGTTTTCAGCTTCTTTCTGAAGGTCAGGTAAGAAAGTTCATCTCGCAGATGGGGAGGAAGGTTGTTCCAGAGGGTGGCAGCATGAACTGGGAAGCTTACACCTCCTGCACTTTTGCGGTTGTATCTCAGGGTCTCCAGGCAGTTGTTGTAGGCCAGGTGCTGAGGTCTTGAGGGGGCATGTCTTTTGAACTTTTGGTTAAGGTATGTTGGTGCTTGCCTAGCTAGGCATTGTTCATTGATAGAAAGTGTTTTGAATTGTATTCTTTCCCTGACTGGGAGCCAGTGGAGGGATCTCTGTGTTTCAGATACGTGGTCATGCTTGCACAAGTCACTGGCTGTTCGGAGGGCATTGTTTTGGACTACTTGCAGGGTTTTTTTGCAGTTTGTTCAAGTTTTTCTCTGAGGTGCCACAAGGTAAGGAGTTACAGTAGTCCAGTTTTGAACCAAAAAGAGCTCGGGCAATGTTGGTGCAGGTTGTCGGGGGAAAGGAATGGTTTGCTGTGTAAGAGGATTCAATTCAGCACTACAGCCAAGTTAACGCCTAGTCTAGAATACTGAATGAAAACCCTTATTGATATATCTTTAGGTCCAGTTCATGCGTTCTGGATGACTACCCTTGTATAACACCCCTCTCTTGGAATCCCCCTGACCCCACTGAGCCAAGAAGTAGTTCTGTTTTGCAAGTTTAAAAGGTTTATTTGATAAATTAAAATATATATATCACACTTTATAATAAATTAATACTTGAATAGCACACTTAATCTGATATGATAAAGATTAACAACGGAGAATCTGGCACTAGCACACTTCTTTATAATGACTGATGAGTTGACATGAATGGATAAGGTAGCACACTGGTAAATAGGAACAAAAGTATAATGTGGTAGAGGATGCTTTATGTAAGCTCAGGTGGATGCAATATTCAATGAATGCAGTACAGAAAATACGCAATATGATTTCAACCAAACAATGTAATCACTTTTCTCTGGCTATTCACTCCCCCCCTCTTTATGCAATGCAAGGAAATGGGAGGAACGCACACAGTTCTCAAAGATGCAATCAATGTAATCAGTCCACCCCAGCAAGCTTACACTACAGAAGACAGATAAGAGTTTTGAAAACACAGGCCCAAATGCTTTGATATGTGCTGGCAATGAATGAGAAATATGCTGGAAACGCTTTTAATTCCCTTTTAAAGGTTCAGGGTGAGTGGTATCTAGTTAATATTAGTCCAGGCTCCCACTAGCAATGATGCAGGAATGATTAGCAGGTTAAACGAATTTCTGGCAAATGGAAATCAGGCAGCAGCAGTTTTTTTACATGTGAAGAAATTGCAAATCGCGGCAAAATTCGCGGATGCGCCGAGCGCTATTAAAGAGGAACCGCAAGGACTATCTCTACCGTTTTGGGGTCCTAGGAAAGCCTGGGATCTCAGCTTCCAAATGAAAGTTATTGCAAGTCTCTAGCCCAAACGGTTGCGGAGATATGAGCAATTTAGTAAAGGTCGTTTTTGGTTTTGTAAATTTTAAACGCACACTTTTTCAAAATGATAAGTGACAAATTTTTGCAGCTAGAATGACAGGTGACAGCTAGGAGGCAGTTCTACTTAGGTTAAATAGATTGAATTAGATGAATTTAAACTAAGAGATGTGTTCTGAGTTTTGCTAAGTACTCACAAGAGATTTTGAGCAGGAAAGCGACTTGGTCACGGACTTCAGTCTGGTCAGGTCTCTCTGGGTACAGCACTGCTTTCTCTCTGGTCTGGTCTCTGCTAGGCACAGCACTGCTTTCTCTCTGGTCTGGTCTCTGCTAGGCACCGGTTCTTTGGGTCTCTCTGCTCTGGATAGATTGAAGTCTCTAGTTTGGCTTTCAGGAGGTTGATGAATTTGAAGTCTGGATCTCTGGATGTTGTATGGTCCGGCAGAGTGCGTTGCTGCAAATGGAATTCCAGGTCTCTATCTAAGTTTCAGTGGTCCATTTATATGTTCTCCAAGTGGGTGTGTGTGTTGCATCACTAGACTTGCCCCTCTCACTCGTCATTGGTCCAGCTTTCATCCCTTACTTGATTGGCGAACTGAACTGTGAGTCAGAGTGATGTCATTTTATGATCTCTTGAAACAACCTCCCTTATCATCTGTGCACCCAAATCTATATATGATCAAAATACATACTTCAGAGTTACACAGTTGTTTGAAATTACATATACATGGTGTGGCTGAATTTAGCCATGTCTCTGTACAAATCTGCTTTTTCTAGGAGCTTGCATTCAAAGAGTGTACATAATTGACTTTTTAAATGCTTTTTCAATTTCTGACATGGACCCAACTTTACATACATGTGCGCAGGGGGTAGGGACATTAACTGATGAAGTTTCAGATTTTTAACATGCACACATTTATAGTAATATCCACTTTTCCGCTAAAACCCCCCTGAACATACCACCGGTTCCTACCACGTCTTAAACTGTGGGCAGAAAAATCACAAGAATTATGGTATCATTTATAAAATGTTCACATGTCCGCACCATGAGTTATTAATCTTTTTCTAAACAATATCCTGGCTACAAAGGGGTGTGGTTTTCTCTCAGCACAAGGTAGAATACTGGTTTTTCCAGTTCTGCCAAGCCAGCTTGCTCTCACAGGCAGTGCCCCTCCCAGCTTCTTCAGGAGGAAGCCACTTTTTACGACGTCTGTAATAAAAACCTTTGCCTGAGTAAAGAGGGCTTTGTTCACTCTCTGGCAGAGCACAGGAAATTCAATTACCAGGTAGATGGCATATCCTTAGTGTGGGCAGCAAAAGGAACATTGGCCTGGGAACAGAGTTGTGACTCAAGTTTCATTCCTGATGGGGTTGTTGCTAGGCAAAATCAAGTTCCTTAAGCCAGACCTTCAGCTAACTGGCAGGTTTTTTTGTTGCTTTTTAACTTAACTTGCAATTTTACACATGCAGCTAGAATGCTGATTCTAAGTGCAAAACTATGACATTTCAACAGTTACAAAGGCATGTGACACCAAACATAGGTCACTCATTTAATCTAAACATTTTCGATTTTAGTGTCTTTAAATCCAGTGCAACTTAAACTGCTGCAATCATTTAGAGCGGCACAGCTCAGCCAGTCTTGTTATAAACCTTGTCTTATGATCTTCATTTCCCAGATTTTGTTAGGCACACAAAACTCCATTCTGCCAAATGTCTGCTGGTGTTCAGTAAATATTTTGCACATGTTGCAAAGTTTGAAATAGGCATTTTGGCTTGCCTTCAGAAAAACACACAGTGGGTTTTAAAACGCCGGCTTTTGGATAGTGGTGAGTACTGGTACTGCACCCATTTTTGGGATTTTCTTGGATTAATGCATTCTAAACAGGAATGGTTCTTACATGGTAGTAAATCCTTGCTTAACATTGTTTTGATGGGGCTCCTTACAGTAAGATGGTTATGTGGAACCCCACAAAAAGGGTTGAATCTTTAAAGTGGTCCAATGAGTCACGATTTCAGCAACTTTTTGACATCAGTAACAGTGGATTTTGTTAACAAAGACCTTTCTTTACACTGGTGGGTGGCAAGTTAGGTAACCATTTTGGTGTGCGCACAACTGCGCAGCTCTCCTGGATTCTGGGATGAAATGATGGGCGGCGACAGCGCATCCCCATCTTTACCCACGCCAATGATTTATTTTTGTTCTGGGGCAAAATGATGGGCAGCGACAGCTTAATCCCCACATTCACCCCGTCTAATGATTCCACATGGGTCAAAACCCTCCACAAACCCCCCCGCCCGACTGCGCTTTGACTTGAGTCGAGGGGGAGTCGGTTGCAAGGGAGGTTTTGAACCCTGGCGCTGGTATGTCCACATTATCTTCTTCCAATTCTGTAGATGGCACAGTTCAGCATCTTCCTCTCTATCCGGTCAGATCGATCAGTTCTCCTCGCCGGTCCTGATGGGAAGATTGGGCGGTACCCCGGGCCCGTTGCGTCTCTGCTCCCGGTCTCCGGATCGTCCTTCTTGGTCATCCTTCATGGTTTCATCTCTCCTAGGATGATAAAGCAAAAGCGGCAATATCTACTCATAGGCGATTTTTTCCACCACTGTTGAGATAGTGGGGCAGCATATGCATTTCATCATAATGAAATATTACATTCTTATTTTGAAAAAACAGTATCACTAGAGACAGTTTCATGTAAATCACAATATGTTAGAGACTAGATGTGGTATGTTTTATGATTGGAACTGAATTAGTCTGATACAGTACCCGCTAGGATTCCAGAGGATTCCTCCAGTTGTTGCAGAGTGTGCCTGGGATGGCAACATTTCAACTGGTTTATGTGGACCCACTTGTCTTCCCCCTCTGCCGAACCGCCTTTGGGGATGCAGATCTTGTAGGCCACAGGGGAGATCTTATCGACGATCTCAAAGGGTCCCTTCCATGTAGGCAAAAATTTGCGCTGCTTGGCCTGGTTCCTTTGGAAGTTGTATAGATAGACCCGGTCTCCCACCTGATATTCCTTCCTGGAAGTTTTCAGGTCATAATGGGTCTTCATGCTATCAGCCGATCTTTCTAGATTCCGCTGAGCATAAGCAAAAGCATGTTGGAGGTGTTTCCTTAAATTCTCTACATACTCATGAGTAGTGGAGGCATTTATCAGTGTCTGCTCTTGGGTCCTATAGAGCAAATGCTGAGGAAGCACCATCTTGCGCCCAGTCATCAACTCAAATGGTGACATTTTGGTTGCAGATGAAGGGGTAGATCTGATGGCCATTAGGACCAGAGGTAATCGGATATCCCAACTTGGCCCAGAATCTGCCACAAACTTCTTTAATATGCTCACAATTGTCCGGTTATATCTCTCTACTGCCCCAGAAGAAGCTGGTCTATAAGCAATATGCAGCTTTCTCTTGACCCCCAGTATCTCCCACATCTTTGTCATTACTTCACTGGTGAAGTGGCTACCTCTGTCTGACTCAATCCTTTGAGGTAGACCAAAACGGGAAAAGATGTGGTTAATCATCAAGGCAGCTGCAGTTTCTGCCTTGCAATTTGGGGCTGGGAGACATTCCACCCACTTGGTAAACAAGCATGTCACGGTCAACATGTACTTATTCCCCCTAGCCGAGCGAATCACAGGGCCTACAAAGTCGATTTGTAAATCTGACCATGGCAGTGTCATTCCCCTCTTTTGTAAAGGCGCCCGGTGTGTGAGGGATGATGGCTGAAATTGTGCACACACAAGGCAACCCTTCAGGTACTGGTCGAGGTCCTGCCCCATGTGTGGCCAGTATGCAACCTCTCTTAAGATTTCCAATGTTGTGTGAAACCCCCTATGACCGGCGGTGGCCGCATCATGGGCGTGACTTAACATCAGGCTTCGGAATGAGGTAGGAACCACCCACTGATCGTGGCCAGCTTTGGATTTCCTTACCAACAAACCGTCTTGGATCCGGAACATTTTTGGACATTTCATCAACACTCTTAGGTCCTCTTTCCCAATGTAATCGGTATCCGTCAGGGGAAAGTTCTCAGGGTCCTCAAGGTGCTGGTAAAATTTACCAATTATTGGATCCCCCTTCTGAGCGGTGATCAAATCAGCATCAGGGGTCTCCTTACTCCATTGTGCCATTGAGAGGTCGTTGTGAGCATTTGTCTGGGACCTAGTGATAGCAGTGACCTGGATTTCCCCCAAAAGGGACTCAATCTCAATTAGATTCCCTTGGATGGCTCCGGTTTTGGCCAGCTGATCAGCTAAGTCATTTCCAGTTTTGTCTGGTCCCTCTACTTTGGAATGACCCTTGATCTTTTTCCAATAGATGGTCATCTCATTCGAGTTGACCAGATCATCAATGTTTTGGATCAACTTCCAATGTTTCAAGGGTTTGTTGTTAGCACATAACATGCCTCTGGTTTTCCAATTAACCAGGTGTTCCACGAACCCGTTCCGTACATAATCCGAATCTGTGATTATGACCAGTTTGTGGAGTTGATGCTGGACAGCGGTGAGGATGGCCTGATGCACTGCCATCAATTCTGCCACCTGACTACTTCGGGGACCAATTTTGTATCCAGCGGAGGGTTCTGGGGACTCATTCACCCATGCATTCCCTACGCCGGCCACCAGTTCTTTCTCCCCGTTGTTGTCAACATGGTAAGAGCATCCATCCACATACACAGTGGGCATTCCCACACACTTGTCTTCTTCAAAGACTTTGTGGGGGGAATTAAGGTATGCCTCCATGTTGTCCTTTATTTTTAGACTTTCGTCCTCGAGACAGTTTTCTCTGGCACAATCATGCAAGTCAGCCAGACCTTGCGCGAGGGGACTCTTCTTGTTTTGGCCATATCGGACCTCCACAGGAAAGCCTTGCATTGACAGAATCCAGGAAGTAATTCGGGAATTACTCACATTTCCGGCCCGGATTCTGTCACTTTGGAGATATTGCAGAGGCTGGTGTGGAGTCTCCACTATGATGTGTTCCCCCTGGATAAACGGGCGGTAATTCTTCAATGCCCACACCGTTGCCAGGAGTGCCTTCTCACAATCGTTGAATTTTTCCTCCACAGAGGATAAAGTTTTGCTCGCATAGGAGATTACTTTATTGACCTTGTCATGCTTTTGATATAATACTGCCGTCAAGCACGTATTAGAGAACCCCGTCTCCAGGAAGAACTCCTTGTTTCTGACAGGGTAAGCTAGGCAAGGCGCTTGTGAGAGGCTTCTTTTGAGTTGTTTTACTGCCTCGGCTTGTTCTGGACCCCATTCCCACTTGACCCCCCCCTTCAGGAGATGAATCAGGGGTCTGGTGATCTCTGCGTAGCCCTCAATGAACTTTCTGCTGTAATTAGTCAGTCCAAGGAGGCTCCTTAATTCTCGCAGAGTTGTGGGGTCTTTCAGTTTCTGAAGTGCTTCCACTTTCTTTTCCTGGGGACAGAGACCCTGAGGAGTAATCTCATGCCCCAAGAAATTAACACGGGTTCTACACCACTGTGCTTTCTGAAAGGAAAGTTTTGCTCCGGCGGCCCTCAACTGTGTCAGAACATAACGGATCTCCGCTATGTGTTCCTCCACAGATGAACTTTTGATGAGGACATCATCTACATAAGCCAGGTTACCCCTTGCACCCAAGTCGGGCATGGCCTTGTGTAGAAAAATGTTGAATTCATTGCCGGAGTTGAGGTATCCGAAGGGAGTCCGGGTCCATGTGTACTGCTGGCCCCCAAAGGTAAAAGCCAGTTTGTATTGGTCCTCCCTGCTGACAGGCACGGTCCAGTATCCATTGGTCAGGTCTATTGCAGTGAATACCTGTGACCCCTGAATCTGGGCCAGCCCTTGGTCAATGTAGGGCAGAGGCCATCGGGAAGTATGGACCCGTTTGTTGAGCTCCCTAAGGTCGGCGCAGAGTCTCCACTGGCCGTTTGGCTTCAATATTCCCAGCACCGGATTATTGAAGGTGCTGTGGACTGGACGGATTATTCCCCGGGACTCAAGGTTCTTAATTATTTCAGTAAGGGACTCCATTGATGCGAGAGGCAAGCGATATTGCTTCACAAACACTGGAGTCATGCCAGGGTCCGTGGGGATTGTTGTGGTGTGGATGTCGGTGCGACCACAGTCATATGAGTCTACCGCAAAGAGATCTTGGAAATCCAAGAAAACTTGTTTCAACTTTTGCTTTTGTTCCAGAGTCACACAGGCGTCAGCTAGGTTGACTCTCTCTTCCACCATCTGCCTGAAACCTGGAAAGACTTCTGGTTTGGCTATCTCCGCGGCCTCCTCCAGCTGGGTGGAGAAGTCCCTGGTCAGAGTGCTGATTTGGACCGGAGGCTTCAGGTGGGAAAGGCAGCCCTCATGGACTTGGAAAATCACCTCATCCCTCCTGAAGTCACACGTCACATCTTCCTTACCATAGGGGCAGGAAGTGTACACCAGGAAGTTCCCCCCATGCCGGGTGAAAATCCTGTCTGGTGTTGTATTGTCCTCACTGTCACTGTCAACACAGTCCTTGGGGATTGGTCCTAACAGTTCATTCACAAGATCAATGGAGAAGTGTCGGTCATCAACCGCCATTCCAATAATGGTGCCTGCGGCTAGAGTAATACTCTTTAAGTCGCTGTTATCCACCTCTATTAGAATGGTGTCATGTTCTATGTTGACTAATGGAGTTGGGTTTACCCCCAACCCTTGCTGTTGGAGAGAAGCATTTAGATGTATGTAAGCATCAGGGTTTTTCAACTCTTGTCCCCTTTTAACTTTCACTTCCAGGGAGAATTGTCGTGTCCTTTCTGGGATGGTGACTTCCTCTTTAACCTGAATTTCAACTGCATAAGGTAGCAATTGAGCTGACCTAAATGCTTTTTCTGGATCATCAAAGCCCATGGGATTATCCGCTAATCGGGACCAAGCTTTGAAGTTTATTAGGTCCAAACTAATGGCAAAGCGATTGAGAATGTCACTGCCTAAGTAAAAGGCGGCAGTGACGTCTCGCACGACCCAACAATTATGGACTATGCTCTTGTTGCCAATGGAGATTTTGAGCATACACCTGCTTGGCAGGAGATGTTTTGAATTGGGTGCTTCCAGGTCCATTTCCCACTTGTCTATCAGTTTGAAGGTGGGAATGGCTGGATCTTTTGGGAGTTGGCGAAACATGGCTTCGCTGATGAAGCTCTTACCATTGTTCACGCACACTCGAGCGAGAACAGAGTCCTTCCCATCATTTAACTGAACAGGAATGAACAACTGCTCTCCAATTTGCTGAATATCAGCCAGGCTTTGAACTGATTTCACATCTTTCTGGACTATAGGAGTGGGAGTTTCTGATTGTGGATTAGTATGGAATTTCAGAGTGTTTCCTTCCAGTGTGGAATACCACTTTAGACTGGACGGAAGGTTGATTTTCAGAAATAGAGAGGACCCCCCATCACCAGTCTGTTGTCCTACTGCTATTACTGTCACGTCTGGAATTTGGTTGTTCTGGAAGTGAAATTCTACTTGGTCAGATTTTTGTTCAACCATGTGGCATGTGCCGTTTAAACTAACATGGTTGACACTCTGTTTTAATTTTATGGGTCGGCTAGTCTGAGTCCAGAGGACCTTGTTTACGCAGTCTATTAGGGGTGACAACCTTCTCAGGAGGTCATTCCCTAGTAAACAAGGGGTGCCCTCTGGGGTCACAACTATGACCGGGTGTTTCAACTTGTGTCGCCCGATCTTCATGTCCAAGTCTGCAGTCCCCTCAACGGGAATTTCCTTCCCGTCAAAGTTCTGTAGTTGTCCGGGAAGAGAGGTGAGAGGAATTTGGTAATTCTCTCCCCTTCCTGCATTCAGTTCGTCAAAGGCCCTTCTGGACAGAAGGGTAGCTTGAGATCCAGTGTCCACCAGTGCCGAGATTGTACCCTGCCCCTGTACTTGTACCGGGGCATAATATCTTCCCTCCTTCTCCTCAAGGGGGCACAGATAATGTACATTTTTGGACAACTGGTGGGCTAATTTTCTGGTTTTGGACCTCGCTAGCGAAGGGATTTGGGCAGAATCTCGTGGAGAGCCTTGGGAATCTGAAAGAAAAATTTTGCAACTGGAGATCAGAGCCATTGTGGGTTCCCCTGGCTCCGTTTCTGGGCCGCCCCCCCCTTTTTGGAGGCAGTCCCCAGGATGGGTTTGAACCAGGGGATTTTCTTGCTGTTGGTTCTGGGATGAGATGGTGGGCGGCGGTAGCTCAGTCTCCACATCTCCCCAGTCTGGATTTGCATCCCTAGGGACCTATTTTTCTTTGGGAGGAGTTACCCCCTCTCTGAAGGAGAATATCCTTTTCCCAGGATCCCCTGAGGATCCCTCTCCCTCAAATTGGAAGATCTGTACCTCCTCCTCAAACTGAGTCTGTTTGGGTCTTTTGTTTCTCCTACTCCCCCTCTGCTCCTTAGGGGGCAGACTTTCAGGGGCAAGAGATTTTGTTTCCGGTTCCTGGGTTTCCAGGGGCTGTTTACAAGTGAGGAAGGAAGCTTCCTCCAAGGCTTTACACCCCCCTTCCCTTTGTGCCTCCTCCCTGGGAACCGGTGAGTTATCGAGGTGCTGCCCCCGTCATTGTTCTGGAGCACCAGGTCCAGAGTTGGGTGCGTTCTGCGCCGGCATGCTGATCTGAGGGTTCTGCTGCGCCCTCAGTATATGACCCATATCCCGTGCCATGTTTTGAACCTGGCGCTCTAACTGGGAAACCCGCTCAGGCTGATACGGGGCCCTGTTTTCTCCCCTGGGCTGATCCCGGGAAGGGTAGCTGTCCCTCCTCTGGTAATACCCCGGGTTGGGAAGATTTGGGTACCCCTCCACCCTTGGCCTCCCCTCTCCCGGATTCAGAGGTCTGGGCTCAGGGAATTGAGGAAAGAAGGATGGATGATTTTGGGGTTGGAAGTCGGGTGGATATCTGGGGAAAAAGTTCTGCCCAGGGTTTGGTAAATTTCTGCCCTCCGGTGGGAAGTTTGGAGGGAAGTTCCCTGGGTTAGGTGCTTGGCCGGATCCCCCCCCTTGGGCTGGAGGAGTCCACACATAACCCAGGATGGGTCTGTTACCTTTGTAGCGAGGACTTACATAGTCAGGAGAGCGAGGGACCCCATTTGTGGGGCTGCCTCCCTGGCTCCCTGTCTGTGACTGGCCCGAGGACCTTCTGGGCCTAGCATTATTAGGTGCAGGTAGGTTTTTAGGCCCCCCCATCTCCAAATCCAAAACGGGGGTGACCTTTACCTCTGCCACCTTGGCAGCAGCAGGGGTGCTGTTGGCTTTGGGGTTTTTCTGGGCATTGCTTTGATTTTCTATGGGCTTCTGCACCTCATAGATCCGGGTAGCCTGTTCAATGACCCAGTCTAAAGATCTTTTCTCGTGAAAATCCCTCACGAGCTGGGTCATGATATATTTGGGCAAGGCATGGAAAAACGTGTTGATAAATTCACGGCTATCCGTGCGCACCCTTCTTGTGGTCTGTGCAAAAGCCCGCTTTAACTCCTGCACAAATTCTTGTGGGGCCTGATCCTCCCCACATTGCAAATTGTAGGCTGCCTTGCGAGCCTCTTGAGGATTTCTGTGAACAGAAAAATGTTTCAGGATGGCCGCCTTATAGGTGGACCATCTTGAATGATTTTGGTCCTCCAGCCCTGCAAAGAAACTGGAGTATTCCGGGGAGAAGGTCCACTTTACATATTGAATACAGCTTTGGCTGTCCTTCAAATGGAAAGTCTCCATCATTTGTTCAAACAACTCTAAGTGCTCCCAAACAGAATACTTAGAGTTCTTATGGTAAGGCGTGATGACGCTCCTGATCGCCTTAATCTGCTTTAAGGGGTCCTTAAGCAAGGCTCTTTTTGCCTTATTGGCCTTTTTGGTTCGGGTAACCCTTGTCCATTCTTCGTCGGACTCAGAGGCACTGCTCCCAGAGGTTCCCGTCTGTTCTTCCAGGTTTTCCCGGATTCTGCGAGCCTGGGAATGGCTGGCAGAATGTGGGGACCTGGTCTCCTGTGTCCTGCGCAGTTCAGAGGAGTCTTCAGATTCCTCCTTGCTGCCAGGATTTGATGGGTACCCCCTCCACTGACCTAACTGGGCAGAGGTTTTCAGGATGCCCTTAATGGGCCTACTCTCCTGGGGTTCCCCATTGAACTGTACTGTACTTGGGTGCCCATACCCGGATGCCCACCCCTCCATTCCTGGATGGTACTGGCCTATGAGCCCCATACTCTTAGCTGGATAGTAATCTGCCATCCCTGTGGCCCTGTGCTCATGTGCGCCAGGGGACACGGGGGTGGTAGAGTCCAGGGACTGGGGAAGATGAAGGCCCCTGGTGTTAGGGCTCCTGCGGTTATGGTCAGGAGTCTCTCTTTCCCAGCGGACCTCATCTCTATCCGCCCCTGCTCCCTGTTGCAATGCAAGAGCCTGCATTTGTGCTTTCAGTTCCTCTGTTAAGGCCTTACTCGACTCTATCAGTTTCTCCTGCATCGCTACCTGCTGTTGGAGCCTATCATTGTGTTGACAGAGGGCCTCATTTTCCCTCTGTGCTTCCTGGTTGGTCCTGGAGAACTGGGCCAGTCTTTGCTGCAGGAGGGTTACCTCCTGAGCAAGGTCCCTATTGGCCTGCTCCTTTCTTGCTAGAGCATCCTCCACCCTTCTGGTGTGCTCTACCAAGTTCTGGTTTTCTTTTTGGAGGTCACCCAGCCCCTGGTGGGCCAGGTGATTTTCTTCCATTTTCCTTTTTAAATGGCAGGCTTCCTGGCCTAAGGCGTCTCTTTCCTGACTAAGAGCCTGCATTTGTGCCGCCAGGTCGTCCCTCTGCCTTTGAAGGGCACCAGCTTTCTGGCGTTCTTCATCAAACTCTGCCTGGGTATCCAGGTCTTTCAAGATCAGCTTGTTGCTCTCTACCTTCACTCTATCTAGATGACTTTGCAGGGTGGCTACCTGCTCCGTGCATGCCCTGTTAAAGTCTAACTGTTGCTCCAGCTTTTTCTGGCTTTGCAGTAGGGAGTCCAACCCTTCTTGGTGTTCCTTCTGCAAGGCCAGAAATCTGGTATCCTGTTCTGACTTTTCCTTTTGCAGCACATCCATATCCTCCTTCATTTTAGTGATGTACAGTCTGCTGTCATTTTCTGACTCCTGGCTCCTCTGCAGCCTCTGCTCAGAAGAGGCCAGGTCAGATTGGACCTTCTCTAACACCATCTGTTGCCTATTTGCCAGATTTTGGCTTTCAGCACATCTATCCTGCATGTCTCCCATATATAGGTACAGGTATGCTGCTATCCTGGCGACCTTATTGTGTTCCTCTTTGGCTTTAGGAGCCATATATAGTTCACTCAGGGCCACATGTAAGGGACCCTGATCTCTATATATATCTGACCCTGTTTCAGTGACCTGTTGTGTGATGGCCTGCAACCACACATCCTGGCCCTGTTCGGTCCATTCACCTCTCACAAATAGCTTATGCAAGAGGTGCTCTCTGGCTATTTTCATGTCTACTAAGGTCGTCATTCTAGAGATTGGTCTCTGTCCTGACTTACAGAAGTTAGTATTTTATTTTTGCAGAACAGAACTTTTCTTGGAGTGTCCCTTTTGAGGAATGCTTCACAGCGTAATGCAGCGTGGTGATCCGACCGGATGTATGTATCCCGTCAGTTAGCACACTGTATTAAGCTGCACAAATGGTAAATCTAACCCAACGTCTCGGCTCGAGCCCCCACTTTGTAAGAGGATTCAATTCAGCACTACAGCCAAGTTAACGCCTAGTCTAGAATACTGAATGAAAACCCTTATTGATATATCTTTAGGTCCAGTTCATGCGTTCTGGATGACTACCCTTGTATAACACCCCTCTCTTGGAATCCCCCTGACCCCACTGAGCCAAGAAGTAGTTCTGTTTTGCAAGTTTAAAAGGTTTATTTGATAAATTAAAATATATATATCACACTTTATAATAAATTAATACTTGAATAGCACACTTAATCTGATATGATAAAGATTAACAACGGAGAATCTGGCACTAGCACACTTCTTTATAATGACTGATGAGTTGACATGAATGGATAAGGTAGCACACTGGTAAATAGGAACAAAAGTATAATGTGGTAGAGGATGCTTTATGTAAGCTCAGGTGGATGCAATATTCAATGAATGCAGTACAGAAAATACGCAATATGATTTCAACCAAACAATGTAATCACTTTTCTCTGGCTATTCACTCCCCCCCTCTTTATGCAATGCAAGGAAATGGGAGGAACGCACACAGTTCTCAAAGATGCAATCAATGTAATCAGTCCACCCCAGCAAGCTTACACTACAGAAGACAGATAAGAGTTTTGAAAACACAGGCCCAAATGCTTTGATATGTGCTGGCAATGAATGAGAAATATGCTGGAAACGCTTTTAATTCCCTTTTAAAGGTTCAGGGTGAGTGGTATCTAGTTAATATTAGTCCAGGCTCCCACTAGCAATGATGCAGGAATGATTAGCAGGTTAAACGAATTTCTGGCAAATGGAAATCAGGCAGCAGCAGTTTTTTTACATGTGAAGAAATTGCAAATCGCGGCAAAATTCGCGGATGCGCCGAGCGCTATTAAAGAGGAACCGCAAGGACTATCTCTACCGTTTTGGGGTCCTAGGAAAGCCTGGGATCTCAGCTTCCAAATGAAAGTTATTGCAAGTCAGCTAGAATGACAGGTGACAGCTAGGAGGCAGTTCTACTTAGGTTAAATAGATTGAATTAGATGAATTTAAACTAAGAGATGTTTTCTGAGTTTTGCTAAGTACTCACAAGAGATTTTGAGCAGGAAAGCGACTTGGTCACGGACTTCAGTCTGGTCAGGTCTCTCTGGGTACAGCACTGCTTTCTCTCTGGTCTGGTCTCTGCTAGGCACAGCACTGCTTTCTCTCTGGTCTGGTCTCTGCTAGGCACCGGTTCTTTGGGTCTCTCTGCTCTGGATAGATTGAAGTCTCTAGTTTGGCTTTCAGGAGGTTGATGAATTTGAAGTCTGGATCTCTGGATGTTGTATGGTCCGGCAGAGTGCGTTGCTGCAAATGGAATTCCAGGTCTCTATCTAAGTTTCAGTGGTCCATTTATATGTTCTCCAAGTGGGTGTGTGTGTTGCATCACTAGACTTGCCCCTCTCACTCGTCATTGGTCCAGCTTTCATCCCTTACTTGATTGGCGAACTGAACTGTGAGTCAGAGTGATGTCATTTTATGATCTCTTGAAACAACCTCCCTTATCATCTGTGCACCCAAATCTATATATGATCAAAATACATACTTCAGAGTTACACAGTTGTTTGAAATTACATATACATGGTGTGGCTGAATTTAGCCATGTCTCTGTACAAATCTGCTTTTTCTAGGAGCTTGCATTCAAAGAGTGTACATAATTGACTTTTTAACTGCTTTTTCAATTTCTGACATGGACCCAACTTTACATACATGTGCGCAGGGGGTAGGGACATTAACTGATGAAGTTTCAGATTTTTAACATGCACACATTTATAGTAATATCCACTTTTCCGCTAAAACCCCCCTGAACATACCACCGGTTCCTACCACGTCTTAAACTGTGGGCAGAAAAATCACAAGAATTATGGTATCATTTATAAAATGTTCACATGTCCGCACCATGAGTTATTAATCTTTTTCTAAACAATATCCTGGCTACAAAGGGGTGTGGTTTTCTCTCAGCACAAGGTAGAATACTGGTTTTTCCAGTTCTGCCAAGCCAGCTTGCTCTCACAGGCAGTGCCCCTCCCAGCTTCTTCAGGAGGAAGCCACTTTTTACGACGTCTGTAATAAAAACCTTTGCCTGAGTAAAGAGGGCTTTGTTCACTCTCTGGCAGAGCACAGGAAATTCAATTACCAGGTAGATGGCATATCCTTAGTGTGGGCAGCAAAAGGAACATTGGCCTGGGAACAGAGTTGTGACTCAAGTTTCATTCCTGATGGGGTTGTTGCTAGGCAAAATCAAGTTCCTTAAGCCAGACCTTCAGCTAACTGGCAGGTTTTTTTGTTGCTTTTTAACTTAACTTGCAATTTTACACATGCAGCTAGAATGCTGATTCTAAGTGCAAAACTATGACATTTCAACAGTTACAAAGGCATGTGACACCAAACATAGGTCACTCATTTAATCTAAACATTTTCGATTTTAGTGTCTTTAAATCCAGTGCAACTTAAACTGCTGCAATCATTTAGAGTGGCACAGCTCAGCCAGTCTTGTTATAAACCTTGTCTTATGATCTTCATTTCCCAGATTTTGTTAGGCACACAAAACTCCATTCTGCCAAATTTCTGCTGGTGTTCAGTAAATATTTTGCACATGTTGCAAAGTTTGAAATAGGCATTTTGGCTTGCCTTCAGAAAAACACACAGTGGGTTTTAAAACGCCGGCTTTTGGATAGTGGTGAGTACTGGTACTGCACCCATTTTTGGGATTTTCTTGGATTAATGCATTCTAAACAGGAATGGTTCTTACATGGTAGTAAATCCTTGCTTAACATTGTTTTGATGGGGCTCCTTACAGTAAGATGGTTATGTGGAACCCCACAAAAAGGGTTGAATCTTTAAAGTGGTCCAATGAGTCACGATTTCAGCAACTTTTTGACATCAGTAACAGTGGATTTTGTTAACAAAGACCTTTCTTTACACTGGTGGGTGGCAAGTTAGGTAACCATTTTGGTGTGCGCACAACTGCGCAGCTCTCCTGGATTCTGGGATGAAATGATGGGCGGCGACAGCGCATCCCCATCTTTACCCACTCCAATGATTTATTTTTGTTCTGGGGCAAAATGATGGGCAGCGACAGCTTAATCCCCACATTCACCCCGTCTAATGATTCCACATGGGTCAAAACCCTCCACAGCTGGCATTGATCAGCTTGGTAGAGCATGCCGAAGTGGAAGCGATGTGAGTCACCTGCCGTGACATGTTGAGCGGAGCATCCAGGTAGACCCCCAAGGTTTTTACAGCAGATACCACAGGGATGTTGTGGTCATCAATGTTGAAGGAGTTGAAGGACTTTTCAAGCTTGGCAAGTCGTGCTGGGGAGCTGATGATAAAGAGTTCTGTCTTATCATCGTTTACGCAGAGGCTGTACATTTCCATCCATGGTTGAATGGTTTTGTAGATAGTGTTAACCTTGGCTGTGTCCTGGGAGTGCTTGTCTGATAAGGGGATGAGGATTTGGTTGTCGTCAGCATAGTTTGTGTAAGACGTGCTGAGGGAGTCAAGGAGGTCGAAGAAGGGCTTAGTGTAGAATTGTACAGAGTGTATGAGACACAAGAGACCTGGGGTACACCGCAAGTGATGGGGGTCAGGGATGGACAGTGTATCGCCGGCAAATACTCTTGATGTTCTGTTAGACAGGAAAGATGCAATCCATTTTGTGGCTTCAGGGGATAAGTGTGCTGATGTGGTAAGGTGATGGCAGAGAGTGGTGTGGTTGACCATGTCGAGTGCGGCTGATAAATCAAGTAGGAGAAGGAGCGAGAGCTTGCCTGAGTCAATGGCATCGTCCAGTTGATTTTTTAAGTCAAGTAGGGCTGTTTCAGTTCCATGCCTTGGGCGGAGGTCTGATTGACGGGTGCACAGGATGTTGTGGGATTCAAGGAAGTCCCGGATTTGGAGGTAGGCCACTCTGTCAATGATTTTCAACAGGAAGGGGGCCGTTGTGAAGGGTCAGTAGTTGGTGGGTTTGAGGAGTCTAGGGCGTTTTGTTTTAGTTTTTTAGCAGGGGCGAGATCCAGTATTCTTTGAGGGAGATGGGAACAGTGCTGGTGGCGAAGGATGAGTTTGTGACAGCTGCAATGAGTGGGAGCAATGATTCAATGCATCTTTTGACAATGGAGGCTGGGCAGGTGTCACCTTTGCAACGGGATGGCTTAAGACCTTTGATGATGGTTTCTAAGTTGGTTGTTGATATGGGTTGGAATTGAAAACGTGGCATGTTTAGGATAGGCTCAATATGTGTGGGAGGGGGCATCAGGGCTGTTACACATGAGCGCTTGGTATTGATCTTATTTTGCAGATGGCTGATTTTACCCATGAGGGTGTTCTCACACCATGCGTTGTCTTTGGTTACAAGTGATGGTGGGACGGTCAGGGTTTCTAGTTCCATTAGGATGATGAATAGTTCTGGGGTATTGGAGGTGGCATTGGCTATACTGTTACTGTAACTAGCTTCTTTGACAGCATGGGTACTTCGTTTGTAATTCGTTGCTACTTCCATGAACCAGGGTTTATTGGTAGTCGAGAGCAGTTTCAGCCAGGCAGATTCAGCTGCTCTTTTCAGAGTGCATAGGGCGCAGAGGTCTGAGGTGTGCCAGGTATTCTGGTGTATTGCTTGTATAGCCTTGCAGACTTTGAGGGGTGCTGCAGCGTTGGTAGCGTTGGTAATGATGGAGTTGTAGTGGTAGACTAGTGTTTCTACATTTTGTACAGTAGGTAGGGGATGGTTGAGTAAGGGGCGGACAAGGGTGCTGGTGAGGTTTCTGGAATTGTGAGCCAGATAGGTGGGAAGGAATTTGCGGTTAGCAGATTTATCAGAGTTGCGTTTGCTGGCGGGGATAGGGATGCTGCAGGTGAGGATATGCTGGTCAGACCAGGGGCATGGGGTGTTCGACTGCATGGAAATATTGCACCCGTGATCCAGTTTCCAGTTGAGGGTCTGACCTTTGGAGTGAGGGGGTTGGAGGATAAGCTGGGTGCAGCCTAGGGCTGAAGTTGATTTAGCTAGTGTAGTGGCATATTTGTGGACTGTGTCTCCGAAGCCAAGGTTAAAGTCATCCAGAGTGAAAAGTTGCGCAGAAGGCGTAAGGTTGGTGGATATGAGTTGGTTGAAGTTGTCCTCAAAGTTGGGTACAGGGCCTGGAGGGTGGTAGATGAGATTGAAATTGATGGTGGTGTTGGGTGCGCACGTTAACTTGGCTCAGAGTAATTCGCAGTGGGGTGCTGAATGGAGCTGATTGTGCGTAGTAGAAGGTTATCTTTGTAAATAAACACTGTTGAGTGTGATGAGGTCTAGAATGTCTGTGGCGTGCGAAACTATGGATATAGTGTTTAGCAGGTTACAGAGGATGTGGTCACCTTGAGTTTTATTGGGTTTGGGTGGAGTGGTGAGATGTTTAGTATATTTTGTATGTTGGCAAGTTTTGTGAGTGGGTGGAGGTGCAGTGCGCTGCCTCAGGTGAGCCATCCTGAGAGATAAGCATGATGGCAAGGAGTTACATGGTTTCCGGTTGTGTGCGTGCCTTGATACATAGGTACAACGTTCTGATTGAGGGTGTGGGGTAGAGATGCAGTGGGAGCACTGGGGGCTTTGAGCATGGTGTGGATATTGTGTGAGAGAGCTGCATAATATGTGGCGTGTGGAGGAGCTCATGTGTTGTCGTTTGTGGTCCACGAGGGGCTTGATTTTGTATCTGTGTTGGGCACAGGAATTATTCTTAGTGGGCTTATAGGGTAGTGTGGCTTCTCTGATCGTGTTGGTGTGTGGTCTTGTGCTATGTATCGATGTTATCATAGGTCAGGAGGTATGGGGAGGAGAAATGCAGGGAGGAAGGAAGGAGGTGGGTTTAGATAAGGGCATATTGCGGGCTGGTTCGGCAGCATGTATTCTGTTTGTGTACGAGCCCAGGAGATTAGGGAGGTGAGCTCTGCTATAGTGTGTGTGGTCTTTATGGTAGTTGTGGTATGTGGGGGACGGGCTGTAGTTGGCCATTGTGCAGGGTGTGTATGGTTTTCAAAGAGGAGACTCCTGCAAGTGGGGGCAGCGGTTTGAACTGGTGCACGGGCCGCAGTACATTGCTGATGGCCATGGGCGGTGGGTGCTAGCAAGATGTGAGGCTGTTGGGGGTGTGGGTGGATACAGGCAGAGAAGTGTTATGGGTTGGTATGGCGTGAGATAAGGCTAGAGTGGCTAGGCTTATGCTTTTGGGGGTACATGAATACGAGTGTGCAGAGCAAGACATGTGCATGGTATGAGCAATGTGCAATTGCATCAGCTTACCTTCGGGTCATGTGCGTGAAGCTGGCTTGGTGGTGAAGCTAGCTGCGCTGAGGAGAGACCGAAGGTGTTCTGCGGGATGAGGTTGGCTTTCAGCTTTGCTAGAGGAATTCTTGCTGCCTGACTGTGATTGCTGTTGGGATTTTTTGCAGATGGCATTGCAGACAGAAACGAGTTAGCTGTGTAAGGCTCACTGTATGGCTGGACAAACGTCTGTGAGAGGTAGCCGCTTAGGCCTTTTCGGGCTGGACAGGACCAGACAGGCACTGACCTTGTGTGGAGGCCTTTAGTGGAGGGCTCGGACTTCACCTGCCGGCTTGGTGCTCACGGGCGGGATTAGGCTGTAGTGGGCCAATCAGAGGCCATAACGGGGGCAGTCGAGACAGAAGCTGGTTCATGAAGGTCCCCCAGGAAGCGACCTGCAAGGGCAGGCTAAAAACAGTGTCAAGAGCAAAGAATGATGTCACACGGAACAACGAAAAGCCGGATATACAAATTAAGGACTCATGCAAGCAGAAGAGAGTGTGCTAGGTCAGGGATCATAACAATTGATTCATTTCATATTTTTATTCAAATGCAGTAATTAAGCATGGCTCATATTTATTCCAACATTTATACCAAAACATTGTGTCACTAAAATCAATCCAGGTTTTATTCAATTATAATAAAAAATGTTTACAAAAAGTTCATCTAAAGTGCAAATAGTCATATCTCTAAAGTTCTTCGTATCTCACTAAAGTGCTAGTTGTCATATCACTAAGTTGCTAGATGTCCGCTAAAGTGCTGGATGTCTGGTTGTCAGTGTCAGCCATCTTTGAAGGTACATTTCCCATAGTACCTGTATTGGGAGGCAACATGGACGCCTTCCAAGGCATCGTGAATGCGGCAGTGTTCGGGCCCATGAGGCAAGGGCCTCTGCTGATGTTCAGAGCTGTGCAGGGCCAAACAGGCACTGGCCTTGTGTGGAGGCCTTTGGTGGAGGGCTCAGGCTTCGCCTGCCGGGTTGGTGATGGTGGACGGGATGAGGCTGCAGTGGACCAATCAGTGGCCATAATGGGGGCAGTAGCTGCAGCATCTGGGTCACAAAGGTCCCACAGAGAAGCGATGTGCAGGGGCAGGCTAAAAACAGTGTCAGCCATCTTTGAAGGTACTTTTCCCATAGTACCTGTATTGGGAGGCAACACAGAGGCCTTCTCGGGCATCGTCAATGTGGCAGTGTTCAGCTCCATGAGGCAGGGGCCTCTGCTGATGTTCAGAGCTGCGTATAATAATGTCTATTTATATAATGCATACCAAAAGCTTAATAGGCTCCTATCTCATTCAAGGCTCCATCAAGCTGGTGCTATTGTCTCTAGTCTTAGATAAGTTAAATACATGTTGCTCAGAATTTGGTAGGGGAGTGTGGAGAGGGCGAAGATGGCTTGGACAGTGGCACACAGGATTGTGAGTAGTAGACATGAAACAATCTGATTATGTTGGGTAATTTTTGTTTGCTTTTACACCATACCCATTCATGACTGAGATACATCCGGCAAGTGTAGAGCATTACAATGGAATATATGCTGGCACAGCCACTGTGAGATATACCTTTAGTTACATTTAAACCCATATATTAAAGTGCTGGCTCCCGACTTGTCATGCTATCCCCTTTAGCAAGGTACGCTGCATTGCTTTTTGGGGAATTCTCAGTTCCGCTGACCAAAATATCACTGGCTAGGCGTTGCCCCTGCTTGTCATAGTGACCGGTTGTGGTGTCCCTAACAACTGGCAGCTTAGAAGAGGCCAGTCTTTCTTTTTTAGAAAATAGCAATTTGCATTTGATGAATTGTGTGGCCTCCTTTTGGGAAAAAGCTAACAAGGAAGTACCAGAATGCAAATGCCTGTTAACTGATCATCCCGAACTTGATGGACAAGCATAACTATCTGGTGCCAGGGGTTGTTCGCTGTGTACCTGGGATGTCATGCGATCCTCTACATGTTTGTGAGAGAGCAGGTAACCATGAGATTTAAAGGCAGGCAACAGCATTGCCAACTCCATTGTGATTGTCAATTAGTACCCAGTTTGAAGGCGCCAGTCCATCAAAAGCTGTGGGTGGAAACCACTGGTGAAGGCCCTCAATCGCTCTGCCCAGCTGGCACCTTCCATAATAGGCCTGCCAGGCCAGCTTGCCCCCAGTCACTGCAGCCTTTCCTCACTGTCTCCCTTCACTTTCTCTGCCAACCACCCACTCCTGCCTCCTTGTAGCTGCCCACGCAGACCCTCCAAACAGATCTGCTGCAGCTCCCTCAAGCTCCTGGCTTCCTGTATATGTGGGGCTGGCGGGCTATTTTCCATGCCTTCCCCAGAATGTGGGGCTTAAAGGTAGATGAAATGTTCTGTTGATGAGCCCGGCTGCTGTTTCTACCAAAGCTGAGCTGAGACAGGCTTCTCTGTGATGTGTTGGCACCAAGTTGTATGCAGGAAATGTGCCGTACAAGAGGGAGGTACTGAAGAGAATAGGAAAGGCAAATATAATAAGAGAGTGGGAGTGGTTGAGAGGTGGAAGGATGAAAGCAATAGGAGAAGTCGAGCCCCTGAGAGGTTGAGGGGATGCAGGCATTATGAGAGTTGGTGGGGACTACAGCGATGCAAGAGAGGGAGGGACTTTGAGGGGTGACAGGGTAAGCAGGTATTCAAGGGGAGGACGGTGTGTGGCCATGTATCATGAGTAACAAAATACCCCCTTCCATATGTAAAAAGGATATCCTTGTTCCAACATCTTATAAAGGAAATCGGCCTTCTGCCTCGTTCATGTATTTGGTGACAAAACTCCTCAGTGATTTGCAATATCCTTATAAGGTATGGTAGGGGGTCTATATCACTCTGTGCCTTATTGGCCTAGGCTGTCAAAACTGCAATAGCTTGCAAGGCTCAATGGTCTCTAATGTGAATCACATGTTCATTATTTGAGAGGCATTGTTCCCTCCTCTTTGCAGTGGTCGGAGTGTATGAAAAGAAGTAGTGGAGCTATGTTCCCTGCTGGCCTGCCCCTGCTCCCCCCAAACCCCATTGCTACAAGCCCTCCCACACACAATACACCCCCCCAAACACTTGCACATGATGTTTGAGGGAACGTTCAGTGCAGTGCACTGAAAGTGGAGGTTTCAACTTCTTCCTACACTTTTATTTGAAAAGAAAACCATTAGGGAACAGTTTCTTTTCAAAAATAAAAGTATAGGAGCTGTACAAGGTAATTTAAAAAAGTATAGTAGCACCACTCCCGACCGCTCCTGCTCACTTCGACCACTGCCTCTTTGATAAATGTAATACATGATGCCACAGAGATTATTAGGTGGGTGTTGGGCGAGAGAGGAGGACTTGGGAGACTGCATGGCTGAGGCATGGCAGGATGCCATTGTGACTTGAAGTACACCATAAAATGCACCCATTACAATGGTAGATGTGCCGGCACAGCAGTCATGGTCAGATACCAATTTTCTTTCATTTAAATATGCATAAAGAAGTGCTTATTCCTGAATCCCCCTTCCCCCAATCCCTTTTAGTCAGGTGAGGTGCATTTCTTATTGGGAAATTCCCAGTGCCAGCGCCCAGAAGTATTATTAATTATTTGTATTTATTTTTTATTTATTATAAATATACATACAACCACATGGTTTTGTATATACAATGAACACACGGACAATACTTAAGCACAATACAAAGAATAAAATACAATGTACATTTAATATAGTAAAATCGCCTACATAGACTACATAAAAGGTGTCAATTCGGTTAAAATGCATCATCATTGCAACTCATGTAAACATTACTCGGATCTCAATTATCTTCTTTAAAATACACCATCGGATAACTGATTTAAAATGTCAACGCTCTTCCAATAAAATGTTGTTATGAACAACATCAAATTCATGTCATTTCCTTCCCTAAAAAGGAACCATATCTTTGATTGTTCATGAAACTGGTTGTCATATAATAGGATGATATATGATAGGTTATTTATAATGCGCTTAATACCCAGAGGTTTCACCTGTGTTGCTCTGTGTTGTCTTGCTTCCAAGGCAAGCACATTACCCCTAAGCTATCCTCTCAAGACCAAGGCTTTCAAGAAACTTTCTTTGATGTTTGTAAGCTGGAACATCTAACAATTATATGTTTTAATGTTTCCAGCTTATTTTCTCCACAGAGGTGACACCAACGATCTGGTCGTGGGATTCCTATTTTTGCACCTTTTATCTCTAAGGTATCACAACAATAGAATTTCATGAGCTTATATTGATGTATGATTGTGGGGTCAGGATATGCCGTGACATATGCCGGAGTTGTACTTCGTGTCATGCGATACTGTAGACACTTGCCACTGCTATTTAGGGTCCCCAATTGGACAATATTTGTCTCAATGCTTCATTCTTTGCATGTCTTTTTCAACCAGAATTTAAAACTAGAGTTTCTAGATACTAGGGAAGTGGTCTCGTATTGATCACGCCACTTTGTGTGTTCAGCCATAGTTTTGCCCAAAAAAACAATTTTTGTACAGTTATCAATTTCTTTAAAGGCAGCTATAAACTGTACTACAATGGTGTCATTTTCCAAGGTTGACCATTTTTCAAAGCACATCATACTCTTTATAGTAATATCGGCAATGGTGCTATTTAAATCAAACTCTAGTAATATGTATTCTACTGACACCCTAGTTGGCAATCGCAAAAGTTTACGCAGCATTTTCGCCTCAAACTTTTGTATTTCAATTACTAGGCTGTGACCCCATATCTCCACACCATAAAAGTATAGATTTGACTCTCTCTGTGTATAGTAGCAGTATGGTTTTTACCGAATAACCCCTATTTTTTCCAATAAAACAGCTTATCATGTTCACAATTGTTGTGCATTTACGCTTTACCTCTTCCCAATGGAACTTCCAGTTCAACTTTGCATCAACATGTACTCCAGGATATTTGTATGTATCTACTTGATCTAACATCCCCCCATCTAATGTCCAGATGTATTTTTTCTGGTAGACACGATTTTTTGCAAAAACCACTACTTTACTTTTGCCTATATTTACTTTGAGGTTATTGGCTTTTGCAAATTTACTCAAAGCATTCAAGGCAATTTGAAGGCCATGGGAAGTGTGATCAAATAGTAGGAGCTCATCCGCGTAAGGTAACCGGTTAAGCAAAAAGGTTCCTGTTTTTACTGGACTCAATTGAGTATTCACCATGTCATGTTGTAGGTCCGCCAAATACAGATTATAAAGGGTGGCTGCTATCATACATCGGTGCTTAACACCCTCGTGCGTCGAGAAGGATTTAAAGCGTTTCCCAGTTCCATCAAGATGCACCCTAGCCGTGGTGTCGGTATATAAAGCAAGGAGCATGCTTAACAAGCCAGGGGGTATGTTCCACTTGACTCATTTATTCCACAAGATGTTCCTTTGGACTGTATCGAAGGTGGCGCTAAAATCAATGTATGCGCACTATACACTGAGACTTTGCCGCTTCCATGAGCGGTCTACTGCGGATGCCAATATCATAATATTGTGCACAGTATTTGCTTTTGCTCTAAAACCAACTTGGTTTGGGGGCAGGATCTTTGACGTTCTAATCCACTCATTTAGCTCCACTAGCAATACTCTTGTGAAAATGTTCGCCAGTACATCTAGCATCGCCAAGAGACGGTAGTTTTATGGTTTATTCCAGGCGCCTTTCTTATAAACCGCCAATATGTTGCTCATCTTCCAGGTCGTTGGGAGTTTGGCACTCACACCAATTGCCCTGAAGAGGATTAATAGCGCTTCAGCCCAACTCTCTGGCGATGCTTTTAAAAGAGTATTGCAGACCCCGTCAGGGGCTGCAGGACGAGAGTTATTCAGATTGTTGTTGATTTTACAAATATCTTTCGTTGCTCTACATATCCGTGTCCACTTTGAGCAAACTGCACTCTATCTATATTCTCATTCATTCCCAAAGTGGCTGCTATGTATGTTTCCCAATCTGTTTCTGGAACGAAGTTTATTGGGCAATCTCTCTTTGTTGTCCAACTAATCAGGTGCCAAATTCCAGTTGTGTTTCGTTGGGTAGCTAGCCAAGCCAATTTTTTCCAATCGTTTATTTCACAAGAGTTCTTATAGGCCTTTAAGATTTTATATTGGCACTCGCATAAGGATTATCATATAAACCCAAAGCTGGATACATCCATTTTGCAATTCTTGTTGCTTTGGCTATATTTTTATCAAAATGTGTCCTTTTATTCGTCGCAATATTGGAACGTTCATAAGGTGTTTTGTATTGCCTTTGGCTCTTACAGTCTTCACTTATTTGAATCATAATTTCAGAGAATTTTTCCATGATCCCTTCTCCACCTTTAATTTTAGAGTCATTATACTTCATTTTAAAGTCAATCAGAAGACGCTGTGCTATAATATTTCCTTTTGTCACATTTTCCTCATTCCACTGAATACGATTCATGGGGCCATTAAAAAATGTTTTACCATTAAGGTCAGTGTCTTTGGAATTACAGGCATGGGGTGGCTTGACGCAAGCACATACAGGAAGATGGTCATTCTCTTCAAGGGAGACAATGCCCATATCCTCTATTAAAGCCAGCCCAGTCTGATTACCAAATATGTAATCTATTGTAGTTGCACTTTTTCCTGCTACTCGGGTATATGCTCGGGTATATGCTTTGCTACTGTCACTGGGACAGTTCCCATTTAACATTGATATTCCATGTTGTTCAAATACCTTTATCAAAATTTTACCCTGGCAGTAATTAAGCTATACCGCTCCCTGGCATAGTGCCAGGTGCTGCGTCCCTAACAGCCGTGAGCGGCACAGGGCAGCATGATGCTACAATATCTCTGTATTTTCATGCCACCCTATTATTACCAAAACACCTGCATTTGTCTGGCATAAGTAAGCCCCCCCAAACCTCATTAGGTCCCATACCTGCTGTTACAGCACTTCACCCCCCTTCACATTCGTGCTTATGTACTAGTAGTACACATATGTGGACCTAATCAACATGCATATCACTTCCTAACTACACTTTTCTAGAAACATACGCCAGCATTTCAAGGTGACATGCCTTTTTAAATGAATAACAGTGTGGTGTGAGTGAGAACAGGTGCAGCAAACTTCCATGGCCACTTACACTCTCTGTCCTCCCTTGGCTGTAATAGCAGCCTCAACATTTGCTGTCAGAAAAGTCATGAGTGCCAACTCAGAGAGCCACCCTGCCAGCTGAGGCATTTTCTTTTGAGACTACGATCGGATGGCTGCTAATGGTGGGGAGGACAGGCTTCTTTTGAAGCAAATAGCATAGCTGAACACCTGCTAATACACAAACCCCCCCTCACACCACTGAAGAGTGCATTAGAACATTGTGGTGCCAGAGGTGACGCGTTAGAGGACAGGACCCCATTTGTTAATCTTGAAGAAAAAGCATTGAAATTGACACTATTGGCCAATATTTGTCGGTTGGCACACTTCTGAAGCATTTAAAATGTTCAGGCGTTAAGTTAATTTCAATTCAATTCTGATCAAATATTTTGTAAACAGTGAGCTTAAAAGCCATCCCTGCCAGCGGATACCATTTCATTTTTGGACAGTGTCAGTTTGTAGGACTAATGGCCTATGGTCATGGTGGACCTTACCCCAGTAAGGATGTGACACCGGTTGAGGAGGACACCTTCTCTTTATTGCCTCCTTCGTTCAATGTATAAACAGGAACTGGCGTTCCAACCCTTAACTCCTCCTCTTCCACTTTCTCCTCCCACTTCCCGCCTAGTGTCCCGCCTGCGCCTTAAAGGTGCAGAGGTTTGTAACATCACCCCCAGACGAATGTTCTGAGGTTGGGTTCAGAATTCCTCCACCAGGCGCATAGGCTCCCTGATGGTGTGTTGCGGGCGGGCCCATGTTTCCCTTGGTCCTGCAGTCTCTGGGTCTGTGGGCATGTCCGGCAGTGTTTTTGCTGCTTCTTCCCGGGGGAACCCACGTGTCATCCCGGGGCTCTCTTGTCCCTGGTTCACGGGTCGGCTGGAGTGCGACAGACTCTTCCCTTTTGACGAGGTGTTTGAATTGCGAGTTGTTTCTTGTTATTTCTTGAGTCACGCTCTACGCCGTCAACATGGATCCTTTGAGGGCTACCATTCTGAGGTGATTCGGCGAGTACCTTGCATCCGTCTTCTTGTTCATTGTCTGTCTCACCAGGACATCGTCCCCTAGCAGGAATTCTTTGGGCACCACTCTCCTTCTGATGTCAGTGTCATGCTTAACCCGTTCTTTCCCAATGGTGTCTCTCAGTATGATCTCTTCATCCTCTCTCTGCTGGTCATCAGTGTTTCTCACGATCCTGGTGTGTACTTTGTAGCACATCATTATTTCTGCCACTGACTTGTTGGTGGTCTCATGTGGAGTGTTTTGACAGTCTCTGAGCATCCTGCACAAAGCTTGGTGTCGGTTCATAGCCTCAATGTATGACCTTTGGATGGTCTTCTTGATTGATACCATGAAGTGCTCCGCCATCCAATTGGCTTGTGGCCACCTGGGCATGATTTTTTTGGTGGATGAAGCCCATGTTCTTTGCAAACGCTGTGAAGTTGTGCCTGTTGAACGGGGGTCCATTGTCTGACTTGATTCTGCCGGGTATGCCCCACTCACTGAGTACTTCATCGAAGATGGCGGCCACCTGGGATTATGTCATTGTCATCACTTTCTTAACGATGGGGAAGCGAGAGTACTCATCGATGAATACTATGAGGTATTCTCCTGATTCCATATGTCCATAAAAATCAACTGCCCCTCGGTCCCACGGTCGTTCCGGTATGTGTGTGGTTTGCAGTGGTGTGCAGTCTTCTGCCCTTGTGGTGCATTGGCATGGTAAACAGTTCTTCACCCAGCTGTCAACTAGTGAGTCCATGAACGGGAATCAGATGTGGCATCTTCACTGTTTCTCTGTGTTATCAGCTAACCGATGTCCCTCAGGTGCTGTTTTTACAACCTCAGCTCTGAGCGTAGCGGGGATGACTACCTTGCAGCCCCGCAACAGTATTGAGGGATCCTTGACTGCCGGTTAATTGTGAACTTTTCCCAGTCTTTCTATCTCTTCCTTGCTCACCCCGGATGACTCTTGATGGCGCAGAGGTAGTCTCTCCACTTGTTGTTGTTCGTGAGGGCAATGGGCAGGGCCATGAATGGGTCAGCCGCCAATGCAATTGCGATAGTCTCTATTGAGAGTGCGTGTGGCAAGACATTGGACGTGACATAGTTGATATATTGCGTGTCACCTTTGCGCATCGTCAGGGTGCCTGCCGGGTGGTGTGAGATGTAGTCTGCTGGATTTTGGTCCACCTCCAGTCTGTGAATGATTGTATAGTCGCATTCCTGTAGGTGGATGCCCCATCTTTCAATCCTGTGTGGCATTTCCGTGCGAAGTGTAGAGGAGGGTTTATGGTCTTTCCATCGAAAACTAAGCATCAAAAAGAAAATCAATTGGAAAAGAAACTACGAAAAAAGATTCATCGAAATTACATTTTTTGCACTAAAAGTGTATATCCATCGAAACCTTTCCATCAAAAATATGGAAAGGTTCGATGGAACTCTAACCCTTGCCCTAACCCTAACCCTAACCCTAAAATCCATCAAAATATATTCAATGAATATGCTTTTCGATGGAAAAGCATTTCAATGGATAGTAATTACATTAAATGTATTTGATGGAAAAACCTGACACCGTAGAGGAGCAGCCGTATGCCTCTACAGTAAGTCCCAACCCTATTTTGCATATATGTTGGAAACCGGAAATTGTGACATGTGCAACTCCAGTAATGATAGCTATACCACAAGGAGTACTTGAGACAAGGTATCCGTTGAGAAGACCCTGCATGAAGTATCCCCAAAAGACTGGTATTCTTCTAAGAGAAGTGCCTGAAGAAGTGTGAAGATGTGAAAAGAAGAAGCTGGTGACATCACAAGAAATGAGTGTGATACACTGAGAAGGATGAAGAAAGACAAGAATGTACAGACGATATAGAATTTGATGGCAGAGTAAATAATCGAGAAGACTTTCATGTGCGGAATGAAGATTGCATGTGTGAAGAACACTGCAGAAAACACAAGTCATTTTACAATTGTACAGATGCAGCAACGCAGGTAGACTAAGTACTCATATACAATATTACCAATTATAAGGCTGGCTATATGTAGTATATAGACGGCAGGCGGTGCCTCCAACAGATATATATATATAGAATTGTGGACATTTGATGATACAATTTTAGTAAGCGAGACTCCATGAAGGAAGACGGATTAAGAGCTATGTGTGTGCCGCAGCTAATAATAGGCTCGAATTTGAAGCAAGACGAAAGAGGCTGACTGGCTTGATGCCAAAGACTGGAAGCAGCCAAGAACTGGTTATCAGCCTGCGAAGAACAGCATACATGAGAAGCAGAGGCATCCCTTGATAAGTTGCAAAGAGAGAACACCATGAGTGGTAAGTTTCTTTTTTAAAGACAATTAAAGGCCATAATACAGACTAATTCATGGTCTCTGATCATGTGAGCTGAGGATGAAAATAGATGAAGAGCATGGTGCACCAGATTGAAGATAGTGAGTGCTCACACTCCCTTATATTCCCAGAGGCGAGAAGCTACTACAAGGCTGAGTTCAAAGACAATGTGAATGGCAGACGGCATGAGTGATGAGAGATGATTGGCTAATAGGGTGGGGAGACATGGTCAAGTTCACCAACCAATTGTAGAAGGCCGTATGACGAAGAGCCTTATAGTTTGTGAGTCAATGAAGCGTTCTGTTTCTGTTACGCTCACCTGGTTCCCACAGGGGCATCGATCGGACCCGGACAGCTGCGGTCTCCACCAACGTGAAGCGTAGTGCAGAGATGACAGTCTGGACTGGCCCGCCTAATCTCGTCTGCTTGACCCATAGAAGTATTCTCCTGCAAGTGGAGAAAGGGATTTAGCCCTGTGGATTTTAGTGATGATCCCTCCCCACTGTTCTCGTTCTCCCCACTAGTCGCCTCTGATATTCCCAATTAGTATCCTCACCTTATGTTTGATGAGCTCTCCATCCTGAGTGGCATGCAGGGGCGCGCAGATACCAGTTACTTCACTGGTTTGGGGTACTGGAAGAGTTCCGGAGGAATATTGACTCCGGGGTTTATAATGTTCAAAGAGTTCAATATGTCCGATGTTCACTCTTGCATCCCCTTGTTGAATTGCAGCTAAAAATATTGTCTGGAGGCTGCTGATGGCATTCAGGTAAGAGTCTGTATTACCCAACACTGTCGGTAAAAGTTACGTGAGTTTAACTTGTTGTTTTCTCTCCCTTTATAGATGCGGCATGAGAAGATGTGGCATATTGAAGGGTAATGCCTCCGGTGGTAAATCAGGTAAGCCTGGTGGTAAAAGTGATTGTATTTGTCGGCTCTCTAGGCTCACCTTGTTATTCCTTTTGTTTTCCCCCAGGTATTAGAGTTTGCCGAAGAAAATGATGGAGGCAGCGCCGAGTCGAAAGATGCTGTGGACTGGTGAGTATGGCGCGGCGCTGCAGCTGCCGATGCGACGCGTGCTGAAGTAATGTCCTTTCAGGCTCGGAGTCATGCTAGATCCAGAATCAGGTAAGGAATTAAAATAATGTCCGTGATCTAACCTTTTCTCCTTCTACCCCTTTTTTTAGAATCTCCGGATTCGAGGCGGGCGTGGCAGAAGACTGGATGCTGGCTTGCAGGCACGGTGAGCGTTACACTGCAGAATGCAGAATAACGCAAAGCGTGTGTTGCTGGTCGGGCGTGGTTTAAATAGACTCAAAAGTAGTCCCAGGTAAGAAGTCCCTAGAACCACAACCAAGTAAAAAATAGTCACTGTAGTAAAATAGTCCCCTCCAGGCTTCACGTTGGCTTGGATTCATTTGCAGCATGGTCTGCCTGAGGTAAGTAATGACTATGAGCCTGGCGCCTTAGGCCCCAGGATTGATTTCTATTATGAGCCCGGCACCTAAGGCGCCAGGACTGAACCCAGATAGCCCCTAGCCGGGGCTGCTGAGGTTTTAATAAATGTCTGGATGCCTGCTTCCGGGGCTGAAGGGCTTGGTCCAGATGCCCGGGGTAAGGCATCATGACAGTTTCTAATTGTTGTCGAATATGACTTGCATTATGACTTGCACTAAGGGAGGGCGTAAGTGCCCACCTGACTATAGAGACCCAATCACGATCCTATCCCATGTAGAAACTATATTTAGATGTTCCTCTTGAAGCAACCACAATCTCCCGTAGGTTTTTTTAAATTGCCACATAGCATGATGTCACGTATGACGAACCTTTAGTATATAAATGTGATTTCTTTCATGAGATACTTTGAGATTATGCTGTGCAACATCCGTTGATGTCTGTTGTACTCCCTGTTTTAGACAATTGCGAATAAAACAGAGTTATTTGCCAACTTCCTGAGTCGGTCTTACTGCTTTGTGTAAGAAGTTATTCTCCATTCCATCCATAGTATGATGTGTTACCTTGATTGAGTTTCCCAAATAAGGAGAGCAAAGCCTGGTGATCTGTTATCAGTGTGAACCTCTTGCAGATGATGAAGTTGTTGATTGATTGATTGATTGATTTATTTATTTATAGAGCGCCTTACACCAAGTTGTGGAAAAGCTCACGGGCCCAGACTGCATCCAGGATTTCTTTTACAGCCTGGGAGTATGCCGACTCTGTGGGTGAAAGGGCACTGCTCACGTATGCGACCTGGGTGTGTGTCAGCCCCACTGGTTTGGGTGAGGATGGCGCCTAATCCTACCGGGCTGGCACCTACGATGACTTCTATGCACCACGTAGGATTGAAATATGCAAACCGTCTTGCTTCTTCGAGTGCCTTTTTGATATTTTCAAAGGTGGCTTGGCACTTGGCACTCCTCGGACCAGTGGAATATGGTGTCCTTTTGTAGTAGCCTTCTTAAAGGCTTGGTGTGGGTCACGTAATGTGGGATGTATCTGGTGCAATAGCCAGCCATGCCGAGTTATGATCTCACATCTGGCACCTGGGATGGCGCTTTAAGATTGGTAATGGTGCTGACCTTTTCTGGGTCAGCAGTCATCCCTTCATCCGAAAAGAGGTGATCAAAAACCCTGAGTTTCTTCTTGCTGAACCTGTATTTCTCCAGGTTTAGCGTAAGGCCAGCATTGTGCAGAGCAGCGCAGGTCTCCATTGGGGCTGCGTCATGTTCTTCCTATGACGTACCAAAGACCGGAATGTTGTTGCTGTAAATTTGTGCTGATTTCATTTGTTGGATGACTTGCCTGATGGCCTCCTGGAAAATGTCCACAGCATAGGAGATGCCAAAGTTCAGCCGGTGGTAGAGGGCGAGTCCTTTGTGGGTATCGAAGGTGGTGATGCCTCTCAACTCTTGGCGCAGATCGAGCTAGTGGTATCCCTGCACAAGGTCTAGCTTTGAAAATGTGGTCGCTCTGTTCAGCTGCACTATCGTGTCCTCGATACACAGACCTGGGTGTCATTCCCTCTGGATGGTGATGTTGGCCATTCTCATATTGATGCAGAGTCTTATGCGCCCCCCTTCCTTTGGGACAATTACTAGTGGGGAGACCCAGTGGGTGGGTCCAGTGGCAGGTTCTATGATCTCATTCCAGAGTAGCTGCTCCAACTCCTGTGAAACAGCGTTCTGAAGGTGGAAACCCACTCTCCTGGGGTGTTTAGAGACTGATCGGATGGCCTCATTGACATGGATTTTTGACAAGTACTACCTTGAGCTTCCCAAGACCTTTGTATAGGTCAGGAAACTTCATTTTAATGACATCCTTTGTGATAGCGCCAATCTCCCCTGGGTTTCTGCTAATTGCACACACCATTTCTCTGATAACTGTGGTTGTCATGGTTGACTGGATCACCTCGCACTCCTGGAAGCGGATATCGATGAGTGCCTGAAGACTTTAATCGACATGCTGAGAGTCTAACCACCCGATACGAGTAAGAGGTTGCCCTAGAAAACAGTTGGAACAGGCCAAGAAAAGAGCACGTAATAGCAACAGGGATACTCTTCTCGAACTACAACGGGATACCTCTGACACCAAAGAAGATCACCTCACTTGTGTTGTTACTTTCGGTACCCATACCTCACAAGTTAAGAAAATTATCAATAAACACTGGCACATAGCACGCCTGAATCTTCCAGGTGAACCAACCCCTAGATTTGCCTATAAAAGGGCCAAAAATATCAGAGAATACTTGGTGCATTCCCAATTTCAACCAAGTAGAAATCCCACGCGGACACTAAGACCACTACAAGTTCATCATCCATGCGGCAGCTGCGTGGCCTGCCAATTTACTAAAAAGATGAGCAGTTTTCAAATCGGACAACGGAAATGGACACTGAGGGATCTTACTAATTGTAAGAGTCAGAACGTGGTCTATTGTATTGAATGCCCTTGCGGCCTTCGGTACATAGGTCAAACCACAAGAGCAGTCAACATTAGGATCTCTGAACACCGGTCCAAAATTAGATGCAAAAACTTAACAGCGCCCCTAGTGGAACACTACATAGCAGCCAATCATACACCGAACAACATCCTCTGGTGGGTAGTTGAGAAAATCAAGGGAAGCCCTGACACTCAAAAAATCCTTCTGAGAAAAGAATCCAGATGGATTGATTGACTAGATACTTACCACCATGGTCTGAACGAAATCTTTCAACCAGTAGTATAATAACACCCCCCCACATTGGTAACCCGATGGTGGACCGGCGTTATATTCCTTATATATTGCCATCGTCATAAAAACGCTAGGGGAATAAGTCCCCGCCACGTGAACGCAACTCATTCCTAAGGGGGTTTCTTTCCCTTCAGACCATCTACTACGACAACAAGAATATTCTGTCATATGGCTCTTACTATTCCCCTCCATTGATATCACAACACCCCCAGATCACATGACGTCTATTTCTCTGTTTGACCTATTGCTGCTCCCATGCTTTGGCCACCCTGACCTACCTTCCCTTGTTTCCCATTTAAACTGAGAGCCATTCACTTGTCAGCATGTGGTAAGGCACCCTCACTGTCAGCTTATAATGCTAAGAGACTGACACTCTCATATACCTTAAATCTGTCCTCTCAAAACTATGGACAAGTGCATTTCTCCCTCCAAACACCCACCACTCTTAGCCCATTGCACCCACTGCGACATTCAGCCTTTACAGAGAACCCTCTGTGAAGGGCGTAGATTGGTGAGCACTGACATCCTCTCACTCTGTAACTCCAAGTGGCTTACACGTGTGATTGCCATGACAACTATCACAAACACAATCACAACGCATGCGCGATCACCATAGTTACAGGCACAGCATTAGGTAGACACTGAACACGCACACCCTTCAATTCAGGCAGTACGGGTGAGACAGTGAGCCTCCAGCTTCTCCTCTGCACATGTTTCTGCTGACTCACGCGGCAGCGAACACGCCGTGCACGAGGTAAGCAGGCAGGGCCCCCTCCAGCGAATTCCACCGCGCATGCAGACAAACTCTTCCTCTCCCCCACAACATACTGGCCTGCCCAGCCTGTTCTCCTCCCTCCTCGGTACGCGACTTCACGCGGACGATTCCACATAACTACCAGTGCCAAATATCTGGTGTCCATTTTTTGAGCCCAAGCTATCTGAGCCACATTTTATCTCCTGTGAACAAACATGGCACCAGACCTGACCCTCGCCTCTCTAGTGCACTCTCTACATATACAGGCGAAATCCTTCAATACTCAGCCTAGCTCTAATACACGTTTCGGATGAAACACCACACTAGAAGTAACACGCACATCTACTCTTTTGCTGTACCACATTTCAAAACTCACTGAAAATGAGGTCTTGGCGTTTTACCTTTGTTCTTTCTCTTCAGGAGCCATTCACCAGTCAGCATCGGTTTACAACTTGTACCTGTCACGGACAGAACTGGAATACACCAAAGTAGTGATACTGTATCCAAAAAAGCTATAAACAGAATTTCCTCTAATGTCTCTCTTGAATTTTGTACTAATTGATACACAGCACTAATTTACCAACACCACAACATGAAACATTGGCATTTTACTCAAATAGCTTCATTTTCTGCTCAATTATTTACAGACACACCCAGATGTGATCTTGACTGAAAACCTTTACTGGTCACTTATGCGCCTGGTCTTATTGCCTGGTATCCACCCCCATGTGGCCTGAACTTGAGCACTTGGGATTTGAAGCACCGGCAGGTAAGCCTCCCGACCGGTGCTGAGAGTTTTTAATGATTACACCAGTGCCCTAATACCATGGGCACCCACAGTATCACCCCACTCACTCGATATCTATATATTCTCTACAGGGTCCCTAAATAGGAGCCCTGATGAGGGCAGACCTATTCCAATAGATCACAACCGAAGCGTGAAGAAGACACGGAATTGAACTGAACACACATATCCCTGCCCTCTGGAAGCCATTTCTCTGTTCCAACCAACAGCCCTCACGTTGGCAAGGATAAAAGATATCTTGTACCTAAAGACCCTGCAGCATTAATTGCTTTGTGTAAACAATTGAAGGAGGGACAATTAAAAGCTCCCATCTTGGGACTTATGATGCAATGTATTTCTTGAACTACTATCATGCATCTGTTTTTTCTGCATCTCATCCCTCAATACGTGTTCTTTTAGTGAATTAACTAAATAACATTGTTCTTTTGCTTTTTGTTTCTGTTTCCGCCATATGCTTGTCTCACAATATTCCTTTGTACCTTTTGAACTTTTAACTATATGTACCATGTAGATGTACTTACTTTCCTTTATGCCCTTGGTTGAGACTATAACCATGTTTGTTTTTCTGTTATGCGTTTTGTTAAAAATATATGATTTATACCCTTTTGGAATTAGGAGTTGACTGTCTGTTCTTCTTATCCATACTGTTTATTGTTTAACCCCTGCAACTATTATTTAAACGCTTGTTCTTGAAACACACAGCAAGTTCACTAAATGAGTGGAAATTTATGAATAGCGGATGACTTAGTCCTAGGATTTACGGAATATGGAAAATTACTTTATTTCTAAACAAATTAAAGTTAGTGGACAGATCCAGAGAATCAAATATCTGTTCACCTTACATGTCTGTGTTTTTAAAAAAAGTATCAGTAAGGGTACATTCCTTTGTTTAGATATCCTTTGTGATAGCGCCAATCTGCCCTGGGTTTCTGCTAACTGCACACACCATTTCTCTGATAACTGCGGTTGTTATGGTTGACCGGATCACCTCGTCCTCCTGGATGCAGATATCGATGAGTCTGGGGAATCTCGCTGTGAGGTAACTAAGTAGGCAGCTGCCTTTCATTGGGCTTCTTATGACATGGATGGTGGTTTCGAGCGTTAGCCCATTATAACTCAGTCTGCGCCGGAACTGTCCGATTGAGTGTAGGGGTAGTCACCGCCCACTGGGATATTCTCGTGTTATTCCTTGAGAGTTCTTGTCTCTTTGACAATCTGTTGGAATTTGTGTTCCCCCATAATTTTCACTGTTGCACCGGAATCGATCAGGAAGCAGCACAGTCTGTTTCCTACATAAACAGAGATCTGGGGTGCTTCCTTCACCTCTCTGTCATCTTGAAGGAGGTGAACGTATTTGGTATGTTGTGTCTGGTCATACTGATATGATGTGATATGATAAGGCATTTATAACGCGCCCATACACAAGTGTTTCAGGGTGCAACAAGGAAAGGGAGGGGGAACATGGGGAAGACAGACAACGATCCTACTCGGCGAGGTGTCATTCAGATCGCGCAAGTGCATGGCAAGGGAGGAGTGCAGGGGGGCGGAGGAAGGGGGCAGTGCAGTGCATGGGATAATAGAATAAATAACCTATAAGTGAAGTACGGCCAGCAGGTGGCAAGTTCAAGGGTGGGTAAGTGCAGACATCCAGTGTAAAGTTCTGGGTGAGGCACTGTATAGATACAGACACAGTCCCCAAGTGAAAGGGTAGCCAGGAAGGCAGTGAAGGTGTGTGTGACTGGTGGAGGAGGGACCTGGGCCCGAGATCAGAGGGTGGCCAGGTAGCCAGTGCAGTTTCAGTTACAGCCAGGAGGTCAGCAGGGGAGAGGAGGAGAAAAAGCAGAAGCAAAGAGAAAGGTTTTGAGGTGCTTCAGGAACCGGAGATGGTTCTCCTTAAGTTTCAGGGAGGCAGTTCCAGGGGGAGGCCCCAGCTGAAGAAAGATATCTACCACCAACTCGTTGCTTGGAGAAGCGACTGACCCTGGGGGAGTTGGAGGCAGCTGAGTGAAGAGCTTGAGTAGGAAGATATTTAGAAAGAGAGAGTTAAAGGTATTGAGGTCCCAGAAGGCCTTGTGGACAATGTAAAGGGTTTTGAACTTTATCCTTGCAGCCAATGGGAGCCAGTGCAGAGATTTCAGTCCTAGAGAGATACGATCCCTGGGCTTGAGGCCAAGGACAAGTATCGCAGACCTGTTCTGAATGGGTTGCAGAGGGCGTAGAGTAGTAGCAGGCAGATTTAGAAAGAGGCTTTTGCAATAGTCCAGCCTAGAGAGAACCAGAGCTCTGGAGACAGTGAGTTTCTGGCGGAAGGAGAGGAAAGGAAGAATACCTCTGAGAAGGTGCAGCTGGCAGTGTGGCTTCTTAGAGATGTCCGAGATGTGAGGAGAGAAGGATAGTGTGGAGTCGAAGATGACCCCAATGTTTTTAGCCTCACAGGTGGGAGCAGGAAGATGGCCAAGAGAGGCCGGCCAGAGAGTGACAGGAAAGGAGGGAGCGGGTGTGCCGATGAGGAGAATCTCGGTCTTAATGGCATTAAGGCAGAGATCATTGGCGGAACGCCCCTTCTGGATAGCAGACAGACAGTCAGAGATGAGAGAGGGAGAAGAGGTGGCTGAGGGTAGCCTGAAAATGAGCTGAGTATAGCACTGCAAGTGAAAAATCATCCGCATAGTACTGAAAGTTGGGGCATAGTGCTGCAATGGGGTGGGCAAGAAGTGCCATGTATTGGTTGAGCAGCCAGGGAGAGAGGTTAGAACCCTGAAGAACACCACAGGTAGAGCTAGAAATAGAGGAGAAGAACGACCCAAGTTGAACCTGGGAGGGATGGTCAGAAAGGAAAGAAGTTAGTCACACCAGGGCCTGACCGGTGATCCCCAGGTTATCATGGAGACAGTTGAGCAGGATGCCATGGTTGACTGTGTCAAAGGCAGAGGAGAGATCAAGTAAGATGCGGACACGGGGTGTTGGAATCCAGGTTGGAGAGCAGGTCTTCATGGATGTTCAGGAGAGCAGTTTCCATGCTTCTGGCAGCTCTGAAGCCAGACTGATGATCATGGAGACAACCAACAGATTCAGTGGGAAGGTTGAGCTGGGAGATGGCCAGCTTTTCCAAAAGTTTGCCCAGGAAAGGAGTGATGGAGATTGGGCGATAGTTAGCCGGGCAGGAAGGGTTGGCAGAGGGTTTCTTAAGAAGATGGTGCACAAGAGAGTGCTTTGGGGGAAGACTCCAGTGGTGAAGGAGTGGTAGCAGAAGTCAGCCAGGGCAGGAGCTAGGGAGTCGATGTGGTCCTTGATGGTTTTGGAGGAACACGGGTGAACCTGTTTTGACGAGACTTTCATACATCGGACTTGTCTAGAAACCTCATCTGGGGAGAACAGGGGAAAGGCAGAGAAGGAGGGAGGAGAGGTGGCTTCAGAAGGGCCAGGGGAAGAGTAGAGAGTAGAGAGGGGGAGAGATAGGACAGGATGTCCTGTGCTTTAGAGATGAAATGAGAAGCCAGTGCCGTGCACAGGGCCTGGGAAGGGACAGGAGAGGTATTGACTGTGGCATGATTGTCCAGTCTCTTGCATATTTTAAAGAGTTCAGCCGAGTTGTTAGAGGCCGCATAGATGCGGGCTTGGATGTGAGCTCTCTTCTTGGTGAGGACAGAGAGCCAGTATTGCCTTTGGAGCAGGCGACAGGCCAGTTTGTCAGAGGATGTACATTAAGCACACCATTTCCTCTCAGCCACACTGCACTTGTGTTTAAGGGTCACGAGGTGTGAGTCGTACCAGGAGTTGCACTTGGCTTTGGGCTTCAGGCGGATCCTCATGACAGGGGCAAGAATATCAAGAGTATCAGATATGGCATGGAAAGGGGTGTATCAGGGTGAGAGTCAGCCAAAGGGGGAGTTGGGTGGTGAGAAAGTGGCGGTGAAAGCCTCAACTGACACGCGCTTCATGGGTTGGATGACCCAGAAGGTGGGTGGCAGTGATGGAGTTGGCTTGGCCTGGGGGGTAGAGAGGGTGAGCTCGGAGGAATATTCAGCGCCGTAATAATTTTGGAAGTCGTGCTGTTGCTCCCCGTAGAACTGGTATGGGTGTGGGGGCTTGTCATATTCATCACCATGACGGGAGTATGGGTCATGCGGGTCAAATCCTTGGGCTGGTTCTTGGAACTGTTGCCTCTTCTAATGCCCTTACACATCTTCTTTGGCCCTGGTAGTGTGTTGGGTTAGGCCTTGGTGGGTAGAACGGAGGTGAGGGTGGGCGGTTGTAGGGCCTCCCCAGTGGTGGTGCGTTTGTTCGGGGAGTGGGAAATTGTCTCCCTTCCCTGCAGACATATTGAAAAAGTCCTTCTCTCCCACAGTTAGAACACTTTTGGGTGAGGGCTAGGAAAGTTCCAGAGTGTGGGAAGTTCATACCACACCGGCAGCATTGTGTGCGCCCTGAAAGGTACTGGATTGTTTGGTCTTCCAGCGGGTATCCCTCTGTTCCTAGGTCTTTGAGGATGTGGTGGATCGCAGCGAACGTCTCATTTATTTTGTGTTTGGGTCCTATGTTGCCCTTCATGGAGGCTGCTTGTGCGTCCACCCTCTCAAATATTCTGGGCAATTCTCTTACCTCTTCAATGGTCGAGGTTTTTTGAGTAGTTGTTTCCGTACGGCAGGTGATGTGGACCCTTCAATCACGTGAAATTTTATTGCCTCATCTGTGGCAAACAGGTGAAATTGGAATTGAGTGCTCTTCAGGCGGAGGCGTGTGATGAATTCATTGAGGGTCTCTTCAGGCTTCTGTGGGCACTGATTAAATACCTAGCGCTCATAGTCCCAGTTAGGCTTGATGACAAGTTTTTTGTAGAAAGCCTTGATCAGGGAGCCGTAGTTGTCTTTCTCTTGTGGGGGAATTCTCTTGATGATGGTCTTGATTTCTCCCCCTACCAGGTTAATGAACATGTCACACAGCGCAGGAGATTTTTCTTCACCAGTGGTTAAAGTCCTCTACCCGCTGAATCCATCTTGGTCCTTTGTCACTTTGTGGCATTAACGTCAGGGAAGTGGTTTCCGGAGTAATGCTGCTTTGGAGGTGGGTGGTGTGGCAAGGGTTTGCACCACAGGGCCATCTGGGGAGCCTGGGCTGCTCATTTTGTCTGTGTGGAGTAGAGCTGGACACCTGGGGACCCAACGTGGTAGCTGCAGCGCGTGTTAAAAGCCATGGCTAGAGTGTGTTACGTACCTCTGACCCTTCTAGTAGAGGTGTGTCGCCCCAAGTGTATTCTCCTTTGTTTCTCTGTCCCACGAGGTCTGGGTGCGCTTGCTGGAGCAGGCCGTGCATACTGGCCCTCTTTTCCAGTCTCTCTCTGGAGCCAGAGCGTGTTGTACAGATCCTGCTGCTTGCTGTGTGTTGGTGGCGGGAACGCTGTCAGAGGGATAGCCCACGTGATGCGACCGCTTGGTCGCTGCTGGAAATGGTGGAAACGGCCATCAGACTGTTGGCGGGTTCAGAGGAGGCGGCGGACTGCCGAAGGACTGGGCATGTGGTGGGATCGCCGGGCGCGCCAGAGATGCAGGAGCGGAGGCGGGATCGCCTGTGTAGGAAGGACGCTGCAGCGGAGGCAGGATCACATTTGTGGTAGTGGTCACGGTGGGATCACCACCCACAATCAGAAGAGCCGGTGTGCGGGTAAACACCTTGTTACGAATTGTTGGGCCTTGCCCCAATAAGGATGCAACACTGGTTAAGGAGGACACCTTCTCTTTATTACCTCCTTCGTTCAATGTACAAGCGGGAACTGGCGTTCCAACCCTTAACTCTTCCTCTTCCCCTTTCTCCTCCTGCTTCCCGCCAGGTGTCCTGTCTGCGCCTTAAAGTCGCAGAGGCGTGTAATGTGTCAGCAGCGTGTTTCAAATGGAAAGCAAAACTATACCTTTATTTTCAGCCGACCATAGAAAAACATTTGAAAGCAAACACTTACTGGGTTAATTCACAAAATTATCTAATTCATGCAGGTGTCCACCAACGTTAGCACGTACGTGCAGTTGCATTCCTGGCCGGCAATTTTAAATGTTTACGAGGCAGAGAGTAGAAGGAAAGAGCAAAAACGAGGAATGTTTGCTTTTACTTTTGATTTTCTCGTGTGCCTTGTGAAAAAGTAAACCCTTTCTGCAAAAACGATTCACAAGCAGCATTTTCTCATCGATTCCCATGGAAAACACTTGGTTTTGACCAGGTGCAAAATCAACCCCGATTGCTTAGGAATTCCTGTGGGCCACGCCTGCGTGACAAGGCACGGGACGAATGCGTGACAGTGATCTTATCGCCTTGATGTGCCGCGGCTCTTCCCTGTCATTGCAGCAAAATGGAGCGGAGAGGTAGATCAAAGCGCAAAGGAATGATGCTGTGATTTGAAGCCCGGATTTATCACCGCACCCCATTTAACATGACGCTGATTTTTTTAGGGGAATTATGTCCATAACATGGTCAACATTCCCCAAACTTTGAGGACCCGTGCAGGAGGATCCAGCTTCCCCTTCATCGCTGCAACTCAATGGAACACTCTTCCACCGAACGTAAGGAGCCTTGTATCACACACAGCCTTTAGGAAAGCCATCAAAACATTGTTGTTTGTATAAAGGGGCTTCTGAGATTGTCTGTCTCCTCCTATCCTCTGTTATCACTTCACCCTGGCACTGTAACATCGTTGCTATGCTATGAGTTTTGATTTTGCAACATTCATTTCCCATGTACCTGTATCAAGTCATTATGCTTAGGTTTTGCTCTCTGTGACCCACAAGCAAGCCCTCGTACCCTGTAACTAAGACATCTTCTTGCAGAAGCGGCTCGATGCCCTTGGGCAGTAGTGTGCTTTACAAATACAAAAAAAAGAAACTGTGCTATATTTGCCAGATTTCACTATAATTCACCTGCTCTGGGACTTCTGACATAAGTGCAGAACTACACCCTCATGAGCATTCTGAAGGTCCATCATCAGCTCTGTCTGCCTGCTACCATTCACTAAGGAACATAATTGCAGGATTGCTTGATTATTACTGACATGTCTGAACGATATTTGCCACTAACTCTATCCTAGGTTTCCTAGGCTGCACATGAGTGATGTGCCCGCCTATTCTTCCTCTGAGGATGCTTGCCCAGATTGCTTTCCTGCCCTGGGCATGTACGATGCGCTGTCCCAAGTGGTGATACCTGGCATACAGGGCTCCAATGAACGTCTGGCCTGTTGGCCATCTTCGAGTGATGTGGGCTGCCCTGGAGTATGAAGCATGTCACCCCTTCTTGCTGTTTCTGTGGGGGATCCAATGGAACACCCATTATGGGACAATGGTCGAAGGGGTCCCTGGATGTTGGTAGCGAGGAGCTGTAACATTGCAGGCCTCAGCTCTAAATTTGGAGACAGCTGACATAGTGGCTGTCCAGGAGACTTCGGCAATTCATCGTCTTCACAAAGAAGGGTTAACAACTTTTCTTTAAGTGATGCTCTCTCCAATAGGCAGGCCAAAGTGTTTCCCCCTATGGAATTACATTAAGCTTTTGGTTGAGGTTAAGCTTGGTGTCACTGATTCTCCCAATATTGAACATAACACTCACAAGTCTAACAATGATTTGATGCACACCTATTTTGGATTTGTGAGGAATTGCCATCTGGCCAGGGTGCAGAAGCCCTGGCTTTCGGGATTTTTATTGACTAATAAAATGATGCATGTTCTTCCATTTCAGAAAGGGTAATCTGCTAATCAGATCGCCCTTTCCTAAACTCCACGCGAAAAGTTTAATGTACACTTGTGCCCCGTTAGATCAACTGAGTTTAAGGTATGCTGGCTAGTATCTCTCATAATTATCCAAGCCACATCACTTTGATACCATGCATGTGTCAGCAATGTGGGCCCAGCTCAACTGTGACATGATTATGTGTATTCTGGTAAAACAGCCTGGTCCTGCTAAGTGACTGGGCAGGAGAGTGGATGGCTATGCCTCTCCGTGTGATCCTTTGTGAGGTTGGGTAACACCTCTCTTCAGCTAGCAAGCCACCAAGCAGGGAAACAAAGAAAATGGCCACACCCATCCCAATAGGACTAGCCTCACACCAGGGTGTTGCAAACCAAAAGGGCCTTTGATGCTATTGGCTAGGACAGGGTTGGATTAGCATAGACATAGGGAGGTCCACACAACTGTGGAAAGATTCCACCACCTTCATCTCTTTGTCCTCTCTCTGTTCCTGTCTCTTCCACTTCATTTAACAGAAAGCACTTTGGGTATGATGTCAGAAGGCAAAGTCCACTTGTTCCAAGGACAGAGATTTGACCCATAAAGTGGGCTTTCTTTAGTGCAAAAATACCTGTGGGGTTTTGCCATTAAAGTAAGGTGTCTCCCACTTATTCGATGATTTATCTCTGGACCTCAGCCCTTGAAGAAGAATTTGTTTGGACGCTGTTGGTAGAGCAGTCCTTTCCAAAGTCCTCCAGTTGTGAGGTGAAGAAAGGTAGTCCAAGGCAGAGGGAACTCTGCTCCGTAACAATCTCCATGGCACATTGGGAGGTGACCTGCTTCTGGACCTGGACATGTCTCTCTGCCAGCTACACTGGTACCCAGGTCCGCACTGTGCTGAAAGACTCCTTGAGGTGTTTGCCAGCTTCCCCCATGTGTGGGAGTGCTAGAACAGTGATTTGCACCCGTGGAGGGAGAGCCAACCAATCAGGTGGCTGGAACAGCAGGCAAGAATACACACTCCTGGGCCGCTGTTCCAACCACCCGAGGCCCATCCCCTGGTGGCGCCATTTTCTTTTTTTACTCGGGGCGGAAAAAAGGGAGTTGCCTCCCCAACCCTCCACCCCCCAAATATAGCTTTCCCTTGGCTCATGTTACCACAAAAGGCGAATGAGATCTACCTCTTAGCTGTGCCTGTTTTACCTTCATGATTGGCTTCACTCTTGGTTTGTAGGGCTGAGTAGGCGCTTTAGCCTCTACTCATCCGTATACTCCTGCGGGGCAGAAGTCGATTTGTTGCAGGTTTATATTACTAAACCCAGCATAGATGGGTCCTCTGAGGCGCTGGATGCCAGTATTGGTTTACTGGAGAAACTATCCCAATCCTCGAGTCCAGTCAAAACTTTCTTTATTGTTATGGGACATGTAATGGTCAAATCAAGGAGGAAACCAGTGTTTCCGAAATAATGGCTGTGGACCTGGCTAGAGGGATACCACCCATGGTCAAGAGCATTAAAAAGAACAATTGAGATGGAATTTGGTTGAGAGAAATACCTCATGCCCACATTCAACTGCAAAATCACGTAAAGCTTGAACCTATTCACAATAATGATTCAAGTTGGGAGAGTAACTTTATTGACCATTTCTGGAGCACACATCACTCAATGATATTAATTGTAATTTGGTAACAGGTCAGCACAGTGCGGGTTGTGAAGATGAAAAGTTGGTGGGCCGGTAGGAAATTTCTGGAAGCCATATTGGGAAACATGTTGTGGTGCAGAAAATGCGGTGTGCTGCTCACCATTGTCTCTTACTGGGAACCTGATATGTGGATACCGACCTTGAAGCTGTTGGGATGCAAATGCAATGTCCCAGGCAGGCAAAGAGATTTAGGCTGCACAAAACATATAAGCAGGCGGCCTAGTGCTAGCAGTTCTCATTAGGTTCGGCAGAATGTCCAAGTTTCCATTTATAGTTAGCTTTGACACATATTAGAAACACCATGTAGCCATACAGAAAGAGCAACAATGAATTCACATTATGGATGCAGAGGTTAAAGATAGGGTGATGTATTTTGCATTTAGTGGTAGTATACAGTGTTATGTTTTAAGGGATGTTCGAGTAGGTAGCTAACATAGGCGTGTGAGATGGCGTCAGAGAAGTGTTGTGGTAATGGTGAGGTCTGGGGGCTAAGTTAGCAAGATTTCCACCATGTTGGATTTTAGGACATGTTACTGGATGTGTTTTTGAAAGTGAGAAAAAGCTAAACATGGAGCTGTGTTTCTGTCCAGTTAGCCCTGAGCCAGAATTCCTTGTCTTTCCCCCCCCATTGAGAAGTTATGATGCCAATTTTATAGGCAGCCGTGCTGTGCCAATAAAAGCTAACTAAGTCCAGCTGCAGAGGTTGAAGGAGCTGGGAAAGGAATGTTGCGCCCAGGGAGGAAGGGTTGGAGTGCGCCATTTGAAGGATGAATTCATGTGAGCTGGGCATGGGGTTCTGTGATACAAAGAGGCCTGGTGAAGATTTAGAGCACCACTGCCCTCACCCGAACAGCAATCATCTGATTTGAACTGTTCATTGAAGGTCACCTTTTTATTCGAGTGGTGGAATTTGGGGTAGAGGATAGAAGGGAGAATGACCACTTTCCCCTGAATCTCAGCCTAATACCGACAGGGCATCATTAACCAAACCAAAGGTATGTCCAGAATGAATGTTCGATGGAACAACGGAATAAACAAAAACTGAATGTATGTTTTAGCTCTGCAGAAGTATGTGAGTTCTGCAAGATGCTACTGAAAATATGGAACAATGCAGACGAAACTCTCCCAGATTTTGAATTACTTACCGATGCGATGCATAAAGACATTTATGATGTGGTCAAAAGACAGGGCAGACAGGGTCACGGTACAAGAACTTGTGCACTTTGGTTTGGCCAGGAATGCAGAGCCCCCATAGTCAATTATTTCTGGCACTCAAGGATGGATCTAGATCTGCAGGAGAAAGGTACAGGCTAAAAAGAGAATACAAAAAGTTTTTAAAACAAAAGGAAAAAGTTGCCACCATGACACAATGGGATATCCTCGCCTACGCGATAGACAGTAATAACCACCGGTTTCTCTGGAAACTTGTAACCAAAGGATGGGGAAAACCGGGGAAAGAACAGGGAGAATCTATAGAAGAAGAAAGATGGGTGCCACATTTTTAAAATATATTCTATACAGAAGGGGGTGAAGATTCAGTGCAAAAATATGCCTGCACTAATAACAAACCTTACTTTACTAAGGTGAAAATTATGAGAGTTATTGAACAGCTGAAACCTGGAAAAGCAGCATGCCCAGATGGGTTTCTCTGAGAGGTATTTGCTGGTCACAGTGAATGGTGCGCCCCTATCCTCTTAAATCTTTTTGAAGTAATTGAGGGGGTTGGGAGGAGGATTCCAACCAAGTGGCACAGAGGGATTATAGTCCAGATATTTAAGAAACGTAATATAGATGACCCTACCTGCTACCGCCCTATATCCCTATTGCACATTGGTAGCAGAGAATAATACCGTGGGCCACCTTCATGCAGGTTTTAGGAGTGTTTTTTCCACATTGAAACACTGTTTTATTCTGTCATGAATTACTGACAAATATTGTAAGCTCTGTGGAGATGTTGTTTATGCTGCCTTTTTTGATCTCGAAAAGGCTTTCACAGCATCGACAGGGGTACACTGTGGAAGAAACTAACAGTACTGGGGATACCGGCACATTTTCTGAGACTCGTGCTACTGTGTTATGAACAAACCAGGATTTAAGTCAGAAATGGAGGAATGGGGGACCACACTGAATTCTTTGATTCAAAAAGGGCGGTAAAACAATGTTGCCCCTGGCAGCAGTGCATTTTATTCTTTTTATGGTGGATTTTGACCGTGCGAAGTATAACAGAAGGGTGTGCCCACCTAGGCTGGGAGACAAGGAATTCAGTGCTCTACTCTATGCTAACAACACTGTCCTCCTGGCACTTACCCCGGCAGGCCTGAATCTTGGGCTTAATTATGCTATAGATTTCTTAGAGGTCAACAAACTAAAATTATTCAAGGACCACACTAACATTGTGACATTTGGGGGAAAGGACAAGAAAACAATCTGGGAATTGAAAGGGGAGCCAGTGGAGGTAGTGGACTCGTATACGTACTTAATGGCATTTTCGAGAGACTGCAAGTGGTCATCACATATTAAACAACAGGCGCAGAGGGACAGAATTAGTTTTTAGGGATTACAAAGTATATATTTTAAATATGGCTCCCGAAGACTAGATATATGCATTGAGGTTTTTAAATGCAAAGTTTTAACTCAAAAGCTTTATGGCAGTGAGATGTGGGGTTACTCTTCCTGTGAACCCCTCAGGGTTGTACGATTGCAATTCTGGTGCCAAATGGCTGTCCGAGTAGTGTGCTGAGAGTCGAGCTGGGGATCCAGAGTATCACTTGCCTGGCACAAGCCAGACAAAGGTCTTATTTTCAAAAAATAAAACTGAGTTTAAACACAAATCCGAATCTCTGGCTGGGATTATCAATCAAGAAAATCCGCCTGGAAGTATATAAGCCAGAATGGTATAAAACTGGATGCAGACTTTCGGGAAAGATTCCTGACTGGAAGAGGAAGAGTCAACCATGACCAAGTTAAGACAGAAATAAAATCCAGGTCCAGATAAAACTTGCTGTGGGTGGATGGGGAGAATTCGGGCTCTACCATTCCTGGCAGCCTATGTACATTATAAGAGGACCATGTGTGTCCCATGGCCGACACTATATTTAGATTCCCCAGAGGGACAAAGACTCATACTTAAAGCCAGGTTAAACCTGCTTTCACTGGTAAAAAAGAACTACCTGGTTAAAAACTCCAACAAAATGCAACTGTGATATGGTTTTGGATGAAGATCTGGTGCACTTTATTTTGTTGTGCCCATCTTATAAAAGGCAGAGGATGAAATGGTTGAGACCTTGTTTTCTAGCATCAAATATCAGATTGTTTAAAGAGGCATTGTTTTCAATTGTTAACTGTACTAACTCACAATTTCTCTATGATCTGATGAACAACCTAGGTCAGTCTTTAAAGAAGAGGCTCTGCATAACATATTTTAGCACATATTTATAAGGTAAGATGTGAAGGTACTGTTAAACCATAAAGTATGTTGTTTTAGCTGGATTAAGTTATATTTTATCGATATGCATATCTTCACATTTTATTATATAATGGGTCTACTGTATTTATTATGTTAATGGAGAAATCCGACTATATTTTTTTTATTATTATGAACTGCAGGCGCTGCATTCTAGGAATCAATTAATAAGCGAAATTCAAGCATAAGAGTGGTGCCTCGATCATCTCATTCGTGGGCACATGCATTCCCAAAGAGATAAGGGGGAGACATGCTAGAGCTGTACCGTTATTTGGGATGGGAGGAGCAGAGGTGATGCCAATACATTTATCTCCAAGCACACAGAGCTGTTTGTGCATGCCGCAGTGTCTGGTATAACGAGGAGGCCCATTGTATTATCATAGCAGAGTTCACCTCGCTATTCACACTTTGATCCGGCTCCGATAGAGAAGTGCACATCATGTGATGGTCAAGAATATTTACTCATTAAAGAAATGTATTATGGTATACATATATATCCACAGACCATGTGGTGATATATTGGTTTTTGTGGGATGTATTGACCCACTAGGCTCTGCCTTGCGACATGACATCCCTGTGTGCTGGTGGCACCCGAACCAGTAAAATGGCCGCAAAAAGCCCTATGCCCGCTAAACCTATGAAAATTGCGCTGTGAAATCAGAAAAGATGGCTGCCCATCTACTTTGCCTGTGTCAGTAGTGGAAGGAGACCACACTGCTGAAGCCTGTCACTGGGCTTCCCACCGAGTGAAAATGGAAACTGCATGGTAACAATGTACCTGGTAGTCAATCAACTCCTAAGTTTCACAATGACGATGAAGTAGGTCATGTGTGTTGAGGGAATGTGTTTTAGATAATGTGTGATCAATAGGGTAATGGACTATAGGGGATAATTAGAATTGTATATAGGTGTTAGCCAATGGGGAGTGCAGGGTCATGCTGTAATGTAGCTTTATAGACCTCGCCGGAGGTCCGTACCAGTGTTATGGGCCCTGAAGACTGAGTTAAAGCCCGAGCACAGCAAGGGCCTTTAACGAGGTATGAGTGCCCATAACGACGGTACAGCCTGAGCTCGAGGTCTATTAGAACCCATGGGCAAAAAGAAAAAAGTTCAATTAAAAACATAATTTTTTTATTAATATATTCTTTTTTGGGAGCCTTGAATATTCCGTACAGAATATATAAGTTTACAAAAAAAAAGAAAAATAACATTACAAAAAGCTATTAGAACCCAGGGCCGAAGAGAAAACAGTTCATTTAAAAATATAATATGTAAAATTATTTTATTGTTTTTTGGGGACTTAAGTATTCCTTGTTGAATATTTAAGTTAAAAAAACATGAAAACTAGCATGATAAAAAAATAAGACATGCTTAATTATAGCAAGCTATTCTTTTAACTAATAAACTATTAAAGGAAAAAAGACGGTATTCATAGGAATATATAATTTTCACTTTGGCCACTAGAGGGGGGCAAATCACTGTTAACGCACAACTTTCCGATCTGAAGAAAGCAAAGGGCAATTTGAGGGCTATAATGAAACTGCGAGTAATACCGGTTTTTATAGCCTGCAAATTGGCCAATGGGAAAGAGTTATTCACTCGCCCAGGGTTCTAATCTCTATTTCGCATAGTTTTGTTAATTTGCGGGTTTTGAACAGTAAAAGATGGAACTCCTTTGGGTGGGGCAAGCTCCATGTTAATTACAATTCTACAGGACTGTCTGATTCGTTCTGCATGTAATAAAACTTTGTTTTCCTTGCAAACAGTACAGTGATTATTTGGCCTATTTGGGATTTTCTTTATCGTTCAGGTTTTGGGTCCTTCATCATACAAACCCCAACGTGCTCCCTGACTTTCCGTGAGGCCCGGCGGCTCACTTCCATGCATTCTGGGTCATGGCACTTGTCTGCAGTGCCCAGTCCCCCGTGCACGACATGAAAATGTTTTCAGGATCTATGTTGCCATAAGGCCTGCCTGTTCCTTGCAGCAGGGCACTGCACCCAGCTGTGAATGCAAATAGACAGGGCCCCCAGATCAAATGTACTTGGGAGAACGCATTGACGTATAGACTTAAGTGCACCAATGCAGGAGAAATTAATGCAGGAAAAGAAGTGTGAAGTTGAGTGTTTGTGAGTGTGTGGAGAGAGCAGACCATGTGGTGATATATTGTTTTTTGTTGGATGTATTGACCCACTAGGCTCTGCCCTGCGACATCCCTGTGTGCTGGTGGCACCCGAACCAGTAAAATGGCCGCAAAAAGCCTTATGCGGGCTAAACCTTTGAAAATTGCGCTGTGAAATCAGAAAAGATGGCTGCCAATCTACTTTGCCTGTGTCAGTAGTGGAAGGAGACCACACTGCTGAAACCTGTCACTGGGCTTCCCACCGAGTGAAAATGGAAACTGCATGGTAACAATGTACCTGGTAGTCAATCAACTCCTAAGTTTCACAATGACGATGAAGTAGGTCATGTGTGTTGAGGGAATGTGTTTTAGATAATGTGTGATCAATAGGGTAATGGACTATAGGGGATAATTAGAATTGTATATAGGTGTTAGCCAATGGGGCGTGCAGGATCATGCTGTAATGTAGCTTTATAGACCTCGCCGGAGGTCCGTACCAGTGTTATGGGCCCTGAAGACTGAGTTAAAGCCCGAGCACAGCAAGGGCCTTTAACGAGGTATGAGTGCCCATAACGACGGTACAGCCTGAGCTCGAGGTCTATTAGAACCCATGGGCAAAAAGAAAAAAGTTCAATTAAAAACATAATTTTTTTATTAATATATTCTTTTTTGGGAGCCTTGAATATTCCGTACAGAATATATAAGTTTACAAAAAAAAAGAAAAATAACATTACAAAAAGCTATTAGAACCCAGGGCCGAAGAGAAAACAGTTCATTTAAAAATATAATATGTAAAATTATTTTATTGTTTTTTGGGGACTTAAGTATTCCTTGTTGAATATTTAAGTTAAAAAAACATGAAAACTAGCATGATAAAAAAATAAGACATGCTTAATTATAGCAAGCTATTCTTTTAACTAATAAACTATTAAAGGAAAAAAGACGGTATTCATAGGAATATATAATTTTCACTTTGGCCACTAGAGGGGGGCAAATCACTGTTAACGCACAACTTTCCGATCTGAAGAAAGCAAAGGGCAATTTGAGGGCTATAATGAAACTGCGCGTAATACCGGTTTTTATAGCCTGCAAATTGGCCAATGGGAAAGAGTTATTCACTCGCCCAGGGTTCTAATCTCTATTTCGCATAGTTTTGTTAATTTGCGGGTTTTGAACAGTAAAAGATGGAACTCCTTTGGGTGGGGCAAGCTCCATGTTAATTACAATTCTACAGGACTGTCTGATTCGTTCTGCATGTAATAAAACTTTGTTTTCCTTGCAAACAGTACAGTGATTATTTGGCCTATTTGGGATTTTCTTTATCGTTCAGGTTTTGGGTCCTTCATCATACAAACCCCAACGTGCTCCCTGACTTTCCGTGAGGCCCGGCGGCTCACTTCCATGCATTCTGGGTCATGGCACTTGTCTGCAGTGCCCAGTCCCCCGTGCACGACATGAAAATGTTTTCAGGATCTATGTTGCCATAAGGCCTGCCTGTTCCTTGCAGCAGGGCACTGCACCCAGCTGTGAAGGCAAATAGACAGGGCCCCCAGATCAAATGTACTTGGGAGAACGCATTGACGTATAGACTTAAGTGCACCAATGCAGGAGAAATTAATGCAGGAAAAGAAGTGTGAAGTTGAGTGTTTGTGAGTGTGTGGAGAGAGCAGACCATGTGGTGATATATTGTTTTTTGTTGGATGTATTGACCCACTAGGCTCTGCCCTGCGACATCCCTGTGTGCTGGTGGCACCCGAACCAGTAAAATGGCCGCAAAAAGCCTTATGCGGGCTAAACCTTTGAAAATTGCGCTGTGAAATCAGAAAAGATGGCTGCCAATCTACTTTGCCTGTGTCAGTAGTGGAAGGAGACCACACTGCTGAAACCTGTCACTGGGCTTCCCAACCAGTGAAAATGGAAACTGCATGAAAGGCAGTGCTTTATTGCAAGGAAACCCAGAAGTGCTATGAAATCCTTTTTTTCCCTTGGTTGCTGAAAATACAAATAATGGTTCCAAACATCAGAAAATATCCAACATCCTTGCTGGGTGTTACCCTTCACTTTATTTAAGGAATCAACATGAGCAGACAATGTCAGGAAAAGCGGAATCTGTCATCAGAATATCCACATTAAAAAGTGTACTTGCCTGTGAAAATCTGTCAAAATATGGGCACAGTACCACCGGCCCGGTATGACAGCTGTCATTTAAGTGCATTAGAAGCTTAAACTTGTGCAGTTAAAATCAAATGGTTGGAATTAAGTTGCTTGCCATCAAAAGTAATATAGGTTGCAACTATTTAATCTCTATGTTTTAAAAGACTGGAATTAGAGTTCTTTTGCCTGTTTTGAAATTGTAAGTTTATTTTCATCAAAGAAAAACTTAACACAGTGAGTTTTAAAGTAACCTGATGAAAGCCAAAAACTACAAAGCAAATTCCCTAGCTTGCCCCAACAAAAGGCACCTCTCCTGCTTCCCACCAAAAGCCAGGAAATCACATTCAGGTGTTGATGAAGAGGGGAGGAGATTTGGGCTGCTGCTCCTGGGAGAGACAAAGGACTTCCTTGGCTGAAATGATATGCAGATTGCAAGTGTCAACGGTAGCCCCTGCCAGAGGAAGGAGGCAGGGATTGCTCTTGAGCCACCAGAAACTTTGGGGGCAGGAACAGACATTTTTGTTGATTCTTAAAGCACAGAAAGTATATTTTTGAAAAAGACTGACTCCAGAAAACATTGAAAGGAGAAAGGCCCATTTCCAAAGCTGAACCCTTCTCAGCTTGGCCTTTAGAATTCCAAAACCCAGATTTTACCCCAGACCTCTAAGGGGAACAAAAGAACAGCCTGGCTGTGCTGTAGCTGCTTTCCTACTAAGAATTATTGCCAGAATCCCAAGATCCAACTCGTAGAGCCGTGCTGTGACCAGATAGCTGTGAACCAGAACCAGAGCCCGTGAAATCCAGTCCAGTCTCACCGTGCGGTGTCCCGAGTGCCTTGCTGATTGCAGACCAGAGCGTGTTGAGTCCAGTCCGATGTGCCTAGCAGAATTCCTGTCCAGAGATCTTGACTGACCTGTAATCCTGAGGGTTCCGTCCAAACATTGGTAGTAAGTATCCATAGCATAGGATTGTCACTAGCATATGTATTGTCCATAAATCATCCTATCCAAACCCATTCTCTTATCTCCAGAACTGCATTTTTAGAATATTTTGTCTTGCCTAAACTCTCCATCTCATTCCCTATAGTGCTCTGTATTAGTAGTGTTAAAATCATCTTTCCGCTGGTATATTTTCTGAAGAAAGACGAGCGTCTCGGCAGGCCAAACCATCCAGAGATATCCTGGGCTGGTGGATGCGCTGTCGTGTAGTTTGCATCTTCATAGTCTACCCCTAGTGTAAAGAAACCTTGTTTGTAATTTTAAAAGCACATTCTTGTTTTACAAATTTGCCTCTTTCTGAAAAACCTTCCTAACTTCTTCACCGTTTATGCTATAAACGAAATGGAAGTGTCTACTTGAAGCTAACATCCTTATTGTTTTTCCGCAATCGCACTTACCGCGTGCGGAAAAGTTTGCCGCACATTTTTCGTTTGGCTCAAATCTATAACGTGTGAAGTAGCTGTTCATTGCACCCGACCTCAAAAGTAAGTTTTCAATTTGCTGGTTACTCTTTAATCATTGCTAGTGTTTGTCTGAACCCATACAAAGCGGCTCCCACTAGTATTGAAGCAATTTTAGTGAATTAAATCCATTTTCAGTGTTTTTACCATTCATCCAAAGCCAAATTCAAAACCATTTTGACAAGTTTTCAATCATTCCTGTTTTTCTCTGTGTTTGCTGGAGGGAAATTGGGATTGATACTATTTTGTTGAATTCTGTATTCCTGGAACCTGTTTTCTCTCCTTCCATCTCTTTATATTGCATTTTGGTGGGATTGAGTAGTGTGCAGGGGAAAGTGTAATCTCGTTGCTTTTGATTGAACCCATACAAAAGTATTATCTCTGTGCTGCATTATTTTCCTATCATTACTCCTTGAGATTAAAGAGATTGTTAGTGTGCCATCACCCCATTGGTGATCATTGTATAACCATTAAAATTGTGTGAAATACATATATTGTGAAATCCATAAATAAATATTTTAACTTTGCAAACCAGCCTGCTTCCTGGTTCAGTGTGACCTGGGGGGATTCAAAGAGAGGGGCATGATATAAGTGGTACATCATTCAGAAATAAAACAATTTATAGACATAAATAAATAATTAAGGGTTTCAAGTGTGCATCCCACGCTAGGCATTGACTTAGATGAAGTGCCGGGTTGAAATCACTTACATTTTATAATAGTGGCCAGAGGGATCTCCTCCGACGAGAGAAAAGTGGACATCCTAAGTAGTATAATGATGATAAAAGAAAAGAGAGGAAAATGGGATTCCCTCACACAAGATGGAAGACAGCTCTGCAAGTAGAGTAGTGGTCTATTTTAGAGGGTCAGGGAAACCTGCGCCCCCAGGCTCAAGGAGGCAGAGGAAAGGTCTAAACCATTGTGTAAACAATTGTATTTTTTTAGATGATGCTTTGGCTATTAATTATGATTTAATGTGTATATAGAATTGTTGTGGTGTGGGGTGATTGTTGCCAAGTTATGTGTGTGTGTGTGTGTGTGTGTGTGTGTGTGTGTGTGTGTGTGTGTGTGTGTGTGTGTGTGTGTGTGTGTGTGTGTGTGTGTGTGTGTGTGTGTGTGTGTGTGTGTGTGTGTGTGTGTGTGTGTGTGTGTGTGTGTGTGTGTGTGTGTGTGTGTGTGTGTGTGTGTGTGTGTGTGTGTGTGTGTGTGTGTGTGTGTGTGTGTGTGTGTGTGTGTGTGTGTGTGTGTGTGTGTGTGTGTGTGTGTGTGTGTGTGAACGGGATAGGATAAGGGGGTGGTTTGGCTTGAGGGGATATTGGGAGGTGGTGTGGAGAGTTTGCGCAGCATTGGGGGATGGGATAGAACAGTGCTGCTGGATCGTCTATCTGAGAAATAAGTATTTTTGGTAAGGAGAGAAATGGAAAGAAATATGAGTATCCCACTCTAGTATACGTGTTCCTCGCTTCTGTGGTACCAGGAAAAGATCCTCATATATCATTGTGAGTGGGTCACGGATACAAAAGGGGAAATGTACAAGCCGTGGCCTGAATAGGTCTCAAATAACAAGGATGTGTTGGGTCATATGTATACTTATCTGGCTGTGAAGTATAAAGGGAGAATGTTGAAAGTAGGCAGGATATCCTGGAACTCTGGGGGATGGTTAAGGATTTAGAAGATGCTGCAGAGGAACAAAAGAACAAAAGGAGGTAATACCTACACATGGCCCGCCTCCATAAGGGTGCTTTCCCTTACAACCTGCAGCAGGTTATACCAACCCCCAGTATGTACCTCAGCCCGCACCAAGGCAAGGAGCTCCCACTGCTAGTGTGAATGCCACACAAGACTCAGTGGCTAATGCTGCACAAGACCCATTGGTTCTGGAAGTACAAAATAGGGCACATAGAGAATTAGAAACAACTCTCCATGTGACAGAAGCAGAGCTGGTGCGAGCCTTGCAGGAGCAGGGGGAGTTACGGAAAGTGATGATAAGTGCAGATGACTGGAGAGCTGGTGATATTACATTTGAAATTGATAGTAGAGTGATTATGGGCGTGCAAGTAGCTGAAAGTGATGATAACCCGAGTGTTTGCAGGCATTTTGAGTGTTCATCGCGTGCCGTCAGATTAGATTATGATGACTGAAATAGCTAGAGACGAGGAGGACACAGAAGAGGAAAATGAGTGGGCATCAGAGGAGGAACAGGGGGAAAATCAGGAGGTGAGATACCACCAGTACGATCACCAAGAGCATAGAGTGTATGGGGGCTAATGCTTAGGACACAACCAGGTTGAATGGCTTTGGCAAAAGGCAAGAGAGGAGGGAGAGCTGTACAGGCTAAACAAGCTGGAATACAGCTTCTGTTTTTACACAAAGGGCATAAGCGGGTGCAATATGTACCCTGGCCCCACCGAAACAATTTAATGAATGCATTACCCTCCCTCAAAGTGGGGGCAGGCAAATGGATATGTACATTAGAAAAACAGACTGCAGGGATTACATTACATTGGCAGTAGGCGACATGTCTATTTGTTGTGCTGCTAGAAAAACAGGCAGATGACATATGGAGGAAGGCGGGGTGCCCAGGGGTACAGATAAATAATGACAATTATGATGGTGCACAGCTTAATGATTGTCAAAGGAGAGTATGAACGCATTAAGGTCAGCAAACCCAGACACATCAGACATCTATTTGATTATGACCCATACCATGAAGTTAGATGAAGACCCCCCCATTGTATATAAACCAGATTCAAGAAATGTGGAGAGAGGATAAAGTGGAGCCCTGGGACAATAATATAGTGATATTTTATTATATGTTAAAGAGGAGACTCCACGAAGATGTGAAAAAATATTTAGCTATGTGTTGTATAGTGCTTGGGATGGATGTAGAAGCTGGTGATGCAAGAGATAATGTTGGGTGTGAATGAGAGAATGTGTATGTGTCAGTGAGAGAATGTGAGGTGATAAGGCTCTAAAGGCAGGCAGTTGGAAAGCCCCTGCCTGAGTGATGGGAGCAAGTGGTTATTTCAGTAACATCTTAAATAACTGACTGAAGCTGTAATAAAGGAACTGTACTGGACCCTACCTGTGAGCCTGAGGATCCTTATTTACTTCACTGGCGACATGGGAGGGAGAATCTGAGGCTTAAAATTGGCAGGGAAATTAGTTCACTGACTGTTGGCTGAGATTCTTTCAGATAAATATCTGGTGCCAACTAATTGCACCGACTCTAACAGGACAAGGGCAATTAATAGGGTACAGACATATTCATCTCCATTACCTATGAGGCAGGGGCAAAGCCTCAATGTAGCCTTGATAGCAGCTTTCTAGAACTCATTTATTTCTAACTTATAGACTTAGCACTGAGCACACTTTGACCACTTTAGGGTCAGCCCAATTTATTTTCAATGGTATATTCTGATTCAGTATACATCACATCTACAGTACATTCAGGGCTGTCCAGATGGTGAAGGAGAGGGTTCAGGAGGGCTGATGGGAAGCCTGTGCCGCATGCAGCATTGCAAGAAAGATTAATGTATGCCTTTTCCCGCCCATCAGTAGTAGCAGTGGTGAAATGTGCCGCTCACACCCAGGTCACAGAGTTTGTTTCACTATGTAATGAGGCCACTGACCGGGCCAGCAAAGAAGCAGTGTATTTAGAAGTACCAGATGTCACGGCATATCCGGAGGTAATGATACAACAATTGCAGCTGGCAGTACTTTATATAGCAGTCCCGCTCACTCAGATAATTGAATTGCAAGTTCAGGCAAGCCAAAAGGAGAAGGATTTGTGGATGAAATGGATGTGCTCACTGTCACAATGGATCATTTTTGGAGGCAGAACATTACAGGTAAAGTAGTAATGTCGCCAGAATTTCTTATGGTCTCTCTTGAGCAACTTCATTACCCAACACATATGTCTAAACAGATATTGCAGCAGCTATCCAGGAGGACTGGTTTGTCCCCACCCTACAAGAATATGTTGATACATTCATGGCAAATTGCACTACCTGCCACCTCTACAGCACCAGACACACCCTCATAATGTTACATGGCACATTGCCCCTGCCAACAGGACCCTTTCAGAGCTCCACATAGACATGTGTAGTAACTATTGTTATCTTGTTGTTATGTGTCCAATTACCGGATAGATTAAAGTGGGCCCTTGCGCACAAACAGATGCTAAATGAGCAGCTACCTTTTTAGTTTTCCTCACTTGGGGATATGTGACATTCTAAAGTAGACAATAGGACACACTTCTTCAACTAATTATTTAAAGAAATGACATCCCTAATAGGGATTGAACATAAGTTTTGCTCGATTACCACCCTCAAGCCAACAGATTTGTAGAACAACTTAATAGTTTATTGAAACAAAAACTGTCAAGGTTGTGCCATACGTTAGGGAGGAACTGGCTGCATTGTCCTCCTCTGTATCTGTTCAGCCATAGGAGCGAGCCAGGTAAGGACCACCACCTTTCCCCGCAGGATATAGTGACAGGGAGATGGTTACACACACCACTCACACCTGCATGCACTGCCTCAGATGCACACAGTGCAGTTGAGATTTTGGGGGAGGAGTTTCAGGAGTATTTGAGGGATTTAACAAAATGTATACAAGTAATCGCCCAACAGCTCTCTCCCAGGAGAGAAGAAACACCTGCAATGCCAACAGTTGACCCGCCATCTCTACAAGCAGCTCAGCTCTACCCCAGAGATTTCATCTAAGTCCGGTCCTTTGTGAGAAAATGAAATTACTTTCGGTACCAAGGTCTATTCAAGGTTATATCTGCCACCCGGTCTAATGTATGAGTGAAAGAGCTGCATTATTGGGTCCATCTATCTGATGTTTGGAAAGCAACTGGTACAGCATCACCTCCTGCAGGCCCTCAAGAACAGTCGCATTCAAATTGGAATTTAGTTACTTTTCAAGTGACAATCTTGCAACTGATGTGCCTCACGGGCACCATGACACTAAATTGTCTTTTTGCCCACAGTCTCCAGGATTAAGAAATAGTGCAATGTACATATTGTTATGTGTAGGAGGCTTCTATTTCTGTCTTCTTCTTTCCTTTATTGTAGGCAATTTTATATGATTTGTGCATATAAAAGGGGGTTATAGTATTGACACAGAAACATTAAGTATAGGTATGACGAGAAATAAAAGGGAAACAGAAAATTAAATTAAATACAATGAATATAAAGGTGTTATTTTAGATAAAGTTATGGATATGCACCACCCCTAAACAGATAATATGTGGAACAACCACATGAGGGAGGTGGGAAGAGCAAAATCAAATGAGAGCTGCTACATTTACACTCTTATACCCCATGCCACACACACACCCAAACTGTTTATCATGCAAGAAATGCCACCTCTTGTAGTCCAATCTGCAGTGCACCTGGTCCTTTGCAGAATATGAAACCTGTTTCAAGGACGCATTGTTCATGCTGTAATAATGGACATAGATGGAAGCGAGTGTGCCAGAAACAAAGAGTAATCACGTTGTTAAATAAGACCACTATTGAAATCGGAAGGTGCACTGTTCCCCAATGACAGATGGGTGAAAGGATTAGTGAGCTGCGCAGCCATGGGGTCTACTGGTGTTCTTGGAGGATGTAGTGGCACGTGTCAACTGGAAATGTTCTAAAACTTGGAGCACTTATGTGTCAAAACTCTCCTGGATCAAACTGAATTACAAGCCAGCTAAGGTGCAAATAATGGCACACTTCTCATTTTGCTTCAGAGGAAATGGCACTGTACTAGTAGGCACAAATGAATTGTGCAATAAGATTGTGTTTATTCATGACCTGACTAATGGCACAACTGCATTCATGGATTTTTATTGGGTGTGCCGACAATGTGCTTATCTCCACCTTCCCCAATCCTGGAGAGGCATCTGGTCACTCACTACCTTGCATCCGGCTGTTCTCATTATGACACTCACCTGAGTGTCATAGATGTGCCACCCCAGTTGCAACTGAACCTGCTCCCCATCAATGTGTTTGTCGCTCACTGAGAGTTCAACGACAAAAGAGGTTGAATTATTGGTCTGAAGATTTCTCCGACAAGCTCAAAGAGATCCCAGAATAGTTCCATCTGTTCACAAAGATGGAAGCATTGTTCAACTCCCTCATTGTGCCTGGTATCCAAACTGCAGCCAATGCAAAGTGGTTGCAGATTACTAGGTGGGAGACGCTCCAGATATCGAACCAAACAGAGCAGGTTCTCCATTCAATAAGCAGAATTGGGGGCTATTCGTCTCACATCCCTGCAGAATTGATGTGTTCTGGATTTACTTACAGCAATGGAAGGGGGCTGCACAATAACACCCCAGATGATAAAGACAATGGATCTTTAACCCATGCCATAGGGTTCCTCCACATCTTGCAGATTGCCATGGAAAAGGGAGATGGAGTGAGGTCGATTCAATGTTTTCATGGGCACCATATTGGTTGTGGATAGCGATAAAGGTGCTATTTCCAATTGTGGCATTTTTTTCCTGCAATATTTTGTTCCTGTCAAATCAAATGATTCTACAATGCTGGTTAAGGACACTACCTAAGAGTGTGATAATGTTTTTTTTTTTTTTTTATTAAAATGATATAGTTTAATTTAAACCTTTCATTTGTTGGTTTTACTATTACACCTTTCGAATGTCACATTGCACTTGTTGCATATCAAATGTTACATCACTATACTCAGTGATTTATTTGTCTAGTGTGATAATGATGTCAGTGTCTATAGCAACAGGTAAAGCTGGTCCCTTCACAAATCATGAACACATACAGATCAAGAAGTGGAATGGTGAAGTAGAACAGAGGCTGGTAGAACAACCAGTTTGTCCCACCCACCTGCTCCAGAAAATGATGTTGAGCATTAGGAAGATTGGCAGGAGATGGGGGATGTTGCTTTATGACCCCAGAAGAATATGCCCAGTTGCGGGAAGGTTCACATCACCTGTGCAAATTGTGGGTGCCCTAAAATGATGATTATCGAAGAGGGGAAGCTGCTGAGTTAGTTCATGGACTATTAACTAAAGGGCGGAGTGTTGGGTGCAAATGCAAGATCCCAAGCAGGCAAATAGATTTAGACTGCGCTAAACATATTAGCAGTCGGCCTAGTACTAACAGTTCTCAATGGGCGTGGCAGAATGTGCATAGCTTTGGCACATATTAGAAACACCATGTAGCCATGCAGCAAGAGGAACAATGTATTCACACTGCGGGTGCAGGGGTTAAAGATAGGGGGTTGTATTTTGCATTAAGTGGTAGTATACAGTGTTGTGTTTTAAGCAGTGTGCGAGGAGTTAGCTGACATAGGTAGGAGTGTGAGAGGGAGTCAGAGAAATCTTGTGGTAATGGTGAGGTCCAGGGGCTAAGGTAGCAAGAGTTCCACCATGTTGGATTTTAGGGCATGTTACTGGTTGTGTTTTTGAAAGTGAGAAAAAGTTCCACGTGCAGCTGCAGCTCTCTCCATTTAGCCCTGTGCCAAAATTCCTCTTCCTTCCCCATATAGAGAAGTTATTATGCCACGGTGATAGGCAGCCATGCTGTGCTGATAACAGTTAAGTGGGTCCAGCTGAAGAGCTTGGAGGAGCTGGGAAAGGAATGTTGGGCCAGGGAGGAAGGGTATGGATGTGTCTTTTGAAGGTTGAATTCTTGTGAGCAGGGGATGGGGTTGTGTGATGCCAAAAGGCCTGGTGAAGATTTAGAGCACTACTGCCCTTACCCGGAGAGTGGTCATCCTATTTGAACTGCAGGCACCGCACTCTAAAGATTAATAAATATGTGAAATTGAAGCATAAGAGTGGTGCCTCGATCACGTCATTCATAGGCCCTGGGTTCCCATAGAAATAAGGGGGGAGACGTACCAGGGTTGTAATATGATTTGAGACGGAAGAGGCAAAGGGGATGCCAATACATTTATCTACATGGGCAGGGAGCTGTTAGTGCATGCCACAGTGTCTGGTATAATGAGGAGGCCCATTGTATTATCAAAGCAGAGTTGACCTCGCTATTTGTTACTTTGATTAGGCTCCAGTGGAGGTATTCAAATTGTGTGATGTTGAAGAATACTTAATTGTTAAAGAAATGTATTATTGTAACAATGCACCTGGTATTCAATGAACTCCTAGGTTTCACAATGACGATGTGGCAGGTCACGTGTTTCAGGGAATGTGTTTTAGATAATGTGTGACCAATATGGTAATAGGCTATAGGGGATAACTAGAATTGTTTATAGGTGTTAGACAATGGGGAGTGTTGGATCATGTTGTATTCTTTATTATGCATATTTTTGTTAATTTGCAGTTTTCCACTATAAAAGATGTAATTACTTTGGGTGGGGCGAGCTCTATGTTAGTTTGGTTTACGGGACCGTCAGATACTTTTGTTTTCCTTGTAACTTTGCATTGTTTATTCGGTCTATTTGGGCTTGTTTTATCATTCACGTTTTGGGTCGTTCACCTTACAAAGCCATCAGTGAGGAGTAGAGAACACATGGACAAACAGCTGACATGAATAGGTGTAAGAGGCATGTCAAGACATCAAACGCAGTGAGGCCATGAGGCTGGTATAGAGCAGAATTCTATAATGCTATTGAGTCTCCTGTTTCGCTCCATCTTCCAGCATTTTGGATTGGGTGCCCAGCATTCTGTACCCGTGTTTACCTCTAAGCCCCACATTTTACCATCTACCTGTACCACTTTTACCACATGTTACCTAAGCAAACGTTTTCACAGCAAAATATTGTTAAACGGCTGCAGGCTAGTGGTGGATATCCAGCATCACAGCGAGATCATATCCAACTTAGTGTTTGCAATAGGTTTTTTCTCACCCAAGTGTGAAAAGGTTGCCATTTCAATTGCTCTTATCTTAACCCCTAATAGATTACCATTAGGAAACCTATTGGCCCAGTTAAATCTTTAGCAAGAGAGGTGTCATTTGCGTATGACACTGTTACCACTGATGGTGTTGTGCTGCTGCTGAAGGGTTACACAGAGGGTTTGGCACAGGATTAAGAGAGTACATGTCGGGGGAGCGAAGGAGATGCGCCTTCAATGCAGCCTTTGCCCATTTTCCTCCACCCACTTTGGGCTGGTGGCTTTCATCTTGGAATGAATGCACTCAGTAGAGCGGTCAGCTTTGTGCTTTATGATTGGGAGCAAAAAAGACTCGCGCACTAGGTGTCTGGCCTCTGGACGCTGGGTGCTTTAGTGACTGTTGTACTATTAATTACTCTTGGAGCCAATTCTTAGATTAATGAAATCACTGGTGCTACACAACTTGAGTTGGGAATCTGTCGTTGAAGCATTGTGACAGTGTTGTGATGATGAAGAGTGCAACATGGCCTAAGCTTGCCTCGGTCTTGACTTTTTGTGACTACCAATCCCATCCATACAATCTAAGACCTTGCACCCTGAAAGTAAAGACTCTTACTTATGTTGCTCCGATTTCTAATGCCCCACAGATGCCAAGGTAACCAAGGCTTCTGCCATCTTGTCGTTCGTATTATTCCATGGGCTGTTGTACCTCTGCCCTTCTTTCGTGGAATTACACGGTCCCGAGTCATGGACACTTTGCACTTTGTCCTGATGTCACTAGTTGAATCACATGATCAGAAAAAAGTAATCGAAGATCAGGAACAGAATGGTGTTGCAGGGTGTTCTGGCCGGGACCTTATTGGCGAATAAAATCAATCCACAATCTGGACGATTTACTGCCACTTGTAAGCCAGTAAAGCAGTTACCACCGACAGGAATGGTAAACAAGTTTGGCAAAACCATCAGAGGTAATTCTATCAGACTCATTGAGGTCCAATGTTAACGCCTGATCTTTCTCAAAGTGGCAAAGGAGAAGCACAACCCAACTCACTGATTCTATGCTAGTAATTACGTCATTTGTGCTGCTTCTTTGTTAGGTATGATTAACGAGTTGAAAGTGAGTCTGGCCATGACATCAGAAGGGGTTCAAAGTGGATCTAGTTCTGTCATTAGTGTCTGTCCTGGAGGCAGAACATGACAAAAGTGCTGACGCCTCTGAAGTCTTATTGAAAACTTCTCTGTTAGCAACATGATTGTAAGAGTAGCTGATGAATTTCACCATTTTAGAATTGATAGTAATGTTTCCAAATTCTGTTTTAAGAAGATTACTCCCGTGAAAATCATACACTGCACCCACAGTTGAGCGTGGTAGTAAGGAGAATATCACAATCTGTTAAAATGAGGGTAGGACCATTTAGCGTTTAGACAGAAAAGGGAAACAGTCCTGTTTCCTAGATAATGTCGACATCACTTATTTCTTGGGTGATGACAAGATCTTTTAGCCCCATGATGCCCCTTTTGTGGTGAGATGTTAGCGCTTCATACATTCTATTACTTACCTACCTGTACAAATTTGCGGATTGTTGCAAGAGCTTATGGTGACTCCTTGAACGGAGAGTGATTGCTTCCCGATATATTTAACAAATGTCTATGGCATTCAAAAACAATCCTCTATTTGAACAGTTAGGGGGTTTAACTTGGGAGGGTAAACCTGATGAAATTATGTGGCGGCTCAAACGGATTAAGCGTCTAGGGAAGTTACGGAAATGGTGAGTTATTTAAGGCTTTTGTTTTTTAGTTTTCTTTTTGTAAGTTGTTTTCATTCTATTTTTATAAGCTTCTTTAATTTCTGTCCTAGAACGCCAGGAGATGTTGGTCTCGCTTGCAAAGTGTGCAGTGTGGGCCTGAAGTCGACACATCCACGGGACTCCCTAGACAGGATTGGCTAGCTCATGTTGGCAGCCTTTGCGGAGGCGGAAGTACAGGCAATGTTCCGCATCTGGAAAGTGGCATGTGCTGCTCTCTGGATCGGGGTCTTGGTTTCCTTGGAGAAAAGCTTGAATGTCTGAAACACTCCAGAGTATCTGGCCGGAAGGGTCATCCCCACATTGCTCTCGGCAGAAGAGCAGCGATTGGCCATGCTGGAGCTAGCCAATGCTGACCAGCCGTAGCATGTCCACATGCTGTTCTCCTGCCCATCCACCTCCCCCAGAGCTCCATCAAGGGAGATCAGTGCATATGCTGCACCCCAAGTAGGCAAGACCTGCTTCCCTGCCAGGTGTCTACCTAGGCCTTCAAGGAGAGCCTGGCAACATCCACAGCCTTCCCTAGTTCCCAAGATAGCGTGACCGAAAACTATTGTTCTAGTTCAGCCATTCAACACGTTCTTAAATCAGGGCTCCATGACATCACTTAAGATGGACTAGGTTCTTAGAACCTGATGAGAAGATTCAGACAATTGAGACCTGGAGGAACAGTTGAGTCAACAGATGGGGTAAATCAGTCCAGCTGTAGGTGACAGTAAACATTCATTGTGGGAGTTTTCATAGGAAATACAACTTTAGGACCTCCCTTTAACTTTGCCTATCTTGAACTGCACTTTCCAAACGTTTTTATTTTTTTATTTTTCAAAGTGTCCTGCAGATTCGGCATAAACCACTGAAGTTATTAGCATCCCAAAAAGTGCTCTTACCTGGGTCCAGATTACAGAAACTGTGCAGTGGTGCAAGTGCAGACATTGCACAGTATTAGCACTCGGGCAAAGTTTGCCCTATTTTTGAAAACACTGGGACTCGTTAGAATACGATTGCACCATGACAAGTGCAGTTTGGGATGGTACAGGCACGAGGGCATACATTGCCATAGAGAAATAAAAATACATTTTCAATGCGTTGTGTCACCAGGGCAAAGTCTGCCCTAGTGTTAATACCATTCCGTATTAGCACCAGGGCAAGCTTTGCCCTGTTGCAATAATGCAGTGAAAATGTATCTTTTGTGCCCAAGGGCAATTTTGGCCCTGGTGCTTATACCCTGCCAAACTGCACTTGTCATGGTGCAATAGTTTTCTAAAATGTCCCATTGTTTTTAAAAAATAGGTCACACTTTGCTCTAGTGCTAATACCGTGCAATTTTGCACTTGCACTGGTGCAAAGTTTCTGTAATCTGGCCCCTGCATCCAACCTAACCATACCTACAGTCACTGATGGTGACATGGATACTTTTGTATATTCGTAGTACATACCTTATTCGTTCTACACGAAACATGTCTGACTTCGAAGTACAGTTCTTGGAAGCACACCAGTTCCCCACAAATCAATTCTCGTTCCCATCTTTATTTGCCAGCGCCTGCACTTTGCCATCAAGCGGTATATCTTCGTATGCATCATTAAATAAGGGTTATTTCTCCCGGTGACCTACATAAGGCATCCAGCTCAGTACACATGCGTGCACATTAATGTGCATTTCATCATTGAAAGTAGGTTACAGAACTGCTGGATTGCTGAGGAGGCTGTTCTCCCAGCAGAGGGGAGGGCATTAAGCATTCTCCATAAAGCTGTTCATCTTATTTAAGTAGAGGTCTCTGACAGAGGAACCGAAGACCTCCCGCATCTTTGAGAGTTCGGGTTTCAATGTCCTGACGTGCGCCTCTGTTGGTTTGTAGTGGTGTCTGCTATTTCCCTTGGGGGGGGGGGGGGGGGGTTGGGGGAGGTGCCGTCTGAACACAGGCCTTTCCCTGCTCTATAAATGGCAAACAGCAAAAGAAACTCTCCAGGATTTAAGAGCAGAATAGCCAAAGAACTACACACATTCTTTAATGAAAATAGGTAGTTAAGATTGAAGAGAGCAAAGGCAACCCAGCTTGACTATAATTACATTAAAGCTGAAAGAACAACACTTCTGGCCGCTAGAATGATGGTTTAAAGCCGAGGGGGCTGTGGATGCTTCAAAGGGTTTTTAGGTGAATGCCCCCCGCCCCTTTTGTAAGTATATTTCCATGTTGGAAAAGCACAGAAAATGGGTGCAAAGCTGACGGCTGCAGGTGTATCTCATACTACCAAATAAATACACAACTAAAAACAAGCTGCAAATATTTTGAGCGCAATTGCTTTTTTTTTTGTTTTTTTGTTTATTGAAGCAAATACAGTGTACAGTCATGCGTTTTTACATTCCTCATTTAAAATGTCTTTAATTTTTCCTGCTTAAATTTTTTTCAATGTAAAATGTGTTATAATTTGTGTGGTCGCTTCTTTACAAATCCTGATTAATTTCGATTCCACGCAAGCCTATGATCACAACTGAAGAGATTCTAGATTGTGCCTCTGTTTCTGCACTCCTTCTGTTTTTAGCTAATGCAACAATGGTGAAATAATTATTTATGTCATTGCTAGTGTGGAAGCCCGCGTACACGGGCCAAAGGGCAGGTTTACATTAACGCAGTACGACCACAATATATCCTAAGGCAACAGCTCCCTCTAGTGGGAACAACAGGTAAAGCAATGCAAATTGGCATTGTATTTATATATCCTAAGGCGACAACTCCCTCTACTATGACAACATACAAGACAAACATACAGCTGGCCTTTTATTATATTGCTAGATAGGTTTCTGATATAGCATCGACCTAGCTCCACGAAGTAGGGGAGCGCTTTACAGCAAACATGTAACATGAGCATCTCACGCAGAAGGTGCACATAGAGCAGTAAAGTGTCTAAGGCTTAGTTGAGAATCACATGGTCACCCATCATGTGGCCTTCCATGTGTTTGGAACTTAAACTCCCATGGTCCCTAGCCAGCCAATTTAGAGGTGAGGGGGTCATGGGAGTTGTAGTTCAAAATATCTGGACGACAGCATAATTATCCATTGATTAAAGAAACATGAATGTGGCGGGGTGTGGTGGGTGGGAGAGGTGTTTGGGACAGCACTATGCAGCACACTGTACAATTGATGATGAATGATGTAAAGTGATTTGAGGCCAGCATCTCATAACTGTTCATCAAGTGATGAGGACTGAAGATATTGCGAGGAACCTGCAATCAACAGAAGGTTCACTGTATTCAGATTTGGCAAACTTCCTGAACTTTTAAGAGATTTAGGTATTCAAGGTCAGGCAGCCAGATTGGAATGGTTGTACAAGGACCCTACTTCTGGTCCTTGCTTCAGCAGTTACAAGGCATATTTCTGGGTCGATTGAGGGTGGTGTCTGGTATTGTTTGCGAGCTAAGATTGGACTGTGTCCGTATTTTATACCATTTAACACAACATATTGCATATTTTGCATTGAATATATTTAGAGAGAGAGAGAGAGAGCAAGAGAGAGAGAGAGAGAGAGAGAGAGAGAGAGAGAGAGAGAGAGAGAGCTGAACATTTGAGTTTAAATGGGGGGTGGGCATGGGTAGGATGATTTTAGGTAGTGTTCACCAGGATATAGGATTATTGTTTTCTTTTTACAACCATCGTAAGAGGGATTTTCTGTATTTCACAGAAAGACAATCTAGCCTGACTAGGTCCCTTGTGATTTTATCTAATGGCTCGAGTGAACAACACAGTGTGATGAATTGTAAATAAGTCATGTGACAACAGTAATATGTTTAAAATGTATCTTAGAACAATATGTCCAAAAAGAGGCAGTTTGGGCTCTGGAGGCGACCCCTGTATATTGTCTTTCAATGCGGAAGAAAACTCCCACCTCCCTAGCCCAGTCTCCCTACTCCAGCAGATCTTAGGGCAGTGCGGTTCCACAGTAGCCAAGGTACCCTTATGGCCAAGCTTATGTCTCCACTCTTATGCAGCAGGATACTCTCTGTCACTCTCTCTCTCTCTCTCTCTCTCTCGCCTCTCTGCACTCCATCTACAGGTTTTCATTTTCTCTTTCCCTTCTCCTTCCCCTACTCTCCAGCTCCCACCTGATCTTGTGCACCTTCCTCTAGACCCCATTCCTCCCTGCAAAAGCCCTGCCTCTCCTCTCTCCTCCAGCCCATGCCTCTCACTTCCCTCTCTCACTCTCTCTCTCTCAATCTCCTTTCTCTCCTCTCTCCTCTATTTTCCAATCCGTGTCTACCTTCTGTCCCCTCCTATCTCCACTCCCCCTGAACAACCCCGATCTAACCTCCCTCCCCCCATTCTCTCTCTTACTACCCTCTTTCTCTCATTCACCCACAAACAAGCAGCCAAATGTGTACGACCCTCACACAACTTTACCTTCACTCTCTCTAAAGAAGTCCAAGGTCCCCTCCAAGTCCTCCTCCACCTACTACACCCTCCTCTCTGGTCTCTTGGTTCTCCTCGAGCTCCTAAACCTCACCCAAACACCCCTCACTGCCAACTGACTGCAGGCTTTTTGTAGTCCTCCCCTTCCTGCCTAAAATGTTTTCTCAGCTTCCTGTGTGTACTCAAATCAGCTCTTTCCCTCTGCCAACCTTTACTGATCGATTCCCAAGTCCTCCCATCTCCTCCCCTTATGGGCTGGAACTCCGCCTGGAAGTCTTCATAAAGGCCTATAGACCCCAGCCCCTTTTAAGTATCTATTTTACTCCATGCAGCAACTGAGTCAACTTGGTCATCCCTGCTCTGGTTCTCTTCTCTCCTGGGTGAGTAACCGTTCAAACAGGGTTTGGGGAGGGTTCCAGGGTCTTCCCTATTCTTGTGAAGTATTTCCACAGCCTGGGGTTGTGGGTGGGAGTAGGAGCTGCCATTTGGCTCCTGAATGGAGAATTATAGACCATTTTCATTAGGACAATCAGTTTATTTTTTTGTATTTGTAGAGCGCACTACAGCCCAGGGGCATCGAGGAACTGTTGCAAGCAAATGTCTCAGTTACCGGAGTAAATGCACATGCAGTTAATCCCTCTGTTCCAGCCAGGTTTTATCTGTTGGATCTAGGTGCATTGTGGTACTTTAACTTTTTCTCTGGACAGTGCTGCTTCCCGGGTACCACCTGAAAGATCAGCAATAGAGACCAGGCCATGACAGAGGCTAATAGGCAGCAGATCATAGAAAGGGGCAAATATATATATATACAGTCACGGCTTCATGCATAGTGGGGAGCTGGGGATGGGGACCCTCCTCAACTCCCCTGCAATCCCTCTGGGGTAGGTCTGGCTCTGACATTGCGCTGGTAGGCTACGTACCCCAGGTTGAGATGGGCCATTGCCCCCCCCCCCACCTTGACAAGGTCAAACTCAAGAACATGCTACAACAGGCTTGCACACAACTTAATATACCAAAGCGGAATTGATACAAACAAGCACTTTCATTTTATTGTCACTACTTTGGAGAACAAATGTCTTTTAAGGTGTGTTGAGAAATGTGATTTGCAGGGAGGGGGTGTTTATCAAACACAAAAACAAAGGTCCTCATTACGAGTTTGAAGGTAGCCATGCCGTTTTTAGCAGCATGGCTACTCCCAAACTCGGTTACGGGTCCCGAAAAATGGGAATCACTGGGTTTTTCCGACCTTTGCTGGCCCGGTAATTCCCATTCGCAGGACCGGGACCCGGTACGTCCCCATTCCCATTTGGGGAGGATGCTAACAACTGTCCTGTTAATGACGGGATCGTGGTTATCATCCATTCTTCTAGCAGGTGCCACTCTGCACATCTGGTCTGACCAGGAGTACAGGGCGGCCCTGCGAGCAGAACTCGTAATGAGGCAGTGAGGCAACAACGGCGCCGGTTGCACTACCAGCACTGTTGTTGCCTTACCGCCAGGGTCGTAATGAGGCCCAATGTGTATAACGGCGGGTATATACAAACTCTCATGGCATTTACTAGATACTGTCATATAGCAATCTCCTTACAACATAACACATCTCAATTGTTATCACAACATTCTTTATTTTATTTGTACATAGAAAAAACACAATGCCTCATCACGACTTTGGCGGTAACCCTTAAATCCGGCGGTCACGCTATTACCGCCGGATTTAAGGGTCCACCAAATCAGGGCTTCGGCAGATTTTGCCCCAGCTCTGAGCTGGGGGGAAATCTGCCAAAAATTCACGCTATTACCTCCGGCGGGAAAACTGCCAGCGGTAAGAGCATGAAAATTCCCCATTGAGCCCAATGGGGAATGGGGCATTCCCGAATGGGCTCAATGGGGAATGGGGATTAACATTACCGTCAAACTCGTGATCCGGCGCTATTAGCGCCGGGGAGTTCGGCGGTAGGGCTAATACCGCCGGCAGTAATACCGCCGGTGGTAACGCCCAAGTCGTGATGAGGCCCAAAAAAATCCTTCTTTTTAAAAAAACATTTCAAATCAGTGGTTCCACAGTTATTGAAAAGTGAACACACACACCCATCTCTAACCTATATTCCAAGCATTCAATCCAACCCACAATCATTCCCATACATTTTCATTCATACAGTGCAAAATGCTAGAAGACAGTTTTTAAAGAAGATCGGCCCCAAAAGTTGGCCTAAAGTGCAATGTACTGTATTGACTATAAATGCACCAATATAGTCAAGTGGTGGCATATATCAAACGTCTATTCTGATAAAGTGAACCACCTTAAAATTCATGCAGTGCTATCCAGCATTTGTTGTCCAATGGAATTTGCAAAAAGTTTATCAGGCATGGCATTTATGGCAGATTTTTTGGGTGTGTGACGCAGCGCGCCTCCTGCTTCCGGATAATGATGGAGAAGGCTACTGAGCTGATGGTGGCTTTGCTGACCCCGAACCTATATTCAATTGAATTCACCCTAGACACTAGATCACACACAAGCACTTGAGTTTAATTCCCACTACTTATGGGGAAGGTAAAGGGGGAAAGTAACATTTTGGGTGGTGTTCAGAAATCAAATTGCAGGTTGGTGAGGCAGAGGACTTTTTGGTAGGTTGACTGGGTTTGTGACAGAACACACCAGCTGCTTGAGGAGGAGGACAAATGATAAATTGACACTGTGGTGACTTAATTAAAGACAAGCTTACATTATAGTGATGCACTCTCCTGGATCTATTTATTGGTGTTTTGCTATAAACCAACTGCAGGTATAGTTGCACTGTAGGGCCTCCAAAGCACAGGGTAGCAGGAAGGACATCTGATCTTCGCAGACTTTAGAAATATTCAAGTTAGTTAAGTGGAAGGGAGCGGAGTGAATAGAAGAGCAGAAAAAGGGCAAGGAAAAACACAAGTCATATCAGAGAAAGAGGGAGAGAAGTATGATAAGACCTGATAGGAGTCAATCAGTCCACATCATTGGAGGGGACAGGAATCAAGTACAAATATTTTCCTAAAGAGCAAAGATTTCAGTCTTCTGTGAAAATTACAAAGGGTTCTCCACATTCCAGAATGGTTACCAGATGTACTGTCCCCCCTAGTTTATGTTTCCTTATGAGAGCATCCCCTATCAACATGGTACCAAATGGTTTCAAAATCCTAGAAGGAAGGTACGTCTTTAGCCTCTGCCTAAGGAAACCCTTGCCATGTCCTGTGAACGGGGCAAATAGCTCTTAAACTAATTTGTATTTTGACAGGGAGCCAACGCAGTGAATGGGAGTATGGAACAATGTGCACCCAAGGTTTAAGGCCCAGAACATGCCTGGCTGATTGGGTCTGTACAATTTGGAGCTGTTGAGTAGAGACCAAACAGGAGGCTGATAGGTATACTCAGCCTTAAAAAGCTGTCGGTGAGTCCATTAAATATACATTGTTGAAAATCTTAGAGATTTGTGTATTAGTTGCCAAGTTCGGCAGCAGTATAAGATCCTAATGGTGCTGACACTGTCCAGTACCTAGTATACTATTTGAAAACAAAGAATGAAGGATCTGTTTTGTTGCGCCAAATCAATGAATTTATTTCATGATCATAATTACGATTTTTTCAATACTGCAAGTTGTACGATTTTTGCAAATCTCTCAATTTTGCAAGTTATATGGTGCTCTGATATATGTCTCTCTATTGCTTGATTTAGGTGTTCCAATAATTCTACTAATATTTCTTGTTAGATCCCCTCAACACGTGTTACCTTTATATTCAGATGGTTCATCATGAGGGTTAGAAATTGGGTCCTAGTGTAAATAACCTAGAACAAAACAGATGCAAAGATCCTTGTGTAAGTATAACTAATATGTGGTGATTTCAGGGTTAACTTGAATCTTATGTTAAAAGATATTGGTTTTTACTCACTGTGAATAGTAGTTCTTACACTCTTAAAGAGTTATATCAACTCTGATCCCTCTCGTTCTCTTCACTTAATTGATTAGCTTTGCAACGAATAAGAGTTTCCTCCTGTAATATACGAAAGTGATAGTATCTATGAATGTCATATTCTGTAAGTAAAGAGAGCTTTATAATTTAAAAGAGAAGCTAGAAAAGTTTCAACAAAGAAAAGTTGTAAAATCTTTCTCATTTCGAATTGTATTTTACCTTAAATTCATGGTAAGTGGTTTCCCAAAAACGCTAATTTCTTTGAGGTTCGATTGCCGCGGGAAATAAAAATTGGTGTGTTAAATAGTGACGCCATGATGCCATCATGCACGTTGTGCGTGACCGCATCATCCTGTATCCTCCTTGTACATTGGAATATAAATCTATCCTATGAACACGGTTTCCCATAATGAACGCTGATTGCCTCACGATTCTATTGCTGCAGGCGGTAAAAATGACCATATTTGGATATTAACGCTATGGCGCGATTAATATCTCACTGCTTGGATAGTAAATGCATTCTAAACCAATATTGTTTTTGAAAGGTTAAAACCTAAACCTTATATTATGCAATTTTGATGCATTTGACTGCCTAAACTGAAATAAACTTTTTTTGTCTTGGATATACTTGCACTTTTTTGGCTTAATCTTTAACAAACTTGTATACTCTAAAGAGCACTTTAAAATAGAGGAAAGGAAAATAAACATTTTGTTGACATAATTGAGTATAGTTCAATGATGGACTAATACATTTGTTTCTGAAAGAAACAATGAACATAGCAAAGAAAATGGTGCATCTCCATATCTGTGTTTAGACCTGTGTGACAAGTGTCCATTATGCAAATCCATGATGCTTCTTTGCATCTTAAAATGTTCTCTTTATTTCCTCCTCCGGGGGGCGGAGGGTGTGACATTTCTCTATTCCAAAGAATCTAATGTTTTGCATTGTTTCCGCTTGATGATTTTCCTGAAAGTGAAGAGCCAAAGGGGATTGAAGATCCTTATTTTTGATTGATCTCAGATGTTCACCAATTCTGATCTTTAAAGGCCAAATTGTACTACAGATGTACTTTTTATCACAGATACAATGGATCCTGTATATCGCATATTTAGTGTTGCAATTCATGAAGTGCTTTATTTTTCTGATTGTCCCATTTGGCATATGGATGTTAGTCTTTCCATTTTCTGAGAACGGACATACTTGACAATTGCCACACTTATAGTTTCCTTGTAGTGGTGGATGTGACCACATTTGTGGGAGACCTGTATCTTGATTTTTGGCTGAGAAGTGCGACGGGCTCAGCATTGCCTTCAAATATCTGGATTTGCGGAAAGTCAAACAGGGTGTACTGTCCAAATTAGACATTAGATCTGCATCCAATTGTAAAATATTCACATTTTTTGACAGAACTTTTATGATAGTTTGATTATTCGTGTTATAGGTGATTATAAACCTTACTTTGTTTGGTACTGCAGATACATTGGATTTCAGTTTGTTAATTAGTAGATCTTCTCTTGAACGTTGATTAGTTTTATGGTAGATTTTGAAAGATGTTTTTGATTGTATCCTCTTAGTCTGTATTTGTGCGCAAAATGTTTCACATGTTTCTCAAATTCAGAGTTGGTGGTACAGTTTCTCTTAACTCTTAGGAATTCTCCATATGGGATGTTGGAAATTACATGATTCGGATGATTGCTTGTAGCATGTAGAATACTGTTCACAGCTGTAGGTTTTATAAAAAGTGCTGTGTGTATGGTGTTGTTTGCAGTGTACAAGTGATGATCCAAAAAGTCTATTGCTGTAGTTCTTTCCTGTAGAGTAAATTTTAGGTTGTATTCAATTTCATTAACATACTTACCAGAAGGCTGTTAAAATAGTTGAGGTGTGAGAGAGCCATGGCAGAAGTCCTGGATTCTTTGAGTCATGTTCAAGACACGTCTCAGTAGATGAGACTGAAAATAGATAAAGGTTTGTTACTCCAAGCAATAAAACAATGATCATGGTGAGTAATGTTTTAATTGCCATCACTGTCTTTCAAGAAGATTAACCAACTTGAGCCGGGTATGTGGCCCAGTGGACTAATGCATCCACTACAGGGCTCTGTGTTTGACCTCGTGGTCACAGGTTTGAATCCTGGCTAGTCCACACAGCCCTTCATCCTTCTGAGGTTGATAAAATGAGTACCATTGAGATGGGTAACAATAAACATCTGTTATTAGCGCCAAGATGCCCCTTTGGCCGTGAACGTGCGCTTTACAAATACGCCTGTGATCTTATGATGATGCTCCAAAGTGTGAAGTCCCATGCATATTATGTTTGGTGTTTCTAGGCCCAGATTGTAACACAGGTGTATCAGAGGAATTTCCCACCGGATGCACCACTGAGTGAACTGAGACACACACTTAAACATGAGTGTAGGAACCCCTATACTGAGAACAACCATCAGTCAAATACCTTGTTCTATGGAGTTTCTTCCACTCAGGAGGATCGACAACCATATTTGCGCTCAGAGCACCCTTTACAGAGACAAATATTAATTTGCAAATCAGTCTGGGCCCACCCACAATGGCAGTACAGCACCAAAAGGCTAGGCAATTCTCCTCTGAAAAAGAGTACTATCATCCACTGCAGACACATGTTTTGGCCTTGTTCAACCTCCTGATTCAGGAAAAGCAGAGCCTCTCTAAGGCACAGTGAGCAAGGGGTCCATGGATGGATACCCTGGGTTGCTTAGGGTGAAACCCCAAGTTTTACAAAATTAAACAAGAGTGTGTTATCCCCTCTACTGAGAATGAACATGGGTAAAATACCCTGTTTTATGGAATTTCTTATAGTTACAGATGTCGGAAGCGGCTGTCATGGTATTTGGTGAACAGTGCAGCTTGACGTAGTGTGGCTTAGTGTCCTTTCCTCTAGCCCTCTAGGTGAGGCGGGCGGTGCCGGCAATGACAAGGAAGTGAGAATCGAAAAGTAAGTGGTGGAGAGAGTCCTTTATTGTGGAGAGGGGCGCGATGGAGCAGAGGGCTACGACTCCACCCCACCCCCATTCAGGTGACTGATGAGGTGGCAGCTTTTGGCTGCATTTGTTGGCTGATGGTGGCTGGTGGCCGGTGGCCGAATGCGGGTGGCAGAGCTTGGCATAGTGGGGAGATTTGAGGTTCAAAACACTGTCGCTAGATGGTGCCCTTCAGCTTGGCTCCAGTGACAGCGATATCCACAACTGTTCCAGGGGAGGGGGTGCATACCCTTGAGGTGAGACATTTAGCATTTAGCCTCTGCCTAGCTTGCTTGCTGATTGCTGTCAACTGTTAAGTTACTAATTGCATTCTGGTCTGCAACCTCTCCTGCAGTCACGCCTGCCCGTTTACCGAGTTGCCGCACTGCAAGCATTAAGCAACCATTGAGTAACTGGGGAGTCCAGCATATATATTAAGCAGTGTGTTTTGTGCCTCTACGCCCCTCATGGTTTTTAGACATTTTGAGTATAATGAACTCCATCTACCGTAGCTCTTTGACTGTTTCTTGTGTCTTGTGCCTACATCTATCTGTGGCAATGCAGTGCGAGTGCTGTGATGTGATTTCTATCACCCCTACCTCCAGAGACTTGACTCTACTCCCAGGGGAGTGTCCATGAACACCCCTGAAGGGGCTGTGGTAGGTGTAATGGTAGGGGAAAGCATGTACCTGTCCCTGTGCCTGTGCAACAGTGATGAGAGCAGGCGACAACCCCTGCAGTAGGCGACTGCTCTCAATTGCCAATACAGGAGAGGTTTACCAATGTCACATATAATTACATCAACAAGAAAGACAAAGACAATTAGAGCAAACGCTGCGGCAAGTGTAGTGCCCATATGGGGATGGGGAGCTGTAAGTGTTATTCCCTGAGTCTTTCAATTGTTAAATTCTATTTTTAGTGAGAAGTTTGAGTTTTTAAAGATAAAAGAAAATGTTGCCTGGGATATCGGGACGAAGCAAGTCCTCTGTCCCCTTAAATGCCAAAGGGGGGAACAAATTGATGCAGTCAACCATAAAATGGGCCCTCAGAAGTCAGAAAGTCACAGCATCCATTGGCTTAAACCAGGGCCCTACCGTTTATATTCCCAGTGGGTTTACTGCCATTTGTGCCCCGCCTCATAATCACCTTCCCTCTGGGATACCTACTGAAGGCGAGTGTCCCACAGTTGTCTATCTATGCAGAGAGGAGGGACAGGTGATGTGAGTAATCACGGTGTGGTGGTTCCCTGTCTGTCCCCTCTAGTCTGCCCTCAAGGCCCACAGATCCTTTTTGTGAGCATATTAGAGATGCACGATGAAGTAATGGTGAAGTGGGGCCCAAGGGCCTTCTATGGCAGTATCTCTGGACCTGTTGAATTCATCAGATCCATTGACTGTTGGAGCATTTGCTTGCCTGATAGTATATCTCTTGGGTCTCCCAAAAAATTCACCAAGTCCAGGGCCCTCAGATCGGTCATTCTTGGAGGCTTTGGAGCTCTCCATAGATCGTTTCTACATAAAAAAGTTCAAGGGCAAGTTCAAGTGCACAATGAAACGTATGTGCAAAATCAGGGTAACATTATCCTTGACTCTGGGCTGGGGGAGCCCAGTGAAGTGGATTATTTAACCTTGGAAGACCCATTGTTCCCCTTTGTGACTAGCCGCCCTACTACTGGGGTCATTTCATCATCGAAATATGCAGAGATCTTCGAGGTTCCGGAGGTAATTCTAGAGACCCGGGGTGGTTCTGATGTGGAAAATGTGGTGTCACTGGAGGTTTCCTCTTTGGCGGAACAGCCCAACCAGTCTTTAGAGTTCTTTTCATCTGCTGTCATCAGCCCAGGGGTGGAAGACGAGGGCTTGATTTATTTAAGCCCAGGGATTTCCCCGTGTCTCCTTTTTTGCCGTTTATGGTGTGGGTTGTTCAGCAATTGCAAAAACTGGAAAGGGCACTTTGGGAACAGAAAGAAACCAGGAGGTGTGATGGCAGTCGTCTCAACAAATGTTTGGATTTTATAGATTCCTCATCAACCGTTCAAAGCTTAAAACGACTGAGGTTGAGAGTACTGGCCCACACAAGGTGGATAGGGCCTTGCAAATCCCAGAGAATTGGCTTGTAGTGCGTCTACACGGGTTAACCCGCCCCCTCCAGCTGAGCCAGTAAGGGGGGAAGACATTGGCTTTCCTGTACTAGTAGTGGTAACTGCAGACAGTGGGTTGGGTGGATGTTTGTTTAGCCTAGGTAACTCTGGGCTCACATTGGTCCCACCGGTTCTTTTGGTACCCTCTGTAGAGCAGTGAGTCTCTCCTACTTTGTTGACTGCTCCATCTAAAGATATTGTGTTAGACCCGTTGCAGGGATGGCGATCTAAGAATCTTGTATGTACGTTTAAAGGCAGGGCACATGGGAGTAGGAATGCCTACAAGCATTCCCTGGTCAATGCCCTGTCGCAGATACTGGGGGGTCAATGACATCAAAAGCAGCATTTTTTCAACCTGCTGAATATTGTGGGATTGTATGTTTTGTGGTGGTTGCAGCGTCAGGTTTGTTTTTTATAAATCCTTATGTTAGGACTTGCTTGTAAAACTGCAAAGAAGCTTTGCTCCACAAAGGGATTATGGTTTATGAGGATGCACATTTTGAAATCTGCCATCGTCATGATGCCTGGCAGGATCCTATTTTGGGTCACATTTTCCCTCAACATTGCCCATGACAGGCTTTGCGAGAGGGGCCCGGATGCAGCTTTCTACAGTCAACTGGCAAATCCTGGATTGTCCGAGATAAGCTTTGGAGGCAGCATTTTACTTTGCTCCCCTTAGTTAATAGACCAAGAACTGATGATTTTCTTTCTGCACTCTCCTGAAACATTATTGGGCTGGCCAGAAAGAACTTGGACCCTGATTGGCACGCCCTGATTAACAACCATAGAGTGATATGCTTGCATGAGAGCTGGTCGATTGTCCCAGTACACAAGCCAAAGTATCGATTGTTATTCTAACCAGAAGAAATTTGCTCAAGAGCCCGTCCCAAGGGTGGGCTGTCAATATGGATTCACACCAGTGTTGAAGTCTCTTGTAAATGTTTGGAAATAAGATCTTGCAAAGGAAAGCTAACGACGATGATAAAAACTAAAAAAGGGGTAAGACAAGGATGCCCCTTTGCGGCGACCCTATGTAAACTGTATATCGCTGACCTTCCTTGGGCCCTGAGACATGTCTGGCACTTTCCAACTAAAATTAACAACAGTGAAATAGCAATGATGTGCTACGCAGACGATATTGTGCAGGTCGATAGAAAGCCTGTGAAAAAAAAGATTTGTTAGGGAAATTGGTGACCAGACACTAGAAAAAGTAAACACTATAAAATATCTGGGAATCAAATGGAACCATTCTATTGCCGAAAAACAATGGGAAGTGGAATTAATTGACAAGGCTAGACAACTTTGTGCACAAGCCATGAGGTTAAATGGTAAGTTTGGGAAATGTACAATCAAGGTGGTACACTCCTTTTACATTCAAAAAGTGACACCAATATTGACATATGGAAGTGAAGTGGGCTTGAACCTAACATGGAGAATATGGACCAAATTAGAAAGTATTTTCTGGAAGCCAATTCTGAAAATGCCCAGATGCACACCAATGGTTGCAATAAGAGCTGAACTGGGGTTACAATCCTTGCATGGGGTAGTGTAATGGAAATCTCTATCGCTACTAAGAAAGATGGTACTAAAAGATCCACTAGACAGCTACAAAATCTTAGCTGTCGAAGCGACAGGTAAAAATACAGAGCTACTAAAAAATTGGAAGGAATGCTGGATCCAACAATTAAGTGAGATTCTTCACTTGAAAAATGAATTGTCAATCCAAATAAAGTAAAAGAAAAAACAAAAAGACAAGATTGGATAAACACAAGAGAACTGCGACTTGCATTTAAAACACAAAACATTGCAACCACAGAACATCGGCATAGGGATACTATTCCAAAATACCTTAAGAAATTCCCAGGTAAAGTTTTTCGGGAATCCCTGATGAAAATAAGACTCAGGGTTTATCGCAGAAATAAATTCACCGGCAAACGAGGAGTAATGAACGGATCATTCAGATTCTGTGAAAAAGAGGACTTTTTAGAATCAACAAAGCATCTATTATTGGAATGTCCTGTGTTGACACAGATATTGTCGAGACAACTAAGTTCATACTTATAGGCTTTTAAAGTTAAATCAAAAGACGAATGGTGGTCTGACTTTACTCAAGGGTCAAATGTATGCTTCACATGGGCTGGAATAAACTTTCTACATTCCTTAATGAACAAGCAACGCCTGAAACAAGACGAGGTAGTACCGTTGCCAGTGAAAAAAGTAATCTTCAGTAAATGAGGATTTTTGGAAGTGTCACTAAGTACTTATGGACAAAGTTGACCCTGATCGAAAAGGATAAAAGATGGGAAGGAAACAAAAAATATTTCAAGAAAAAGAAAAACATTGAAACAACTGAAATAGATGCTTGTTGAATGGTTTTAAGTGTTAAAAGGTTTCTTTTGTAAAAACAAATGCATATTAAACACACAAAAAAAAAATCGGAAATGGATCTGCTTTACCTTCTTTGTGTAATTTGTCATTTCAGGGGTGGTCTGACAGTATTTTTATTAAATATGTATTTAAGGCAAAATCGATGTGCTATTGACCGACTGGAGTCGGCTCTGAATTTAATTTGGGCAAACATTGCTGGTTCCCCAAACAAGATATTACTAGTCATGGGTGACTTCAATTGTCAACTACAGAACCTTAACCAATGTACATGGGACATAGCAAAGGAAAATGAATTGTGGGGTATCCCAGGGCTGTCAGTTGTTTCTAACTCCTTTAGTGGGCCGGGTTTGATCAATATTATAGGCAAATGGTATGAGAGCTTGTAACGGGAGATTGTTGGAGGACTCCCCGGCTCATGTGACTTGTCGCACCCAGAGTAAGAGCAGCTTGATTGACTACATATTAGTATCAATAGTGCATTGGGATATGCTGGTTGCATTTGCATAGAATGTCTTGGAAAGAGCTGAGAGTGATCATGATCCATTGATTGTCTCTTTAATCAGCGACACTGGGCAGAAATCGTCATAGTACGCCCTTCCAGCCTGAGGGTGCAGATAATTTGCAGATAACAAAATGTTGCTGATGGCTGCCTGTGACTACAGTAGATGTGTTGGCACTAATCTTTGAAGTACTGCTTCCAGTTCTGGATGCCTACCCCCTAATGAAATTCCACTTACTTGACACATTGATTTTTATACTGCAGTATCTTATGGGCGGAAACTTCCTTTATGTTGGATGAGAATATGTGGCCGAAAAACTGTAAGGTATCTTTTGGTGCACGGTGCTGAGCCTGCCAAAATGTACACCATTCGCCATAGTGAGAAGAGAACTGGCATTAACATCATTAAAAGCAATTACCAGATGGAAATCAATATCCTTCTATCGGAAATACATAGAGGAAAGTCAGAAGGGCCCCCTGTGTGTGTTGAAAAAGGCAATGAAAGATCCAAAAGAAAGCCTTGAATAAATTGGAAGAAACACTGCTGCGAGAACCAGGGAAGATCAAGAAAAAACGATATATTAATGTCTGGATAAACACGCAGGAAGAGATTTTTGATGATTTCTGGTCCAGGGTACATAAATTGAATGAAATATGCAAATATTTACAAAACTTCCTGAATTGGTTCCTAAGAATGCAATATATGAGATTCCGGCTAAACATCATATCACCAGCCAGATGGTTAGAAAGAGGAAAGGATATTCAGAAAATCGCCACATGCAGACTGTGTCAACACCCGCATAAGGCTGACTCATTAAAACATCTAGTAATCAGCTACCCCGTGTTGCATAGGGAAAGAATCCAAGAAATGGGATCCATCCTCTCAAAGCATGAACCGCGCTCTTTAATTGAAGCAGATAAAACTAATAAATTAGCACTGGCAACATTTCTGTTATTAATTGCAGCAAAATTAGAAGTGGCCGAAACAAATGATCAGGAAGGAGAATAGGACACAAAAATTGTAAAAATGTAAGAAAGTGACTGTAGAGAATTGGTGCCATTTAATAATAGAAGATCAGAAGAAGAGCTCTGGAGTATTTAGATCTATTCATTGGAACATTGCTATTGCACGTACATGTCAATATTGAGATATGTTTTAAATTATTTTGCATTGTGTGTTTTGTTTAGTTTTATTAAGGCTTAATTGTTTAGCTGCGTACAATGTGCGTTCATTTCTGACTAAAGGTTTTCTATTTTGTAAACCATTTTAAGTCTTAATACATTTTTTTTTAAAGTGACGAGTTTAGCTCTGTTCACTACTAAGATGAGGCGCAGCTCAATCGGACCAAATGGAAAGACCAATCGTTGGTTCGATCGAGATTGTAGAACAGCAAATGATGCTTTGGTTAAAGCATTAAAAAGTAGTGAGGCTAGAGCAACTAGTTTAAGGCATGACTATTAGCTTTTATTGGCCAAGAAAAAGAGAGAGATATGTAAAAGTATCTGGACAGCTGTTGGCAATGTGGCCGGGTCAAACAACAGTAAAGAGTTCTGGCGCCTGGTGAAAGTAAGCATTAATCCTGACTGTGAATCCACATCTAGTATTATTTCTGCAGATGAATTGTTGGATTACCTCCAATTAATGTATTCCTAGGGAAATCAGCCAATGATGAATGCAAAGGTGAGGGGCCTAGCAGGGGGAGTGTCAGAGCCTATTCAGTGGCCTATTGCGGATAGGGTTGGCCCTATTACCTTATTAGAAGTAAAGCAGGCCAATTATGAACAACAATGTGGCAAGGCCCAAGGCCCGGCTTTTATCCCCCCTGACCTCTCAAGAATTGAACCATTACTCTGGATTCCCCTCCTAACAAACTATTTTAATTATGTTTTTTCGACGATTACACCTCCATTTAGTTGAAGGGAGGCAGTCATCCTTCCGGTCTTTAAAAAAGGTTATAGAGGGGATTCCAAGATGGCCACCGGACCGTAGGGATGCAGACCGCGGGTCCTCAGTGCAGAACTGGAACTAAATGTGCACAGAGCGTTTAAGAAGTACAATTTTACAGCTGACTCCAGGCAGCCAGACCACAAAGCATGCTGTGGGACACAGGAAAGGCAAGCCCCACCCCCCTTGACAGAGCTGCCCGACACAAGCAAAGAATTCTGCACACAAGGTGCATAGTGCGGCCCTGCAGAGACCGGCCCGGAGGAGGGAACGGGGTCGGAAACGTTGTCGGGCCCAGCCAGCGGAAAACCGGCAGCGAAATGACCATAGAAGGAGCGGAGGAGGTCACTGCCAACATACACAGCAGCCTGAGGGAGAGCCCCTCCAGCCGAAGTGAGACCAGCCACCGGGCGTGAGGGGCGCCTATCGAGTGGATACAGCCATCGGAGTGAGGCCGAAGCTGATCAAGGGAGCGCGTGAATGGGACCCGAGCGGCCCATGAAAATAGCCCAGAAAGTTCCCACAAAACGGCCCGATCCTGCCTCCGACCACCTGAGGTACCCTCCGAACAACCCAGGCGGGAGACCGGACATGCCAGGGGGGGATATGAGGAGTGCACTCCGAGACGGACCAGCAGCCCGGATTACAGCCCCCCCCCTTCAGCGGGAGTCAAGTTGAGATCCATAATTAGTGCCCCAAGTAGAAGAAGCCACCAATTACCAGCCACAGAGAGCCCAGACCCTCCAGAGTATCCTCCCATGCTCGAAGTGCACCATACAGGCATCTACAGACTTGGGGAGAAGCACAGAACCTAGTGGTTCCATACGAAACATAGGTGCAGTAGCAAGCAAGTTCCAACACAACCTGGACCCCACTAGAGAAACTGCACAGATGTTCAGACAGGGAGGAGCAGCAGTAACCAGGGGTGACATGGAGGAGGTGTGAGAGATATCCATCTCGCAAAGGAGAGAAGAGCAGGCCCAGAGAGCCCCCCCCCCCCCGCCCACAGTGTCCTTGGCGGTTGAGGCACAACACAGAAACTGGGAAAGGCCTGCAGGGAAAGCTCGTCGGTACCGGGGAGACCAGCAAGAGATGGAGAGACTCTGGGCTGGAACAGAACGAGAGCCCAGTTCCAGACCCGATCCTGGAGGTAGGAGCTGCATGCAGAGGTGAATCTGGAGGGACGGCCGGAGGCTGAGGGTTGACATTAAATTGGGGGATCCCCGCAAACATAAAGGGACGTCCACAACTGAGAATTGTGAAGCATTACACAGCCACAGTGCTAACGGGCACACAAGCTCTTAACGAACCCAACCACTAGCTAGGCAAATCTAGAACCTAAAAGCAATACCTACACAGGGGAAGACAAAGTATGCAGTGACATCTCACAGCAAAATGGTACAACCCCAGAGCCCTATGCGCCCTGGCCAAGACAAAAGTACATAACCCATGCAACAAAGGGATCCAGGAATAAAAAGAGGGAGCAGTGTGTCGAGGACAGGAGAGGGACAGCCAAGAGGAGAAATAAAGTAGACGAAGCCTCCTGCACAAGAACCTAGTCCCTAGCTTCCCCAGGGAAAAACGCAGCCCTCTGCTCCCTCCATCGCTGACCCCACACAGAGGAACCCTGATGCAAGGGGCTAAAGCAAGAAACCCCCCGCCAAGAGCCAAAACACCAGCCAGGTGTCACGAAGGCCAGCTAGAGAAGTGCTGGAGACAAAGACAGCAGATAGATCCCCCGTCCCCCGTCTCCGGAAGATCAGTCAACGGTAGAATGCAGCTCAACCCCGGCCACAATGAACTCGGACAAGGAAAAACTGTTATAAACTGCCTGAAAGGTATGAAAGCCAGACTAAATACCACGTTCAGAACCAATTAGGGTTAATGAGGGAAGAACTGAAATCCTCCCTACAAGAGGTCCGAAAGGAAATGAATGACCTGAGGGACAGAGTGGACATGGCAGAAAACAGACTTTCAAATCTGGCAGAAGAAGCAAAACAAAACAGCGTCCTCCTGGACCAGATGGCCAGAGCTACGAACAGTCTAGAACACCTGGTCGAGGACTTGGAAAACCGGTCTCGCAGATCTAACATCAGGGTTAAAGGCCTGATGGAAACAGTTCTGGATAAGGATCTGCGCAACACCATGCAACAATGCTTCAGCAGCTTACTGAATGACATCTAACCGGAAAAGATCGAGTTCGACAGAATCCACCGAGTGGGCCGCAAAAGGAACGAGTCGGGAGCAAGACCCAGAGACGTTCTGATAGCAATGATGTCCTACGGACTGAAAGAAATATCCTGAGAGCAGCATGTACTCATAAGGATCTGACGATTAATGGACGTCGCATTCAACTATACCAGGACCTGGCACTAGCCACACTTTACAAAAGGAGGCTAATGCAGCCGGTCACTAAAGCTCTGCAAGCAAAACAGATTCCATACAGATGGGCCTACCCATTCGGCCTATCCTTTTCCTGGGAAGGGAAGCATAGGAAAATCAGCACATGCGAGGAAGGTCTCACACTACTACAATTGGAGGGGGAGCAGAGTCAATTGGACACCAGCCCACAGCACAACATCCCTAACAGTCAAGACAACCCCTGGGAATGGTCTATAGAAAAGAAAGAGGTCAGGCAGGGAGAAGAAACTGACTGGCCCAAATAAACACCAAGAATAAGGGGCAGGAAAGAACATACAACACACGGTAACCACGAGAGCAGATGATCGAGAGGCACCATGCCTAGGAGGATAGACTGCAAGAAGAAACATAAAGAATCTGCACGGAGGTGGGAGGTCATCATACTTGGGAATCCGAATCGGGATATGCAACAATCCCAGCACACAGTTGAACGAGGGGAGTATGTGGCCCAATGTTCAAGGGGGACATTGGGGATGATCCTTAGTAACCCTAACCACAGAAGCCCCCAAGGAAAAGACATAGGCAGGAGGAGGGGGAAGGGGGGAACCAGGGGAGAAAAGGGAAAGGAGGGAGAAAGACGAAACTCACTGAACAAGAGGAACGGCCCAGAGTTCGAGGAGGGAAAGGGAATCCGGTATGGAAGGAGGTGGGGGACTCCAAAAGAAACAAAAAAAGAGGCAAAGGCATGAAGACAGACCCACACCACAATGACTGAAGCAACAATAATTACTCTTAACGTACAAGGGCTAAACTCTCCCAATAAACGACGCGCAATCTTGGGCAGATTGGAAAAGATGCAAGTAGCAATTGGTATTCTACAGGAGACACATCTTCTTCCGGAAGATGAGAAAAGAATGAGAACTAAGGCTTTCCACCAACAGTACCTTGTTTCCAGTGGCACAAAAATGAGAGGAGTAGCTATACTGTTCAAAAGAGACTTGGGATTCCAGAAACAACATCTGATCCGAGACGAGGATGGGAGATACCTGGGGATCAAAGGTACAATCAAGGAGCAGACCTACATGATCCTGGCAGTATACGTACCCAATGAGAGACAGGGAGTATACATTACTGAACTTCTGATGAAAATAGGGAGCTGGTGTGAAGGTCATACAATCATAGGAGGGGACTTTAATTGTGTGATGGACCCAAGCCTTGCTAAAATACTCAGCAGACTTGAGAAATAGACAAGCCCTGGGAAAAATGTTCAGAGACCTAGAGGTGATCGAAACTTGGATTCATCCAGGAAGAAAACAGAGAATACACTCACTACTCTGCAGTACATAGAGGATACTCTAGAATTGACATGGTCCTGGTCTTAGCAGCCCTAATCCCCAGGTGACTAAGGTGGAAATCGGAGTACAATACCTCTCCGATCAAACGCCTATATTAGTCAGCATAGAGTTAAACATGGAGAAAGGAAAACAACAACCTCCTTGAATGCTAAATGAGATGATCCTAAGGGACATAGCACTCAGGGCACACATGGAGTGATCCATAAACAACTACTTCCTAGAAAACGATAATGGGGAGGTCGACTGGAAAACAGTCTGGGACGCGGGAAAGGCAGTGGTGCGGGGTGAATTCATAGCGCAGGCTGCGGCATACCACAGAGAGAGGGCCCTAACAACGCAAAAACTGGAGGGTGAACTGCGAGAGGCAGAGAATAAACATAAAACTCAACAAACACAAAAAACATGGAGGGAACTAAAGAAAACCAGAGCCCAGTTAGAGGGTCATACAGCATATAGAATAGCACAGTCTCTACTAAATACCAAACAATCCTACTATACACACGGCCACGGGGGGAAAGCAAATAGATTTCTAGCATCCAAACTGAAGAAACAAAAGTCACGTAATTACATTGCCTGTTGTAAGAATAGACAGGGAGAAACGAGTATGACAGAAGAGGGGAAGCAATGGTTCAGTTCCATGAAGAGCTAGATAGGACTGTGCAGAAATCCTACTTGTCCACAACACTATGTTTTGTGCCTGAATTGCTAAAATCAAATCTAGGTGACCCACTGCCTGTGCACCCTGCTATGTTTTGTGCCTGAATTGCTAAAATCGAATCTATGTGCCCCATTGCCTGTGCACCCTGCTATGTTTTGTGCCTGAATTGCTAAAATCGAATCTAGGTGCCCCATTGCCTGTACACCCTGCTATGTTTTGTGCCTGAATTGCTAAAATCGAATCTAGGTGACCCACTTCCTGTACACCCTGCTAGCTACCTATACTCTGTGCCCTGAACCTGCTAAAATCGAACTTAGGCGACCAATTGCCTGTGCATACTGCTAGTGACCTATGCTTCTCTGCCTGATTGCCAATATCAATTTTAGGTGACCCACTGCCTGTGCACCCTACTAGCTACCCAGGCTGATGCTGTGTTTGCATTAGAGCACAGCCTGCCTGTACTGGATTATCGTTCCCAGTCCAGGTGCCTAGACAGCTCACTGAACTCTAGCTCTAGCTCTACCCACCCAGCACCCACCAATATAATGCTAGCACTCCTCACCATCATCATGTTCCCTTTTTGTATAGTCCCTAATGTTACACCATGCACCAGAGGACACTTCATCAAGGTTGGCGATGGATTAGTTAGACCAGGTTGTCCACGCCACTTCCCCATCCCCTGCCCCAACCCCTTCCTCCCCACACTCCCCCCCTTCCCCATACCATCTCCTCAGGCCCACACTACTTCTTCTTCTTCCGCCGGCAGGCGGATACGCCGGCCTCACAACAAAGGCCCATACTAAGGCCCCTGTTTGCCCCCCCACACTCCCTCATCGCAGCAGCAGCAGCACACCACGGAGGAGGGCAGGAGCCCCAGCCTCTCGAGCCCAGGAGCGCACCGCATCCAGAGAATCGCCTGACCCTGGCAGATTCTTCCGCCTGACCGAGCAATGGCGGGCGCATCGCGGCACCAGAGCGAGGCTCTGACCGCGTGGATCAGCTGTTGAGCTCTCGAAGCTCCTTTATACGAATCTTCTTCCGCCGGCAGGCGGATACGCCGGCCTCACAACAAAGGCCCATACTAAGGCCCCTGTTTGCCCCCCCACACTCCCTCATCGCAGCAGCAGCAGCACACCACGGAGGAGGGCAGGAGCCCCAGCCTCTCGAGCCCAGGAGCGCACCGCATCCAGAGAATCGCCTGACCCTGGCAGATTCTTCCGCCTGACCGAGCAATGGCGGGCGCATCGCGGCACCAGAGCGAGGCTCTGACCGCGTGGATCAGCTGTTGAGCTCTCGAAGCTCCTTTATACGAATCTTCTTCCGCCGGCAGGCGGATACGCCGGCCTCACAACAAAGGCCCATACTAAGGCCCCTGTTTGCCCCCCCACAGTCCCTCATCGCAGCAGCAGCAGCACACCACGGAGGAGGGCAGGAGCCCCAGCCTCTCGAGCCCAGGAGCGCACCGCATCCAGAGAATCGCCTGACCCTGGCAGATTCTTCCGCCTGACCGAGCAATGGCGGGCGCATCGCGGCACCAGAGCGAGGCTCTGACCGCGTGGATCAGCTGTTGAGCTCTCGAAGCTCCTTTATACGAATCTTCTTCCGCCGGCAGGCGGATACGCCGGCCTCACAACAAAGGCCCATACTAAGGCCCCTGTTTGCCCCCCCACACTCCCTCATCGCAGCAGCAGCAGCACACCACGGAGGAGGGCAGGAGCCCCAGCCTCTCGAGCCCAGGAGCGCACCGCATCCAGAGAATCGCCTGACCCTGGCAGATTCTTCCGCCTGACCGAGCAATGGCGGGCGCATCGCGGCACCAGAGCGAGGCTCTGACCGCGTGGATCAGCTGTTGAGCTCTCGAAGCTCCTTTATACGAATCTTCTTCCGCAGGCAGGCGGATACGCCGGCCTCACAACAAAGGCCCATACTAAGGCCCCTGTTTGCCCCCTGTTTGCACGCTGGAGCGCGCTACTCTGCCCGCGCTCATACCTGCAGTATGACCTCTAAGTCTACATCACAACAGAAGACCGGATGTGTAGGAGATCCCGCAATCCATTGCAGGAGTAGCAGCTTTCAGGATCGCTGGTTACAAGACCTGCCAGACGCAAGGTAGGCCATACGCCTCCCCTAGCTGTACTCCCGATTCTAGCCACCTGCCTGCTCATTACTTTTTCTCTTTCCTAGAGCACTTGGACACCCACACGGGCCCTCTCTAGCATACGTTACCCAGCCTGCTCACCATTGCCACATGTAGAAACAGTACATGCATCTCAACTTCTACATTGTGCACTATGGTCGCCAATAGACCACATTTGACCTGCATTGTGCCCCATGGTCGCTAATAGACCACACTTGCTCTGTACTGTGCCCTATGGTCGCTAATAGACCACACTTGCTCTGTACTGTGCCCTATGGTCGCTAATAGACCACATTTGATCTGCATTGTGCCCCTTGATCGCTAATAGACCACACTTGCTCTGTACTGTGCCCTATGGTCGCTAATAGACCACATTTGATCTGCATTGTGCCCCTTGATCGCTAATAGACCATACTTGCTCTGTACTGTGCCCTATGGTCCACATTTGATCTGCATTGTGCCCTATGGCTGCTAATAGACCACACTTGCTCTGTTCTGCGCCTTATGGTCGCTAACAGACCACACTTGATCTGCATTGTGCCCTATGGTTGCTAATAGACCACACTTGCTCTGTACTGTGCCCTATGGTTGGTATTAGACCACATTTGACGTGCATTGTGCCTTGTGTCTTGGCACTGTACCTAGCACGACAGCTGCATCTAGCCTGCCTGTCCTTGGCCCTTCCAAATTGCTACTGAAACTGTACCTAGCCTGATAGTTGCATCTAGCCTGCCTAGTCTTAGCCACTTCAACTACCATCGAAACTACTCCTATCGGATTACTATCCAGTCACTTAGCATGTACTCTCTGGGTCTTGCCTACAGGTCACCCTGGCTACCATTGTATATCGCCCTCCTCATCACATTAGGAATACAACCACCTAGAATAAGCACCAAATTTAACACTCTGAGTCTACGCACCACGTCCTATCCCATCCATCGCACCTGCCATATCATGCTCAACACACAACAACCCAATACTGAACCTAAAATGACCCATTATCCAGATAGCACCACTCTACAAAGGCCATGCAACACTGTAGACAGAAATCTTAGACTCCGTGCTCGTTTGTCCAAACTGCATGAGCTACCAGCCAAGAAGGTTGAACTATCAAAATCCCGAAATAAAATACAATTACCCCAGAAGGGTATTGCGGAACCTACTAGGAAACAGCCCAAGCCTAACAGACCTAAAATAAATAACTCCAAACAGACAACTAAAGGTAGTCATAACATCACCAGCCCTAACTTAACCGACCACAAACCACATCTCAAAGGCGCACTTATAAATGCCAGGTCACTAGTCGCACACGCTACAGAGATCTCAGATATCATTGTCACAGACAACTTAGACTTTTTGGCCATCTCAGAATCTTGGCTACATGATGCGGCTGGTCCAGCCTTATCACTAGCAGTCCCAGACAACTATACAATCTTACGCGCGGACAGACTTACCTCCCGAGGTGGAGGTCTAGCAATTATAGCTAAAACTAGCCTGGACATGAGGATCATCACTGCTACCAATATGCAATCCTGTGAATGCCTCACGGTCAAAATAGCCACCGCCAACTCCCAAACCCTAAACATCATCCTCATCTACAGACCACCAGGTCCTATCGGAACCTTCTCTGAGGACATCTCGACATCCCTGTCCAACAACCTAAAAAATACATCCCAAACAATAGTGCTAGGAGATTTTAATCTAGGCTACAATGACAATAAGGACACCCAATCGTCAGCGATTGCTCTGACCTTGAAAGAGCTGGGATTTTCCCAAAAAATTAAACTACCCACCCACAACAAAGGTCGCATCCTTGACTGGATAGCGGAACACAATTGCGAAGTAAATATTACAGATTCTGTACCGCAGATCTGGACTGACCACCACCTGCTATTATTCTCAGTGACAACCCATCGGGTCACTGCCCCGCCCTCACTTGCCCCACCTATGCCAACGAGGAATAAAAAACTAATGACAGCAGAAAATCTGATGCCCGTTATACTACCTAAATTAAATGCACTATCTGACTGCATGGACCCTAATCTGCTAGTCGAACATTATAATGCAGCCATGTCCTCAGCCCTGGATCACATAGCCCCGCTCAAACTAAGAAACAGCAAACCTAAAAAACACCTCAATTCTTGGTTCACGCCCCACCTAAAAAATCTTAGGCTGGCTAAAAGAAAACTTGAAACCATTTGGAGACTTTCCCCATCAGCCAAAAATAAACTCAACCTCTCCAAAGCCTCCTCTCAATACAAGAAAGAAATACTATTAGCCAAACAAGAAACCTACAATACTAGAATATCCAACTCAAAATCTAGTGTCAAAGAACTGTTCAGCATTCTGAAAGAATTGGAGACACCCGTTGTACCCCAAGAAAACTGCACCAAGGATAAACAATGGTGCTCTAGCATACAACTTGCCTTAATAAACAAAGTAGCAAACCTACAAACCAAAATTGCCATCAAGAAGGCATCACTAACACCACACATCCCTCAGAGTTTAGCGCCACCGCCCCAGCCCAAGTTGGGAGCCCGATTCTGCTTCTCTAAGGTATCGACCATAGAGGTAGAAAAGGTCATCCTGGGACTCAAACCGTCCAACTGCAAAGGCGACCAATGCCCAGCACAACTCATCAAGGATGCTGCGAGAGAACTGTCGCCATTTATAACCAAACTAATCAACTCCTCCTTTACCTCAGGCTCAGTACCGATCAACCTAAAAGAGTCCTGGGTACTGCCACTACTAAAGAAGCAAACCCTTGACCCCGCCATTCCAACTAATTTCAGGCCCATCACGACTGTGCCCTTTCTTCTAAAAATTTTAGATAAAGTGGCTTACTCGCAAATTCAAAGCTTCCTAGAGTCTAACCACTTACTTGGAACCCGTCAATCAGGTTTCCGGCCGCAACATGGGACCGAGACAGCGCTAATAGACCTTAAGGCCCAAATAGACGATTGCAGAGACAATGGCCAAGCGGCCCTACTTCTCCTCCTGGACCTATCAGCGGCATTCGACCTAGTGGACCACACAGTCCTCTGTAGTCACCTCGACTCGGCAGCCCACTTTTCAAAAGAGGCCATAATTTGGACCAAGTCATTCCTGAGTAATCGGACCATGAGAGTCTTCGCGCCATCAGCCTCAGCAGATCCAATCCCCATAACCTGCGGTGTTCCACAAGGGTCCTGTGTGTCACCTACCCTCTATAATGTCTTTACGAAGCCTCTCTTTGATGAAATGGATCATCTGGGTATCGCCTACACTAACTACGCAGACGATACCCAGATCCTCCTCCCGCTCTCAGGAGACTACGCCAAGGACCTGGCCCTAGTGAACAGGATCTATAGCATCGTTCAGGCATGGATGGCCACACACGGCCTATGCCTGAACGATGATAAAACTGAGCTTATCATCCTGGGCACCACTACCTATATATCCAAACTTAGCACTGATTATGACAACTTCATTATTGATGGGAACAACATAAAAGTAGCCCATGAAGTAAAAACCTTAGGATTTTACCTAGACGCCACCATGAACTTTACCAAACAAGTTAACTCTCTAGCTTCTGCCACAGCATACACATGCAAACTTATCAGAGCGAGCAAACAATTCCTCTCCACAGACAGTTGCATTACACTTGCCAGAGCCTTGATACTATCCAAATTAGACTATTGTAATGGACTTTACATTGGAGCTAATAAACAGACCATCCACAAAATTCAAGTGCTCCAGAACAATGCTTTGAGAGCAGCACTCAAGATAAACAGAAACGAGCATATATCCTCCACAAGAAGAAAATACAAATGGCTCACCACCATAGACAAAATTCATCTCAAAATCGCTTCCCTCACCCACAAATGTATCAACAACAAAGCTCCACCTTACCTCATGGATAGATTACGCAAAAGGACCTCTTCCAGACCTACCAGAATAGCCAACGCAAACTGCCTTCAAGTCCCGCGTTTCAAACTTGCCACTATAGGAGGTAATAGCTTCCCGGTTAAGGCGGCGCAGCTTTGGAACTCCCTCCCCCATGACGTCAGAGAACCGCAGCCTTTTGCAAAATTCAGACAAAACCTCACCAGGTGGCTGAGAGCCAATGACAGCTAACTAGTCCACTTGTCACATTGAACATTACTGTATATAACTATATATTACGTGAACAGGAGCATGCTCCTTGCTCCCCTGTCCCTGATCTCTCCCTGTTCATATTTGCTTGCTGTAATACTGCTTATGTCTCCCTGTTCTTATTCGCTTGCTGTAATATTACCTATGTCTACACTTCCTGCCTTTTCCTGTACGTGCAATTAGCCGAGCATATCTGTAACCAAGCTCAGCGCATCTCTGTACCCCCATTTCTATGTACCTGTAACTAAGTTGAGCATATCCTTGTCTGCTTGCGCCCTGATACTCCAGGGTATGGCGCGCTATACAAATTAATAAACCAAACTAAACTAAACTAAACTACGCCCATTACCATCAAGAAGGTAGCAACCTCAGACATCCCGTGCCTTAGTCCTAACCTGCCTACACACAATCACACCATACCCATCTGCATTAATGACACAACCACACCCATCCTGGGCATTGAAAGACTTAATAGACTCATGTCTAGAACCAAAATGTCCCTACGAGCTACCTCACTCACCACTTCACCCAATACACTGACCAAACTAAACACCACGCCCATTAATTTCCAACACAAAAGATTCCACAACGCACCACTCAAACACCAAACCAATAACAAAACCACTGACTCTTCCCCCATTGAAGGTAACACACCACCCCCTGCCCCCACCTCCACCCTCAAAACTACACTCATCAATGCCCGCTCACTAGGTGCCCATGCTATAGATATCCATGACCTCATTGAAGACCAACACCTTGATATGCTGGTGGTCACTGAAACCTGGCTTCACCCAGCAGCAGGACCACTTCTAGCCCTTGCTATTCCCCCAGGATTCAGCATCCTGAGAACAGACAGGACAAATACCCAAGGAGGCGGAGTTGCCATAATAGCCAAAACCACCCTGGAAATCAGAGAATGCCCAATAGAACAGATACAAGGTTATGAACTCCTACTAGTCAAGTATACCTCCAACCCCAAAAGCACCACCAACCTACTAGTGGTGTACAGATCACCCAACAAAAACACACACCCTGACTTAGACATCCCACTACTCCTAACGCCCCTCATCAAGCCTAAAACCAAATGCATAGTCCTCGGTGACTTTAACCTAGGATACAACAACCCCCTCGACTCAGAAGCATCTACATTTTATACAGCCATGTCAGAGATGAACTTCATACAACTGGTAGATAAACCCACCCACTCAAAGGGAAGAACCTTAGACTGGCTTCTCACTCTTAACTCTCTAGTCACCATTGACTCCATCATCCCAATCAACTGGTCAGACCACTATGCAATCAACTTCACCATAGACAACGCCAGTACCGAACACATCACCCCTAAAAAGCCAGAAACATTTGAGATTAGAAATATCAAAAAGCTCTCTTCCGACAAACTCATTCCAGCCCTGAGTGCCTCCTTTGCCCTTATGGTTCTAGGCACCAACAACCCCTCCTATCTAGCAGAACAATACCAACAATGCCTCACCCAAACTATCGACCTACTTGCACCCATCACCACTAAAACCCGTAGACCTGATAAACGCTCCTGCTTTTGGTTTAATGAAGAACTTATAGCCTTAAGACGCACAAAAAGATCACTTGAACACCTCCATAAGAAAAACAACACCCCAGAATCGGCATCAGCCTTCGCTGAAGCCAACTAAATTTACAAGTCAGCAATAATCACTCAAAAAGCCAATGCCTTCAACCTCCGCATTGCTAACGCGTCCTCAGACAGCAAAGAACTCTTTACCATTCTTAGAGAGCTCGAAAACCCTTGTCAAATCTCAGCACCTTCAAACGCTAGCAAAGACTGGTGCACCACCATTCAAAACGCACTCTCATCCAAAATCCTCCTACTACAAAATAAAATCGACAGTAAAAAAACACTCCTAGCTGACAAAACTCCTCCCACCATATCAACGACCACCTCAAACGCAACTACTGGTCCCCCATTCCAATTCTCACCAGTGACTAACAAAGAAGTTTTCGACACTATAACGAAACTCAAAGCCTCCAACTGCAAGGAAGACCAATTCCCATCCCATCTAGTGAAACTATGCGCCCCCACTCTCACACCTATCATCACTGAATTCATCAACGCCTCCTTCCTCACAAACACAGTCCCCACCAGTATCAAAAAAGCTTGGGTGACACCACTTCTAAAAAAACCTTCCCTGGACCCAACAATACCCACTAACTACCGACCCATTACAACGGTCCCATTTCTCCTAAAAATAATCGACAAAATAGCCTACTGCCAAATTCAGAACCATTTGGAACAACATCACCTACTAGGAGACCGCCAGTCAGGTTTCCGTCCCAACCATAGCACAGAGACAGCCCTCCTTGATCTGAAGATCCAAATGGATGCCACCAGAGAAGCAGGTAAACTCTGCCTTCTGATGCTCTTGGACCTCTCAGCGGCCTTCGATCTGGTTGACCACGACAAACTCTGTAACACTCTAGCAAACAACTTCAACCTAGCTCAGAACGCTACCAACTGGATCAAATCCTTCTTGGCTGATAGGACTTCCAGAGTATCCATCGGCAAAGAATCAGCAGACCCAGTGTCTGTCCCTGCAGGTGTGCCGCAAGGCTCCTGCCTATCCCCCACTCTGTATAATGCCTACACCAAGCTATTATTTGCAGCCTTGGATGCCCTGGGTGTCATCTATACTAACTTCGCCGATGACACCCAAATCCTCATTCCTCTCTCAGGCAACCATGAACAAGACTCCCTCCTGGTTAACCAAATCTACTCACTCATCCAAAACTGGATGGCTAACAACAGCCTCTGTCTCAACGACGACAAAACCGAGCTCCTCATACTAGGCTCCTCCAGCAAAATCAACACCCTTGAGCCCGCCTTTAAATCATTCACCATCGATGGAACCACTATCCCTGTTCTTAAACAAGTCAAGACCCTCGGCGTGTACTTAGATGCCACACTATCCATGTCTAAACAAGTAAACACACTAGCCTCATCCACTTCCTACACCTCTAAACTCATCTCCCTCAGCCGTAAATTCCTCTCTACCAACAACTGCGTTACTCTAGCCAGAGCACTCATACTGTCTAAGCTAGACTATTGTAATATCCTTTTCCTTGGCACCTCCAAAGCCAACATAGCTAAACTTCAACTCATGCAAAACAAAGCCCTCAGAGCAGCTCTAGGCATCAAAAAATCTGAACATATATCCAACACCAGAAGAGACCACCACTGGCTCCCCATACAAGCCAGAATTCTATTTAAAACCCTGAGCATCACCCACAAATGCAGAGCTAACAAAGCGCCCATATACCTCAACAACACCATCATGATGAAGCCCCAGACCAGACTCCTCAGGTCCAACAAAAACGCATTCCTTGAAACCCCCAGATACAAAAGAGAGAAAGCAGGGGGCAGCAGCTTCAAAACACTGGCCCCCAGATATTGGAATGCGCTACCTACCCACATAATGAATGAAACCTCATTCCCCAAATTCAAAAGCCTTTTGAAGACTTGGCTCTTCAACAAGTTCTAACTGAACCAGTGCACTAATCCCCTCCAATCAATTATTTTACCTGACTTCTTTGTATATTAGTGTATATTATTGATTCCTATTATTGTACATTTTTGATTGTTATACCTGTATACCTCTATGTTCATTCTAAGATTGCATTATCCCATTGTCTGTAACTACGCCGTGATACCCCCGGGTCTGGGCGTATAACAAATGTAATAAAATAAAATTAAAATAAAATAAACACCATACCCCAAAATCTCAGAACCCGATAGAGAAATATTAGTGGGGGGAATAGCCCAAGAAATAAGTGATGCAATCTCGGCACTACCGGGGAACAAAACTCCAGGCCTGGACGGCCTAGGGAACGGTTATTTCAAAACCTTTGGCACACAATTGCTAGCTCCCCTTACCCGTCTCTTCAACATCATCAGAGAGACAGGCGACGTCGATAACAATTTTAACACCAAAACCAGGCAAGGACCCCTCAGAATTCGCCAGCTACCACCCAATTGCACTCCTGAACACGGACGCAAAACTTTATGCCAAGATAGTAGCAAACAGATTGATGAGGGTCCTCCCCGGAATGATCCACGAGGATCAAGCAGGGTTCATTAGAGGAAGACACACGCAGAATAATGTCAGACGAGCCATAGACATCATCGACTGGGGGAGGAGGACCAAACAGAAGTTCTCAATTGCCGTCGAAGACGCTATGCGGGCCTTCGACAGCCTAGTACTTAAAATTGGTCCTAGAGGGGTTTGGGTGTGGAACAACGTTCAGTAAAAAAATGTTGGCAAATTTCCAATGCCCATCCACATATTTTTTAGTGAACGGCCAGCAGTCGAAACAGGTAGAAATACAGAGAGGAACACACCAGGGGTGCCCCCTCTACCCACTCATTTTTGCAATGGCGATTGAGCCTTTTGCAATTCTGTTCAGAGGGGATCCGCAAATATAGGGGGTACAAGGTGGGTGCACGGCACAAAAAAACGCATTATATGCGGACAACATAATGCTTTACATGAGAGACACTAGGAACACTTTACCGAAGGCCATAGCAAAATTAGAGAAGTTTGCCAGTATATCATGGTTTGCAGTAAACTATTCCAAATCCAAAGCATTAAATATAACAGAGGAGAGCGGGGTGTTTGAGAGGCTGGTTAAGAGGTTCCCCGTAATTTGGGAAAAAGACACCTTAGGGTATCTGGGAATACATCTAGCGAGAGAGACTGGGTACCTATACAGAGCTAATATGCCACCGCTCTGGAAGCAACTTCAGAAGGACATGCAGAGATGGGACAACCAAGAACTGTCATGGTTCGCAAGAATCGTAACAATAAAGATGACCCTTCTCACCCGCCTAATATATGTGTTGAGCTCGGTACCCACTGAAATCCCACTCCGACTAATTAAGGAACTTCAGAATGCAATCACCAAATTTATCTGGCAAAAAAAGAGACCCAGGATACAAAGACGTATCCTGACACGCCCTCCGCTACTGGGAGGCCTAGGCGTCCCGGACATTGGGAGGTACATTCTAGCGGCTCACTTGGCCCCAATGCTCAACTGGGTAAGACAGGGTAACATAAAAGATTGGTGTGGGATTGAACAAGCAGCCACCCCAATCCCATTAATAGCACCACAAGCATTAAACAATAGAGCCTGTGAGTCAGAAGAGAAACTGCTAGAGGCTACCAAGTCATCCTTGCGCTTCTGGGACAGAGCCATGCAAACGAAAAACATCAGGCGGGGAATGGGCCCATTCTCCCCAGTGGCACACAACGCAGATTTCAACCCGGGCCTATAGCAGAAATTCTGGGAGGGCTGGAAGGGGGGCGTAAACCCTGACCCTAAGAGATATGTATCAGGACGGGGCCCCTTTGCCCTTCACAGAGTGTAAAAAGACATTCGATATAAGTGAAAAAGAAAGGTTCAAATACACACAAATAAGACATTGGATCTCCCACCCGGTGGTGAAAAAAGCAGGACCAAGGACCCCAACGGGACTAGAATTAACCATGCAAGAAGGAGAGGCAGTGGGAGGTATAACCAGGCTATATAGTTTGCTCGACAGGGCACAACCAGAAGACAAACTAGCGTACAAGGAGAGCTGGGGAAAAGACATGGGGGAAGCAATTACGGAAGAGGAATGGAGCCAGATATGGTCAAGAGCGCACAAAGCCTCAAGATTCACGGCGATCAAGGAAGCAGCGTATAAACTTTGCTACAGATGGTACATACCCCCATACCGACTACATAAAATTAACTCTGAGTACCCCCCGGAATGCTGGAGACAATGTGGGGAGAGAGGGGATATGTACCACATGTGCTGGACATGTCCTAAAGCAATAATTTACTGGAAAGAAATCTTAGGATATATCAAGGACATAACCTGTAGGGAGCTGTAGTTGATGCCAATAATAATCTTATTTGGAGTGGTAGTAGAAGGATCTTACGTGGCATCAGGTCACACTGTCGCCCTAATTACGCACTTATTGATGGCGGCAAGTATGATGCTGGCACAACGGTGGAAGACCAAACAGGGCCCAACGACGCCATGGTGGTGGGTCAAGCTCTGGGGGGGGGCATGGCAAAGGAAAAAGTAAGTGCCTTAAAGGAAGGAAAGTACTTGAAATTCCTGTCAACCTGGGCCCCCTTCCAGGAATATGTGGAAAATAGAGAAGCTCACTTTTACAAACCACGGGACCTCAAAAACATTCATGTCCGCTGACAGCCAGGAATACAACAGGGACCAGGACTCCTAAACAGGAAAGTATCTGAGGAAGGAATAAAAGACTCTGGGGCTAAATGAAAAGGGGTGGATGGGGGAGGGAGAAAATAATCTGTAGTAAAAGGGTAAAATCTCGGGGATGATTGTGCAAGTGGAAGGAAACAAAGTCACAATAAGAGTACATGTCGCTATATATATATGTTGGTAACTCATTTGTTGTAAGTTTAACTGTTTAAGTCTCCGAATGAAAAATAAAATTGGTTAAAAAAAAAAGGTTATAGAGATCAATCTTCCAACTATAGGCCAATTTCCTTGGTAGACTCCTTGGGCAAAATGCATTTGAGGGTGATTCTCCATCTTTTGGAGCAGGTGATGAGGCTAGACCCCATCTGTCGGAAATATGTCACCTGAAGTTCCCAAACATCGTATCTGGCATTTGTGGATCTCCAAACTTAGTTTGACACTGTTCTGGGGGACCTTTTTTGGTCAGTTTTGGAGGAAGTTGGTATTCCCCCAACCATGGTTAAAGCCGTTAAGTCACTGAATCCACGGATTTGATGGGGGGCACATGGAGAGAGCACAGAGCCAGTTTCCATAGGTGTTGGGCTCAGACTGGGATGTGTTTTGGCCCCATTGCTAATATTATTATATATTAATAGCTTGCTTCCTGCACTGCATGTGGCAGCCATGGACTCCCCGAGATTAGGAAGCTATAAATGGAGCCTCCTTTTGTTTGCAGATGACACAGTTTTGTTGTCGACACCCCTGATGGAATTGCAGAATCAATTGGATATTTCGGATAAACTGTGTTCTGCAAAAGGTCTGTGCATTGATTATTCCAAAACAAAAACAATGCAGTGTCATCAGGTTGGGCGCAAGGCCCACATGGGGTGAGCTTTCATCTGAACTGAATTGTTACAGTCAGTAGAGTCCTTCTGTTAGTTGGGGCTGATCTTTTCTAACAAACTAAAATGGATTAGTCAGGTTGAAGAAAGCTCATTGAATCACCTACGCCAATGCGGGTTAATCTCGAGTCTCGTGAATCGTCTTGATGGAGAGCCACTCTCAATCCCCTTACGATCTATCAGTCCCAAGCAATACCTGCAGTAACATATGGAGCCGAATGATGGGGTTATGATGACTGCACCTCTATACAGACTTCCGAGATAGATTTTTGAAAACTGCCCTCGGCTTTCCATCAATTGCACCATCTACCCCGGTGGTGTGTGAGTTTGGCACCTACGCCAATGCGGGTTAATCTCGAGTCTCGTGAATCGTCTTGATGGAGAGCCACTCTCAATTCCCCTTATGATCTATCAGTGCCAAACAATACCTTCAGTAACATATGGAGCCGAATGGAGCCGAACGATAGGGTTATGATGACTTCACCTCTATCCAGACTGCCGAGAACAGATTTTTGAAAACTGCCCTCGGCTTTCCATCAATTGCACCATCTACCCCGGTGGTGTGTGAGTTTGGCACCTACGCCAATGCGGGTTAATCTCGAGTCTCGTGAATCGTCTTGATGGAGAGCCACTCTCAATTCCCCTTATGATCTATCAGTGCCAAACAATACCTTCAGTAACATATGGAGCCGAATGGAGCCGAACGATAGGGTTATGATGACTTCACCTCTATCCAGACTGCCGAGAACAGATTTTTGAAAACTGCCCTCGGCTTTCCATCAATTGCACCATCTACCCCGGTGGTGTGTGAGTTTGGCACCTACGCCAATGCGGGTTAATCTCGAGTCTCGTGAATCGTCTTGATGGAGAGCCACTCTCAATTCCCCTTATGATCTATCAGTGCCAAACAATACCTTCAGTAACATATGGAGCCGAATGGAGCCGAACGATAGGGTTATGATGACTTCACCTCTATCCAGACTGCCGAGAACAGATTTTTGAAAACTGCCCTCGGCTTTCCATCAAGTGCACCATCTACCCCGGTGGTGTGTGAGTGGTTCTATGTGATTTCATCGACAGACTTTTCATCGCAGGGTTTTTTGCCGCAGATTTTTTTTTGAAAAAAAAAACATTGTTTTTTTGTTTGTTTTTTTGGGTGGGTTACCCCCAAAACCCCCCATCCGTTTATTTATTTTAATATTCCCCTAGACACACAACAAATGTATTTAATTTTTAACCCCAAAAAAAAATCGGTTTTTTTTTCGAAAAAAGAATCGCAGCAAAAACCCCCGCGATGAAAAGCCTGTCGATGAAATGACGGTATACCGTGTGAGTTCGGTATACTAGAAATTAAATATGTTATCATGCTTGAACCTGTTTTATAATGAAGCCATTGTGTTATATTGGGAAGGTTTATTGGAGGTTTTTACTCACACTGGGTGGAAGGTAACTCCCATGGTTCAGACATGTCAGAAATATGTTAACCAGTATTGGGCTTGCGAACCTATGGGTAATTCCCATACGGTTTGGTGCCGGATATAAAGGTTATGTCAAGAAATGTTTCACTGACTGGGCTTGGAGTAAGATGATCGACAGCAGTCTGGTAGTGCAAAACATTTAGCAGTCCTTCTGCAGTTAAAAATGGAGTGGAGTGTGGAAGCATACTTAGGTTATCAGCTGACCCCCTTCCTTAAAGGTTGGAATGCAAAGTTCTGTTTGGGCATCCACTGGCCTTTCTTACTGCCAAATGGAGTAAGGGTAGTACATCAACAGGATGCCCGCTCTGATTGGATGTAATTGAAGATGAAGTGCATCTTTTTTTCTTCTGCTCATTTCATCTTGTGAAGAGGCGGCAGTGGCTTAATCCATCATGGATTCACCAAAAAGCACCATCTATTCAGTTGGCCCCCAATACACAAACATGTTGCCCTTCTCACTCATCTGTAATCGCTGTTTCTGTTTTCTTAACTTCTGCTTTAAAAAAAAGAAGATTATTGTCAAGTAATGTTTAATACTTTTTATTATTTTGTATTTTGTTTGGGGGAGTTGGTTGCTGAAAGTGGTTATTTTGGAGATGTAATTGCCTTTTATTTGCTTTATATCTGTCTGTACTATAGTATTCGGTGTTGCCAATCTTTTATGGCATTTCTGCCGAAATAAAGTGATTGGATTGGAATTTCTGCCACTCAGGAGGGTCTACAACCACGTTTTTGCTCACGCCACCCTTCACAGAGGAGAAATATTCAACACACACACGCGCGCGATGTTTCCTGCATTCCCCATAGGGAGGTGGGCATGGACATACATTCACATACATGTTCTTATACTCCTGCAGAATAGAGGGCAAACTCACATATTCTTTGCTGCACTCCCCCAGAGAGGGGGGCACACACAATCATGCCCAAACACACACACACATTTTATTTTGCACAACTGCTTGGAAGGAGCACACCCACATTTTGAGCTGCACGCCTAATACAACTTCTGTCGCAGAGAGCTTGCCACCCGTGACTGTCGCCTTATACCAGGTGTATTTCACCAGGTGTACTTCACTCTTTCAGCCTCTGCTGATGAAAGCCACTTACGCACCTCTAAATATTCTCAGGCCCAGGATGATGGGTTGGGGGTCAGACTTGAAAGTGTTGTAGGTCACTTACCGGCAACAAAGATGCATGAGAGCGGCTATTATGAGGATGCCAAGCTGATGGGTATCTGTTATTTGCCAACACTTCACTGTGCCAGCGGGGCAGATGCAAAAGACTGTTTCTGATGACAATACCCAGTGGACAGGCGGCAGATAGCTGGTCCTACTTCACTATGGTATAGATACAGATGTAGAATACTGTCTCTGAAGACGTTGCCTGGCAGATAGCTGGCCTCACCTCAGTGTGGCAGAGAGATAGGTGTAGAAAAGTGGCCCTGAAGACACTACCTTATCGATGGGTGTCAACCAGTTTTCCTCATTTCAATACACCCGCAAGACAGGTGTATGAGGGGAGCCGAATGATGACACCTAGAGGATGCATAACCGATAGTTGGTCCCTATTCCCTGACTTTTGCAATTACCTGAATCCCACCCCCACAAAAGGAAAGAGTGGAAGTGTGTCGTAAACTATTAACTGATCATGAATTGCTTCCTATTAAACAGGTCTCAGTGAGATGATCTAATCTCATCCAAAAGTTGGATTCCTGAGGTAGGGCACCCGTTCCTTATAACTCTACCCTGACTTGATTTAGTTATGCATTTATTTATGTATGTATGTATCAATTTATATAGTGCATTAGGCCATGAAAACGGGTGATGATACAAACATAGCAACAAACAAGTCAACAAATGCACAAAACAATAAACAAATAACAGAAAAGGTAAAAGAGGAACAATTACCACATGTACCTAACCAATATGGTCACATTGAACTGGATAAAAAGCAAAACCAACTGTAAAAACACATTCCATGGGAGCAACAACACTGGAAAAAAACATCAAATCTAAACAACCCAAAAAATAAAAATTCACAGCATAGTCGACCACTATTTTAAGAGTAGAAGTAACCTTTGACATGACAGATTTCCATACATGCTCAAAAAATGGGGGGGGGGGTTACTTGTTCCACAGCCTACGACTAATCAGTCTTTATTTACAGTTGAGCTCCATGCATCCACCGTACCCTACGCAGAACCTTCAGGTCACATGTTCTTATGCACCTGTGCCCTACTTTCTGACATAGCCATGCCAGAACCTTGTTCCTTAGGGCTTCTCTCGGCTCATTGCTCACTGGTTTCTCCACATCTGTGATGACAAGATTCCTTTTATCCAGTCAAAACCCTCTCAAATTTGTATCAGTGATTTCAGGCATTTTCGATTTACTGATGCAAAAATCTCTTGGGTTATGGGTTTTTTGTCTACAACTAGTGGGACTTAATGGATGCAGATGAGGCTGAGAAGCTCCATCAATAGAGTCGATTGCCACCGGCAATACCGGTGGTCAGGCCTCCTGACTTTCAATGGATCCCACATCCAACACAGAATGATTACCAGCTTCTTCTAAAACAGGTTGACACTGTTTATCCATAGTCCCATTTGGGGCTTTGCTCCCACCTCTTTCAATCGAAATGGATGCTGAGCCAACAGGAGACCCTGGTCGAAGGCCACGGCCCCCACTTCCTCTCTTCCTCCTGAACATGAGAACTGAGGGGTCGCACCAAGGGTCCAGGGAGTATACCCAATACGGGAATTGAGAGCAGTGGCGGAGTATACAAATCCAATATTCACACCTCCAGCACACAGCAAGGAGGAGGGGCAGAAAGGGGTCAGACAAGCAGGAGGGGGAACAACAAGTGTCAAAGGTGGAAAAGAGGGATGCAGTGAGGCCCAAAAAAGGGTAAAGGACAGTGACTCAGGAGCAGAGGGAAGAAGGGGAGGGCTAGAGAATATAGTATCGAACAAATGTTTGGGAGGACAAATATTACTTAAATTAGACTGGAAGACAGCAGGAGAACGAGGAGGGGTGAATAAGGAAGTAACGGATGGTAAGGAGACTAGTGAGGCACGAGAATGGGCAGAGATAATGGAAGAAGTGAAGAGACAAGAAAAACAGGAAAGGGTGGAGCACAAGAGAGTGCAAAGAGAAAAGCAAAAGGCAGAAGAACTAGAGCGGGAGCAGCGACAGATGAGGAGAAAGAAAGCTTGAGGAGATAGCAACGAAAAGGGAAGACAAAGAAAAGGAAAGGCAAGTACAGAAAAAAAGGGAGAAAAGAAAGTTAGAAATAGAATGGCTCGTAAGGGAGTGACGGCAAAAGCAATACCAGATCCTCCATGAGGGGGGACTGCAGATGCATGATTGACATGGAGGAAGGGCAGCGGGGAGGCACCGTGTTGAGAAGGGTAAGCTTCCAAGACAATATTGACAGTGACGGCAGAAACGCAGAGTCGAACGATTGACTGTGAGGCAAAAGTGAGGATGTAGTAATAGGACAGCCTGCCTGAGAAAGCTTAGGGAAGGCCATGAACCGAGATGTGATAGGGGGATTAGGAAAGGATGGGAGTAGATTACGGGCGACAAAGATGAAATGGCACCTTGTTATAGGTCTATATCGCACAGCATCAACAGTGCTACCCCGTACACACAGAGACCTTCAAGCGTGCAGGAGGGGAGAATTATCAAGGGCGTTCACCACCACCAGAGACACTGGGAGACTGGAGGGGGAGATTGGGCTGACACAGTTCGCCTTACTGGAGATGGGAGGGGGACGACCTCAGTACATACCATGGCAACAAACAGAAAAAGACATCCTGAGGTGTAAGCTACCCTCATTGACTGCACGGGCTGGGAAATGTATATACAAAATGGAAAGAATAACAGCAGGACAGACATTAGAGGTAGGGGACATGAAAGGTTTAATAGCAGCGATCCTCAGAGAGGCTGCTGATGACATATGGAAAGGGACAGAATACCTAGGAGTAACCACCCAGAACATGGCGCATGATGGTTCACCATTTAACAACTGCCGAGCAGCTATATGGCAAGCTCTACGTGTGCAGTACCTAGACACGTAGACACGTCAGATATTAGTACAATAATGGCATGCAAAATGGGGGAAGATGAAGATCCCCTACAATATATTCAGGCTATTCAAGAGTTATGGAAACTTGAAATGGGAGAAGCATGGAACAAGACAGTGGGGTTATTCTACCATATACTATGTCAAGGGTTGCCAGAGTAGGTGCAAAACAACTCAAGAAGTTGGTGGGGATGGAAGCAAAACCATGGTCAGAAATTCAACTCACGATAGTACACTATTGCAGGCTAATGCAAGAAAATATGAGGAAAAGCGAGAGGAAATAAAGGAAGATGAGGGGGAGTTAGTGCAGAAGAAACTGTGAAAATACACCATGGAAGGGGCACTGTTAACAAGTACAGGAGGACAACGCGCACCACAGACAAAGTACGCACCACCACCTGTGGAAAGAGGGGTCATAGGGCAGGGATGCACATCAGGGGTTCCGAGTAAGAGGGGGGCCACCTAGAGGATGCAGGTATGGGCGTCAAATGCAAACAAAACACAAGGGGTTTTCAGGAGGGTATCGCAGATACGGGCAACCAGTACAACAAGGCCCAGAAGGGTTCTCTGTGGTGTACCCGAGGCAGATGAGAGACCCACCCCAGTGCTGGGAGTGCGGACAGGTAGGGCACATCTCTAGAGTGTGCAGGAGCAGAGGGGGGATGCAGCAGAATGGAGAAATGCAATATCAGCCAACATACCAGGCGGAGCAGACTGTGTACTATGCCCAGGACCAGACGCAATGACAACGACAGAAAACCAAATGCATACTCGCAGGCAAACCAGCCCATGACACAGACACCACAAATGCAGGTGCTCGCGCAATAGTATTCGCAGACACTGCACATACCACAGGTGCAAAATAACATGCAGCTGCCATACACGGCACCACAAAACGACGAGACATTAGCATGCACAGAATACATGGGAATGACTTCCATACGGAAACTAGGGGGGACTACTGCAGTGGGGGGTAACCCATTTTCAAGGAATGGAATGTCATTATAGCCTCAATAGGACAGCCCACAGACAGAACTGATGTGTTCCATTCAATCGATTACATCCAACCCGGCGGAGGAACCACACATATGGGTGACGATAGGTGTCAAGACGTCCTCCTTTCTTGTAGACACAGGGGCAACTAGATTCTGCACCTGGGAGGGAGGTATAGAATGTCAGGCAATGCCACGAATGCTTAGGGATTTTCTGGGGCGAAGGAATTGGTTCCTTTTACAGACAATCTTACACTTTCTATAGGGGAGCATGACCTAGCTCTACCCTTACTGTATTTCCAACAGACACTTGTGAACATAATGGGAAGGGTCATCATGAGCAAACTTCACATGACCATCTCCTTCACTTACAAAGGAATAGTGTATTTCACACCCAGGATCCACCTTCTAAATGTGAGGGAAATAATTCAAGCTTATTGTGGATGCACGGTACAGAGGGGTGTACCCCCAGATAAAGAGCTGTTTCGGTGTGGAGCTGAAGTAATAATAGCATGGCTTCCAGGAATACAGGGAAAACTATGGCACCTTAAAAATGAGTACATGTTCAGACCAGAGTTACCACTAGATGAAAAGGAGGGGACGGTACAACCCCTAGAATTAGAGTCGGTAATAGTGGGAGATGACCAAATAAAAGTACATGGGACAGATGACACCGGACAAGCATGGAGGTCAGTAATCACGGTGGCAAAAGGTTATAGGCTAACTACTGTGACAGATGAAGAACTGTTCAAAGACAACTGCTCAGATCACAAGGTGGTGTTTGACATTAGCATTACATACTAGGTGAAGATACACTACAGGGAGGTACCACAGAGGATGGTGATGATGCTACAAGCACCGCTGACATTTCTCGAAGAAGACTTGGCAAAGGCCCGCAGCATTTTATGGACCACATGTCCCTATGATGTGGGGCTTCTGAAATGGATAGGAGCAGTAAAGATAAAACTGAAGCCAGGAGAAATTTTACCAAGAGCTAGGCAATATCCCCTGTCGAAGGGAGGCAGATGAGGGTATTTATGAGACAATAGCAGCACTAGTGAAGCGAGGCATCTTAATACCATCAGAATCACTATACAACACAGCAATGTATCCTGTGAAAAAGGCAACAGGGGGGTCATGGTATTTTATACAGGACTTGCACCCTCTGAACCATATTGTCGAGCCAGAATTTTCTTGAATTCCGAACCCAGCAACGGTTTTGTGTTGCATTCCTATGGAAGCTGCCCACTTCACAGTTATAGTTTTGAAGAATGCTTTATTCTCTATACCACTACACCCTGACTCCCAAGACCTTACTTCGTTCCCATATAGAAATAAGAAGTGGAAACACGTTAGACTTCCTCAAGGGTACTGCGAATCACCTTCAATATTCAACAAGGTCCTTCAAATGGACATCGGAAATGTACAGTTAGAGGGCAATCTTGTAGAGTACTGACATGACATATTGATTTGCAGTAAAACAGAGGCACACAGAGGCACACATGTTGACTGTGCTCGCAGAAAAAGGATACAAGGTAGAGGAGGCCAAATTACAATATTGCCAGAAGGAGGTGTTGTAAATTGGACAACTGATATCACAAGATGGAAGAAAAGTGACAACAGAAAGAGCAGAGGCAATACAAAATACTCCAAAACCCACAACCATAAGACAAATGCAACAGTTCCTAGGACAATGCAATTACTGCAGAGCATGGGTATTGTTAAGTGCACTGAAGGAAGCACAGAGAGGGGAGGGCACCTTACAGTGGACAGAAGAAATTACTGAGGCATCTGAGGAGCTGAAGCAAGCAATATGCACAGCTCCTGGGTTAGGGATCCCAGATTATCAAGATTCATTTTTCTTATTCTTGCACTCCAATGGAGTAGTGAGGACTGCAGTACTGACACAGAAGTTGAGCATGGGGCACAAACCATTAGCATACTACAGTGGGAAATTAGACCCAGTGATGAGAGGACACTACACTTGCGAACAGGCACTGACTGCTGCCACATTCGCAGTAGACAAGTCAGCGAGTATTACCATGGGATGCAGCACCACTCATTTTGTGGAGTATGCTCTCTTTGCAATACTGGAAAGGCCCAAAAGTACATTGACAACAAAGAGAGCTTCAGAGTATGAGGTGCTTCTGTCAAATGCCAGCGCTTAAGATAGTGATATGCAGACTTGTCAGCCCAGAGACTTTCGTCACTGATCCCAAAGAGAATGACGACTATGTGCACAGCTGCACTGCAAACATAGAAACCACGATGACTTCCCAAAGGTACAGGATAACGCACTTGGGGGGGATGCACTTTATATTGACGGATCGTCCACAATTGACCAGACAGCAGGGTAAAGACATATGGGGACAGCAGTTGTGAGCTTAAAAGTAGACGGGACAAGCGAGGTAGTGGTGAGCGCATGTTTACTGCCACATTTATTGGCGCTGGCTGCAGAGTTAGTAGCTTTTATATTGGCACTGGAACATAGCAGAAACTAGAAAGTGACAGTATATTCAGATTCAGCATATGGGATATCCACAGTGCATGCTTGGCTGACATATTAGCTGAGCATGCTGATAGGTCACCGGTGCAGCACGCACTCCTATTGGGCAGACTGATAGAGGCACTTCACCTCCCACTGCGCATGGCAGTGACGAAGTGCCAGGCCGCATGAGGGGGGTTCCTGTCGCTAGGGGCAATGAGGCAGCAGATGCGTAAGTAAAACACACCGCTTATTTTGTGTCTTTTTGGAAATGGGTGCATCATTCCCAGTATGCAACTATGTACGAATGAATGTGTTTAAAGAAGGGTATATCACATTACCAGTGGCACAAATTATGGAATTGCAGGGATCTGCACCAAGGGAAGAAAGGGAATTGTGGTTAATGAGGGAATGTACAGTATCTCTGACAGATGCCTTATGGAGACAAAACAACACAAGGAAGGAGGTAATGCCATTATCGTTATTACACACTGCACTGACACAGTTAAACCACCCTACCCATATGGGGAAGGATGTGCTTGCTGCTCATATCAGAGAGGACTTGTTCTTTCCTAATTTGGTAGAACACGTGGCAGAATGTATGACTAATTGCTTTGTTTGTAAACAATTTACAGCAGTTCATACAGTGAGAGGTGCCATACCTCAGCCAATGAGTCCATTCCAACACATTCATGCCGACTATGCACACATACTCCAAGTATGCCAGGGCTACCACTACATGATAGTGGTTGTGTCCCCATTTTCCCAATGCATCGAAGCAAGTCCCTGTTCCCATCCTGATGCCATTAGAGTGGAAAAATTCCTGGTTTGTGAAATGTTCCCACGATGGCGCATGTGTGAGGTCCTGCGGTCTGACAATGGTCCTCACTTCGCCAATGAGATGTTCCACCATATCACAACCTTGCTAGGAATACAACATAAATTCTCTTGTGCCTATCACCCGCAAGCACACAAAATGTGCGAGTGCCTCAACGGGCTGCTGAAGTAACCCACTGCGAAAATAAAAAAGACGCTCAACAAAAGTTGGCTGCATTGTCTACCTTTAGCCTTATTCACATTGTGCAATAAACCAGGGTCCGACCACCATTTAACCCCACATGAGGTAGTGACAGGACGGTGCTTGAGACTTCCCCTGGCTCCTCCCACTAGAGCATTGTTAGATGCAGAGTGAGGGCACACTGTCTGTTTATTATTTTCTTTCCACACACTGACAGCATTCATCATGAAAGTTGCGACTGTTGATATTGCATTGTCCGATGCTTCCCTATGATCCACCTCACGCGACCTTCCAAGGCCACTTTGTCCAATTTGTTAGGAAATCCAACAGCACTAGAAGACGCCATCCTTGTGTATTTTTCTGTGTTTTCCTGGCCTATTTGTCCCAAACATACCCACAACTGAATAAGTAAACCCTTCTGTGCTTGAAGTACTTTGTGATCTGAGAATAAGGACAGTTTAGGAGCAATTGTTTTTTCCTTGCAATGACCCAACATCACGTTCGCAGGCTTTAATTAATAAGGTACTGGGAGGCGTGGCCAACGGACGCGGCATGAAGACGTGAGCTCTCGGTGCTCCTGAGGCCGTCAGCCGTATCCTGCAATATCCTGCTAGAAAAAGGACTGCCCATGTGAAGTAAAAGGTGTTTTCGGGTATCGGAACATAACGTTTCTCATGTCCGGTGGTCCAAGTGTGAAATCGGCTGCCAGTTTCAGAGAAATAAGCTGGTAAAAGTTGGAGTGACGACGTTTGGGAAGTTTCCAAAATGGCTGCCGGGCGCTGCTGAGCGCGAACCCAGCGACACTGCAAATCCTGGTACCCGTGGAAGAGTGGCTGCGCAGAGACGGTCGCTGCTTCAGAGGGAGGGGACTGCCTCCCCCCTCCTACGCGGACCAACATATTGCCGGAGAGGGGGGCCAGCTACGTGTGGGGATCCGCGCCGGAATTCCTGCCCCACCCCGGCCTCCTGAGCAGGCGCTCCGTACATCGTTGAGCGCCCGCCAGCCTGCTGCTTACCTGCTGCTCTGCCGGCCTGCGGTGTGCACCGGGAGGAGGAATCCACGAGACCCAGTAAGGAGAGGTGGGAGTGGGCCCTGAAATCTATCTGCCTGCCTGGAACAAGCTGTGGGAGAGGAGTTCCCGTGATCCCATCTCGGTGCAAGCGGGCCCCCGTCTGGGTTAGAGCAACACCCCGAGAGACTGCTGTGCGAGTGCTCCGCGACCCAGGAGCTGAACTGAGATCTGTTTGCTTTCCCAGTGCAGGCTCTGAAATACTGGCGCATAAATGCAGACACAGGCCCCCGGCAACAGTTTCTCCCAACCCATAGCGACCTGAGAAGTGCAGCCTAACAAACCTCCACTGCTCGAGTTCTTGCCCCTGCGCGGATGAAGGCAGTGAGCGCTGGGTGAACAGGGCGAAGAGTGGTGGCCTACCAAATTCGAATAACTGCTGCTTATCACCTATTGATCAAGAGCCCAAGAAAACACAAGGCCTGCTTCGCAATATGGGGAAGGACAAGCCTAGAAAAACCTCCACCCAAAGCAGGATAGAACAGTATGCAACCACTCCGCTGTCTAGATCACCAGAGAGGTCAGCATCGACCGAACCTGACATCATGGAGGAGGACTTCTCCCTCAGGGATGTGATGGGTGCCATTGCCAGCTCCAGGACATCAATGGAAAAGAAAATGGACGCCATTGGACCTGAGGCATCCCTGCTGAGACATGACTTGCAGAAGCTGACCGCACGCACTGGAGAGGCGGAAGCACGCATATCGGTGACTGAGGACAATCTACAAGGTGTCAACCGCCAGATAACTGGCATGCTACAATGAATGAAATCCCTAGAGGGAAGAGTGGACGAAAGTGAAGGTCGATCAAGGCGCAATAATGTCCGCATCCTAGGCCTTCCCGAAAAAGCGGAAGCAGAATGCATGGAACTGTTCCTTGAAAGATGGCTATTGGACATATATGATACTGAATCCTTCTCCAAATTCTTTTCTATCGAAAGAGCCCACCACATCCCAACGGGCAGGGTCACTCCTGGTGCGCCACTGCGTGCGGTCATAGCAAGACTTCTGAACTATAGAGACAGGGATGCCATGCTACAAATGGCAAGAACGAAAGGGTCCATCACCTATAACGGCTCGAAAATCTCCTTCTTCCCTGACTTCACTAGAGAAGTCCAAAAAGCGCGCCAATCCTTTGACCCACTTAAAAAACGCCTCCAATCGCTTGGAATCAAATATGGTCTGATTTTCCCTGCTCAACTCAAGATATACTACAAGGGCACAACAGTACACTTTACGGATCCCAGAGAAGCATGGAATTGGGCAGAAAGGCACATTGAAGGCGATTGGAACGGAAAGAAGAAGGTTGGAAACAACAGTAATGGACCACATCCTGAAAGACCACCGGACAACAATCCACCACAGCGGCAGGAAGATGCGCCACAAAAGGAAAACGCATGACGGAAACGGCAACAGAAAAGGCAAGTGAAACCACGAAACACGGAAGAGAAATGAAACCAGCTAAAAACGAGATTCACATGGCAGAAAGTAAGTAATGGCTGGCGACTGGAACCGTCCCGCCCCCCCCTTTTAGCAAGAAACGAACATACAACGATAGGCAGACCTCTAGACTGCCTAGATATACTGTCTGAGTAAAGTTTGAACTGTTAAGGGGCGACAGATGCTTCGGTTGGGGATGAAGTATGGGGAGGGGGGAGTTTGGCAAAAGTTTACAAGTTGGAAATACTCAATGAAGCACTACGTATTACATAAAACAGTGATTAATCAACTAGCAATTACTGTTCCCTGCTGCGAGTCACAGGCGTCCAACGCCCCCACTATAGGAGTCTCCATTGCCAGCTGGAACCATACACATGAACGCAAATCTACAAGACAATAAGAACAAAACTTTAAAACTACTCACCTGGAACGTAAATGGCCTAGGAAACAGCCTGAAAAGGAGGCTGGTGAGACAGTTCCTGAACAGGCACAGTCCGGATATAGTCTTCCTAACAGAGACCCATCTGGCGGGTACATCCTATGCACTATTTAAGCGCTTGAACTATCGCACAACCATACAAGCTGGTTTCACGATGGGAGCCAGAGGAGTATTGATATTAATCCACAAAAGACTACCGCTCACCCTCACCAAAACAATACAGGACACTGGGGGCAGAATCACATATGCCACGGGCACGCTCTGGAACAAAACGATATCACTTATGGCGATCTATGCTCCACCGGCTCTCCAATCCAGACTTATGGACGATGTAACGCCCTTGCTAACCAGCGACACCTCGGATATTTTGGTTCTAGGAGGAGATTTCAATGACGTCATGAACAATGTACAAGACCGTACACATCTACGTAACAGAGACCCTAACCGTCGAACCAACCTGGCTACATTTGCGGAAGCGTTTGGTATTAAGGATGTGTGGCGCGACCTGCACCCGGAAGAAAAGGGGTACTCCTTCCCTGGAGTACACGCATCGCTATCACGCTTGGATTATTTCTTCATGCCCGCGACATTAACACACACAGTAACGCAAGCCGAATACCTTCCACGGGGCATCTCAGATCACTCCCCTCTACTCATATCACTCATGACGTGCAAACCAGCTCCTCCACCGGTGTGGAGATTGAATAACTACTACCTAGGTTCCCCTGAGCTGATTGAACGCATACAAAAGGTCACTAGAGAGTACTTTGAGACCAATGAAGGATCAGTAGAAAGTCCCTCTATACTCTGGGAAGTATACAAACCAGTCCTACGAGGAGAAATCATCTCCTGGACGACGGCCCAAAAGAAAATACATTCGGAATCACTGAGAGAGGCAGAAACAAACGTAAAACAAGCAGAAGAAACACATCTTATCAACGACTGTCCAGATACTAACAGAGCACTGATGCTAGCCCAAAAGAAACTGCAAAACATTGCATTGGACAATGCCAAGCAGGCACATAGTGCTATGCGAGCCAGAATATATGATACTGGGGACAAAGCGGGGAAGGTCCTAGCCTGGCTTGAACGGAGAGACGAAGGGCACAGCCATGTGAGAGCAATTGTGTCCCAAAACTTGGAACCCTGCCTCACGGACCATGACATAGCTGAGGAATTCACAAAGTTTTACGAGACACTATATAAGGCACCTACAACTCCCCCTGGTACCTCTATATTAGATGGTATCACCCTCCCGACTCTCAATGAGACCCAGATTGCTGGTCTAGAAGGAGACATCACGGAAGAAGAAATTGCAATGGCCATGATGCAGCTCCAGTCTGGGAAGACCCCTGGACCGAACGGCTTTCCTATAGAAACCTGGAAGAAGATAGGCTGTAACAACATAGCTCCCCACCTACTCAACATGTTCCAACAGGCCCGAACAACGGGATGCCTCCTGGCGGACCTGAGGAAAGCTACAATAATTGTTATACCCAAAGTGAATAAGCCCCCGGATCAATGCAGTTCATATAGGCCCATCTCCCTCATTAACGGTGAAACCAAGATTCTGGCCAAACTCCTAGCGATACGCCTACAGCAAGTCATAACATCCCTAGTCCACCCGGACCAATGTGGCTTTATGCCAGGCAGATCCAAGAGAATGAACATAAGGAGAATACACTTGGCCATTGGAAAAATGGGGTTTCAGGAACAGTTTCTCTCTTGGGTCCAACTCCTATATGAGGCACCAATGGCTGAAGTCCGAGTGAACGGCTGGACTTCACGCTGCTTTGCATTGGGAAAAGGGACCCGACAAGGCTGCGCACTATCAGCTCTACTCTTTGCGCTGTCCATGGAACCACTGGCCCAGTTGCTGAGAGAGGCACCCACATGGAGTGGCATCCCGGGCGTTCAGAATGGGAAGACAGAGTCTCATTATATGCAGACGACCTATTGCTATATTTGAGGGATCTCAAGACGACGTGCCCAGTGGTGACACAGTTGCTCCAGAAATATGGTGCTTTTAGCGGCCTGAAAGTAAACTGGTCCAAATCCACGTTATTTGCACTAAATGCTCTAGGTAGTGGGGTTCCCGAGCCCTGCCCATACAGAATAGCCCCTGATCACTTCCAATATCTAGGAATTAAGATCAAGAGGAATCTGGATGATTACATACTGAACAATTTACAACCCATTACGGAGCGATTCACAGGGGATGTGCAGCACTGGATGACCCTGCCCTTGACCCTGTTAGGCCGAGCCGCACTGTTCAAAATGCTGACACTCCCCCGCTACCTGTATGTGCTCCAAAACGCCCCCCCTACACATACCTGTGAAAGAATTCTGGAACATAGACAATATACTCAGAAAGCTCTTATGGGGGGGGTGGACGCCCGAGAATTGTCCTACGAACACTACAAAGGTCAATATGGGAGGGTGGAATTGGCCTGCCAAGGCTACAGACATACTACTGGGTCAGTCAGATGTCGGTAGTAAACGATGCAGACCCAACACTGCCACATGTACGGGCATCGCCCCCCCTGGAACTGTACAAGGCAATGCCCAGAGCGACCCCCCGAAACATAGCGGCACAGATGCCCCGTATTTGGCCAGAATCACATACCTTCATGGGATGGGGAGACAGAGTCACGCCAATCCAACCATTATGGAATAATGGAAACCTCTAAGAGGTAACCAAATTACCGAGATGGCCAGTATGGACGGGGTGTGGTATAGAGAAGGTAGGCGACATTGTAACAAATGGCGCCATCAGATCCTATGAAGAACTGGCTATATCCTTTAACCTCCCAGAGACAGAAAGGTACCATTACACACAGCTCCGACACGCACTTCAGCAGCATCTCCCTACACTAGCTGACATGCCAGATACCACGCCAATAGAACGCAATATAATAACAGACTGCATTCAGGCTAAAGTCACCGCAGTAATGTACAACGTCATCACCTCCTTCGCTACAACGGAGCTGATGCGGCTCAAGACAAAATAGGAAGCCAAAGTTGGGGAGATATTACCGGAAGACTGGGTTCAGATATTAATGTTCCCCCGGGAGGTGGCCATATCGACCAGACTGCGATTGGTACAGCTAAAAATATTACATAGAATCTATTACCTGAGGGTAGCCTTATACCGCTGGGGTAAGATAGCGGAACCCAACTGCCTACGCTGCCAAAGAGAAGAAGGAACTTTCTTTCACACGCTGTGGGAATGCCCAAACATCCGCGATTATTGGCGGCAATGCTGTGACATCCTTACTAGGGTGCTACACAAGACGATCCCCAGTGACCCGAAATTGCTACTCCTTGGAGCAGACAGTGAAATAGACTTGTCAAGGTACGAAAAGCTCTGCTTCATGACAACAACTGCAATTGCTAAAAGGAATATAGCACAACTATGGGGTGCTGCAGAGACGCCGCAAATTAGGCAGTGGATCACTGATGTACAGATTTGCATTGCCATAGAAAGGAGAGTGTATAAAGCCAGAGGATGTCCCGAAAAGGCAGACAGGATATGGCACTGATGGGAAGACGAGGTGTGAACTCTGCAACCAGACTTGATATGACACTCCTGAACATAGAATGTGCAGGGCAGTAGGGGATCCTTCACACTAGCACAACAACTTTAATGCGACTTTGTATGATTTGCTTGTTTGAGTATTCCATTGTACGGTACTATTGTTTTAGTTTGTTTTGTGTCTTGGCCCGGTGAGGACCAAAGTTTGTATGTTACAAAACCAATAAAATATAATATTAAAAAAATTAGTAAGGTACTAATAGCACTGCACAATCAGAAAGGAGAGGTAGATGCACTGGTGATGTAGAGATGGGAGGGGTTGACCTTTATCTTACTGATACTGCTTGAGTATCCAATAACATGTGGTACAAGCACATGACTGAAGTAGGCAAACAAACCACGGGGAGAGCTGCTATGTCTGCTTTCTTATCCCCTATGCCATGAGTTCCCCCAGAACTTTTGTGGCAACTCAATTACCAGCAACAAGAGCAAGAGTTCCTGTCCATGTGTACTATCCGAAGAAGATTGTAAGGGAGAATGGCAACATTGAGGTAGATGTCCAAAACAGCATTCCCATACAAAGATAGCTACATCAAAACGCTTGATATGATGGGATCAGGCTGTACAATACATAACTGATGGCCCACAAAAACAATAACATTGAAGGAATGATCATGTCCTAAGAAGGGGCCTAAGGAAATAGGAGGAGAACCAGGATGTTAGGAACGACCACAGATTCTTGTGTACAGCCAAGTGTACACAGCTGAAGGATGGAAGGAAGGTGTAGTAGGGAGCAAAGCACACAAGCTCTTAACAGTTCCAGTGAACACAGTACAGGCAGAGAATGACAAATGCCTAAAACAATGGAACGCAAGTGCAAAGTTACTGACCTCGGTGGAGAATGAAGCTGGACCAATGCCAATAATATCACTGAAGAAAGCAGCATTATGTTTCCAGAATGATGGAGCAGTAAAGGTTGGAGAAAACAGACAGTGAAGCATCCAGGCATGAAGGTTGGTACTGCAGTGTTAATGCATCATTTTTTTTGACTTGCCTGATACTATCTTATGCTGTATTTTATGCCTTGCCTGTTAGACAAATCTAGGTGTGTTTTAACCTGCACATCCACCATTTTGTACTGCATGTTGTGCATTGCCTAATTAACGAACGTGGGTGTGCTTTTTAAATCTGTGACTTGTTTGTCTTCTATTGCACACCTCCTTCAACTATACCTGCCTGGCTGCTAATCCACTTGTTGAATGTGTGCACTGTGCAGTCCCCCTGCCTATCTCTCTCCCTCCTCCACTATTCACATGGCAGTCTCTATCTCTCCTATCTATTCTAACTGCTATTCTATCACCTATCCTACCTATATCATGAAGTCTGGAAGAAAAAAGTTTAATAATGTTCTCCTGGCCTACCTATTGCTGACACCTACGTCACTGCTACTTCCATACAGACTATTACTGATATTCTCTTCACTGTCCCCTCTCCAGACCTTTGGACTGCCCACTTGATCTCTATCCTCTCTCCTTTTTCCTCTTCATCCATTAATGGTGGCACTAGATAGGAAGTACTCTTGTCGTACTTTCATCCTCTAGGGGCATCATTAATGTCTACCACAATGGCACTGTCATGGGCCAGGGTCATCAACCCAATCTTATTCTCTTTTACTGGAGCCTGCCGGTCCTCATCAACTTCCTACCTTCTCCTGCTACTCCTCCTGTCTTTCTTTCTGTACTCTCTTCACCACCTCTGATGGGTGTACCACCTCCCAGTACCCCTCCTCAGAAAACCTTCAAAGGTGGTGACTGGCTATACTTAGCCACTTTATATGCTCGATCCACTGTCGAACATTCTTCTGACATCTGTCTCCTTCTTGAATACCCAACTGATCTGGTGGTGGAGTAGCCCTGATCTTCCCTGAGTGGGTCCCCAGCTCTCTCATACCAACCCAGCCCAACTCCTCCTTTGAAAGTCTTGTCTAGAAGCATGGTGACTCTCCAACTCTCTATCTAACCATTGGCACTATCTATAGGCCCCCTGGTCCTTTGTCTAACGTCCTCTCTGAATGGGCTGACTTCACCTCCTTCCTTCTGTCCTCCACCTCTAAACTCCTCCTCTTTGGAGACTTCAACATCCACCTTGATTCCACTGTTCCTGCCTCCTCACTCTTCCTTGATATCTGTACCTCTCTCTGCCTCACTATTCTCCTCTCAGGCCCTACCCACTCTGCCGGACACACACTTGATGCCTTCATGCTGCTCTCCCTTAGAACAGAACCCTCACACCTCGCTTTTCGCAAAGCTATCAAAACATGGCTATTTACTTAAACCTGTTCATGAAAAGCCTGCACTGTTACTATGCAATGTCTCAATATGCAATCATGTTAACGTTCCAATGTTGCAAGATGCAATTACATTATGTAAGCCTTCTGTAACTAAATCGTCCGCCATGTAACACATTATGTATCTCAGTATGTAATCCCCCTGTTACTAAGTCGCTTTCCATGTGACAGCGCCACGATGCCTCTGGGCTGTTTGTGCGCTTTATAAATGCAATAAATAAGTAAATAAAATCCCCAATGATATCCCGCTCTCCAGTCCTCTCACTACCCTTCTTTCCTGGTCTGACCACTCTCTCTTCTCTTGTCACCTCGGATTTCACGCCCCCCTGACGGAGCCTCCACCAGCACTGCCAGCTTCCTTCGTGGTCATCCGACCAATGAAACAAGTGTCAGTTGCTAGGTTTGCCTTCACCTTCATCCCCATCCTTTCCTGCTCCTTCACTCTCCCACTAACTCTGTCCTTGCCAATCTTCATCTTAACATCACTAACAATCTTGACATTCTTGCTGCTGTTATGAGCATCCGCCTTAAACCCACATTTAAGCGTAACAGCTTGTATGACTCCGAGATATCTGCTCTGAAAAGAAAGTGCAGAGCTGCTTAACGGGATTGGCATACTTTGGGCTCATCCTCTGTTAAACTGGCCTGTCGCCTGCTCCAAAGGCAACACTGTCTCTCTATCCATTCCAAGAAGAGGGCCCACATCCAGGCCCGTATCTCTGGAGCCTCTAATAACACAGCTGAACTCTTCAAAATCTGCAAGGAACTAGCCAATCCATCTGCCGTGTCTAACTCAACTCTTCCCTCTCAGGCCCTCTGTATTGCACTGGCACCCATTGTACCTATAGAACTCAGGACATTCTGACCGCTCTCTCTTCCTCCCCTTCTTCCACCCTGTCCCCCTGCCTCCCTTGGCCTCTCTTCCACCCCACCCACTCTCTCCTCCTTCTCACCTAGAACAACGGATGAGACCTCTACAGTAGTACGATCTATGAAGGGCTCATCCCATCAGGTGTCTCCCTATTCTTCCGAACCATTAAGGACAACATCCGCCCCCTCGCTCACTACAGTGCTTGCTGACTTCTGCAGCCACTCCTTAGCATCTGACTCTTTCCCTTCTTCTCTCAAGCACTCCCTTGTGCACCACCTCCTAAAAAATGTTTTCTTCTGACCCCTCGTACCCGTCCATCTACAGCCCTATCTCTACTACACCCTTCTTTGGGAAACTCCTGGAGAAGTTGGTCTTCCCCCAACTGAACTAGCACAATCAGCTCATTGGTTGTTTACATGACCATCATTCTGGATTCCGAGCATCCAGAGGCACGGAAATTGCTCTCCTGAACACCCGTGAAGAACTGCTTGCAAATCTTAATTCCAGCTCTCCTGCTATTCTCATTCTCCTTGACCTCTCTTCTGCCATTGACATGGACAACCATTCTTTCCCCATAAAGCAGCTCCAAGATACTCTTGGTATTTCAAACCGGGCACCAGACTGGTTGGCCTCCTTCCACACTGACCGCCCCTCCCAGGTTCTACTGGGCTCCTTCTCCACCACCACTCTCTTTACATGTGGTGTTCTCCAGGGCTCTATCCTCTCACCCTGGCTTTCAATATCTACCTTGCACCTCTTGCTCACCTGATCTCCAGCTTCTCTCCTCATTTCCACACAGCTCTTCTTCAAGCTCCCCTCCTGCCCCTCTTCCTCCTCCTCTATCATCCCACACTGCCTGACTTCTATCCAGTCTTGGTGCACCTCTAATGATCTCTGTCTTAATTCTAGTAAAACTGAGATTCTTCCTATCAGGACTCCTATTCCCCATGTCCCTCCTGCACTCTGGCTGCCTTCTATGGGCTCTCTTCTCTCTCCTTTACTCCTCACATCTTAGACCTTTCCAAGAAGGCCCACTTTCAACTTGCCCTCCTTAGAGGTACTCTCCCTTTCTTCACCTTCCCCCAGAAGCTCAATGTCACTTGAGCTGTGGTCCTAACCAGTCTGAAATATTGCAACAACCTCTTTCTCAACCTACCTCTTTCTTCCCTCTGCACTCTTCAACTAATCTAGAATAGGGCTGCAAGACCTATCTTTGGCCTCAAGCCCAGGGACCGTATCTCTGCAGCCCTAAAATCTCTTCACTGGCTTCCGGTTGTGGCAAGGATCAAATTCAAGACCTTTTGCATCATCCATAAGGCTGTCCAGGACCTGGGACCACACTACCTGCAACGCATACTAAATGTCTCCCTCCAGATCCCTTTAATCTTCTTACTCCAATTTTTAGCTGGTCAAATGCTTCTCCAAGCAGAGTGCTGGGGGCAGATCCCTCTCTTCAGCTGGCTCCCTCCTCTGGAACAGTCTCCCTCTACATCTCCGGCTTGAACCAGGTAACCTCAAGTTCTGCAAACAACTCAAGACCTTTCTCTTCTCTTCCTCCTTCTCTCCCTCCCTCCCATGCTAACCATCCCCTCAGCCACTGAGATTGGTGGTCCAGTCCCTCAAGAGTCAAATAGGGCCCTGGCCATTCGCCCAATCGCCACCAGCTTCCAAGCCACCCTCACGACCCTCTGAGCCTACACCTGCCAGTTGGGTGGTTTGTCTCAGCCTAATCTTACCAGATGGGTGTCAGACCTCCCTTTGGCTTGGGATGCCCCCGCCCATGCAAATACCTGTTGCCTCCCCAACTGGCACCCTGGCACACCGCCACCCCTCTGGGGTCATTCGCACTTACTCCCTCGCCCCCACTACCCTCTCTTTTCTCTGCACTTGCACGTTCTGAATGTCACAAGGCCTAGTAGGACCGTTGTCTGTTTTCATATTTATTTCATTTCACTCCCATGGGTTCTTTGCTCCCTTGTTCCCTTCCCTTTGCCTTGTGGTGCTTTGAAACACTGTCTTGTTGTATAAGCGCCATATAAATGACCAATAAATAAAATTAATAAATGCAATGTGCTTTACAATGTGCCATTTACAACAAACTGTACTCAAGAAAGCCCGCTGATACTACTCAGTTGTGTAAAGTTGTGAATTGTGTTTTGTGAATGTGAGCCACACTAATGGTTCAAACAGGCACGTCAATCATTGACAGGCATGCTGCAAACGTTATTCACATGCAGAAAACACAGCACATGCAGAGGTTCAAATGTCCCTGGCATACAGTAAACGTACAATATGGGCACCATCAGAGAAAGCGTCCCTGCACACAGAGAACAAGTACAGAACAGGAAGCGAATTGAAAGCTCCCATCACACTCTGGTTAAGTGTATTATGAACAGCAGGACTGCTGGCTATTCTCAAACAATGAACAGGCAGAATCAGGAGACCGACACGTTCCTCTATCCCTAAGTTGCTCGGTTCTAGTCTGAAACAAAAGAAAGGCGTATAAAAGAGCGCTTGTCAGGATGTCGTACAGAAGAAGCAAGCTGTGTCGTCCAGAAACCTATTCTAGCCTGATTGATGGCCCTACCGCTATAAACAAATAATAACTTTAACAAAATTACAGTAAGGGCCTTTTCAGAAAAAACAGAATGGTGGATGGTTTCTGACCACACCTTCAATTCTCTTTAACAGAAAAAGGGTCTCCTTAGACCGATGCACAGTTCAAGGCAGGACACCAAATGTCTCTTTAAGTTTCCCCTCCTCAGTTTGCGTCTCAGCTTTGGTTAGTCTCTTTCTCCCTGGGTTACCCAGGTTTTTGTCTCCGGTCTACTTCCACCCTTGGGAACCCCCTGGTTCTCAACTCCATGCCAGGTACTCTGCTTAGGCTCCCCACTAAGGAATCTCATGGAACTTTCTCCATTTAGTTACCTGCTGGTGTTCACCCCCCCACCCCCCACAAACCTCCTGGGGTATCATGCCTGGGTTCATCCAAAATGACTGAAAAGAAATTACTGAATGAGAGATTTGGTTGAATTTTGTGTAAAGCAAAGGAAAATCAAAATTCACGTGAATGGGAACAGCCGTTGCCGAGACACAGCGAGTCGGCCGCACATGTGCCACTACAAGGTGAGTAAGGGGCAAGAGAGTGGGTGGGAGTGCGTAATGTATTTCATTTGGGTTATTTCACCGTAACGGCCAAACTGTATTTTTGGCCGAAACCACTACCGTCTTTTGTGCCACGGTTTGTTCCATTACTGTAGAACAACCCACATTCCTCATGTCTCATACCCTGCCTGGGTGTCTGGTTTCTCTCGCCATGCCTTGGGGTCTGGATTCTCTCACTCCACCTTGGTGTCTGGTTTCTCTCGCCATGCCTTGGGGTCTGGATTCTCTCACCCCACCTTGGTGTCTGGTTTCTCTCGCCATGCCTTGGGGTCTGGTTTCTCTCACCCTGCCTTGGGGTCTAGTTTCTCTCACCCCTCCTTGCAGTCTGGTTTCTCTCACCCTGTCTTGGGGTCTGGTTTCCCTCACCCCGCCTTCGGGTCTGGTTTCTCTCACCACGCCGCTGGGTCTGGTTTCTCTCACCCCTCCTTGGGGTCTAGTTTCTCTCACCCCTCCTTGCAGTCTGGTTTCTCTCACCCTGCCTTGGGGTCTGGTTTCCCTCACCCCGCCTTCGGGTCTGGTTTCTCTCACCACGCCGCTGGGTCTGGTTTCTCTCACCCCTTCTTGGGGTCTGGTTTCTCTCCCCTGCCTTGGGGTCTGGTTTCTCTCACCCTGCCTTGGGGTCTGGTTTCTCTCACCCCTCCTTGGGGTCTGGTTTCTCTCACCCTGCCTTGGGGTCTGGTTTCTCTCACCCTGCCTTGGGGTCTGGTTTCTCTCACCCTGCCTTGGGGTCTGGTTTCTCTCACCCCACCTTGGTGTCTGGTTTCTCTCGCCATGCCTTGGGGTCTGGTTTCTCTCACCCTGCCTTGGGGTCTGGTTTCTCTCACCCCTCCTTGCGGTCTGGTTTCTCTCACCATGCCTTGGGGTCTGGTTTCCCTCACCCCGCCTTCGGGTCTGGTTTCTCTCACCACGCTGCTGGGTCTGGTTTCTCTCACCCCTCCTTTGGGTCTGGTTTCTCTCCCCTGCCTTGGCATCTGGTTTCTCTCACACTGCCTTGGGGTCTGGATTCTCTCACTCCACCTTGGTGTCTGGTTTCTCTCGCCATGCCTTGGGGTCTGGTTTCTCTCACCCTGCCTTGGGGTCTAGTTTCTCTCACCCCTCCTTGCGGTCTGGTTTCTCTCACCCTACCTTAGGGTCTGGTTTCCCTCACCCCGCCTTCGGGTCTGGTTTCTCTCACCACGCCACTGGGTCTGGTTTCTCTCACCCCTCCTTGGGGTCTGGTTTCTCTCCCCTGCCTTGGGTCTGGTTTCTCTCACCCTGCCTTGGGATCTGGTTTCTCTCACCCACCTTTGGGTCTGGTTTCTCTCACCCCTCCTTGGGGTCTGGTTTCTCTCACCCCTCCTTGGGGTCTGGTTTCTCTCACCCTGCCTTGGGGCCTGGTTTCTCTCACCCTGCCTTGGGGTCTAGTTTCTCTCACCCCTCCTTGCGGTCTGGTTTCTCTCACCCTGCCTTGGGGTCTGGTTTCCCTCACCCCGCCTTCGGGTCTGGTTTCTCTCACCATGCTGCTGGTTCTGGTTTCTCTCACCCCTCCTTTAGGTCTGGTTTCTCTCCCCTGCCTTGGGGTCTGGTTGGTTTCTCTCACCCTGCCTTGGGACCTGGTTTCTCTCACCCACCTTTGGGTCTGGTTTCTCTCACCCCTCCCTGGGGTCTGGTTTCTCTCACCCTGCCTTGGGGCCTGGTTTCTCTCACCCTGCCTTGGGGTCTGGTTTCTCTCACCCCTCCCTGGGGTCTGGTTTCTCTCACCCTGCCTTGGGGTCTGGTTTCTCTCACCCACCTTTGGGTCTGGTTTCTCTCACCCTGCCTTGGGGTCTAGTTTCTCCCACCCCTCCTTGCGGTCTGGTTTCTCTCACCCTGCCTTGGGGTCTGGTTTCTCTCACCACGCTGCTGGGTCTGGTTTCTCTCACCCCTCCTTTGGGTCTGGTTTCTCTCCCCTGCCTTGGGGTGTGGTTTCTCTCACCCTGCCTTGGGATCTGGTTTCTCTCACCCACCTTTGGGTCTGGTTTCTCTCACCCACCTTTGGGTCTGGTTTCTCTCACCCCTCCTTGGGGTCTGGTTTCTCTCACCCCTCCTTGGGGTCTGGTTTCTCTCACCCCTCCTTGGGGTCTGGTTTCTCTCACCCCTCCTTGGGGTCTGGTTTCTCTCACCCTGCCTTGGTGTCTGGTTTCTCTGATTCTGTCTTGTACCATCCATCTCCGTGCAGTGCTGCTCCAGAGTTACAGTGGGTTGAAGTGGCTTCTCCCTTTCAGCTTCTTCCCAGTGTTCTGCATCTGATGTAGCTGTTGCTCCCTTCCGGCTGTCTTCCTGTGGGGATTCGGTGTCGGTGTTGGGTCCTCATTGTGCCACTAAGGTGTTCTCCACTGCTCGAGACTTTCTTGGCCCAGTCTAAAATCTGTGTCTCCTCAGGGTTGTTGAGCATTCTCCGGTCTTTGACACCCGGCATGGGCTTCCTTCTTCCTATCAGACCTCCCAGGAGGAGGGCTCTCTTCCTCTTTAGCTCAGCGTGCTACTCTCGTCCACTGTTCAAATGCTGATTGGGTCTTTATCTTCATGAGTGGATGGTGCCTAAAAAGTTCAGAAACCAAACGAGCCATATGTGAAGGAAGTTGCACGTTATCACACAGCATAACTCCCATATAACCAACAAACAGATTTCACTCTTGAGACAAGAAAGGAAAACATATCCCTGTTTAGGGATTTGTTGCCTTCAAAATGGAGGATATACCCCAGCGGGATCCCACTTGCTCTGTCTTGTAGGGGCTGTTCAGCTGAGCAGGCTTGTGTCCCTAGTCCCAAAGGGGGTGGCTCGCCCTTGGGGAAAGGGGACAAATTCCCTAGATTCATCAAAGTATCTGCTGACAAAGTGAGAATCCCAAAATCATCAGGACCAAATAAGCTGTTCTACTGTGCGGGCTGGTGCCAACTCAATAGAGGCGCATTTTAGCTCTCTGTGCCATACCAGTGGAGAAATATCCATTTGCACAACATCTTGGACTACTGAGCACATACATGTCAGGTTATTCTCACATGAACAAGAGCACCAAAAGCAACCCCAGACATGTGTGTGTGCCTTGCTGAGCTTCATTACTACGGCGTGGATGAGGTGCAGCTTCACTCTAGGTCTAGGCAAAGAGAACAAGATACCCACATCTGGATTACCCAACTAACTTCTAGATCTAGATCTAAGAGTACAAACATGTAGATGATGTTAACCATTAAAGGTCGCTCTTTCACCTCCCCCACTCTCCCTTTTTCCCATTTCTGAGGGCGGGGGGGGGAGGGGCATCCCTACAGCCCCATTCCAGCTTTGCATACGCGCATCCACTTCCCCACGCCCTTCCCCTCCTGCTGTTCCCTGGTCCCTGTATTTATATTTATCATCCGCGGCTCCATCTTCATTGTGGTCCCCGGACCGCTTCTCCAATGCATGACATACGGTGCGTCAGTCAAAGTGATGCAGTCTTTTGCCGGTTGCCCTTTGGGGAACCAGTCTGGAGACCGCAATCTGTACAAATATCAAGAAATGCGCTTTTTTAGGTATACCCAGATGAGAAAGATAATGGAGCACAATATGGAATGATGCACTGTTTTCCGTAGAGATACCTAGGTGTGAAAGATAATAGAGCACAATATGGAACAATGCAATGTTTTGCTTAGAGATACCTAGGTGTGAAAGATAATAGAGCATGATATGGAATAATGCAATGTTTTTCTTAGAGATACCTAGGTGTGAAAGATAATAGAGCATGATATGTCACAATGCAATGTTTTTCTTAGAGATACCTAGGTGTGAAAGATAACAGAGCACAATATGAAACAATGCAATGTTTTTCTTAGAGATATCTAGATGTGAAAGATAATGGAGCATGATATGGAATAATGCAATGTTTTTCTTAGAGATACCTAGGTGTGAAAGATAATAGAGCATGATATGGAATAATGCAATGTTTTTCTTAGAGATACCTAGGTGTGAAAGATAATAGAGCATGATATGGAATAATGCAATGTTTTTCTTAGAGATACCTAGGTGTGAAAGATAATAGAGCACGATATGGAACAATGCAATGTTTTTCTTAGGGCTACCTGGATGTTAAAGATAATAGAGCACGATATGGAATAATGCAATGTTTTTCTTAGAGATACCTAGGTGTGAGACACCGTGTCCAACAGTCATCTTCCATCAATTGCTGTAACTCATTGAATTAAATTGTAAAATGGAAATACATGCCGATAGAGACCTGATGGTTAAATATGCATGCGTATATTCCTGCACAAACAAGGTCATCTTTGCATTCAGCCAGTGACTTGGGGGCATATATGACGTGTGCAGTACATGCTATGTATGCTGAACTGAATACAAATGCTGAGGCCACTCAGGGGATTTTCAGCAAATGGAACCCTCATCATGATGAAGGAAATAATGTCTCCTTGCGCTCCCTTTCTGCATGTCTGAAAACAGCTTCATGCAGCCACGTCTTTCAGAACGACACCTGGCTGTGCATGCATGCTGCTTCAAACGAGCCTTGGCAGAGCCAACAGATTGGGCTTTTCTGTAGACATGGAATAGGCATTTGCCAGGCTCTGGCGTAATGGTAGTACTTGGGCATAAGATGGCAACAGCTGCAAGATGGTGTGAGTAACTGTGCATATAATGTCAAGGCCTGGCAAATGGCAATCATAACAACTCGAAAGTCATAATGGCAGGTTTGCCAATGCTCATTTTAAAACGACTTCTGTGGAAGCAACAAAATACAAGGACACACATAATGCTCATAAATCAAGTGGCTGAGGGCACAATTGATTGAGCGATTTTTATTACATGAGAAGCACATTTACAGCTGCAATTAAGCCATACACTCTATGAAGACTGCTTAGGAATATCACTGGAGGGCCCAGAATAGCACACAGTTTGATGTTACTGTGTGAAAGTACTAGCTCAAATAGATACCAGGCAGGGCAGGTGGGTTTGGTCAGGTAGGTGCAAGTAGTGGGTAAGCATGGCCATAATGATTAGCATGGCCTTGGCAATCGAGGGATAAGTGAGAAACCAAACAACCCCCGACATGCTATGTGCCCCTCCCCAAATCCCATCTTCCTCCTATTACTTCTCCAATACAATAGTTTTGGCTTATAGGTGGCACCTAAGCGCCACATATTAGCTAAAAGTAAAATACAGTTGTCGTCAGTCGAATTGACACAAGGAGTTCTGAAAATGTGCACATAAATGAATACTAGGGTAAACAGGGGAGATTAATTTTAAAAATACACCTGGCTGGTCTGAGTGGTGTGCTGTGGACCCCGAAATGAGAATGAAAATGAAGACATTCCTATGTGGCCCCACTACATGGCAGTGTGGATTGATTTACTTTCACTGCTATGATGTCATACTAACAATGACTGCACAAACAAATAAGTAAATAATAGCCAACACCAGACAACCGAAGAAACTTGCCCATTTGAAAGAAATGTCAACAACCATCACGGCACTCACAAACGTAAGAGGCCAAGTGATAGGGGTTTTCACTTCACAATGCAGAAATGTTGAATGTGTCATACAGGACACAGGGGGGAGGGTCCAGGAGTACCTCTGCCAGACATTAGGGATGGTTACGAGAGCCTTACTCAGATTCTTTAGCTCACTATCTTTCACAGAGGAGAAATATCCAAAGCATATCGGTCTTTGTCTTGCCCTGGGGCAGGCCAGCACCAAAATGCTAGGCAATTCTCCTCTGAACAAGAGTAACAACAGCAAATCCAGACACAGGTTTTGGTCTGGTTGGGCCTCATCAGTAGGCCGAAACACATGTCGGGGTTTGCTGTTGGTACTCTAGTTCAGAAGAGAATTGCCTGGCATTATGGTGCTGGGCTGCCCTTGGCCAGGACAAAGACTTATATGTAGTGGACGTTTCTCTTCTGTGAAAGGATGGTGAGCTAAAGACTTTGGTTGAGTCTCTAACCCGGGATATAGGCCGGTAGAGAGACACTCCCAGGACCCCCCCACCCACCTTGTTTGTGCATATTAAGTAGCTTTGGGTTTTCACCCTATGTTACTAGGGTAATCCAGACGTGGAACCCTTGCTCACTATTCTTAGAGAGGCTAAGCTCCACCTCTCTGACGAGGGCCAACAGGGCCGAAACACATGTCGGGGTTTGCTGTTGGTACTCTTGTTCAGAAGAGAATTGCCTGGCATTATGGGGCTGGGCTGCCCTTGGGCAGGACAAAGACTGATATGTAGTGGACGTTTCTCTTCTGTGAAAGGATGGTGAGCTAAAGACTCTGGTTGAGACTCTAACCCGGGATGTAGGCCTAGAGAGTCACTCCCAGAACCCCCCTTGTTTGTGTGTATGTCTCATATAGTGCACGAGGTGCCATTCTGGAAAAAACAAATGTGAGGCCAAACAATTACAGGCCAGGATGAACAGTGACTGGTTCCCAAGTACCAAGCATGCACAGCTCCAGCTGGAAGCCGTTGCTCAACTGAGGTGGCCATGTAATGGATGTGTCAGTTTTGATGCTATGCGGCACTTTCATAAGCGCGTCGCAGCGGCGCACCTGCGACAGGGAGATGATTGACACTTTCAATTCCGGAACTGCTGGGCTCGGTGTCAATTATGGCTTCATGACCCATTATGCGCTCGCGAGGACCAGCCTTTAGCATCGCGAGGAGCTTCAATGATCGCAACCCGAGCTGCATCACGACGACGGAGCGGGCTGCTCTTTAAGCTAAATTCGCGCACTTCTTGGTGAAATGCACGCACCGTTACGCTACCCGCACCGCCATAAATGCGCCTTCGCCCGACCATCAAACACAGGCAGCAGCAAGCCGAGCATGCCGCTTTCTCTTGCAGTTGTAAAACACATTTGGACTAACCCGAGGCTTTATCTGTTGTATTTGAGTCATTCAAAGGGCAGGTGAGTTTGAGAAGGGGATCACGAGTAATAAAGCAAAGTAAACAGTAAGATACAACAAAGCAAACAAGAAAAGAAAGACGCCAGGAGTATAAACTTATTAATTTACCATTAGATTGATTGCTCCCTTCAACTGATAAGTTTAAAAATCGATACAAACTACGAATGCTTTCACCAATAATGTTGAGAATTTCTTTTTTTCCAATTGAACAAAAGCTCTTCATCACAACAAGGCAAGGCATTGGACCACAAAAGCAGGGGTAAATGGTCCGGCATAACAAAAAGGAGAGCGCTGAACTCAGGAAAGGGCTGTCAAGAACACCAACATGCATTGGCAAAGCTACGAGTTTAGGCGCAGGCAGATGCCACAAACATGCCATTTTATACCTCACACAGTCTCCTGTGGTGAGGTATAAAAGCATATGGGATGCTGCTGCCCCCATGTGCCATGTACAGCATCTAATGCCCCTATATAGGGCGCTGTATATGTACACATTGACACATAAATACTGTACGCGCTGTAACCTGCGTACCATAGGACGATATAGCTCTCTCTATGTGTGCTCCCTTTCTCACTCTTTCAGTCTCTCTCTCTCTTTCATTATGGTCTCAGCCTTTCTCTCTCTCTCCCTCTCTCTCTCTCTCTGTCTGGGTGGGCGTGAGTCACATTGTCAGGTCCACATTTGCTAGAGACACCCCAGCCGTTGGTTATAGCAGCACATTCACACGCCAAACAGTGACATCTTGAAGAAGGCAGTGGTCTGATAGAGGCTTCGTCCTGGTTAGGGACTGGCCTGATATTTGGGAACATTCTCTGTAATTGCGTGTCCTGCAGGAATTTGCCATCACATTGAGTACACAATGTCCGCAAGGTGGGAGGAGAATGGGACGCTACTAGGCTCTGCAGGAGCTACTGGGGTCTGAGAGGTGTTGCAAGGGACCAGTGGCACAGCCTGCAGGTCCCACAAATGCATTTGGTCTGATCTATTTTTCATTAATTATTATTATGTGTGCTCCCTCTCACAAATGTGCAGCATCAGCAGCACTACCGATCAATCAGTCAAGCATGTACATCAGATGCATTCGCCATCACCAGTGGCCAGCAAGCATAATTGACCAGTGCCACGATGCTCACAGAAGAAACAGGTATTTGATATTAGTCTTTTTAATCTGAGCATAACCCTTTCTAAGACGTTGGGGCATTTTTAGAGAGAACATGGTGTTCATTCTCTGCAAAATAAGCTATTGACAAATGGAAATTATTTAGTTGCACTTAGACTTTAAACTGGCACTGTTTACCATTATCTAGCGTTCATTTCTAAATATCCCTTCCAGTATGTATGTCAGTCTTAATATGAATACACTTGTTTTATTCAGCAACTCAGATCATCAAAACCAATAATAATAAAAAAAAACATTTCAATTAATTTCTGATAGAAGGTTATCATTTTAAGAGGGGCACTCTTATTGTGCTCTTTTAAAATACCCCTATTTGGAAATGGAAGGAGACAAATAGCACCAATGAGAGATCTTGGCTGCTAAACATAAAATAAAGAGCATTTTGGGAGATTAAGAATAAAACACAGATTTTTATATTTGACAAACATGCATGTGCTAAAGGCAGCCTGGATGTGAGAATAATAAGGTTGTGTCACTGCCACTGTATTGTGGTCCAAGTGCCCAATTGAGCTAGAATTATAGAAGAGAAGGAGTTGAGACGGGAAGCCGCTATGTTAAACGGGATACCATATTGTGCCTCCTTTATCGTATATATATATTGGCCTAAGCCCAGTCGCTCTGCGAAGAAATCCGCGTTGCGAAGTTCTGACCTTAGATCGACTCAGCTGCCATTTTAGGTTCATCCACCATTTTGATTTCCATCTCAAAGTCACTCTGCATTCTAAAATGATGGACAGTGTTCTCCTGTTCGTAACCTTAGCCGTCCTGACCTTTACACAAGTTAATGCCTAAACTGCCTGTAGGCTAAATGTTTGGGTCGTGCAATAAGACCATGTCCTATGTTTGACCTGAAGACCAAAGGATTACTCACGCCAACAAGTCCGATCCGCGGGCATACATTCAATACAATGTTGTTTAAATACTAAATATGAGCACTTGTTGAACTACATTGTATAAAACATGTACTAAGGCTTAATGTCAAATTCTAAGATACACTGTTGCCATTGTGACTTGTTGTTTTATAAACTAGACGTAATCCACATGCATATAGTTGGACTAACTAGAGGTGAACTCGGCACGAACTCTAGACCGAGGATGATTAACTTGCAGAGGGGCGGGACATTGCGATTAAGAATTGTATAAAAGATGTGAATATGTAGACGTCCAGTACCTTTCACTTCTCACACCGAAAGGGCTGGTATTCGCTCTGATGTACTGAGGGCCAAATAGCTATCTGTTACTTTGTTTCTTTGTCAACTGTACAGTTTTAGAATAAAGATCTGTGAATCTTTATAAGCCTGTGTTTGGTGTATTTCCTTTTGGGGCACTCAGCTTTGATATTTTTCTTTTGCTTTTAAAGATGGCGCCCGAATAGGGACCCTTAAGATTGTAGCCAGCTCGTTGAAGGTTGACGCAGCTATCAGACCGGGATCGGACGGTGTAAAAGAGGGCCCCTTTCTTGGATGAGACGCGACATCTCAGCAGTGCTGCACGATCCAATCCCTGGACCGTGAGCATGCGTTCCGAGTCGGCATCTTGACGAGGGTCCATATATCGAGGCGGGCAGATTTGCCGAAATCACCAACCACGAGGGATCTTAGTCAGAAAATGTGTAATCCGATTGGACCTCCTTAGGATTTGATCAGGTGATTCGTGACCCGATTCTTAAGTATCCTGATCATTTGTTTTGGCGTATTGCACTCGCGAGTACAATTATTGACCAGGTAACACCAGTATTCTAATTTGCCTGGGATATTGTCTGCCTGCTTCAGGGCGTTATTCCACAGTGACAGACAATCTTTGGAATTTGGCCGACCGGCACCAATGGATGGGTCACCGGCGTGTACTACGTACTGTAAGCACGGCATTGGTAGTATAGTATTTAATGATATTTGGCACAGACAAACTAGACATGCTTCCGAACTTCAGTGGCCAATCAATGGTAGTTTTGAAATTCCTCGTATTGAATACTTAGAATCCATATTATTGAAGAAAAAGGCTAGACCTACAGCATGCAATGTATTACAGAATTGGAAGAAAGAAACTATGCAGCAGCTTAAAAGTAGAGAAAAGCATGCACGCCGTCATATGACGAACGCTGAAAAAGCGTTGTTATATGACCACAATAAACAGTCTGAGTCAGTTAGGAATATGGATAGGGCTTTTTCACTTGGTGTCCAGAAAATGTATCCTTCTAAAGACTTTCATATATCTGATGAACTTATCGATTAACTTCTAAATGAACTAAGGCCTGGTGCCACTGCGCCACCTCCGTATGTTCCTCTTCCTGTTGTTATTCCTCCTCTCGTTGCTCCTCCTGCTCCTCCTATTGTTCCTCTTAATGTTCCTCCTCCTCCGGTTTTTGTTCCTCCTCTTGTCATTGCTCCTCCACCTGTTCCTCCACCTTTGCCTGCTGTTACGGGTCTGGTGGGCTTGCCTAAACAAGTTTGCCTAGTGCACATCTTTTAGTTTAAATGAGGTGGAAGTATTAAGATACTTAGCGGGGTGCAGGGGAGAATATCAACCCTGACACTGGGTTGTACCAAATTATGTGAGAACAGCAGGTGTCCACAACCTTTGTGGAACACTCCCGTCCCTTGCACACCCTTGTAGTTGAAAACACAACCAAATTCTCTTGTGTAATTTCAAAAAATAACATTTTATAAAGGGATGATTTCATCATCCATGAATTGTGTGCCCCAAATGGGGTTGATTTAGACAAATACTAATTCAACGTACAATTTGTAACAGTTTATAATCAACCTATAAAACCTAAAGTAAACTGATTTTTACAATACATGGTGTTCATAGTAACTATTTTTCATAGTCCAGACACCCAAACATTAACATTTACAGTTCAAATGACTTATAGTAGACAATTTGTACTTGATTTGAACTCCTAATCCAATGCGTCTTAGTAGGCAGAGTGGGCTTGCCTGCCGCACCAGTGATAATACCTCTGTATCCGGATGTTTTAAATTTGCCTAGTCTTCCTCTTCCAATTGGATCTACACCGCTTGTAGTAGATCGGGGAGCGGGATCGAGGGTTGTAACTCGTAATACTATATCTTCAGAGAAAAACCGTGAACTAACTGTGTGAGCTAAGCGTTGCATGGAGAAGGGTGAGCGTGCTGATATTTTTGCCACACTTTGTAATCTAGACAATTTTCCTGAGAAAAACGTTTTCTATTTAAGGATTAGGAATTCATTTGTGTGTCATGTGGAACAGGCTAAGTGATATAGATCTCCCACAAGGGTTAAGGGATTTGAATACTTTAGCGTTTTCTAGAGATACTGCGGAGAAAGTGCAGGAGCATGTTGAGAGGGTTCTTGAGTATAGAAGGGAGTTGGAAGGGTTAAAGAATGAAGATGTAGATGATGATAGTTTGGATGTTATGTTTGTACAGAAACGGTTTTTCCCTTGTAAATCGATAAATGAGGAAACACAAATTTGTACGAAAGAGACGATTAGGTGGATCTCAGACACATCTATAACTCCCATTGAAGTATATGACACGTATAGTCAGTATACGCCAGAAATGCAGAGGAATGTGATACAGGTAATGTTAGAATACCTGCAGGATGAATGTGTAAAAAGGAAGGTTTGTTGTCCCGCAGAGTTATTGAGTATTTATAAGAGGGCATTTTCGTTTGAAACTTCCTCAGCTGCTTTAGCGCTCGATTTAGCTCTGTTGCTTAGTAAGCGTTCGGAGTTGCCTGTTTCTCAGTTGCCTATGAGAGAGGTTCCTCCGACATTTGTCCCAAAGGTAGAGATTCCTGCTAATGTTGCAGAAGGTACACCTGCTCAAGATATTCCTGCACACTATGTGTCGCAGTTCGTTCTTGTCCCGTTCTCAAGACAGGAAGTGAACACTATCAAACAATCTATTCCAGATATTAGGAAGAATCCGACGGGGTTCTACAAAGAAATAGAGTCTGTCTTACAGTCTTCAGTATTCACCTTAAGTGATATTGATTTGTTGTTCCCCGTACTCCTTCCTGCCTGTTGATTTATGGAAACAGATTAGGACTATAGATGATGTAGCAGGGTTAGGAGATTCATGGGATAATATGGCTAGACTCTATAGAGAAAGGCCAGCTGGCGAGAGACCACCACAGGTAATACTGACTTTGCCAGATAGAATAGTTACAAAGTTAAAAACCATAATTCCTGACAGAAGGATTATTTGGGACAAGTTTACGGCCTGTGTTCAAGGAAAATCTGAGGGTGCTACTGAGTTCTTTAACCGGTTTGAACAAGTATTTTCAGATTACAGTGGGCAAGACTTAAGCACAGAGTCTGTGAAACGACTATTCGTGGACAAATTTGTGCATGGATTGCTGCCTGACATCCAGTCACAAAACATGTCCTCTGAGAGCGCTTGGCAAGCAAAGTCTCAGTCAGAAGTACTGCATAGGCTCAGTACTATGAGAATCGTGTCAATAACAAAAAGGAAAGAGTTGAAAAGAGAAAAGGTGACTTAAAGACAAAGGTATTATTGCAACAAAGTGTTAGAGGCCCTAGAGGGGGTAATTCGCAATTTAGGGGTCAGTATGTTCTACTGTAACGCTCACCTGATTCCCGTAGAGGCGCCGGTCTTGACTGGGCGTATACCGTATCTTCAAAGGTGATGTGTAACACACGGCTGGCTCTTTGGGCTGGACCTCTGTGCACTGTATGTCTGACTCGAAGGGTAAGATGTCTGCAGATAGAAAATATGGGATTAAGGAACTGGGTTATTGAATGTCTCTCTCTTCTTCCCTTTCTCTCCTCCTGTAGAACCCCAAAGGTTAACGCTCTCACCTTAGGTAAGTGAACGCTGTGCTCTCCATCTGCCTCGGGGCAGGGTGCTGTAACCAGTTTCTTCACTGGATAAGGGGAGCAGGCCTCTTGACTTCAGAGGACTGCTGTCCGTCGTTTACTGCACGAACGGTAAGTTTCGAGTAATTCTAATGTCTTTAAAGTCTTTAGTAATGATGTCTCTTGTTTTGCAGGGTTCCGGCGATGGCGGATGACGGGCTGAAGTGAGTTGAAAATGGAGCCGGTGTGATGAATAGAAGTGCCTGGAAGCACGTAAGTAAGCGCTTGTTGCCTGCTTCACGATATGCTCTAACTGTCTTTTTATTTTGCAGGCACAAGTTCGGAGCGGCTGCAGGGTGCCGGAATACCCACTGGGTTAGATGTGGAAAGGAATAATGGCACGTGAGTATTAAAGTTCCCCAATGTCTTTAAACGCACCTTGTTTTGTCTTTCAGATGCGGGATGCAGCGCCGAAGGCCTCCGGAGCGTGCGAAGAGTTGGTAAGCTTTTGTCTTTCAGATGCCGGAATGCAGTGTGAAGACCTCCGGAGCGCACGAAGAGTAGGTAAGCCTTTGTCTTTCAGATGCCGGAATGCAGCGCGAGGCGTTGGTGACAGCCGATGGACCAGGTAAGTGAAGAGCTGTCACTGAAGACCGTAATGCTAACCTGTTCTTTCTTGTCTTTATAGGTGTTGCTGAAGACTGGATTCAGGATGGTAAGTCTTTTCCCTTAGGCCCAGGATCAGATGCAGAAGACACAATGAGCGTTCTGCTGCAGAGGATGCAGAATAACGCAAAGCAAGATTCATCCATCGGGTGTGGTTTAAATAGCCTCCTGTAGTACTTAGGTGTCTCCTTCCACAGCCTCGCCTAGAAGAAAAAGAGTTCCTGCTTTCCAGAAGAGTTCCAGTGTTCTAAGCCTAGGGAGTGGCTCCTGCCCCACCCAACAGGAAAAGTAGTTCCAAACAGAAGAGGATCAGAGGCTCAACTGGCAGGCAAGTAAGCAGCATGGTCTGCTGCAGGTAAGTCCACCCAAGCATTATGAGCCCGGCGCTTCCAGCGCTGGGACTGGGCATATTTATGAGCCTGGTGCCACTGGCGCCAGGACAGGGTCCAAAAGGTCCCAATTGGGACTGGTTGGCACTCGGAACCTGGATTATGGTTCTGCTTCCAAGGGAGTTGGGTAAGTCCTGACCTTTTGGAAGCAGAGATCATGACATCTACAGGGAAAAGTGCCATTGGGTCCTGTAAACATAAACCAGTGTGCTTATTGCAGACAAGAGGGTCATTGGCATGCAAAATGCCCGATCCACCAGCAGAGGTCGAATTACACATTCAGGAATATGGGTAGACGATCCAGAGGCCGCCCAGGGACAGGGCGTCCTGGTAGAGGTCAGTTTTCACAAGATTTGCAGCAACCTTTTTTCGCAGGACAATCAGGCACCAAGTGCGGATAATAGAAACATTTTGATCATCCTTGATATGATATGATATGATATGATATGATATGATATGGCATTTGTAACGTGCCTATACACAAGTGTTTCAAGGCGCGACGAGGCGGGGGGGAACAAGGGGAGACAGACAACGATCCTACTAAGCCAGGTGTCATTCAGATCGCGCAAGTGCCAGGGTAGAGGGGAGGGGAAAAATGCAAAGGGGAGGTGGAAAGGGGAGAGTGCAGTACAGGATTAAGAGCATACAGGAAAAATAACAAGGGCCAGCTAGTGGCAAGTGCGAGATAAGTGTAGAAAAGTGATGGGAAGGGGGGCTGTAGGGATACAGACACTGTCCCGCGGTGCGAGATAAGTGCAGAAAAGTGCTGGGAAGGGGGGCTGTAGGGATACAGACACTGTCCCGCGGTGCGAGATAAGTGCAGAAAAGTGCTGGGAAGGGGGGCTGTAAGGATACAGACACAGTCCCGCGGTGCAGGGGGTTGCCAGGGAGGCAGTGCAGGGGAGAGTGGCTGGGCCAAGGACCGAGAGCGGTGAGTGGCCCAGTTGCAGATTCAGTGCAGTTTCAGTATGTTTAGCAGGGGAGAGGGGGAGAGAAGGTGGAGGAAAAGAGGAAGGTTTTGAGGTGCTTCCGGAACCGGAGATGGTTCTCCTCGAGTTTCAGGGAGGCAGGAAGGCTGTTCCAGAAGGAGGCCACTGCAGCGGAGAGAGATCAGCCCCCAACTCGTTGTTTGGAGAAGCGGCTGACCCTGAGGGAGTTGGAGGCGGATGAGTGAAGAGCTCGAGAAGGAAGATATTTAGGAAGAGAGAGTTGAAGGTATTTTGGCCCAAGGCCCCAGAAGGCCTTGTGGACAATGCAGAGGGTTTTTAACTTGATCCTCGCAGTCACTGGGAGCCAGTGTAGAAATTTCAGTCCTGGAGAGATACGGTCCCTGGGCTTGAGGCCAAGGACAAGTCTCGCAGTCCTGTTCTGGATGCAAAGGGTGGAGAGTAGAGGCGGGCAGATTTAGGTAGAGGCTGTTACAGTAGTCTAGCTTAGAGAGAACCAGGGCTCTAGAGACAGTGAGCTTCTGGGGGAAGGAGAGGAAAGGAAGGATACTTCGGAGGAGGTGGAGCTGGTAGTGTGACTTCTTAGAGACGTCGGATATGTGAGGAGAGAAGGAGAGTGTGGAGTCGAAGATGACCCCGAGGTTTTTTGCCTTGCAGGTAGGAGCAGGAAGAGGGCCAAGAGAGGCCAGCCAGAGAGCTGCAGGGAAGGAGGGAGTGGGTGTTCCGATGAGTAGAATCTCAGTCTTACTGACATTAAGGCAGAGGTCGTTGGCGGCACACCATTCCTGGATAGCAGAAAGACAGTCAGAGATGAGGGAAGGAGAAGAGGAGGCCGAGGGTAGCCTGAAAATGAGCTGGGTATCATACGCATAGCGCTGAAAGTAGGGGCAGAGAGCAGCGATGCGGTGGGCGAGGAGTGCCAGATACTGGTTAAACAGCCAAGGAGAGAGGTTAGATCCCTGGGGGACACCACAGGTAGAGAAAAAGATGTCAGAGAGGAAAGACCCCAGTTGGACCTGGAAGGGTCGATTGGAGAGGAAAGAGGACAGCCACGCTGCTGCTTACCTCTCTGAAGAACTTCCTTTCGACGACATTCTGTTTCGCTAGGATTGCCTGAAGCAGGGTTTGGAACCAACGCCTATCCTTGTTAATCAGAAAGGTCCCTATGTTGAAATGTTAGTGGGTAATAGGAAACAGTTATTCTTGATAGATACAGGGGCACAGAAGTGTTCCATTGACCATTCACGGGTTCCAAACATTCCGCTGTCAGGGCAAACCAATGTTTCTGTAGGGTTTTCTGGCACACCAGTCGTCTGTCCGGTTTCTTCGCCGGTACCTATTTCTTTGGGTCCATTTATGGACCACTGTCCATTCCTTTTGACCACGAATTGTGGAGAGAATTTTTTGGGGTGGAATCTGTTGAAGGAATTAAATGCGGTAATTCATTGTTCTTCTGACGGAATGCGTTTGACGATTCCACCACAGCAACTTTCTGTCTCTCAATTCTTGACTAGACCTTTGCCGCTGGAATTTAGTGATGTTCCGGAGTGTTTGTGGGCAATTGACGACAATGATGTTGGTGTTTTGCAAATTGAGCCCGTTAAGATTATTTTGAAACATGGAGTAAAGTTGCCACGTATTCCGCAGTATAAGATCTCGGTTGATGGTGAGCAAGCTTTGAAATGCATCGTCTCTGATTTTGTGCATCGAGGGGTGATTGAGGAAATTGCAGGTAGTTTGTGCAATAGTCCGATTTTGCCCGTGTACAAAAAAGGCGATAATGCAATTCCCTTCCATTTCATTATTGATTGGCGTGCCATTAATAAAATTGTTGCTCCACAATTCCCCATTGTGCCTGATGTGACAACAATATTGACCATGATCCCGGCTTCAGCTACTTACTTTAGTGTTGTAGATCTAAAGAACGCTTTCTTTAGTATCCCTATACATAAGGACAGTAGATATTTGTTCACGTTCACCTTAGGGGGACGCTCGTTCACATTCACCCGTGCACCTCAAGGTTACACAGAAAGTCCTAGTATCTATAGCAGGGCATTGAAAGAGCAGCTCGATACCCTTGAGGTGCCCTCTACTTGTACACTGCTTCAATATGTCGACAACCTGCTTTTAGCTGCTGACTCAGAAAGCGCTTGTAAGGAGGGCACTGTGTTGTTGCTTATCCACCTAGCACAACATGGACACAAAGCTTCGCTTCAAAAACTTCAATATTGTCGACAGGAGGTCGCCTATTTAGACTATCTCCTGTCAAAGGAGGGAATAAGGTTGACGCCTGAACGGATAAAAATCATTTCTAGCATGTCTGTCCCAAATACGCAGAAAGAAGTTAGAGCCTTGATAGGAATGGCTTCTTACTGTAGGCAGTCGATCCCAAATTTCTCCTTAGTGATTAAACCAATGTTGGCTTTGATGAAGAAGGGCATTTCTTCGCAATTGCCATGGAACTTGGAACACCAGCAAGCATTTGATCTGCTCAAGACTGCATTGTGCTCTGCACCAGTTCTGGGCACACCAAACTATGAAAAGGCCTTCATGTTGTATGTGAATGAATGTGATGGATGTGCTTTAGCTGTATTAACGCAGGAAGATGGAGGGAAGAATAGGCCTTGCGGCTACTTTTCTTCTGCACTTGATCCTGTTGTATATGCTTTGCCAAGATGTTTGAGAGCTGTCGCTGCTGCTGCTGCATCCATAAAACAGAGTGAGGGAATGGTCCTAGGCCATGCTCTAACCCTGATGGTACCTCACTCTGTAGTTGTTCTATTAAACAGAACACAAACGCAACACCTCCCCTCCGCACGATTAACGAGAGGTGAATTGATCTTGTTTGCACCGCACATACAAATTAGGAGGTGTTGGGTTCTTAATCTGGCTGAACTTCTACCTTTCCCTCAAGGTACTGCTTGCAGTGACGAAGAGTCACATGACTGCCTTTAGACCACAGAACAAGAGACTAAAGGCAGAATTGACCTAAAGGACACTCCTTTGAAGAATCCGCTAGGGGAGCTGTTTTGTGACGGCTCCTGTTTCAAACTTCCAGATGGTACATCCACAGCTGCTTATGCAGTCACCACATTGAGCACGGTCGTGGAGACCAAAAGAATCACGTATAACTCTGGGCAGGCTGCAGAGATTATAGCATTGACCCGAGCTTGTGAACTTTCCGAAGGGCTTACAGTAAATATATATACTGACAGTCAGTATGCCTTTGGGGTGATTCACAACTTCGGCAGACTTTGGGCAGAAAGAGGTTTCTTGACTTCACATGGTACTAAAATTCAGCATGGCTCCTTGATAGTACGGTTACTCTCAGCGCTTGCACTCCCTATTCAGCTAGCTATCATGAAATGTGCAGCGCATCAGAAGATCATAGACAATGTAGGAAAAGGTAATGCTTTTGCTGACCAGATAGTCAAACAGACTGCCTCTGATCTCTCTTCAGAAATCTATACTTCAAGGGAAGCCACAAATGCCTGTACTTTGGATGAGGGTACCAACTCCGTAAAGAACATTCAAGCCAATGCCACATTAGAAGAATCTAAGAAATGGGTTGAAGGTGTGGGAAAACTGGATGATGATGGGTGCTGGGTGGACAAGGTTGAAGGGAAATGGCTATTGCCTGATGCGTATGTTATGATGATGGTTGTTATGGCTCATGGTCCCACCCATATTTGTGCTCGTAAGGTCACCAAAATGTTGCAAAATGTGTGGGTAAATAACAAAATCCCTAAAGTAGCTGAACGACTCGTTCAGGGATGTATGATTTGTTTGCAGCACAAAGTAGGGAAGGGCACATCAACTCCTAGGGGTAGTTTCGGTCCACCTCTGTCCCCTTTGAGGTGATTCATTTTGACTTTATTGAAATGGAGCGTTGTTATAATTTTAAGTACGTATTAGTTGTCATTTGTGCCTTTAGCAAATAGGTTGAAGCTTTTCCCGTCAAACATGCCACAGCCATGACTACAGCAAAGACCATGCTGAAGGAATATTTTCCAAAAATTGGTTTGCCAAGAGTCATCTGGTCGGACAATGGTCCACACTTTATCGCTGCTATAATACTGCAGGTATGCGCAGGACTACAGATCGATAAATGGTTCCATTCGGTCAAACACGCACAGTACTGTACTAGTAGAAAGACACAACAGCATCATCAAAAACAAGCTCACTAAGACGTGTGCCAGCACCAAATTAAAATGGCCGGATGCCTTACCGATCGTATTATTGTCCATGAGGACGACCCCTCAAACTAAGACTGGGCTCTCTCCCTTTGAGGTGGTAATGGGTAGGCAAGCTAACATTTGGAATGTCCCTAGGCCCTTTGCGCGAGGTCGAAAATGTACTTCTTTCTGACTACTGTGGCCAGTTAACAAAAAATCTGTATTTGATTTATGACCAGGTGCGAGAGGCTTTACCTGTGAAATACGAGGGCCCCGGCCACAGCATATGGCCGGGAGACTGGGTCCTTACGAAAGCATTTGAGCGATCCTCTTGCCTCGCACCTCGTTGGTGGGGCCCACATCAGGTCCTCCTGGTCACACAGACGGCAGTGTGGGTAGCAGGAAAGAAGAATTGGATCCACGTGTCGCATATCAAGAAAATTCCACACCCTATGCCATATGCTACAGAAGATACAGAACCCCTCACCAGTACTGCAACCAACGACCACAAAGCAGTAAACGGCACTGAGAGTGCGTCAGAGACTCTCCCTGAGCCCGTGGGGCCTGGGGAAACCGCCATTTTGCCTCCACACTCGCCAACAACTTCGTCTTTTAAATTTGCTCCGGATCTTGCATCAGATCCCGTTTCGGATTTGTCGCTTCCATCGGGAAGTGACGACACGTTGTTCACAGATCATTCAGTGCCAGGAATCGCAACGTACGATCTGCGTCCGAGGAAATAGACCTACTGCACGGTTCGACTGTGCTATTGAAGAAAAATCATCAAAGGGCTTGCCATTTTGCCCGATCATTTGTGTGTATAAGGGGATTCTGTTGGCTAGGGTTTGTGAAAGGACTAAGAAGACGCTCTGCCTGGAGGTCGCCAGCAAAAAAAACATTGGTGTAAATCATTTGAAGAACAATGCCTGCAACCGCTCCCGCTCGTACGGAACAGATAAGAGACTGTGTGACCAGCTACGGAAATGAACATTCAAATGCGTGGGCCCTGAAAACTTATTGCTGTTTAGTGATGATGTTGATTGGTTTTACAATAGTCATTGCCTCAGGATTCAGGTATTTGGAAGAGGTATATCCGTTTGAAATGTGTTACCCACTGAAAATGTACCCACTGTTTTTACTCCTTTTATACATCTGTATACTTCATCTCCTAGAGACTCTCAGCACAGACAGAGCTATCACAACAACACTTTATTACTCATCATGAAAGCTACACACACCATTCTTAATAGGTCCAACTGTTGGGTTTACTCACATTTACCGCAACATGGGGATAAGGGGCTGGGTTGGTATATTCATCCTTTACCTTTGACAACTGCTTGCTATGCTTCTCTTAGAGCACTATTCTTTGGCCGATGGAACTGGAACTTCGATGGGGCTAACTTGAACGAATTTGAAAAACGTGTTCTGACGCCCCTGGGATGCTCACTCTTTGCGAATAGGAGCAAGCCAAATGTTGCTTCTTTTAGGCCTTCTGACAGACTGTCCCGTCCTTTTCAGTCCTTGATCTCTTTCAAGATGGCTCCTATAGGCAATAGGGATGCCACGCCACCTTCTTATACTGTTAACCATAGCCCCGATTCAGGGGGTACTTCATAGAATTTCGCGCACAAGTGGTACACGCGGCTGGCGCACAGTGTGCGCGTGCGAATGTCTGCGCCAGCCGCGTGCGCTAAAATCCATTTCCGCGCACAGCGTATTCATGGATTTTAGCCTCACAAACCAGCCGTGGCGCAGAGAGGCGCAGCGACCCTGCAGCAGCACCAGTTACGCCCCCAAGAACGCCCCTAGCGCAAGGAAAAGCCATCAAAATCCCCAATCCAGGGCAAAGGGCTGCGCTAACCCTGGACCAGTTTAGAGGGCTGCCAAACAGCAAATGCCAAGCGGGGAACGGGTATTACTGGGGTTCGCGTGACGTTTCACACGCGATAGGCCCTGTGCGAGTGGGGTACGTGGATAACTGGGGTGCGCGGAAAGTCTCACATGCGATTTGAGCAGGGTACGTGTATTTCGGGGGTGCGCGGAACGTTTCACACGCGATTGGCCCTGTGCGAGTGGGGTACGTGGATAACTGGGGTGCATGGGAAGTCTCACACGCGATTTCAGCAGGGTATGTGTATTTCAGGGGTGCGCGGGAAGTTTCACACGAGATTGGCCCTGTGCGAGTGGGGTACGTGGATAACTGGGGTGCGTGGGAAGTCTCACATGTGATTTGAGCAGGGTACGTGTATTTTGGGGGTGCACGAGAAGTTTCACACGCGATTGGCCTTGTGCGTGTGGGGTAGGTGGATAACTTGGGTGCGCGGTAAGTCTCACACGCGATTTGAGCAGGGTACATGTATTTTGGGGGTGCGCGGGAAGTTTCACACGCGATTGGGCCTGTGCGAGTGGGGTACGTGTATTCCTGGGGTGCGCGGGAAGTTTCACACGGGACTTGAGCAGGGTACGTGTATTTCGGGGGTGCGCAGGAAGTTTCACACGCGATTGTCCCTGTGTGAGTGGGGTACGTGTATTCCTGGGGTGCGCGGGAAGTTTCAGACGTGATTTGAGCAAGGTACGTGTATTTCGGGGGTGCGCGGGAAGTTACACACGCGATTGGCCCTGTGCGAGTGGGGTACGTGTATCCCTGGGGTGCACGGGAAGTTTCACATGCGATTTTGCTGTAAGAGTGGTGTACTGAATTTTGGGGGTGCGCGGGGAGTCCTACATGTGAATTGGCAGTGTGGGTCCTCCCATGTGTTCCCTCTACACCACCCACGGCCCCTGCAGGCAGCCCACACCACAGGGGACTACCCTGCACCCCTGGTCATGTCTCGCAGGCAGCCCATCTACCATGGGCATGCCCCCCAGCCAAGCCACATGTCAGCTTGCACTACTGATCACCCACTCATGTCCCTTTGCACCCCCACCCCCCAGCAGTCAGGGGCACCTGCCAGCAGGCCCCCACTCATGTCCCCCTGAACCCCCACCCCCCAGCAGTCAGGGGCACCTGCCAGCAGGCCCCCAATCATGTCCCACTCATGTCCCCCTGCTCCCCCACCCCCCAGCAGTCAGGGGCACCTGCCAGCAGGCCCCCACTCATGTCCCACTCATGTCCCCCTGGACCCCCACCCCCCAGCAGTCAGGGGTACCTGCCAGCAGGCCCCCACTCATGTCCCACTCATGTCCCTTTGCACCCCCACCCCCCAGCAGTCAGGGGCACCTGCCAGCAGGCCCCCACTCATGTCCCACCCATGTCCCTTTGCACCCCCACCCCCCAGCAGTCAGGGGCACCTGCCATCAGGCCCCCACTCATGTCCCACTCATGTCCCCCTGCACCCCCACCCCCAGCAGTCAGGGGCACCTGCCAGCAGGCCCCCACTCATGTCCCACTCATGTCCCCTGCACCCCACCCCCAAAAGTCAGGAGCACCTGGCAGCAGGCCCCCACTCATGTCCCCCTGCACCCCCAACCCCAGCAGTCAGGGGCACCTGCCAGCAGGCCCCCACTCATGTCCCCCTGCACCCCCACCCCACCCCCCAGCAATCAGGGGCACCTGCCAGCAGGCCCCCACTCATGTCCCACTCATGTCCCTTTGCACCCCCACCCCCCAGCAGTCAGCGGCATCTGCCATCAGGCCCCCACTCATTTCCCACTCATGTCCCCACTACATGAAATAAAGATGCACAGTCATGGCCAACTTCTACACCAAAAAATACCACATCACGCCACCCCATTCTTGAGACGCAATGATTTCCCAATCCACCCCACACTGACATGCCTATCTCAAGACACAAACCAAAACTCAACTATGTACATCAACACATGTCCATCACACACATACACTGGTTGGCATTGCTTGTGTAAACCCACAATTTCACATGCATCAACCCAATGAGCAAATCCCACACATGGAACTAAAATATGAAAATGTATTATGTACATAAATAAATAAATGAAATGAAAGCATACCAAAATATCAAACATGAAATGAAAAGCATGTGAAAAAGATGAGTGAATGAAAATGATAAGCAATCCAAAAACAATTAAAAGAAAAACAGTCCAAACTCTCCCTCCACCAACGCAAATCCAAAAAAAGGTTAAAAAAAAGATATCCATTATTTCATGTTCATAATGATAAATAAAAATGTGAAATCAATCCATAGTCCAACTATTTACAATACATTGTCCTGAAAAAAATAACATTACTCCATGTTCATAATGAAAAACAAATCAAAATGAATCCATGATGTAACTATATACAATCCATTGTCCAAAATAAAAATCCATTGATCCATGTGCAAAAATCCCAAAAATAAATCAATCCATTGTCCAACGATGTAAAGGGTCCATGAGCCCAACTAAACAAATGAAACCTACCTAAGAAACTACCTAAAAATATAACTATATACAAATGTGTGTGGCATTGTCCATTGACCACAAATAAAAGGAAAACGAAAAGGAAACCTAACTCTAAAAACTATTTACAATGGCAGCGGGCTAGTCTGACGGCTCACTTTTGGATGTCCCGGGCCAGGGCATCATCGAACTCCTGCTCAATGTCCTGGAGGCGGTCCTCTTCCATGGCCCCGAGGGTTTGCAGGGACGACGACATGTTCTCCTCCAACTCCCTGCGAATTGCCTCAAGGCACTCGGCCCGCCTCAGGGCCCTCCGCATGGAGTTCTCTGCCCTGATCATCGTAAGCCGTGCCTCTTCTGCCTGCTACCGCTCCGCGTCTATAGCATGGCCTAACCGCTGCCACACAGAAGACACTTCCAGTCCTGGGTCCTCCTGCCCTCTGGCCGATGCCTGCCCCTCCGATGACGAAGGCCCCGAGCCATCATGGCTCCCACCTTGTTGCTGCTGCTGCTGTGCCTCTGCCTGTGCCCTGGCTCTTGCTGCCTGCACATCCTCCTCTGGCTTGGGTGCAGTTGTTGATGTGGCCACCCCTGCTGGACGTCCGACTCCCAACTGTGGCAGGGATGTGTCCTCCACCAGCCTGGCCGCAGGGTCAGAGGCAGCTCCACAGGGTACCCAGGTGATACATGGGTGGGAAGATGTCATGGAGCACGACTGGCGCATAGGGGGTTCAGTTGAGGAGGGGGTCAGAACAAGGTCCAGCAAACGGAGGAATCCGGCCCTGGTGGGCTGTCCCAGTAGGTCAACACGGTCAACGAGCCATTCGAGATGACGTGCAGTCTCCTCATGAAAAGACTGCAGGTCACCTCGCATGGCCCGTTGACGCAACACCACCCCACCCAGGACAGGCTCAACCCAGTCCCGGATAGCCACGTCCGCAGGGAGAGGAAGGCCAGTTGTTGTAAGCGGATCCCCTCCCTGAAAACGGGTCTGGACGTAGGCATTCTGCTGGTGCGGGATGATGCAGTCACAGGATCAGGGACAGGATTACACACAGGCACCTCCGTGGTGGCCTGTGCTGCCTCCTGTCCCTGCCCCTGTACTGCACCAGTAGCACCAGTGGAATCCCCACCTCCCGACCCCGTGTCTGTCCCTTGCACGGCCTCCTCCTCCACCAAACCCCCCACCAACCTGGATGACTCCGTGCCATATTCCTCTGTCGGACCCTGTGGGGTCTCAGCAGCCCCTTCTGCTGCTGAGGAATCCAACTCTGACCTCCGCCTCTTGGACCTTCCCTCAGCAGCTGCGGCCTGGGACGCAGCACCGGACTCCTCACTCCCCAACAAGATGACAACCTGGGAGGGGAGCCGGGCCTTGCGTCTCCGGCTGGCGGGATGATCCCTGCCGCTGTGCTCCACAGCACCCTCTCCACCCTCTTCTTCAGTTGACGCTGCAGACTGGGAGAGATAAAACACAGGCATCAGGGCACTGTACAATGGACTGATACACACATGACAGTTGCACATGAGTGGCATTGTTTAACTACAGACACGGCATCACACTCCACGACACACATGTCATTTTAACTCACACACATGAACATTTCAACAGCAATATTGCACCAGGCAGCACCATCCATACACATACAACAGCATGAACAGCCAAAGGTGAGCCTGACATCACATGAAACACAAGGAGTGCACTAGACATGCACACACGCCACCACACTTACATGTATGTCTACATCTCCTCCAACTGTTGCAGTGATGAGATCGCCATACATGTCACATCTGCCATTCATCCTTCTACATATCAATGTCACGTGCATCCATGTTGCATCACAGTTGCACACTTGTCAGATACACATACATGTACATGTACACAGGTCAGATACATGCATTATGAACCACCATCCATGCCACAACCATGCCAATGTACATACACAGAAATTCAAACATGTGTGCTCCCACAACTGCATTTGCCCAGCATGCATACCAACACATACACCATCAATGTGTCTCACAACTGACAGGACACACATGTGGCAGCCTCATGCCCATGTTCATACACATCCCTACATGGCCCTACACAAACACATGTGCAACCTGCACACTACTGGCACACCACGACACGCACAGCGCACTGTCAACATGCATGTACACTTACCGCTCGACTCCAGACGGGTCTGCCTCTCAAGGATCTGGACGTAGAGCGCTGGGCATATGTGGGCATATATAACCCTCATTTGATGGTTCGACAGCTGGCCCCGGCACCCCCTGGCATCTGCTGCCTTAGCGAGGCACCGGGCCTTGTTGAGGGTCCTGGACCTGAAGTCCTCCCAGCCCTTCTTGACATGATGTAAGTCACGGACTGCCACCCCCTCCGCATTGATGGCAGTCACGATGTCCATCCAGATCCTGGTCCGTCCTTCATTGTCGCAGTGCAAACTTCCAAAGAGGGCATCATACTGCCCCAGGACTTGCTCCACCAGGACACCAACTCCGGTGGCAGTGAAGCTGGTGGCCCTCTGCCTCTCTGGCTGGGGGTTGCCAGTGCTGCCAGATGGTGTTGTGGTGGACATGGCAACCCCAGAGGCAGGAGTGGGAGGGCAACTGGGTCCGGGGCTGGGCTGTGGAGCGATGGAATCCCAGTCGGGAGTCTTCGGTTCCAGCAGGGGTGGTCACATCAACTACATCCCTGGCTGACGTGCAGGCAGCAAATGGCAGGGCACGTGGGCAGCAGGCAGTCAAGCAGCAGCATATGGCAGGTGGGAGTGTGCTTGGGGCTCTGGGGGGCAGTAATTCGGCCTTCTGGGCAGGAGCGTGGTCTTCCGTGTGTTTTCGCGTGGCCAGCTTGCTACGGAGTGATTTGGCACGTGGAAAAATTGCACGTCAACGTGTAATTCGAGGAAAGGGCCTTAGCGCATAAGCGCATCAGCACACGCACGCGATTTCATTGGACCAAAGGCCCTTACCGCGTAAGCGCGTAAGTTACATTATGCGCTCGGCCGTTTCCCTCATAGCACGTGATGACAGAGCACACGTGGAAAAACTGCATGTCCGAGTGTCATCGCGTGTAATTGGAGGAAAGGGCCCACGTACACGCGTATCTGACGTGTACATGTGGGCCGGTTTAAAAGCTACATGTAGGACACCATTTTCTTGTATGTTCTTTTTGTGGAGAGCGAGTGGGTGAAATCTGTACTTCTTGTCGGTTCACATGCGATTACTTCACAGCGTTTCTAGTTCGTACTCCCTGTTACCTCTGACAGCTCTTTTCTGATTTTTTGTTGGGCCTGTTTCCTCAAACAGAGTTCATTTCTCCTTTTATCCTGTCTCCTCAGACAGCGTACAATTCTTCCTTTGGCGGGGGTGTTGCGCGTTTTTTTCATGTTCTTTTTCCAAGCAGGCGGTGAGTTCCGCACGTACTTAGTAACTGTGCTTGCCCCGTGTGTCGCGTTCCCCTTCAGAGGTCATTGTAGGCTGTGTGTATTACGCATACATTTATTTTTGGGTTTCTGGGTGCCACAGCGTAGTGCGGGTTCATTTTTTCATGCACGTGGTCTACGAGGGGTTGCGTGCACGTTCATTTTTGATTTTGGGCTGCCTGTGCGTTGCGTGACCTGTCATCTTCCCCCAGGGGTCACAGACAGCCTTGTTAGAGCACTAGGGTACGAATTCCATCTAGTATCCTACCCCTTTGACCCCCAACTGCCCAGGACAATAGTTTACTGCAACTCCCATACGCACAACAACATCAGTGCCATGGTTGGAAGGCGACAAAGCGGTAAGGGAGGCAAAGGTGGCCGACCTTCAAAAGGTGGGCGTGGTGGGCGCGGTAGGGGACGTGGCCAGGATTTGCAGGGTGCCCCTATACCCCCATGTGTGGAGGAACAATCAGGGACACCCATGCCCCCCCCATGGTTGAGGGAAACGTGGCTGACACCATCTCAGCTAAGCCCCTGTTGGACCAGCCCATTGTGGCACCTGACCTGGCACAGGATGACTCCCAGGCTGACTTCCAGGTCAGCAAGTCTAGGCCACATGTGGCGGTGCAAGTTGTTGTCACCAAGCCACATGGATCTGGGGCAGCTATGTCATCTGCTGCCCCACCTTTAAAGAAGAGGAAGAAGGGTGCTCTGGCACGACAGGCTGAGACCCCAGACACGGCTACACACTCCGGCACGTCAAGGAAGCCTTGCTTTAATGACGCGGAACTTGATGCACTTGTGTCCTGTCTGTCGGCACATAGCCACGAAATGCTGGTGACTGCAGGGTCCAAGACCACAACTGGTCAACGTAAGGCACACTGGCAGATCATCGCCGATCCATGCCCTTGGATTTGTGAGGCGCACAGCTGATGATTGCTACAAGCGGTGGAATGACCTGAAACGCAGAGCAAAGAACAATCTGGCCTCAAATCATGCCGCTACTCTGGTGACTGGCGGTGGGTCTCCACAAGAGGACAACAAACTCACTGAACATGAGTCTGTTGCTGGGGCCTTCGTCACAGAGGAACAGATCCAAGGTGTGGGAGAAGTACCTGATTATGATGCATTGTCCGGTGAGTGCCCATGCATGTGTGTGTAATGCATGTGTATGTTGTTTGGGTGACGGGTTCTGATTGAGTGCCAGGTGAGGGTGTGTGTGCCTGAGTGGTATGGGTCACCCATGTGCTTCATCCAAAACATTCAGCGGCCTTGGATTTGGGTGTGACAGTATCCCTTCTGCCCACAGTAGTAATTTAGTGCAACATTACGGCAGTTGCCCTTGAAGTGGCATCTTGCAACAACATTGTTTGTATTTTTCAATGTTCGTTCAGGCTGATTGTTTCAATTCTCCCACTTTTGCTACGCATTCCTCAGCCCTATTGTCACATTTGTGACATGCTTCTGTCATTGATGAACCCCACATTGGCCCACATGTGTTACCTTGTTAGGTGAATGATTTGACCATTCAGGCTGATTGAGTATTGGCCTGATCACATAAATCTTTGGGGCCTGTTTGAATGTGGAACATGATAGTTGTTTCCTGTCATGTTGAAGTGCACAACCATTGATGTGTACATCAGCCTGCAATCACTGTATTTTTGTACACTGGATGTGTTGCAGTGTGTGGCGCATGCGTATTTTGTCACACTATGTAGCATTTTTCATCTCATCATGTCCATCTCACATGGATGGCTGACAGTACTCATTCACTGACATATGGATGTACTTGTGGAATGTACCATGGCTATGGTACATTCCATCTGTGTGATGGCATGTGTCATGTATGTGTATTGGACATGCCACTCACAGGCCAATGTGTGATGACAGTGCTACCCAGCATGCAGCAAATGTGTTGCTCTTCCATCTTGGTGTCATCAGTGTCTGCCTTTTGCCTCCCCTTCCAACTCAGTGACAGTGCATGCATGGGAGGGTTATAGTCATGTGGGACATGTGTAAATCATATACTGGTTCTGTAGCTTGTCAGGCCTATTTGTGTGCTATGGTGCTAATGCCTGTTTCCATTTTTTGTCTTTCATGTTTTTGCAGGGGAGGACGCACTTGATGCTGTTGAGGTTGAGGATATGGTGCAGACCCAGGAGGAATCTCAGGCACAACCGGGCACCAGTGGGGGACGTGGTGTGGTGGTGGGTGAGAACCCAATCTTGCTGCAGACCATTCTGTCCACAGGTGTCTCTGGGTGCACCTCCCCAGACCTCTATTCAGTTGCTGATTCGGATGATGAGACCTATGTGCCGTCGCAGGTAAGTGTTTCTGGCAGGGATTCTGTTCTGTCCAACCCACCTGCACCAGGGATAGAACCCTCTATGGGGATGTCAGTATTGGTAAATCCGCCCTTGGCGGTTACGGATGCAGGGTCACACTCCACAACATCTGTTCCTGTTCCTGGGCCAGCAGATCAGAGGGGGAATGCAGTCCTGCAGCCTCAGGCAGTGCCGGCACAGCAAGGCGCAGATCGCCTTGCCCCAAACAGCTGCGGTGCCTGCCGACGCGTTGGCCGTACGCCACCAGGCAATACCGTATGGGAACAATCCATGTCCGGTATGGCAACCCAACAGGCAGCATCAGTTGAGATGATGGCTCAAGCAACGGAGAGGGTGGCCACTTCCATTGTCCCCCCTGAAAGGCAGATGGAGCAACTACAGCAGGCAACAGACTCCATTTGCCAATCACACAGGGAAGACATGTTGGCATCCAACAGGGACTGACGGGCGGCACTGGAGACTCTACGCCAATGGATATCAATAGAGTCCCAGGGCCACAGGGAAGCCCTGAGTGTAGAACTCCATCACCTCAGGGAGACTATTGTTGACCTTGAGGCTTCCACTAACTTGAGGACAGAACAGCAGCTGGAGCGGCTCACACGTTCGCTCTCAGCTGAGATGCAGGCAACTCGGGAGGAGATCCGGGCATCACGTCAGGTGCTGCATGGGGATCTCTGCACTATAATCCTCCAGAACGAGACCTTCCACACCCGCATGCTTGCTGCCATGGAGGACCATACCAGGGCTTTGCCTGGGCTGCCTCCCATAGCACCACCACCACCTCCTGATGCAGCAGCAGAGGGTGATGAGAGTGACAGCAGCAGTTCTCCCACAATGGCATAGCCGTGCATGCCATGAGCCCATGGAGGTGTTTTTTTTCCCAAAATCCACACAGGTGGCTGTTGGTGCGCACCCTGTCCTTGGACCTCCTGGGTGCCCCCCCCCTCTGGCCCCCACATGGCCATTTTTTTTTTTCTTTTTTTTTTTACAGTATGTTGCCTTGTGTGGCTCCCGTGGGCATCCACTGTATTCCGGCTGGGCACATGCAGGCATGTCCTGAGTTTGTGTTAGATGCTTGGGTTTGTGAGACACACACCCCTCCCGCTTCCCGTTTCCATGGGCTTGCAAAGGGTGTGCCCAAGTGACAGTGAATTACACAGTGATGTTGGACTCCCATGAGCTGTGTGGGCAGTCTGTAGTCAATACTGTGTATACATTCCTAGTGGATATTGTTGTTGTATTGTACACTGCATGGTCTATTGATATGTGCTTGTGCATCCATGTCTTCCTCCTAATTTGCAGGTTCATTCCTCATGTCTTCACAAGGCCGTCTACTTTGGAGATGGAGTTCATGTTGTAAACAGTGCACTTACACATTTGCGTGGCAGCAACACTGTACAGTTGGAAGGGGTCGATGTACTGGCATAATCAGGTTGTAAGACTACCACTACTTTAACTTATTACTGTCATGTTTTTGCTATGTTTGAGGTTGTTTAGCTGCATTGTATTGTTGGTAAGTATTTGGTCATATGTGTTGTTAGTTCTACATTACTGGGAGCATATTGTGTGTGGCCAGTTTCCATTAGGGACACTGTACTTTGTGACACTTGTGTCAGGTTTTGGGGATTGCTTTGTTTGCTCTCACATAGCATGACATGCCATGGTGTGTTGGGTGGCAGTGCTGGGAAGGGGTTGGGTGACATGGCACTGTTGTCAGGTTGTATTTTGCAAGGGGGTAATGAATTTAGCAGCATAGAAGTGTGTCTTTTGATGACACAGCATTGGTGGTGTTTGTGTAGGTAGGGATGCACACAATGTAACACTTCCAGGTGACCATTCTCAGGCTGGTATGGTTGTGACAGTTGACTGTCCCTTATGCCATCATCATTGATTGTCAGCTGGTATGTGCCAGGGCTGTGTGCACTCCACAGGGGTGTGATTTTAGGTGACGTAATTAGCACCAGCTGTGTACGGACTGCCTCACCCCATGCCCTTTCCCCTTCCATGCGCAGCGGCCGTGCATGTGGTTGGGGATGTGGGGGCACCACCATGTCCACCGGCAGGCCCTGGCATGTTGCAACGTTGTGCATGACACATGCTGCCACTATGATCCTGCACACTACTGGGGGAGCGTATAACAGCTGCCCACCAGAGCAGTGAAGGGAGCGAAAGCGTGACTTGAGCACTCCAAATGTGCGCTCCACTATGCCCCGGGTTGCAATGTGGGCTGTGTTGTATCTTACCTCGGGTGGCGTGGTGGGGTTCCGAATTGGTGTCATCATGAGGGTAGGCACTGTCCCCTGGGGAGGTGGTGATAGGTATCATTTGTGGGGTTGTGACATTACTCAGTATCTGACATGCATGTGTATAGGCGCGTTACAAATACCATATCATATCATATCATATCATGTGCTGTGGCATTTATACTCACCGGACAGCCATGTATCGCCATGCCGCCCAGCTTCTAGGTCCCGGTTTAGGGTTGACATTCTGTAAATAAAACTGTCGTGGGTGGACCCTGGATAGTTGGCATATACTGAGGTGATGATTCCCTTGGCATCACATACTACCTGAACTTTGATGGAATGCCAGTGCTTGCGGTTTCTATAGATGTGCTCTGATGCCCTGGCGGGACGTAGAGCCACATGGGTGCAATCAATGGCACCTAGGACTTTGGGGAATTGTGCAACCCCGTAGAAATCCTGGACGGCAGCCTGCCTTTCTGCAGGTGTTCTGGGCAGGTATATGTGCCTGCGGACTGATGGGCGTGCAGTCATGATGGCCAAGACCTGGTGTAGGCAGCGTGACTGCGTGGCCTGTGACACCCCCCCCACTATAGCACTTGTCCGCTGAAATGATCCAGTGGCCAAGAAGTGCAGTACATTGAGGACCTTCTCCAGGGGGCTGAGTGCTTGGGAGCACAGGGTGGGTGATGTGAGGTCATCCTCCCACTCACTCACCAGGTCGAGTATTATGTGAGGTGGAAACCTGTACCTCCCATACAGCTGGCCATCAGGCATCCCAAAAAGGCTGGTTCTGGGTGTGAAAATTCTGGGCCTGACTATCCTCCTCCTCCTACTGCGGTATCCCACGATCACTGCTGCTAGGAACGGTATATTCATCCTGGCGTCTGAGCTTGTTTGTTGTTTGCGTGCACTTTTATGCTGCGCGGGTCCACATACGCCTGCTTCCTACTGGTGTACATGTTTCTGGATTAGCGCATCTTTTTTGGCGCACGCGTTATCCCCGTTCGATTCCATGAATACGTGTTTTGAACGTGCGTGTGGGCATTCCGTGCATTTGCCTCCTGTGCTTCCCCCGTGACGCCCACATTTTCACGCGTTGTTCCCCATTCCGCGTGTCACGCCCCCTGTTCCTCCTACTTTTGTTGTGTGCGCCGCACTATGTGCGATTTCGCTGTGCGCATAGAGCACACTGTTTGGAGATGTGTTGGCCAGCGTGCACCACGCAGAATTTTGGCGCACATCCTGGGATTTACACGCACACAGACTTCCATGAATCGCTGTGTGCGGGTTTCGCTGCGATTTACGCACTGGCACTGTGATTCGCACACTTTAGCACCCTTTAGCACGCTTTCGCACGCTTGCGCCGAAAATTTCAGCGCACATTAATTCCATGAATCGGCCTGGCAGTTTCTTTTTGCATACAGAGGAATGGTACTCAGTCAATAGGTGATTTTAAGGGTTGCGCCAACGTTTCGAATTTGACTAGTGAGGGCAGACCTTTGTATGTAGGCAAACCTGTCTACTTTGTTTTCGGTAATGTAGCATTTCCATGGTTACCTAGGGATTGGCAGGGAACTTGTTATTTAGGGATTCTGTTACCCGGGTATTCATTGCCAGCACTGTAGAAATTTCAAAAGCTCGTCCACGACAGGATGAGGATGGTGATACTTCAGCACAAGTTCTGGGCGATGTAGCTAAATCTTTTGTGCCATTTTGGGGGCAAATACGGAACTCAGAAGATATCAGGAGACTAGCGAGAGTACTGGAAAAGACCATCAACCGGACCACTGACATACTCTATAATCGGACGTTGGAACAAAAAGCAATAAGATTAGTAGCACTTCAGAACCGGATGGCATTAGATGTAATCCTGGCTGAATGTGGTGGGGTATGTAAATTAGTGGGGTCCGCTTGCTGTGTTTTTGTGCCAGATTCCACCCCAACAATCTTTAGGGCGATTCAAAACCTGCATGTTCTCTGTTCAGAAGTGCACGTTTCCGAGGGAAATTGGGATCTCAGTGCTTGGTTCTGGGACTTCCTACGATCGAGGGGATGGAAGCTACTTTCGGTCTTGCTGATTATTTTAGGTATTCAGCTGTTTCTTTCCTGCTGTATACAATGTCTTCCCGGTATATGTTTGATGTTAGGAGGATGTTGTGCACAAGGGATGGGTGCATTAGGGCACAAGATACACGCCCCAGAGAAGAGTTCCAAAGAATATGTGCTGAAAGAAATCTTAGTATCTGATCTTATGGCAATTGATATCTCCGATAGTGATTCAGGATGTGTGAACATTGAGACGTGGAGTTACTCGTAAAGTGACTAAAAGTAGTTTAGCGCTTGTCTTAGGCCAAAAGGAGGGTTTGTTAAATGGGATACCATATTGTGCCTCCTTTATCGTATATATATATATATTGGCCTAAGCCCAGTCGCTCTGCAAAGAAATCCGCATTGCGAAGTTCTGACCTTAGATTGACTTAGCCGCCATTTTAGGTTCATCCACCATTTTGATTTCCATCTCAAAGTCACTCTGTATTCTAAAATGGTGGACAGTGTTCTCCTGTTCGTAATCTTAGCCGTCCTGACCTTTACACAGGTTAATTCCTAAACTGCCTGTAGGCTAAATGTTTGGGTCGTGCAATAAGACCATGTCCTGTGTTTGACCTGAAGATCAAAGGATTACTCACGCCAACAAGTCCGATCTGCGGGCATACATTGAATACAATGTTGTTTAAATACTAAATATGAGCACTTGTTGAACTAAATTGTATAAAACATGTACTAAGGATTAATGTCAAATTCTAAGATACACTGTTGCCATTGTGACTTGTTGTTTTATAAACTAGACGTAATCCACATGCATATAGTTGGACTTGCTAGAGGTGAACTCGGCACTAACCCTAGACCGAGGATGATTAACTTGCAGAGGGGCTGGACATTGCGATTAAGAATTGTATAAAAGATGTGAATATGTAGACGTCCAGTACCTCTCACTTATCACACCAAAAGGGCTGGTATTCGCTGTGATGTACTGAGGGCCAGATAGCTATCTGTTACTTTGTTTCTTTGTCAACTGTACAGTTTTAGAATAAAGATCTGTGAATCTTTATGAGCCTGTGTTTGGTGTATTTCCTTTTGGGGTACACAGCCTCGATATTTCTCTTTTGCTTTTACAGCTACACAGACATGTTTAAAGAATTATATGAATGGGATAGTTATGTAAGGAATCCTTTTGAAGGGAGTCACATGGTTGCCTTTTCCCAGATAGTTCACTGTTGTATTTTGGCTCGGTAGTATCTTGAATACAACCAGCAAAGAAGCCCACTTTTTACATCTCCTTTCAAATCTTCGTTTTCATAAATAAATATATTTTACAGAGTAAGCGAGAAAATAAAATGTCATCATCAACTGAACTAAATTGTGTGCGTGTGTGCATGTTCATGTGTTCCATTAACTCGCTATTATCATTTAGAATGTCAGTATTTTTGCAATGACTCGGAGCTATTGATAGCACCCCAAGGCAGCAGCAGGTTTCTGCTACAGAAGATGAAAGGAGGACTGAGCCAAAGCAGGGCCAGTGAGTTGTGAGGGAATCAGCAGTGCTCGCAAGGTGGTGACGGCAGGTGTATGGAGAAAGAGAGGGAGGGTGGAGCAGTGTGCACAGATGGACAGCAATCGGCACAAAGGTTTTGTCATAGCACTTCATGGGGCATAAAATAGACCTGTATATCAGAAACTGGGTCCAGCAGAAACTAACAAAAAGTCAATTGGAATTTCCACCAGGACGACCTGTCTCCAAGCATCTACAAACTATCTGAGAGACTAGAGTGTAGGGACCTTGCGAGATTACGTGGCCGCGTAATCTTGTGAGATTTCGATCGCGTGCTCAGGAAGAGCCACGAAAGGCGCAAAGGAAGGATCCTGAAGGCGCCAGAGCTCCGAAGCAGGTCGAGCTCCTTGCGCTCCTCTTTAGTAGAGACAAAAGACTGCCCCAGTGCCCGAGGGCAGCACAGGACACTGTTGTCAATTATCATATAGACTTCCTTGCTTATGGACATTCAAGCAACCTTGTTATTAATTATTTGGAAGATATTACCTTGACAAATAAAGTTGTCAACTACAGCTGGCTGATTCCTCATTTATTTTACCACACAGAGGGCCTCATTACGACCCTTGAGGAAATCAACAGACCTGACCGCCATAGCGTAAATAGCGTTTCCGCCATTGCACGATGGAGCAAAGTGCGGCTAATTCCGACCCATCGGGCACGAGCATTACGCCATGGCGGAATCCGAAAGGCTGCGATGGCGGAAATGACCCCAAAACGCCCCTTACCGCCGTCGTACGCCGCACTAGGTGCAATTCCGCCACCCATCTTAGCGGTCACCGTAATGAGCGGGCACCGCAAATTACGGCCACCGTAAATATACGGAAACGGAAGTAAAAGCATGTAGCCGGAACGGGAAACAGCACGCCGCACAACTATAAAATGAGAATCCCAACACAACCATTAAAAATCCGACCCTGACACACATCCCAACCCGTTAGCAACTCCAGTTAAAAAGATAAATATGGGAAAAGTAGCTAAGAAAGCGTGTGATCGCAAGCGGCAGGTCCACTTCTCCCATGAGGAACTGACCGTGCTCACAGAGACCCTCCAGGAGAATGCCGCCGTCGTCTTCTCCAGTCAAATGACCAGGACGGCCCTTGCCAACAAGAAGACCATATGGGCCCTGGTGGCACAGCGCGTAAGTGCGGTGGGGACCGCACCCCGCACCCCACAGCAATGTCGAAAGCGATGGGACGACCTGCGGATACGCGTCCGGAGCATACTTTCTGCTAACAGAAACATTGCCACAGCTACCGGGGGAGGATCAGATTCGCCCATCAAGTTGACCCCCTGGGAGGAAATCTGTGCCTCCACCGTAGGAATGGAGAGCATAGAGGGAGTCGGAGGGATGGAGAAAGGAGTGCCGACATCCGGAGAATCAGGTAGGTTGGCCAAATGAAACAATGCCAAATCTACAAAGTACGAACATGTGCAGTACCATGTGTGCCCATAGTGCAATACATACTTTGGCCTGATAGCGCCCTCTAAAAGTCAGAATAAATAAATAAATTAATTAAAATCCTAAAACCACCCCCTACATGTGCAGCATGCACCCCCAACTGCAGGCTGCCAAATAAAAGCATCATCAATGCACACAAAAATGAGACCACCTCCAGGGCCCAGTCCCAAATCACCCTCATGTACCACCCCAATGCATGTCATACATTGCCATTCCAATATCCACAGACCCATAACTAACGCTCGCCCTCCTTTACTCCACCACAGGGTCCGATTCAAACGACGAGCTGCAGGACACCCCTACCAGCACACCTGCAAAGAGGGCCAAGACCAACGTCCAAAGACCCTCCACCTCAGGTGCACGGATCAAGACACGGCAGCAGCAGGAATCAAGTGGCAGCACACTGGAGGGGACTGCAACAGGCACCCCAGCAGCCAGCATGTCCACAACACCAGCACCACAGGTCCCCCCAAAGGATGTATCAGATGGCACTGCTTCTGGTGGTAGCAGCACCATAGGTGACACAGCTGTCATGCCAGCATGCTCCGACACAGAAAACAGTGCTGGCGACGTAGGTCCCATCCATGACCTGTCCCAATCCCCCTGTATGTTCCATCCCCTACACCATGAGGAAACCACGCAGGGGCACCCACAAGACGACGACTGGCCAACCCCCACAAGCCCTGTGCCAAGGCAACATGTGTTGAGCAGCCCCTCTGTCACACCACCGCAAATGTCCATGGCCCAGCAGAGGCAACAGTCCCTCGACCAGCTGATCGAGCAACAGCAGCAAGTGGCCACGCTCCTCAAGGAGCATGCAGATGATTGTGGGGGTTCTAGGGCAGCCATGGAAACATCCACTGAGACACTTAGGGCACAAATGGAGCGAAGTACAGAGACACTCAGGGCACAGATAGAGCAAAGTAGTGAGAGCCTGAGGGGAGAAATGGAGAGAAGCACCGAGATCCTGAGAGCACAAATGGAGAAAAGCACCGAGAGCCTGAGGGGGGAACTGCATGCGACGTCCAAAGACGTATGTGGTGAACTTTCCGCTGTGCGCCGTGTGCTCACTGAGCTCTCACAAACCCTCAGGGACATGCATGGACGCGAGCAGGCAGAGACATCATCCGTTGCAAGTTCCGTCCAGGGCAGCCCCCAACGTAGATCTGGCAGGAACCTGCGCTCCACGGGCAGGGGTGCCCCTGATACCCGGAGAGGGGGCTTGCAATAGCGTCTACCCACGGACAATATGCATATTTGGACACTGGTGTTCGGGGGAGAGGTAGGAGGGTGGAGGGGGTGTGTTGGGCTATTCTGGGTGGCGGGTCCATAGTGTGAATGAATCAATGCACATTAGCAATACAGTTCATCATAATCATACAATGAGATGTGTGGACATTGATCTTTGCGTACGAGGCCTTCATAGGCGTACAGTCCACAATGTGCTTGTACTACACACACACACAGTGCGACAAGTCCCCTTTCCATGTAATAGGCACCATGCGTGGTTGCTAGAAGCATGCATCTATGATGCTCTGTCAGATTTCACGTGCATCCTGTGCCTCATGGACTCCTTGAGGTGCCGCCACATCCCCACCCTCATCATGACCATCTTCAGGTGCATGCAGTTCAGCGTCAGGGGGCATGGGCACATTTCTACGTACGCACATGTTGTGCAGCATGACACATGCCATGACCATCTTTGAAACCTTCTCATGGCTGTACATGAGTGCCCCGCCAGACCTGCTGAGGCAGCGGAAACGAGCCTTCAGTAGGCCGAATGCCTGTTCTATAACTACACGGGTACGTGAGTGGGCATGGTTGTACTCCTCCTCATGCTGGTTCTGTGGGTTCCGGATTGGTGTAAGGAGCCATCTCTTCAGTGGATACCCGGCATCACCTGTATGTGGCAAATAAAGGGTGTTAGTGGAATGAGAGTGCTATGTAGCCCCCCCCCCCTTCCTGCAAGGTCATTGACGCATCAAATGGGCCACAATGTCATGCATGGAATGAGACTCACCGAGTAGCCAGGATCTGTGCCCTACGTGTCGCTCCATGTAGCGTGGTATTCTTGTGTTCCTCAGGACCATAGAATCATGGGTAGATCCTGGAAATCGGGCACAACAATGTGTAAAGATCCTGTTGGAGTCACACACCATTTGCACATTGATTGAATGATATTGTTTCCGGTTGCGGTACTGGACCTCCATGGCATGTGGGACAACCAATTCAACATGGGTGCAGTCGATGGCATCAATGCAACCCGGGATGCCGCCAAGTGCATGGAATCCCACTTTTGCGTTGGTAATCTCCTGATCCGTGCGTGGTAGTGTGATGTGGTCGTCAGCGTGCTTCAGGAGGGCATCGAGCACTTGGAAGAGTGTCCGTGAGAACAGTGGCTGTGAAATGCCATGCAACTGTCCGACTGTGTGCTGGTAGGTGCCTGTGGCCAGGAAGTGGAGTACAGACACCACCTTCAGTAGGGGTGGGATGGCGGTTGGGCTATCTATCATGCTGACAAGGTCAGCGTGTGTCATGTCCACAATGGCGATTATGGTGTCCCGGTCCAAACGGTAGAGGGTGTGGATCTGCTCAGCACTGAGGTTGAACGGATTAGCTCGGAGGCGTGGGATTGCGGGCTGCCTGCGTGGTGGTAGTGGCAGTGCTTGTGGGCCTTGCTGACCCTGCCCTGCCCTCCTTCTCCTGCGTCTCCTCTGTGCGGCCGGTTGTTGTAGCAGTTGGTGTTCGTCGTCTTCTTGTAGTTGTAGTACTTGCAGTGCTATCTGGTCCCCCAGGGCCAACATCGCTAGTCCTGCCGGTAGCATTTTGGAGTGGGTGTGGTTGTGGGAGGGGTTTGGGTGTGCTATTTATGTGTTGTCAGGCTGTATGGGCTCCACCTGTGCTGATTGATTGAACCTGTGGCAGCAGCAATCCCTTTTGGGCGAGGACGTCCCGCACGAAACGCTGCATTTGCCCGCATGGCATCTTGCAATTGCAATCATGTATCAAATCCCGATGGCAGTGTAATGTACTTTGAATGAATATTATGCTATGCTCCCATTGTTACACATACTATATTTGCAGTCGCGAACATCCTTGTGAAGGATCAGTGGAATGTAGGACTCGATCGACGGCAGACCCTCATGCAGCACAGTAACGAACTTCACCCAAGGGGCGTGGCGTCCCATTTGTGATTGTAGCCAGTTAGCATTATCACACACAGCCGCACTACATAGATGTAATTGTGAATGCAAGCGTTCACAGAAGCCTTTTCGACGTAATGTTGCAAATGAGGAATTCGAAGGACAGCGCTTTTGGTTTGGAACTAGCGGCGAGGATACGCCCACAGGTCTGCCTGGAAATGTAACGTTCTATTGTAGAATGTCCTTGGGACAGGGCCCATAACGAGCAAGCAATGAATGATATGAATTGAATGGGATGCGCAATAGCGTAGTGGACGATAAGGCAGGACGTTCCCAAATCCATGTTGCTTCACAACACTACAGATCCGGCCAGGAGCACAGTGGTTTTTGCAGACTGCATTACGCACAGACGCAATGGAAGTTTCAAATATTATGTGAGTGAATCTTCATGCGTTTTCATGGCGGGATGAGGGAATGATGAATGGATGCATGGACAGTTGATTTAATTTGAATCTGCCATGTACATGGGTTTTATGAATCGATCCCCTTCCCCTGCGCTATGTGATGCAAAGCTGCCATAGTGGGACCAACGTCTATCTGCCCTTGTTGGATCCTCCCTGTCTCGACGCGCCTTCATACACTTGTGTCTATGCACGTTACTAATCCCATGTTATGGGTTCTGTCTTGACGGACGCATGCACAGTAACACACGTTAGTAATGGTGTATTCACCTCGATTAATTTCGTTATGATTCGCTACTGATTTCGGGGTGTATATATTCCTTTGGAGTGGGCTAGCATGCATATGGGTGTGGATTTGGTGTGTTGAATGAAGTGTGTGATGCATCAGAAGTCCTGAAGGCCATACGGTTATTTTGTGTTTCTTTTGGGTGACAGGTATCTCCTGCCCTTTTGCAGCTGCCATCTGTACGCCACTCCTCCAGATGGGTTTTACTCTCGACACCTGCAGCTTCGGGTAAATCAGTGGAGCACCATTACGATCTTATGGGACGATCGCCAATGGGCCACATGCCCTTACGCAGTACTGGTGGCTAGGTGCAACATTTCAGCCTTTCAGCTGGACTAGTGCCTACCTCATGGGACGGACCTGCGGTTCTAGGCGCTTCCATGTTGCCTTTTGGAACGTTAATGTAGGCCCTGTGTACCATGAAGGAACAGGGCGTCACACAAGTGGAAGCTGGTCAATTATTGCGGATGCAGCCCTCGGTGATGATTGATGTTTTGGTGTTAATGTGCTAATTGCTGTATGGCCTTTGTGATTTGGATGTGCATTAAAATTGTATTCCGATATTTGCCGTGTTGCGTTTTTCTTTGCAGGTGATGTAGCAATTTCCGATTTGTGGCGCTATGTATTGTGAGATGCTCTGCATTGTGTTCCGGCTTCTGAGCTGAGTTGCGTGGTACTGTACTGGCCGCGTTTGCCTACGTAGCACAGTAAGGTCACGGATAGGGGCTGCCATTGTGACTGTTTTCATGATGTGCTGCTCAGGGGCGGGGGATTAGCTTTTGCCCAACTGGAGCCTGTCAGCCAGGTCGATTGGTGGAATGGTGGGATTATCCGAATATGGCTGGTCACAGGTGCCTGTGTTTGCGTGCGTTTGTTGGAGGGAGACTGGGGTCATGTCCATTGGAATAGCTTCTGTATTCGTGCCATCTGTGCCCTGCAGCTCCCATCGGACCCTCTTGAGATGAGCCTGGCTGCTCAGTCACTCTGCCAACTTGTGTGGTACATGCTTATGCTGATGGTTGGTTTGTTTACTGGCAAGAGTACAGGGCTGGTGCAATCTCCCTCAGGATACTGCTTTGGATGTTGCCTTACACTGGTGGCAAGCGATGGGGGACTACTGTTGTATTGTGTCTTGTAATCTTAATGTTCATTTTGCTGTACTTGGACCTTCAGATGCCTGTGCTGCATCGGTACGGCAATGGTGACATGCCGAATATGGGTGGCCACTCACGAGGCACTTGGAGCCCCTGCATGCCTTTCTACGTTGGCATGCATGGGTGACTTGTAGATTTCACTGGTTGCATGGTGTGGCTTCATTGCGCCTGCGAGGAGTTGTGCAATGTGGGCAGGGAGTGGAGTACAGGCACTCAGTAGGGCCATTTACGGTTGGTTCACGATGCCGTATTTCTCACCATGGCGGAATGGTACTTTCCGCCATGTTTGATGGCGTTAAGTACATGTCCGCTAGGGTCAGAATTCGCGTACCGTTGCGCCATGGCGGTAATTCCGGTTTTGCAGGGCGCGCGTGCGCGTACTTGGTGCAGTTAGCGTTGCCGTTCACTGCGGTGTCGCTAATGGCATCGTACTTTACGGTGACGGGTCATAATCGCAACGAGCGGTATTCGATGGCGGTATTGCATTTCCGCCATCGTTTTTCCATTTCCGCAAGGGTCGTAATGAGGCCCAGAGACTGTTTACAAGGGGTGAGACATCATGAGTGGTTGAATGCCAACTGTGAGTAGGCAAAGAACATTTGTATCGCATTAACGTGTGCGCCTTAGAGCACACTGAGGGAGGCCTACTCACATCCTTAGTAGCGTAGTGCATACCTAAGCAAAAAATCCAAAGCGATAGCAGATCAGTGCCAGACACTACAGCTCGTTCCACAGCTGAAGATCATACGTAAGTGGACGTCTGCAGAATAGACACTACTTAGAACCTGAGAGAGCAGTCAATCAATGAGGCCTGGGTGCATCTGTGCCAGAGAAGCATAGCAATGACCACGGTAAAGTGACTTTGAGGTCATAGCATGGATGCATGCACTGAGTGCTTTTTATGTGGGAAAGCCACACCCAGCATCATTTGCATTGTATATGTCAGCGATGCCACAGTGTCCCATTGCTGCACGTTACTCTGCACACAGCTGCTTACAGTGAATTCTGTGAATAGACTGGTCTTGGCTCATGCTTTCCTGCCGCTCAATTCACCCACAGACAGCCATATTCTGTGTTTGAGAGTGACAATTGGACAAGCTACGCCCTTTCCATGAAAACAATCGGTTCTATGTGAAAAGACCTCATTATTAAGGTCTCATGAGATAAAGACCGATTTTTATTGGCCGGTATTCATCATGAGACCTTAATAATGGGGTCTTTTCACATAGAACCGGCTCCGTTTTTTTGACAATTAGGAGGGTTTCACCCTCCGAACCGCCCTTTGCTCCTCCCACCCCCCCAACCTCCACCTTCCCACGCTATTACCGCCAAATCCCGGTTTTTGCCCCAGAACCTCCCTCTCTCAGCCACTGCCCCATCCCTCCCCACCCAAGACTCCCCTAATCCTAAACACATACACACACACAGCACAGACACTAACACACACACACCCACCCACACACTTACGCGTTCTCTTCCTGCACTCTCGGTTCCTGCTGAGCCTGTATATCAGCCCCTGAACGCACTCGTGTGCGGCAGGGGCGTGACAGTTCGATTTAGAAAGACTACTCTGTTCAGTCACGGAGCAGTCCTTCTAAATTGATTTTTTGGTGGAAACAATCTTTATACAAAGATCTTTTCACCTAGTAACAAACAATCACTGTTTCATTGAAACACATTGCTGCTATTTTGGCTCCAAAAACTCTCTAAGATCAGGCAGGGTTCCAGTGGTTATGATCAGATTTTTGCGGTGCAGGGCTTGAGGTTATTAGGAGCGGGGACTTCTAAACTTTGTTGTCTTTACATTCTGTGGTATGTTGTCCTGGACTTATCATTTCCATTATGTATTGCTCTAAAATGGAGTGGTTCATGTGTGCATGTATGTGTCTGTAAAGTGCACAGTGCATACTCAGGTAATAGGAGGACATTCTACTGGATAGTTGGTGGCATGTGACCTTTTATCTGTGTTGGTGGCCAGAGGTTTGGGAACATTTAATGACAACTTGAAACACAGTTTGGTGCTTTACCACTGACTGAAATGTTCACAGTTCAAATACATCACAGTCGTTGTCCTACCCAAGTCGATGACAGGGAGGTGGGAAGGTACAGTACTGCCATGGTGTGGTGTCTTGTCCTTTCTAAATGCCTGAGCTAGTGATGTCGATGAAAGAATGTTGAGTGAGTGTGAGGAATTCGACCATCCACACGGGGCGAGTGCGCTCGCCTGGTCTTTTTTTGATTTTTTAATAATGAAAATAAATGATGGGATTGCAAACTCTGAGGACTGTGTGAGGCCATTCCACACACAGTCCATCTGCATCCTGCTCAAAACGTTTAGTCACATGTACTCCAGGAAGACACAGCCTACAGGCACTGTCTTCCCCTGTCATATTCAGCTGGAATGTGACTGCCCCGGGAACATCAAAGCCTCTTAAGGAGGAGGAAGGCACACCTTCCTCCAGCATGGGCAACCTAATCTAAATATCAAAGTACCCATGGATCTGCTCTCCTTTGTCCTCTGGCTGGTGGCAGTGCATACTAATGAGAGATAATTAAAGCAAGCCTGAAGGGGCTTGGTGGCCGGAATAGACAACAGGAAAGGCGGGGTAACACCCCTTTGGTATGCAAGTGGCAACTTGACGTGAGTTTCAACCCCTCTTCATGAAAGGCAGTAAAATGCATGTATGGGTCCACTATTTACCGTAGGCAACCCCTGCAGAGCTGACCCCTTTCAGAGGGGAGAAGTATGTGGTTTGGGGGAGACAGGAAGTCTGCTCCCAGCACAAACTTCAAGGGAACCCTGCACTTTAATCAAGAGTCACAGAGGGCTAGTTATCCATAGAGACACTTTGATCTACAACAGACAGGGAGTTGGGTGGGACTTAGGTATATGTTGTCATCCCCTTGTCTGTCCTGTTGCAGAGCCAGGATTGGTTCATTAAGGTAGGCTCAGCCTGCACCCATCACTGGGGCCCATTTGGCTTTAAAAGAGGGCTGAACACCTCACTTAGCAGATCATCTCAAGACTTTGAAAGGAGTAAGAAGAAGGACTTATTTGGACCCAAGCTGAAGGTACAGACTACCTTACAGCTTCTGCCAGTGAAGGAAGGCCAGGAGTTCCAAGAGGGAAGCAATGTCCCTCCCCTAAACATCTCCCAGGGAACAGAGGGAGATACCGAACTCAGAGGACCCATCCAGCAGATCCAGAACCGATAGCCAGCAAGCACACAGCGTGCCCTGCTATGTTCAGCCAGCATGCTTCCTAGTCGTGAAGTGTTGGAGAGTCTCTGGACAAAGGACAAGGCTGTTGCCTGCAATCACTCTCCTGAGCTTTGAGACGTCCGCCTTGAATGGACATGAGTCCTTCGATATAGCTAGGAGCAGTGCCACACAGGCATCATCCAGCATCCATCTGTTAAGGACATTTTCAAGACAGTCGAGTCCTCGAACCGCATCTGGCTGCCCCGCTGACTGCTGTCACGCCGCAGTCACAAGTGTCGTCCGAGCCACCTTGACCAACATTCCAGTTCCACCAACCAGCACAGAGACAACAAATCCTGGCCCTGAGCTGCCACGCCGGACAGCCTGCAGACGTCCATCCAGCCTCGCTTGCCAAACTGCCCGCAGGTGTCTCCTGCCACTTACTCTGTCTCTAGGGCTGTGAATTACCCTGCAACCACCTCGACGCTGTTGAGCACAAAGAACTTCTTCAGCACCAGGCACAGTAGTTCTGAAAGCCCCTAGAGACAGTTACTATCCTTTGCCCCCTTGATCCTGAAAGCAAATAATCTTGAACAGTAAGATTAATTATTTTACCAACTACCCTCCTGTCAGTATACAGAGTGCATCCCTTTCCTTCGTGAAACTGTCTGCCCTCTGTGTTCCTCTACAGGGTGGGATGTATTTTGTAGTGTTCTAGAGCTGTCTATTGTAGTAATAATAAAGTCGATATTTTGATACAACCTTGACTGGACAGTCCCTTTTATCATTGGGTAATAATTGTATTTTCGCTGTGTTGCAACATTATCCATGACCTTGCAGAGATACGCCTGCCATTCCGTCCACTTTACCAAAAAGTGAAATGCAGACAAAACTAGCCAGATATGCGATCCTCTGAAAACATCCAGATTCGACTTCTACTTAACTTAGTAATTTCACTGCCTGTAACAATCTTGCCACCATGAGCATCTGAGCATGGTCAAATCGCTTTTGCATGTTAATCCGTGACAACTGCATTTGCCACACCACGAGGTTTGGCGCTCCAAGATGGCCGCTTTACATTAGCAAGCCATCTGCATCTCTGTTGCCACTCAGCCTCTACAAGGCTTCCCTGGATTGGCTGGAGCCATCCCATTTACATTGCTCCCATTCGCCGGCAGGCGAGAAGCCGGCCCGCCCTCTAAGGCACAACCTCAAAGGCTCACTACCTGTCCCGAGCCTGTCACGCCTTCCGCCAGTACCCCTGATCAACAACTTATCCAAGGTCTCTCACACTACGCTGACTTGTTGTGCTGCTCGTCATCTCCTCCCCCATGTCGCACTGCCAATGAGCTCTGAAGTTCGCCAACATTCCCTCCTGCAACGCACACCTGGCCGTAAGTACCACAGCCGGATTTGCCCAAAGCTACAGTTAAATTCCCACGTGGACTTTGATTTACACTGTTAAATGCCTTAAAGACATGGTCTAGTAAAAAATGGTATTTAAAAAATAGATAGGCAACATAAAAAAAAAATATTAGCATTCTCTTTTTTAAAACTTCCTATGTAAAATTTTGAGCTATTCAAGCTCAAAATTCGCAAAAGCAAGTACATGGGCGCATCCATTTTGTGAAATGTAGTAAACAAAAGCTACCGCTGGGTGGCTTTCCCTTCATTAGTGCTGTACGCGGAGGACGGGGACCGGAGACCAGAGCAGGAAAGCTGCAGCTGAATCTCGGTAAGTGCTATTTATTTCCAAAAAAAAATAAGCACTAGCTGCAGTTTTTTTTCTAAGTTTTCCGGGCTGGAGGAGCCCGGAAAACGTAGAAATAAAACCGCAGCTTTAAAAACGTTGTATTTATGTTTGCGGTCACTTTTGAAGCGACCGCACACATAAATACAACGTTATTGTGTTGGAAAACGCTGCGGTTTTTCTTTCCAAGTTTCTCAGGCTCCTCCGGCTCGGAGGAGCCTGAGAAACTTGGAAAGAAAAACCGCAGCATTTTCCAACACAACCGCGTTGTTTCTGCCTGAATCTGCTTTCCCATTTGGGGCTCTCGGGCTCCCTGTGGGGAGCCCGAGAGCCCCAAATGGGAAAGCAGATTCAGGCCTTAACAACGCAGCATTTAGCATTTCCCATTTGGGGCTCTCTGAGAGCCCCAAATGGGAAATCAGCTGTAGGCAGAAACACTACGCGGCATATAAACACAACCGCGTTGGGTTTCTGCCTGCTGTGGCTTTCACTTTGGGTCTCCGGTGCTCCCCTTGGAGCACCGGAGACCCAAAGTGATAGCCACAGCAGGCAGAAACACAAAACGCGGTTGTGTTGAAAAACGCTGCGGTTTTTCGTTCCGAGTTTCTCAGGCTCCTACGAGCCGGAGGAGCCTGAGAAACTTGGAAAGAAAAAACGCAGCGTCTTTCCTATTACTCGATCTCTCAGCTGCATTATAACCTGGTGGATCACAAGGTCTTATGCAGACACCTGGACTCAGCAGCTCACTTTTCTACTGAGGCTATCAGATGGATAGAATCCTTCCTGAGCGAGAGGACAATGAGGGTGTTTTCCCAATCGGTGGCAGCGGACCCGACCCCCATCCAGTGTGGTGTAGCACAGGGTTCTTGTGTCTCCCCTACCCTATACAATATATTCACCAAACCATTGTTCGATGATCTGGACCGTCTGAATATCACCTACACTAAGTATGTAGATGATACACAGATTCTTCTCCCTCTTTCAGAGGCTAGCGTGGACCTGGCGTTGGTGAATAGGGTCTATCTCATCACCCAGGCATGGATGGCCACCCATGGTCTATGCCTGAATGATAATAAGACAGAGTTGATAATCCTGGGTACTCACACTAACATCAATAAACTAGGCCAAGAATACTCTTCATTCACCATCGATGGTAACAACATCAGAGTTACAAAGGAGGTAAAAACTCTTGGTTTCTACCTTGACTCAACTATGTCCTTTGACAAACAAGTAAAATCCCTGGCCTCTACCACTGCTTATACTTGTAAGCTTATCAGAGCTGGTAAGCCATTCCTCACTAACGACAGTTGCATGATCCTGGTGAGAGCACTAATACTCTCCAGGCTGGATTATTGCAACACCCTCTGTAGTGGCGCTAACACAGCCATTATACAAAGGCTACAAATTCTTCAAAATAATGCACTAAGAGCTGCACTAGGCTTAAATAAAAGAGTACTGCGATTAGACGACCTCATAACTGGCTTCCCACCCATAATAAAATACTGTTAAAAATGGTCTCCCTGACCCATAAAGCACTATATAATGCGGCCCCCAGCTACCTAATAGATAGACTAACTAGAAGAACATCCAATAGACCGACAAGAATCAACAATACCAACTGCCTTATGGTACCCAGGTTTAGACTCACTAAAATTGGCAGTACCAGCTTTCCAATGAAGACGGCCAAAAGATGGAACTCATTGCCCCATGAGCTTAGAATAGACCAACCATATCCACATTTCAGAAAGAATTATATCAACTGGCTCAAATCTACTGACTACTAGCCTTACTTCTATAGGCTGCCCACCCCGGCTGCCATAGTCTTCTCTCGCAGTCTAGTGAACTAGAGAACCTAATTTGCTTGAACCTGTACATTTGCTGCTAATGAACCTGTACATTTGCTGCTATACTGTGAGATGCTGCTATTTTGTCTCAATCTTTTTTTAAAAACATGTTGTAACTCTTTTTCTGGTAAATATAATGTATAATGTGTCAGAATGTGAAACATCTTGCAACATTGTAAGTTTTGCACCTTCTTATGGCTGCGCCCTTTTACCTACGGGTCTGGTGTGCATTCTAAATAAATAAACAAACAAGCAAACAAACTAACATTGCTTATTGCCAATAGGGTCTGCTTACCTTGAATTACATAGCGTCATTCTAAAAGTCTAGTAATGTGGTTTGACTCCCCATGAATAGCATACTGCCATTCTGAATGTGTATCACTACATTTTACTCACCTTGAACTGCATACTGCTATTCTAAATAAGGTTTATCCGTTGGTTTGCATACCATAATGTGTTCATTTTTATAATTGTGCTTGCGAATGATAATGGTACTTCTCTTTGCCTGTGTGTATATACAAGAAACCATTGTTTTTTACTCCTGCAGCAAAACTGTTATACTCTCACTGTAACCTGGAGCAATGCAGCCTCCATGTAACTAAGAAACATTCATGTAACAGCGCCTCGATGCCTCTGGGCTGCTAGTGGGCTTTATAAATTAAATAAATAAACAAATTAAATAAATATGCCAACCCTAGGACAAGCCTTGGTGCTCTGAGGTAACCACGGTTTGAGCGTTCAACAGACACTTTTCCACTCGAAGAAAGCAGTGTTAAACGACACTGTGTTCAAGTGTTCAAGAGTGGTGGATGTTTAATCGGAGAATAGCATACATGTGAAGTCCTCAACTGCCTCAATCCAGTGTTTTGGGTGTAATACCCGCCTCTCCTTATTCTCATCATGGATGATAGATGGGACTGCAGGGCATCCCAAAAACAAACTATTACTCTTCTGTACAAATACACTGCACAAAAATCAAATTATGACACTAAAGTGCACTTCTTCCTAGAAGCATCACATGATGTAGCACCTAGGTCCGAGAGTATAAAAAGCCTGCCTCGTTTCAAATAGGATTTCTCAGACATTTGTGAATTAGCTGTAACTTCCCTGGTTTTAGTGCTGTGCTTGCGGATATCAAAATCAAATATTCAGTTTAGCATTCTACATCATCAGGCAGTCTGTTCCTGACATGCTTTCATTTCGCATGTGCAATTAATTGAATGATAAACTACAGAAACATGGCTCACAATTATTAATTGCAACCGGTAAGATAGCTCAGCGGGTTGCGCGCCTGCTGCTGCGATCTGCCGGTCGCAGGTTTGAAACCCGACAAGGCCAACTCAGCCTTTTATCCTTCTGAGGTTATTATTATTATTATTATGCATCACTTGTACACGCAACACACCCATGGCCTCAGTGCGTGGTATTACATGATTACCAACTTCGGATGAGTGATATTGTGTATTTATAAGTCTCTATATATAGGCGTGAGCACTATAGAAAATACACACCATCATTATTGAATTGATTGGAGACTGAAAAGTCCTGATAACAGTGGTTTGTATCGGAGAATGGGAGGTTTGTTGGCGCAGCAACGCCTTACATATGAAACAGTGCACCATGTTGAACGCGGAACTCTCTGGGCACAGTATATTGTAACTGTCTGCAATACATGTCTTCTATCATCAGATGGGAATTGCAGGACAGTTGGCACCTAAAGACTTCTGAAGTTCCTCTTTCAGAACAAAAGGGCAGAGTCATGGCCTCCAGCTGCTCTGTTGATCATGACGCAGCTTAAGGGTCCTAATGTAGGCCATCAGCTTTCGAACTGCCATTTGCTGAAGAATTTCCCCAAGCAATGGCGTGTTTTCAATCGATGGTAATTGATGAGGATGCTAGGGCCTTCAAAAGAGGAGACGTGTGAATCTTCTTAGGAATGAAGGGGAAAGAAAACCACGAGAATCTAAGGAGTCATTCGGGAGGTCCGTGCAGCAGGAAGGGCCGCAGTGGGGTCTTTTATGGCAGTGAGAGAGCAAGGGGGGACGGGCTCAGAGGATGCTTTCATCTGTGGCACTATTTTAGTCATTTAGGCCTGCGTAGCCAATATGGAGGGAGAGGAGGAAACATTCACTTTCCTATCCGAGCCTGGATTAGGGAATAATACATATATAGCCAGAGATGTTGGACCGGATGGTTTGGCTTTCGTCTTCGGAAAATGTGGCCATGGTGTCTGCTTGTGAGGCAATGAGCGCATGCGTGGATTTAGAGGGAGTTCTCAACTCAGCAGATGCAATGGTGGCCTGCGCGATGCGGGTGTTGCAATTGGCTTTCTTTTATTTGATGGTTGCATAGCAACCTGCCATTAGTCTCAAGCAGGTCTTCTTTGTCTATTGGGACTTTGTTTAGCGTTCAAAGGCACTGTTTTTTGTTTCGTTTTCAAGAGCAAGTTCTGTATCATAGCCCTTGATTCATTAATTTGTTGTTACTTTTCACAGCGTTGAACGGCAAACGCAGTCGCTTTGTAGCGCCCCAAAAAGGCGGAGAGGTGGCGTGCAGGGGGGGAGAGGGTAGGGTTATGAACCTTTGGAACATTCAGGAATGCCTAAACACGCGGCTGAAAGCGCAGCAGGGATAGATGTGACATGCACAGTGCAGAACTGAATTCACTGTTTAAGTGCAAAAAGCCCAAAGTGCAGTAGAAGTGAACGTGGCATTATAAGTGAAAAAAAAGTCCAGAGGCTGTGGATATATGTCGGACCAGAAAATGAGAAAAGCGCCAAATAGCTTTAAAATGTGAATCTTCAGTCATGTGCTCCATAGAGAGACGCCCATTGTACTTTGCAGTTTTCCTTCAAGCAGTTTTATTTTTTTCTGGGGCATGTAGGCACGAGGCAGAGGAACAGCGCTGAGTCTGGAGGGGCCGTGCCTGGTGATGCTCCATTAGAGGTCCGCTGCTCTGGCTGACAGTGGTCCCGGTGAATAGTACACAAGGCTTTGAACGCAATTCCCTTGTTAATTGGGAGCCAGTTTAAGGAGGCAAATGCACTGGAATCTGGCTCCAAGGTTTCAGCCCCCAGGACCAATCCGGCAGCCTTGTTTTGGGTAACTCGCAGTCAGTGTAGAATGGCCTTAGGGAAATCCAGTTAAAGACGGTTAATGTAATCCACAGCAGAAAGAACCAGGGCCCTCGTAACTTCCACTTTGTGTGCCATTTTTAGGAAGGGAAGGATGCGTTTATATATGGGAAGGTGGCCGTGAGAGTTTTTTTGCAGCATGTTGGATGTTGGGGTGCAAGGGCGATTGTCCCCTCAAAGAGTATGGCCAAGGTTTTTGAGAAGAAGCTCAAACAGGAGGTGCTTACGGCATTAGTTGGAGCATCACTGAAAGCGACATCTCTTGTGGATGTGTGGACAGTTGTCAATAATCCAATCATTGATTCAGGACAAACATGCAAATATGTTTGCAGCAAGGCATGGAAGGTTCCTCAGGGTGAAGGTGGTCTCAGTGTATTTATTTATTTTATTTTATTTTTTGGATGCCCACTGTCCACGGGCATCGAGGCGCTGTTTCAAGAAGATGTCATAGGTACAGGAAAAAAGGCCTTGCCCAAGGTAACGGAGAGCAAGGGCCTAATAGAGTGCAGCGATACATGATACATTGAAAGGCTGCAGAGGAGGGAGCGATGAGCTCAGCTAGCGGTTTGACATACACGTTGAAGAGCCAAGGTGACGGGACCGTGCCTTCAGACGCTTCTAATGTCATAGAATACGGTCTGGGCAAGAAGGGGTGAGAAGCCACCTGCAGCTCCATATCCCTGCGGAAGGAGGTGACCCATGTCAGAGATAGGTCTTTGATGCTCATTAGGCCCTCCAGGCAATTTATTAAGGTGTTATAAGGCGACTGACCTGTCTAGGAGGATGAGGATTGCTGGATTGTCATTGCCCAGACTATGGAGCAGGTTGCCCCGATGCAGAGCAGCATTCATTATGTCCCTATATGTAGTCTGAATGATAAAGCAGGGAGTTTAGTTTGCTTAGTGCATCAGCTGTTGGGTATTTTCTCCACAATGTTTACCCAGGAATGGAGTGTTGTCTATGGGACAGGATTTGGCCAGCATGGTTAGACCATCTGAAGGTTTCTTCAGGAGTGGTGTGCTGCAGGTTATTTGTGGGGGCAGGCCATGTTGAAGGAACTGTTGATTAACAAGGCCCGGATAGGATCTATCATTTCAATATTGCCCTTGATAGTGGTCGCCAGGCACCGAAAGACCTTGGCCGGTGAATCCTTCCTACTACTTACAGTTTTGAAGACCTGCGATGGGGACACAACCGGTAGAATGTAATGGAAGAGGAAGGGTATGACAGTGGCAACTGGAGGGTGTGAACCGAGGGTCGGTGGAAATTTGATCTTGGATAGATTTCAATTGTTCCAGGAAGAAAATGCAAAGGACTGCTTTAGATGGGAGTACATTTTTTACAGATCATAAATATCTCTCACAAGTTTATACTGTCAGCTTGTGAGCGGGAGGTCCACCAGATGGGTTCAAGACCCAATTTATTTCTCTTCAGGTGGGTCAGTTGTTGCCTTTGTGAGGAGGTTTCTTCTTCTTAATACTAGTAAGCGACAGGAGGTGTAGGGTTTGGGCTTTTTCCTTGTTAAGTTAGGCAAGCATCAACTCTGGGGATCTGGCAGGAAGGTGGAGCACTTGAAGTTTTCAGCAAAGTGAAAAGTGGGTACATGCTTCCTTAGTCCCACTTGTATGAACCCAGTGGGTCCGGCAAAAAGGTCCCCCCCCCCAGAAGTGAAGACATGTGCAGACTTGAAATCTGCCGCTGCAAAAAGGAAAAGACCAGAAAACAAGCCTTCCCTGCCTACACCCAAGACTATAAAAACTGGGTTCTATAGGTGCACACCTTTTTAGCTACAAAAGCTCCTGCCCATCAGCATCAGACTCACCCTCACACTACTACAGTTCAGAAAAGAACTCAAGATCCACCTCTTCAAGGAGTCTCTCCTCCTCAACACCTAGCCCATCACATCGCCCCTCGTGCTACCTGACTCGCTAGATGCCGCCTGCCTCTATCCTCACCACTACCTGTTACAGCTGTACCCCTCCTTTGTACCCCTCTGTGTCCTACCCCTCGCTGTATATCTGTTCTGTTCTTACGTCTGAAAAACACTCTGTTATGCATCTGTACTGTTGTAGACCTGCGCAAAGTGCTCCATTGCTTCTCGAAGCCGGGTCTGCACCCAATGAATACCATAATAATAAAGTGTTTGAGGCTTGCGCAGGTGCCGAGGGTTTCTCTGATCTGGGCAGTCTGCTGGTGATGAGGTGCTCGTCCAACCAAGGTTAAATGGTGACATTGATGCTGGAGGAGGCAGGTCTCAAGGCTGTGATCAAGTCAGAAGGGGCTGAAGGTCAGGTGATAAAGGCAAGGGAGAGACATGGGTCTCTGAAGAAGGTGACAAAGGTGTTATGAGGGCAGTCCAAACAGATTTTGAAGTCACCCAACAGGATGATTTTCTTAAAAGTAGAGTGTGCATTGGCAATGAAGTCATACCCCTCATTTGGGAATTGAGAAGAATCACCCGGTCCCAATAAATTGTCTCAAAAGTAAGAGTAGGGTTGGGGGTGTAGTATGCATGTACATGCTAAGCATTTGAAGAATGTGGGAAGTGGAAAGGGGATCTTTGTAGTAGGGATGTAGGATAGTGAGATGAGAGCCATCCACCTCCTGTTCTTTGTCGTCCATGAGATGACATGGATTTATTTAGCCAACAGGCATCAGGATAACAACGCACAGGTGCTGTAGTTGTCTGTAAACCAGGTTTCAGTTCTCCCTAAGAAGCCCAAGTCCCACTCTTCCCTGATATTGTGGTTGTCTGCAAACTTGCCATTGAGGGTTCATAGGGTAAAGAAGGGTTGCATGACTTGGGTTTCTTTTGCTGGTATTTAATAAGATGAAGGGCAGTGCAATTTCTAGGCATATGCAGGGTGGGAGTGGAGCAGAAGGGAGGGTTGGGGTTTAGAGACCAGTAGATGTGTGCTTTGTGCTATAGGAGAAGGTGTGAGATCAAGAAGGTGTGGAATGAAATAGTCAAAAGTGATGAGGTCCTGATGGTTCCCCAGAGCTATGAGGATACCATTGTTGAAACCTTGATGACAAAATCCATTAAATAATGAAAAATGGCCCATCTAATGCCCCCATTTATCCTGGAAGAGGCTGCCAGTGAGAAAATGCCAATCATATATGATTTGAAAGCAAAAGAGGTGATGGCTGAAAGGTTTAGAATTAATCTCAATCTCTGGCATTGCTCTGGGCAACCCTCCAGACCATCCTTCTTTGCCTGCCAAACCATTACAGAAAGTGGAAAGACCATATGCAAATCAGGCTTGGTCCCATCCCCAAAGGGGCAGTCCAGCCGGAACTGCTAAGTCAGTTCCCTTCTGCACAAGACCACAAACATCCGCAGGCATGTTTCAGCCTTGTTGGGCCTCATCATTGAGGAGTAGTTTGGGTCTCTAGACCCAGCAGGCATGGGACCCATGCCTTTTGTTTTGCCACGGATATGTGATTTCCAAGCCAATGGGTCATGAGTTTTTGGTTGGTGATAGGCAAGTCAAGATTTCATTTAATGGTCAGTTTCTTACGTTTTTCTAGCTGCCTAAGCAGAGCAGTTTGCTGGAAAGGTGATTCAATATTAGTAAAACGCAAGCTCATTGCTCTTTGCCCAGGCCTTACCTGGTTCTTTCCACAACTGGCTGCCATGGAAATGGTGAAGGGACTATATTTAGGCCCTTCGCCCTTTCCATGGTGACCATTTTTTTTGTTACTTTTTTTTACATTGATTTTAATGGCCACCATAGAAAGGGAGAAAGGACTACACATAGTCCCTTCTCCCTGATCCTAGGCGGCCATTTTATTTGCTTTTGTTCTAGAGTCGGGAAACGGTCACAGCACCGTTCTCAATGCGAGGAAAAAAGAAATTAGTACCCAGGTTACAACTTGCCGGGGTACTAATGGCAATATGACCCTCAGAGGGGGCCATTATCAGTTGGGTAATGCCCCCAGGGCTATGTTAACGGCCTCACTTTGCTTGGGGTTCTAACTATGGCCCCGGGGGAATTACTCAACCGGTAACAGCCCTCCTCTGAGGGTCATTTTGCCTAAATAGTAGGCAAAGATGTGGGGCATACAGGTGGCCATGAGGGGAGTACAGGGCACTGAACACAAACACTGAGACAGATGACTTTGAAAAATGTGCTCAGAGTACCAGTGGTTTAGAGGAGTATGTACTTTAGAGAAGATACTTTAGAGGTACAGACACAGAGAGCATTCATCCGATGTACTAGCATAACCAGCATGGTGATGTACATAAGATTGTAACTGTGGTCTTCATCTAATATCCCAAAGATGCAGTGCACAGTAAGTAGGTGCTGATCCAGCACAGATGTGGTCTCGATCAGATGTGAAAAACAATAGACACAATGTACAGAAATGACACACAGAGAAGTCCTGGGTATTATTGCACTAGGGGGTGAAGTGAAGAGTGAAGAAAGGACAGCTTGTTAAAGATAAGTTCAGGGAGGCTTAGGTTTGGACAGCAGAGAGGCAAGGAGGAAAGGCAAGGCAGTATAGGCAGGGGGCATACTCACATTGTGAGGTGTGGAATCTGGAGGGAGAGAAGCATCACAGAGGAAAGGGTGGGCCAAACAGGGCCAAAAGGAGTTTCCCTTATCTCTTTGCCACTTGCTCAGACACTTGTCTCAAACTTTGAAAGATGATGAAGGCTGTTTCAGGGTCCACATTGTTGCTTCCACCAAATGGCCCAACTGGCTGTCCCTGTTATTGACATTTAGGATCAAGGTCAGGTGCTTCTGGGGCCGAATTGGTGACCAGGCCATGACTCGATCCTCGGCAAGGGAGAGGCGGTAGGTGGTGGGAGACCAATCGCAGCTAAAGAGATCAGGATGTCCCGAAGAGGTAAACGGAAAATGGCCAATTTAAGTTTAGGCTATTAGGTGGCACTGAAAGTGCTGCCTTTAAACCAAAACTATTGTCATTAAAATGAGAGCTTTAACATAAGAGCTTCAAATATAGGCTTTGAATGAGGGTCTGTAATGCTTTTCCAATGGAAATGACATTTGAGGAGGGATACATTGTTGTTAGGGCTTGGAACCCCTCCCATTCCCTGCCCTTAGCCATGGTAATCCATATGGCAAATCCCACCCATTCCTGCACATCTCTGAACTCTAGGAGCTCTTTGAGCTCTTCCTTGGAGGCAGCCATCTTGGATGACTGTCTCTAAGGAAGCTCTCTGGAAACAAACCAAAACTAGCATCCATCTTTCATTTGGAAAGATACTGTGCATCTCGTGTGTATAATCTTTTTTAAAATATCTAAAGTAATTTGCAATACCTTCGACAGCAGTCATTATTTCTGTCCCTTCTGTGTTTCATTTCCTTGTTGAAAAACACTACCAATCTTTGGCAAGTAAATGCAAAATATGAATGAAAAATAGACAGTTAAGTGAATTCTTTTTTTACACAATACCTGCTTAGTTGAAGCTTAACCTTGTAAGGGTGGTCCTTCCCATTGTCAACGTCTTTCTTTTGTGTTTATGTCCACACGCTCATTGGCGATCATCAAAAAAGAACGGCAACTGCGTGGCCATCTGGACTGCAGGCAGAGGCTTGAAACACAAACATGAAGTACAGTAAAAGTTACTGTACTGGGATTGGTGTTTACCGGAGGACTCCTCTGTCGTGCGCGACAAGTTAGAGGACGGTTGCTGGAACTCAGAGCCTGTCTTCAGGGTGACTAAGTGGGAGTGGCACCATTGCGGAACACAGCATTTGTTTAAATATGTCCTTCCCGGTCATAACCAGGTCTGCCTTTTTCAAGCCAGTACCCCACACACTTCAAGGACTCACCCAACTATCTGGAGATGATCATTCTCCATCAAAGCCAAAGTGCACACATGACTCACTTGCATATAGGTTTGTTTAGCTATGCGAGCAGCGAAATCCTAGACGGCTGTCATTGTTTTTTGTTCCTAATGTTGTTTCTGTATATTTAACGTTGTTTATTGAATATGCCAGGGTGCAATACATTTGTGCAAACCATAATGCCATACCCAGGTGCTAGAATTGGACATTCCCTTCTTAAAGCGAGCTCTCGGCCCGTTGCCTAATCTGGTAATTTGAGCACCCTGGATTTTAGGTTATGTGCTGGATTTTAGGTTATGTGCTGGATTTTAGCTTATGTGCTGGATTTTAGGTTATGTGCTGGATTTTAGTTTATGTGCTGGATTTTAGGTTATGTGCTGGATTTTAGTTTATGTGCTGGATTTTAGGTTATGTGCTGGATTTTAGCTTATGTGCTGGATTTTAGGTTATGTGCTGGATTTTAGCTTATGTGCTGGATTTTAGGTTATGTGCTGGATTTTAGCTTATGTGCTGGATTTTATGTTATGTGCTGGATTTTAGCTTATGTGCTGGATTTTAGGTTATGTGCTGGATTTTAGCTTATGTGCTGGATTTTAGGTTATGTGCTGGATTTTAGCTTATGTGCTGGATTTTAGGTTATGTGCTGGATTTTAGTTTATGTGCTGGATTTTAGGTTATGTGCTGGATTTTAGCTTATGTGCTGGATTTTAGCTTATGTGCTGGATTTTAGGTTATGTGCTGGATTTTAGGTTATGAAACATGAGCCGTTTAAGGCTGTGAGGCTGCAAGCTCATTTCACAAAAGGGCGGTCGGTCCCTTTATAACAGTCCACCCTCGCGGCAACGCCGTCCTATGATCGGTAAAATAAGGATTGAAAGGCTACATTTCAAATCAGCAAACTACATTCTGAACAGGTTTTTTACGTGTGCTTAAAGCCATAAAAAGCCCACTACGCCGACATGAAGGTGGGATACCAGTCATGAGACATATTGTGCCAAGCTTTTTCTTTTCTTTTGATTTTTTTTTCTTTCTTTTTAAAGTTCCTATTTTGAAACAAATAACCTCCAAACCAACGTTGGCACTTGTTGCGGGGTGGGATGTGAAAGGGGCCCTTCAAACACCAGCACATTGTCGACCATAGGACTAGCCTGAGCTTTTAACACACTGCAAGTACTTTTTGTGCGCCGTTTATGCTCTCTGGCTCTACGGTTTTCTCTAATTGTGCCCCGCCTCCTCCTCCTCCCCCTCCCTCCAGATGGTCGATAATTAGAACATGTTTATTAGCTGTGTCGTGACACTTCAATACTAGACATACTTACTTGGGTGCCTATGAAATGGTTCATTTTCAAAGAAGAGCCAATACTTTGCGGGAGTAGACTGAGCTGGCTACAACATCATTTGCAATTTGGTTCGTAATAATTAGACCAGACAATGCAGCGCGCCACGTATGGAAATATGACTTAACGGTGCGTTTAATATGCGAAGCAATGCTTAGTCAGGAAGTTTTTAATTTACAGGCCACCGATTCCTAAAGCATTTTCTGTAACTGCGTGATTGCTCACGCAAGTAGGGAAAATGAATCCATTTTTCCTTGGGGGGGCCAAACCATGTACGTGCAAAAGCCATTTCACGTGCAATCCGCCCATTATACAAACCGTGCATGTGTGGCGGTCGCTCGGGTTGTAGTTTCTTTTTTTGCACGTGGATGAGCTGTGGTCTGTGCTCCACCTGCGGCATCGCCCCTTGTGGCTGTGCCATCTATCCTGCCCAGTTCATTGCCAGATGCAGAGGAATGCGCAGACCATGCTGGGTTGTTTTTAGATCTGCGGTTCCCAGGATGGAAACGCTCATGCTCAGCAAACGATTGTCAGTACTCTTGAGAATGCAGAGGTACAGCTTGTCAGAACATGTCAGAGCATCTCTTGAGAATGCAGAGGTACAGCTTGTCAGAACATGTCAGAGCATCGCCAGCCTCCGTATTGCGGGCAAGTTACTGCTGACATTCAGGGGAGTTGCTAGGTCTGGAAAAGACCCGGGGCTAAGCTGATGTCGGAACTGTTGGGACTGGGGGTTAGCCAGTCTTTTGGCTGTAGCTCCTGAGATTCTATCCGGGGCTACAACCAAAAGATCAGGGGCTATAGCCCCCTTAGCCCCCCCTTAGCAACGCCCCTGCTGACATTAATGCCAATATATGCACTGGTCCGCATAACTAGTGGCTCTGCCGTTTTACTGCACGGCCGAGTAGGTTTATTTTAGGACTTTCTGATAAGTGTAGTTTAACAAAAGGGATTGGGAAATGGTATCATTGTGCGCCGTGCAGTAAAAGCTGTTGTGCGGTAAGATTGTGTGCACAATGTACACATTTGGCACTGCGACTTACATAAACTAAATAGCATGTATTTCATGCAGACCATTTTAGCAGTTATCTTGGAATTATAAGCCTACGTTTTTATTTCTCTCTTTATTGATAAATAGTTTTCCATGCAAACTCCAGTATAATAGGTCCAGGTGCAGTGAGGTGTGCGTGCTCGCAGGAATATCCACATTTCCTATCTGATGGTATGTTTGGTTGTGTGTGCACTATAACTTTTTAAGGGTGTGAGATTAAACCACTTGTTAACTTTTGATTCCCTTCATAATGAAGCTAAACTACTTTTGGTAGATTTTTCTCTGCACGACGAGACTATGTCCAGTTTTTATGGGACCCTTGGGTTGTGTAACTACTTTTTAGTTTGGGCTATTAGGTGGCGCCTATGAACCGAAGCTGTTGCATTAGAGAACACTTAGGGAGAAATGGCATACGAGGAGGGACACAGTTCATAGGTGTGTTTTGGTTATTTGCCCACCCAGTTCCTGCCACTCCCCTCCCAGAACACCTCCTCATGGGACCGCTTTGAGCTCGCTTTAATCAAGCCTCAAGTGCCTGAAAGTGTTTTTTCAAAGCAGTCTTCTCAGAGTTAATAACACAATTTGAGGACCTGTTGCTGGTGTAAAAAAAAAATTCTTAACCAGGTCTGCCTTCAGCCCCTCGATTTATAAGCACTATGTGTGTCCTTCACTGTTAAAGACAAGCATTGGCAAAGCCAACAGTTTGGGAGGGTGTGTATATATTAGACATTTGCCAGGCACTGCTATTAGATGGCCATGTACTCACACTATTTTGGCCCTGCTACCATCAATGACAGTGAATACCACTATGGAAGGGCCGGGCAAGTGCCTTTCCCATGGCTACACAAAGGCCCAAACAGTTGCCATCGCCAATGCTTGTTTATAGATGGTTTCACTTTATTATAGATGATTGCACCCAAGACAACACGGGTTTCAGAGTATTCATTGTGCAGATTAGTAGGTAAAATGACTTGTGCACAAGGGTTAACAGTATCAACAAATTCTCTTCATGGGTGGGGCCAGGATGGGTCCAATTTTCAGTAGGTGTCCAGACGGGAGGGATTAGAAGGTTAGAGTAGTGAGCATTTGATTGTCTGAGGACTGCTCCCATGGTGTGATGCCCACATGAATGAGAGTGAAGTGCCACATTGTAAGTGAGAATGATTCACAGTAATTCAGAACGGTGAAGGAGAGTCTGCAGAAGGGCAGGTCTTCCCTACATTGAAATCTCCCATAATGTGAATCAGCTTAGAGATGGATTGGAGTGAGGAAGGCGGGTGATGAACCGTGTTATCGTCTGCGCTGGGCGTATGTTGAGTGTACCGATACTGAGTTTTGTAATTGTGTGCTGCATGTGCCTTAGTCTGGGGCACCACCGGAGGAGCCCTTGTAGAAGAGGAGCCAAGTACCTCTAGCGTTCTTCCCCTATTCTGCCTATATGTTGGCAACCGTAAATTGCGACATGTGCAACACCAGTGAGAGCCGCCAAGAGCCTTGCCATGTACTCGTGAAGATACAAAAATGTGAGAAGCGAGCTCAGCTCCTGTTTGAAGCATAATGAAAACCATTGAGGGTGCCACGATTTCTTCATTTAATGATATTAAAATATAGCAAAGATCTCGAAAATGTGGTCTCCAGTCACATGATCAGATGAATATAGACTTTGGGTCGAGCTACACCGAGGCCAGAAGATAAAACCATGCTTCACTCCCATGTTTTCCCAGGCGCAGTGAGCCTCTGCAAGGCCAAGTTCAATTGAATGGCAGACCGCAGGAGTGATGATGTATGTTGGGCTAATTGGGTGGAGAGGCATGACCAGGCTAAGCCCCTCAGCAACTGGAGTCCCAGTTGCGTGCTGCTAGCATGTGGAATCTTCCAGAAGGGTACAAGCGTGCCAACCAATTATAGCCACGCAGCAAAGTGCCCTATAGTTTGGTAAGCCGATAGTATGTTATATATTTTCATGACATGGAAGATGACTTGCACTTGGGATGGGCTTAGTTGCCCACCTGACCTTAGAGATCCGATCACGTCCTTGCATCCAATAGAAAGTATATGTAGATGTTCCCCATTGACCAACCACAACCCCTAGCAGGTTTTCTTATTTTGCAACGTATCCTGACGTCACTCATGATGGATATTTTGTATAAATGTAATATTTTTTATGCCTTATGTTGAGATAAGTCTGTGCGGCGTCCATTGATGTCCGTTGTACTCCCTGTTTTAAGGACTTGTTATTAAAACAGCTTTGACTTTTGCCAACTTCTTGAGTCGGTCTGATTATTGATGTTTTAGTAAGATCTGCATCACCATTCATCTCAGATACTGTTACCTCGTCATAAAGGACCCATTGTCCGGGTTCATCCTGAAGGGGTTAACTTAAATAGGGAAAGACCAAGGTAACTTGCGCTGGCAGTGTTTATCACAGAATTCTCTCCAGTTTTTTATTTGTCAATTCATCTGGTGCTCAGTGGATCTGCTCCAGTGTTTATTCGTGACCCCGAACCCAGGGGAACTAAGATACCCAGATGCTTAATAGATGGCAAGACCTGACAAATTGTCATAAATTAACTTAAAGAAATGCAGTAGTCCTTTAAGCTTGATTGAAACTACAACCAATCTTAGTAAAAAAACCTCAAGAATCTGCAAGCTCCAGACGACTCTGTGTCATGTCTGACCCAGCTACGGCCCGGCGCTTACCATGGTCCTCACCATGGCGCCTGGAGCATAGACCACAGCAGGGTGTGCAGCAACACACACTGCGCACAACGGAATGTAGAACTACAATTCCTGGCAGGCCGAGGGCTGCGGCATGTCATGCTGTCGCGTTCACTCACTGCAACACTGCCTGGAAGTCCTCTGCACTTTGCGGTTGTTCCATATAAACCACGCCTGAGCTCCGTTAATGTATCCTGCATATCATTCTTGGCTTCTTGGACTTGTTCTTTGTATTCTGGATTGCTTCTGCCTCACCCCTGTCTCCTGAGACGCCTGGATTTTCTTGTGGATGCCTTCTTTTGGTTTATCGGCCAGTTTTCAGCATTTCCTGGACTGAGTAGCTGTGCTCTTAATTGTTGTGACGCCCCGGGACTTCCACTGTGTTTGATTCCTTGCTGCATCGGATATGCTCTTGCCTCTGCTGCCAACTGGTGACTTTATGGATTTTCTTTTCTTTTGAGAACAGAGGATCTTCTGGACTATGCTGGACTCGAGAAGGACTGTGTACTGTTCCACGTTTTCCTTGGGGAGTGAACTTGGTGGTGTTTGTCCCTAGATTGTGCCCTTGTGCCGTATGGGTCGGCTTGTCTTGTGCAAGCATCACATTCTGCACCGATTATTCCTGCATACAACTGCCCGGCGTGCTACTACATTTCCGGTAGGAGTATTTACATCCTGAACAGGTGTATCTGCATGCGTCATTGGGATACCAGGTAGGAACTGGGTGCGCATTGAGAGGGTGTCGGTGTGTTTTGTAACTCCTCATATTTTGAACACCTTTGACCTTGTGTTGTACTTTTCTTTCTTTCCTTCTCTAGCACTGCCGGTTGCTCCTGCCTTTTCACCTGAGCCCCTGGCCTGTTTGGGTAATGATAGATCGCCAGGCTGCGATCTCGGGTGGAAAGTCTCCCTATGGAAGGAGGCCCTGGTCATTGTGTGGTTTTCTTTTTAATCACTGGGGCTGATCGAGTCCGGACCTTGCCGTGACACTCAGCGACCAGTTTTCTAACTAATCATCGTGCTCCTTTATTCTGTGCAACCAATGGCGCTCTGAGCCATATGACCAACTCCAAGCAGTGGGCCACCTCAGTCACACTGCATTGACTTGATAAAGACCCCTTTGGTCGAAACACCTATTGCCTGTTCAGTTTTTTCACACTATTGACAAATAAAACACTGGAGAGAACTCTGGGTAAACACTGCAAGCGCAAGTTGCCTTGGCCTTTCCTTATTCAAGTAGAGATGGATTGAAGCATGGAGATATAGGCTGACCATTCTTTAGAGACAATGGTCCAAACAGGAGGGCACATTTCAATAAGAAGCACGCTTTTCTTTTTTTTAAACGGGGGCAATTAAAACCATTCACTGTCTGCCGAGAGAGATCTAAACATGGTGTTAAACGTCAAGGGCTCCAAGCAGCGCACTTTGATCCAAGGATGGCGGGAATCAAATTATAAGGTGATACACGGGCGGTTGTAGAACCCCCTCAGCTACAAAGCTCTCTGGCAAATTATTGCTGCAAGCACAATAATGCTTCACCCCTTACTGAGTGGAGTATTCATGTTTTTGTTCCATTTGTCAACGAGTAAACAAAAGCAACAAAATAACATTTTTAAGAAAGGCCAATTGAAAAAGGCATTGGAAGGGGAAAGATTCGACCGCTCTTCCCTAGTCCAAACCACTTTACAACCAGCGCTGTACCTCCAATGCATGTAGAAGCGCAGGTTAAGCGCGAACAAATCCTCATAAGTCGCCATGCACTTGGCTTGGCCAACGCCTTGCATTTGAGCAGCACTGTATCCATCTAGCGCCACAATGTGCAGAGGGCGGAGAGGAGCTGTTAGTCCCCCTCCAGGCCTGTTGGAAATGGGGGGAATAGAAATACATATATCAGCAATGGCTAGCTGAGAGAAAGGCTCTTGTATCAGGAACAATTCTTATTTTCGAGTCAGACATAATTCTGGTCACTCAGGACAATGCGCATGTGCGAGTAATGATACACACTTCGTGTTCAGCTCTATGTGCGATATCTCTGTATCCAACTGCACGAGGCCGAACCATCAGAGCACCTGCCTAGTGCCGCCTTGAGGGTACTCACCCACTGAAATGCTCCACACGGTGCATAAGTCTGCTGATTAGGCCTGCGATAGTAGTAGGCTGGACCCTTAAGATCTTTTAAGTTTCAAATATTATAATAGTGCATGTGCGTTTCTACTGTGTGGCACTACCGGCCAAAAAGGATGCCTTCTAAAAAACAATGACCTAATCTTCCGTGTTGCAACACAGAAAGCTTTGTAAACTAGACGGAAATGCAAAACCATTACCCGATCCCCAGCAGATGGCTATCAGCTGCGTTGTATTTGTTCATAGGAGGGCCTATGTTATTTCAATGGTTTTTGTGTAAGTGGATTTTAACTGGACATAATACATATGCAGCAAGAAGCCAAGCATTGCCAGATAAGCAACAATGACACGAGAGATAAAGAAAACGGGGGGAAACCAGCATTGGCAAAGCCAACATTTTTGGCTTTTGAATAGGTAATATATACGATTTTTCAGGCATTACCATTATATGCTCAACTACTTAGAGATTGGCTACATATGCCCAAGCACTTGCATCATCACCAGAGATTGACTTCAAATGTCAAGATATACAAACCACAGGAATTCATTAAATGAAATACCCAGGTACTCACAACATTGATGTGTGTGTTTGCACATGCTGTGTTGGTGTGTGTATTGTGTGTGGAGGTTTGGGGGCGGGGGGCAGTGTGTGTGTGTGTGTGTGTGAGAGAGAGAACAGTGCATGCATGCCCGTTTCGGCCATATGTGTGAGTGTGGGCTGGATGTGGGGTCAGTGTGTGTATGTTTGTGTGAGGGGGTAATGTGTGGGTGACAGTGTGGGGGCAATGTGGGTGGCAGTGTTTGGAGAATAATATGGGTAAGGGATGCACATGGGGCAGTAATTTGTATGGGCAATGTTTAGAGGAAGTGTTTTTGTCGGGTGTAGCAATGTTTGTCTGGGGGCAGGGTCTTTGTAGGGGGTTGGCTGTAGCGCTGCAGTGTGCCTGAGTGTGGGGCTGGGTGTGTGTGCGCATGCACACGAAACAGGCAGTATGTGTGTGTGGACCAGTGTCTGGGGTGAGCATATTGTGAATGTGAGGGTAATATGCATGTTCGCAGGGACAGTGTGCATGAACGGGCTGTGTTTCAGAGGCAGTTTGTTTGTAGGGGTATAATGTGTGGTGGCATTGTTAGCGTGTGTTGGCACTGAGTTTGTGTATGGGTAATGTATGTGGGGGATGTTTGTGAGGACAATGAACATGAGGGGAGTGTGTGTGGACACAACAGCAGTGTGTGCATGGGTGGGTATTATGTGCCTCGGCGTGGGCACAATGTGTGTGTATGTGCGTGCCTGTGTGTGTGTGTGTGTGTCTGGGCATGTAGGGGCTGTGTGTGGGCGACAGTGTTCGTTTGTAGGGGCAATGTATGTGTGGGACAATGTGTGTGTGGGTGGAGGGACAGTGTTACATGTATTGGCAGTGTGTGGGTGTGATGATGGCCAATGTGTGAGGGGAAATCTGCATAAGGGGCAATATGTGCAAGACAGTGTGTGTGATGGGGTAGTGTCAGGGCTCTGTGTAAATGAGTGTTTGGGGCAGTGTGTGGAAAGTGTGAGTGGGTAGCTTGTGAGGGTTTCTGTGACAGGGAGAGAGTGTGCATGTGTGTGAACAGTGTCTGTGTAGGGAGATTGTGCATCAGTGGGACAATGTGCAGAGGGAACAGTATGCATGGGGCTAGGGTGAGTATGTGTGGTGGGGCAATATGGGGGAGGTTTGTATGATTGGTATGTTTGGGACAGCATGTGTGTGAAGGCATTGTGTGCTATCTGGTGTTTCTGTTAGTGTGCAGTGGGTGCATGTATGTTTGGGCGGTGCAGGGATGTATGTAGGCACTGGGTGTGTGGATGTGTGTGTGGGCAATGTTTGTTTTGGTGACAGTGTGTGAGGCAGTGTGAGGGGTAGTGTATGTGGTGTAGTATGTGAAGTGTATGTAGGGGCAGTGTGTGTGGCCAGCATTTGCATGGGGCAGTTTACTGTGTGCATGTGTATGGACAATCCATAGTGTGGCAGTGTGGGGTAGTCAGTTTATCTGGGTGGCAGTGTGAGGGGGTCAGTGTGTGGGTGGCAGTGCATGTGTGGAATTAGTGTGTATGTGGCACTCTGTGTGTTTTTAGGAGCAGTGTTTGGGGATCTCTGTGGAGAGGATCAGTGTTTGAAAGGCAGTTTGTGTGTTTGGGCGTGTGAAGCATTAGTGTGCATGATGCGGGCAGTTTGTGTGTGTGTGTTTGAGTGTGAAGGGTATTTGGGGTCAGTGTTAGTGTGTGCAGCTATTGGGTGCGTGTGGCCGGTGTGCATGGGGGATGATCAGTGTGGGTATGTGGCCATTGTGTGTGTTTGTGTGTGATAGCATGTGTGGTGGAGCAGTGCATGAGTGGGGGCAGTGTGACTGGGGTAGTAACAGTGTGTGTGGGGCAGGTAGTGTGTGTGGGGAGCATTTTGTGCATTATTTGTGGTGGCAGTGTGTACAGTGTGTTTAGGGGGCAGTGTGTTGTATGTTTGTGAGCAGTGTGTTGCGAAATCAGTGTGGGAGGGTTTGGTCTGTGAGGGGTCCGTATGCATGGCTGGTGTGTGAGAGAGAGAGACAGAGAGAGAAGTGTGTGCATGTCTGTGGAGAGGGGCATTGTTCGTGTGGGGGGCTGGGTAGGACATGTGTCTGTGGGGGTCCTTTGGATAGGCATTAAGTGTGGCTGAGGTCAGTTTGTGTGGGGGCAGTGTGCATGGTCAGTGCATGTGTGTTTGGGAGCAGTATGTGTATGTATCTGGGGAAGAGCAGTCTTAGGGGCAGTGTGGAGTAGAGAGTTATATGTGGGGGTTAGGGTATGTCTGTGTGGTGTGTATGTGAGCAGTGCATTTCGAATCTAGGTCTGCTTTTCACATTTATTTTGAATTTCGAATCTATTTGTGTTTTTCACATGTATTCGTGGTCTATTATGATTCGTTCAGCCTTGTGTTGCCTGTCCTGACATGCATGATTCGTGCAGCCTTGTTCTGGCTATGCAATGTATCTGTAACAACCCATTATGACTTGTGCAGCCCTGTGCTGTCTATGCAATTCATCATACCTATTATGACTCGTTCAGCTTTGTGCTGGCTATGCAATTTACCTGTAACAACCCATTATGACTCGTTCAGCCTTGTGCTGCCCACGCAATTTGCCTGTAACTACTGTAAGGAAGGAATGGTATCAAAAGTAAGACAGACACAAGTGATCACAGTTAAAGGGTGTTTATTGAAATTCAATTGGGTTTGAAAACACCTATCTAATCCTAAATCTAGAGATGGGAGCAATCTACGACCATCAAATAATAATAACGCAGTCCTAGTTGAGTTTGTCAAAATAAAAGGGCCTATCCTAATAAAGCTATTACCAATCCTTACTTCTAAATACAAATAGTGTGGGAATCAAATTGTTATGCAAAAGAAAAATATTCAAGAAATAATATGTCAGGATATTCAAGCCGTTGACTCCCCTTCCCCACATTTTCAGCAGTGGACAAGGCGGTATACTCATGCTTATCACACTCTCAGGTTTCTCTAGCATGAAGATGCAGTTCAAAACCTCAACATTACGGCATTCTGCGACAAAGTCTCTTTGCCATTCAAAGTCTCTTATTTCAGAGGGTCTGATCCAACACGACAAACATTAAAGCTCCTTTCCTCTTTGGATTTCGCATATACAACTTCGGGTGATTTACTGTTCACCTCAGACCCACTTTAACGCAAAACCTTCATTTGGTCTCCCTCTGCCAGACCAAATGTATCTACTTTGCCAAACTTTCTGTGTGCGCGTGATTTTGCTTGGCCCGTCGCAGGACCATTTTGATTCACAATTACTTGTTCTCTTCTTGATATGATCTTTCTCTCACTTTCACTTTTGCCACTTCTCAGCTGGATACCTTACAGAGACCTTCGATTGAGCACCCACATGGTGCCGGACCACTCTGTCAAAGTTATTGTATCTTGCTTTTAAAGTAAAGTCACTCATCAGCAATTCAACTTTACTTACGTCTTTTATCACACACATTTTAACAATGTTCATTCCAGCGCTCGCCATACTATGTTGCTGCTTGCAACCTTGGCTTCAACACACACCGGTCTTGTATCAGTCTGCCCAACTCACTGGCTGTGTTGATTTCACTGATGCTGCTTTGTTCTTGGAGCCACGGACGGTACCTCAGCAGCTGGTGCTTCTCCCTGCCTTCATTATTCACGCCGCAGGGCCCCAGGTATCTCCAACACAATGCAGGATTCTTCAGCCTGGTTTCTTGGTCTTTCGTTTTCTATTCTCGAGGGTTCAGGAAACTAACGGTTCCTTGTTGAAAAGGACAAAGGAACTTCCCTCCTTGCAATCCCTTTCTGTTTTGCCATCTTTCTTCTCTCGTTCAGCTACCATCTTGAAACTGCTGTTTCCTAGTGTGCTTTGCCTCGCTCAGAGTGTGCTCTCATGCTCCACCTTTTATCCGTGTGGGGAAGTTTAATGGAGGTCAGATGTGTGTGATGGTCAGTAATTGCCTGATCTCGTCTGACCATTGCATTGGGACACGTCAGGTATACTGATCGGGTGTTACTCTGTTTTCTTTCATAGCAGGCTGTTTGTGTGAAAGTGTTCATGTTGTAAAAGGTGGAAGGGTAGAGTTCCTAAATATTCTACCTGGTAGGATAGGGTAAAGGTGTTATAGGGAAGGGGATACCGCATCTCACCATCCAGCATCCCACTCCCGAAGACCCCTCACCCAGGTGATCCTCCCACAATGGTCCACCCCCAGGAATTGAATCCAAAAGCGATGGCCATGTTCTGGCCACCTGGATGACAGATCCTCAGGGACTAGCAGGTGAGACACTTTCAGGTTTCTCACACTTCCTTTTATAAGCACTTTCTGTAACTAGCTCCTAGATGCCTGAGGGCTATGTGCGCTGAAATAAATGCAAAAGTAAACAAAATAAAATGTATCTCCTGTGCTGTGGCAGAGATGAGGGACATTGCTATTAACTGTGAATGCTCTAATTCGACAAGAATGTTGCTGGTGAAATAGGACTAACCCAGGATCAGTCTGCCTATACTCAAGTATATTGCCATGGCTCACTGCCAATATCCTACAAATAATAATATCCTACAAATAATTGTCAATACAATTGTCATGCGCTTGTTATCATTTTAACTGGTTGGCACTGTAAATTAACACACGTTTTTGCCCCTTTTTCACAGTGTGCTTTTGAAATATTGAGTGTGAGCATTGCAGTCGTTTGAGTAAGTAGCAGTGTGCCCAGCAAGATGTGGATGCAACTGAATAGCAATTGCATCAGGATAGTGTTTGAATATGATCTACAGTCCCCACATCTTCATGGTTGCATGTTATGATGAACAATCTTCTCATCATGCTGTACCCGGAGGTTTCTAAGCGGGACCCGGGGATCGAACCTGCGTTGCTCTGCGTCGTCTTGCTTCCAAGGCGAGCGAGTTGCCCCTGAGCTATCCTCCCGAGACACACATATTTCACCCAAATTCATTATGCATTATAGAGCTTGAACTATTGAATAACATCACTTGAATAAAATAAATATCGGTCCCAGCACTGCTCCTAGTATTATTTTCATTTTTTACTTCACTTCTGTGGGATGTTTTTACCCATGCATCCGAGCCCTACCACAAAAACTGTGCAGTACTGGCATGGAAAACATCATGATGGCCAGAACTTCCCAGAAAATGCACAGGGAAATGCATGAAGAATAGGATGCCATCCATTTTTGCCTATGTTGTGAGCATAGAAGGGCACAGAGCCTAAAACCATTGTAAAAGGGGCAATGCTGATTGCCAAAAGCAACCCATAACTGGTGGGAATTTGTTTTCTTCAGGTCCAACATGGCTAATTATGGGCACACAATTATTTTACTGCAGAACTACACCAATGCCATTTGTTGAACCTGGAAAATATACTTCCATGTAATATCTCTTGTTTGAAATGCTTGAATTCAAGACTGATCCAAAAATAAAATTGCATGCAGTACCCACTTTTGACTGAGGGCGGCGCTAGCGGTCTAAACTCTGACAGGGAAACTGCATGTCAGGAGTTGCAGGAGAGGCCTTTACATCAAAGGCTGGGAGTTAATTAAAATCTTAACCACATGCTGTTCCCAGAAGACAATCTGATTTAATTAACAGGCCAAAGGCTGGGAAACCTCTCACCTCCAGAGATTCACACCAGGAGTTAGAATCTCACAAGACCTCTTGATTGATAAAAGGCAGACTGGCTGGGAGCCTCCTGGAGACCACACAATAGGCTCTTGCACTTGAATAGAATATGTTGATTTTGACTGTTTCCTGTCAACAAAGGCCTGCCTGCCAGAAGACACATGTGATCACTGACCCACCCAAGTCTTGGAGGTGGACTCCAACACTCCGAGAACTGAATTGAAAGCAAAATATATATTTTACAGAAACACTGATAACTCTTTGTAATCAAATGACAGGAATGTATAACTTTGAGAGCCTTCATTTAAAAAATGTACCTTCGATTCAAGCCCAAACTCCAATTTGTGTGATGTTCTGGGGCAAAACCCTGCTATTTATGTATACTACAGACTCTGTGTTTAAGCTAGAGACATGGGAATTTACTGGAGTATGTATGGACAGGCCGTGTATATGTGTATAATTTTTAATGAAAAACCAATATTGCAAAACCAGTTAAAAAACGCAAAATGTTGCTGTTTCTGAATGCAAGCTCTTAGAAACATCAGAGTTTGAACAGAGTATACCTCATGTGATACGTGATGGGTGCATGTAATTTCAAACCACTGTGTATCTATGAAATATGTCTTTAGGTCAAATATAGATTTGTGGGCAAACTGACCAGGGGAGGATCCTCTGACCCATAAAACCTACAGCATCACCATGACACACATTTCCTTCCCCCAATCAAAGCAGAGCGGAAAGCTTGACCAATGGGCAGTTGAAAGAGGGGCTGGCTAGTGATGCTGCACACACACCCACTTTCAAAAGACAGAAAAAAGCCACTGGAAGCTAGAGAGGAGATTCAAATCCAGTTGCTGCAACGCGCTCTGCCGGACCATACAACATCCAGAAGATACCAGATTCAACACTTAGACTTTAAAACTCCAAAGAACTTGATTCAGAACTCAAAGCAAGGGCCTAAACCCACAAACTGAGAACTCTTCTCAGTAGGCCTCAGCATTCAGCAAACCTAACAGCGGTAGCAGCATCCAGGAGCCGTGCAGATCAGCGCTGGGTCCAGAGAAAGCTGTGCAGAAAGATCCAGAAGCAGTGCTGTACCCAGAGAAAGCAGAGCAGTATCCAGAACCAGAGGCCAGAGATCCAGAGTGACCCAGACTGCTGTTAGCAGAACCAGAGAGCTGACCCAGATCACTGTGAAGTGCCGAGACCAGAACCAGAGTCCAGTCCAAAACCTGACCAGATCCGTGGGGATGCCTATTTCAAAATATATTGTGAGTACCTAGCAGAACTGTGCAGAACCAATCTCTTAGTTAAAATAATATAATTCAATCTATTTTAATCCAACCAGAACTGCCTCCTAACTGTCACCTGTCACTTTCTAGCTGCAAGCTGTAACCTGTCGCTTTGAACTTTTAAAATTTCAAATCCGAAAAACTACCTTTATTTAATCGTCCGTATCTTTGGAACCGTTTGTGCTAGGAACTTGGTTTAACTTTCCTCTGAAAGCTTAGAATCTCAGCTTTTCAACAAGCTTAGAACCGACTTATACCGTAATCACCATTCTCGCACTCGCAAATTTTGCCGCGATTTGCGATTTGGCCCGATTTCTTTACTTGTAAAAAGATAGCTGCTTTTGCCTGAACTGCTAATTTTCTTTTGCCTCTTAAGAACCATCCCTGAATCATTGCTAGAGTGAGCCTGAACTCATATTAACTAGATACCACTCATCCTGAACCTCCTGAAGGGAATTAAAAGCATTTTCAGCATATTTCTCACTTCATTGTCACCATATTTAAAGCCTTTGGCCTGTGTTTCAAAACTCCTATCTGTTGTATAAGCTGCTGGGGGGGAATTGCACTGAATTCTATTTGATTGCATTCCTAAGAATTGTGTGCTCTCATCTTCATCTCCTTACATTGCATAAAGGGGGGGTGAATTGTCCAAGAAAGTGATTACATTGTCTTTTGCTGAAATCCTATCAAGTTATTTTCTGTACTGCATTTTCATTCCACCTTGCATCCATTTGAAACTATAAAAGTATTGTTGCTATCTTATCCATCCTATAACCACTCATCATTGATTATAAAGAAGTGTGCTAGTGCCAGACTATCCATTATTGATTACTGCTCAGATTAAGTGTGATATTCAATTATTAATTTATTATAAAGTGTGATATATATATATATATATATATTGTTTAAATTCTCAAATAAACTTTTTAACTTGCAAAACAGAACTACTTCTTGGCTCAGTGGGGTCAGGGGGATTCCAAGAGAGGGGTGTTATATAGGGGTAGTCATGCAGAACTCATGAACTGGACATAAAGATATATCAATAAGGGTTTCCATTCAGTATCCCAGACTAGGCATTGACTTAGCTGTAGTGCTGGATTGAATCCTCTTACACTTCTTATTAATAGAAAACACTTAATATGTCACTTTTCAAAGATGGCAATCTATATCACGGATGTCCTTTTCACAAACACTTCTCCAGGCGATGATGACATTATTTTATTCTCATGCAATTTCCCCCAGTATGATCACTCTCACTAAATGTGTGGCTAGCTCTGCTCTTCTATACTACACCCACACTGTATATAGCCTGCATTTATATCTCAAGTGGGACAAATGTTGAACCTCACCCTTAGTGGCCTTACTAAAAGGAACTTCTCGCCAGCCATGAAGGTATCTTTTCATTGCGGTTGGGGGATCCTACGAGGGCGGTGGCAGGGGCAGTGATGACCATAAAATGCGTGCATTACAGTTTATTCGTCCCTTAGGGGACTCAATCCAGAGTGTTGAAGGGGCCAGATGTTGCATGCCTTGTCTAGACATTAGCAGTGTCAGGAACTGTAGGTACGATCCTCCCCACCAATGATCTCATATTGCTATTTTCCTTCCCCCACAGCACAATACATCAGCATACTCTGAGCAGGATCAAGCCACTGGTTTCATTGCATGTCATATCCTAAGAAACAACATGATAGAAAAGTCAACAAGATTCACACATTGTGGAATCTGATTGAGATATAGAAGGCATCTCAGCCAATGAACACCAAATAAACTTTCTTTTAAGAACACTATTCTGCTGTTGATACTATTATTTGTTTAAACCCACCTATGACTTACTTGAACCTTGCCTTAATATGACACTATGGCAAACAGACATCAACTAGACCTTCTAGAATGGCATATTCAAATCGTATCACTGTTCCTCCTACACGCAGAGTGCGTGCAGCTGGCACCAGCTTCCCAACCATGGCTGCGACCTTCTGGAATACCCTCCTAGCCCAGATCAGGATGATCGACTCTCATGCATCTTTCCGGAAGGCCATCAAGACGAGGCTATTTGTCTGAATTGTCCCTGCTCTCTACCCTATGGATCCATGTATCTATATCTGTGCAACATTCATCTACTGTATTATGCAATGTAACAATTGAGTATGCAACCAAGCAATTTGTACTAAGTATTTTTCTGTTGGGCCGCACTCCTGTAACCCTTAAGAAAGCCCTCTTACATCTCCTTATAGTGGTCCGATGCCCGTGGGCTGTAGTGCTCTCTACAAATCCAAAATAAATGGCTTTGGTGGCCATGGGAATCTACCACTGAGAGTTCCGGTGAGAGCCCTGTCACAGCGAGTTGCCATAGGGGAGGAGCGAATGGACTAAAGCAAGCATCCTGGGCCGGTGTCATTGCCACAGCAAGAGATTGCTGCCTTGGCCATGCAGCAATGCACTTGAATATTCAAGATACTTGACAACAAACAACAGGTGGCCGCCTTGCATTCAAGAGCATAAGAAGCAAATTCAAAGCACTGGTGAAGACGTTCGAACCCAGATCCCACCGTCTCTCTCTTTGTCTTCAAATTACCTGTCTTCCTTCCTTGGGCTGGATATGAAATGGTATTGTGTGCTGCTGCTCACATTATTATTTAGTTTTAATTGCATGCTTTTTTTGTAGGCCATGTGGGTCAAAACATTTCATATGTAAAAATCTAAAAGCACCGGCACGGAGGTTCAAACACAGCTTACGGTGCTGTTCCCTTTTTGAGTGTCTGATATTCTACGCTACAAATGCTATCGTTAAGAAGCGCGTACAAGTGTCTGTATGCTTAAACACAGCACAGTACAGCACTATGCACGGGATCTATCTTACGGAAGACTGTGAGTGCCTACTTTGCAGGACATGTAACATTCTGGGCATGGGCATTGCGGTTTGCATTTAGTGCCACACTGTGGAGATAGGGCAGAGGGCCTGTAAGTTTGCTTTTGGGTGTATTGGTGATGGAAACTAATAATGTGTGTGAGATGGCTCATCGAGGAGCATAGTATTATATTGAGACAAAGGGTATATAAGGTGCTGGGCTGTATTATAAATGAGCATGACGTGTAGACCAAGAAGATCTGGATGCGAGCGCTTTTAATCACAAATGGACCCTGCATGTAGAAGGAGGGCCAGGCTGTGAGCACGAGTCTGTGCGGCATGTCTCCCATTGCATATATGAGTGTGCAAGATGCACCTGACACGTATTCTATGAATTCCTCTAGAATGCCTATGTCATCACAATTTGTGCCTCTTAGCAAATGAGTATTAAGCTGTGGAGATTTTTGCAGGGGGTGTTTTTCACACTGGTTCTCTCTCTTTTTTCATTCTTTTTTTACTTTACAACACGGGGTGCCTTTTTACAAAAAACAGGTGCAGGCACTAGTGAATGGGCAGCAGGTGCTCTTGCTTAATTTTAGAATTGGCTTATAATTGTGATACGGTTTATAGTGATAATTTCGAAAATAATGTCGAAAGTCATTATTTCGAGAAAAAAAATTCGAAAAAAAAGTCACATTTTTTTTTCAATACTTTTTTTTTCGAAATGGAGGGGTGCCCCCCAACACCCGTTTTTTTTTTGTTTTAACCAATTTTTTTTTACTCCCGGACCCCAAAATAAATATATAATTTAAAAAAACGGAATTCGCCATTTTTTTTCGCCATTTTTTTTTCGCCATTTTTGTCATTTGACATTCTTTTTTTTACATTATGACTGAGCACCTTGTGATACATTGTTTATTTGACCCTGGATTATTTTCGACAGATCTTTTCTCTACCAGAAACATTTCTTTTGTAGCCCCAATGAAGGCGGAAATGGCAACCCCCAAAGCTGAAACTCGAGTTGGCCTGTGATTAATCAATTGTGATGTTCTGTGTACTATGTCTTCTTTGAACAGCCTTTCCCGATGGGTCCAGAGTTCTTCTCACCACAGGCCTTTATAACTGTAGGTTTTCAATAGGCTGTTCAGGCCAAACCTGACAGGAGTAGACACTGTCATTTTGTGTTCATTGTGTTTCATTATTTGTTTGAATTGTATGTGATTGAGCATTGGATGGTTGTTTTTGGTTAGGTACGATTGATATGGGGGTTATGTGTGGGTAGGGATGTGTGTGTGAGACTCGAAGTTTATAAGATGGTTTTCCTTTTGTGCTTAATTGTATATATGTATGATATGATATGATATGATATGGTATTTGTAACGCGCCTATACACAGGTGTTTCAAGGCGCGACAAGGCAGGGAGGGGAGGAACAAGGGGAGACATAACAAACGATCCTACTAGGCCAGGTGTCATTCAGATCGCGCAAGTGCAGGGGTGGGGGAGGGGGAAAAGTGCAAGGGGAAGGGGAGGGGGGGGAAGTGCAGTAAAGGTAAGTGGCGTAAAGTAATAAATAAAAAAGGGCCAGCTATTGGCAAGTGCAAGGTAAGTGCAGAACAGGTGCTGGGGAAGGGGGGGGCTGTAGGGATACAGAGACAGTCCCGTAGTGCAGAGGGGTTCCAGGGGATCAGTGACTGGGCCCAAGACCGAAGGCAGTTTAGAGTGGTCCAGTTGCAGGATCAGTGCAGTTTAGTGAAGAATTCATTAACTGTTCAGCAAGGGAGAGGGAGAGAGAAAGCAGAAGCAAAGAGGAAGGTTTTGAGGTGCTTCCGGAACCGGAGGTGGTTCTCCTCAAGTTTCAGGGAGGCAGGAAGGCTGTTCCAGAGGGAGGCCCCTGCCGTGGAGAGAGATCTACCACCAGCTCGTTGCTTCGAGAAGCGGCTGACCATGAGGGAGTTGGAGGCGGATGAGCGAAGGGCTCGGGGAGGAAGATATTTGGGAAGAGAGAGTTGAAGGTATTTAGGACCCAGGCCCCAGAAGGCCTTGTGGACAATGCAGAGGGTTTTGAACTTTATCCTCGCAGCCACTGGGAGCCAGTGTAGAGATTTCAGTCCTGGAGAGATACGGTCCCTGGGCTTGAGGCCAAGGACAAGTCTCGCAGTTCTGTTCTGGATGAGTTGCAGAGGGCGGAGAGTGGAGGCAGGCAGATTGAGATAGAGGCTGTTACAGTAATCCAGCTTCGAGAGAACCAGGGCTCGGGAGACAGTGAGCTTCTGGGGGAAGGAGAGGAAGGGAAGAATACCTCTGAGGAGGTGCAGCTGGTAGTGTGACCTCTTGGCGACGTCAGAAATATGAGGAGAGAAGGAGAGTGTGGAGTCGAAGATGACCCCAAGGTTTTTTGCCTTGCAGGTAGGAGCAGGGAGGGGGCCAAGGGAGGCAGGCCAGAGAGCTGCAGGGAAGGAGGGAGTGGGAGTACCGATGAGTAGAATCTCAGTCTTACTGGCATTAAGGCAGAGGTCATTGGCGGCGCACCATTCTTGGATAGCAGACAGACAGTCAGAGATGAGGGAAGGAGAGGGGGAGGCTGAGGGTAGCCTGAAAATGAGCTGGGTATCGTCCGCATAGCACTGGAAATTAGGGCAGAGAGCGGCGATGCGGTGGGCAAGGAGTGCCAGGTACTGGTTGTATCGATTTTCACACCAGTGTCCTTTTACTGCATCTAAATTGTTCTTCAAAATAAATGTTTGATATTTCACATTGGGCCTCATTACGACCCTGGCGGAAAGGGGTTTACGCCAGCGTTAGCTGCGCCGACCCCTTTCCGCCAATTACGAGTTCCCTTTCCGCCATGGTGATTTTAACGCCTGCTTTTTGCAGGCGTTAAAAACCATGGCGGTAAGGGAACTTGGTGTTAATTACGCCACCGTAATTTACGGTGGCGTAATTAACGCCTTCCCCACTCCCATTATGCCCTATGGGGCAAGAATGGGAATGGGGAAGGGTAAAATGGGGATTGGGGATTTACCGCCCCGCCAAGGTCGGAATGGGGCGGTAAGTCCGCCAACCCCCATGGCGGTATTTTCACATTTCTGCCAGGACCATGGTGATAATTGCACCATGGTCCTCCGCCGAGGTCGTAATGAGGCCCATTGACTTTTGGTCAATTATATTGCATGCATGGGACTTCCTTTTTGTGTTTTTTCCTAATTGACCCCCTTTGTCCCATGTGCCTTTAATTAAATTGCAGCAATCTCTTGCTCTTGTGTTGTGTGGAGATTTAATGCAGCAAGAGATTTCTTTGTAGGCGTTTCTACAACAGAAATGTGATGGTAGATGTAGTTACATTACTGTTGCAAGAGCTGAAAATGCACGCCCACCAGATTGAATTTGTTTACATCTAGGATATTGCGTCGAAGTCAAAAGATGATAGTAAACTGTGTGACGGATAGCACAGTATACATTTTTCAAAGAAGTACTGAGCTCGCTAACCTTATTGGCCCGGCGGAGTAGACAGCCGGATGTAGGGCCTAATTCAATAGTACTTTTGCAGTACAAAGTGACTCTGCGCCTCAAAAATACACAATGCACCACTCTGTGAATCAGGGTGTTTGTTTACAGTGGACGTCACTTTGCACCACGCAAAATACATTTGCTTAGGTTCATCCGATTTATTCTAGACATAGAAAAAAATACCAAGGTCTATTGCAGACCAAGCCGGTTATAACAAAAAAAAAAGATGTCAAAGGTCTCACTGGGGACCTACCTGAGTTTTTTCTAGGTCAGTGCGCAGGCTTAACAAACCAAATACTCCACAATACCCAGTAGGAACCTACCAGGCTGCAGTGAAGTATTTTATCTATGTCTACTGCAGTACTTCAGATGTGGTTGGAATCTTGACAAAATCTACAATCCCACCACATGTTTGCGCTTAGATTCGGGAAACCAAAGTAACTGGTAAGTATATGCAGGTTGCCCGACTGTGATGTAGCAACACTACAGCAATCACCACCCCCCCCCAATCAGAGCTGGGTAGGGGCCACCAGTCAGAGCCAAAGCAAGCCCGGGAAAAGTGAGGGCCTCGCTTTCGAACCATGTGGTGATCGTTCTTAGCAACCCGGGTTTGACCAAGGTGCAAATAGATTTTTTTATTTGTTTTCTTTTTTCTTTTTATTTTTTATGGTTGATGCTCTCCGCCCATATTACACGAGACAATCGGCTGTAAAAAATAACAACAACAAGATGACTGAAGCCATGTCCTTTTTCTATTTCAAAGACAGTGGCCTGATGGGAAGGAACGGCAGCACTGTGAGCTCCAGCAGGAAAATGGGGTGTGGGCTGGAGAGTGATGTGAGGGTGGGTTGGCAGGCGGGGGGCTACTGGAGGCACAAGGGATGCCAACAGAAATGAGGACACCCATATGAGATTGCTGGAAATGCAAGCGTTTTATACTGACAGTTCTTAGCCGTGCATCCAGCCACCTGATAGGCGGAGCGCTCTACCTGTCGGCGGAATGATTATCCACGGGTCAAGATAGGGTGCGTTCACTCTGGATCAGTCCGTTCCATATGCCCATAGCCCACCCCCCCCCATTTATTTCTATCAGTCTTCTGTATTTTATTTATTGATTCTCACATTCGCAGAGATCACAGCGTAAATCACCAACGTGATCTCTTGACTGTGGGATAAGTGGACAAAAATATCTGCAGAACCCTTAAAAAGTGGCAGGTCTTGTGTGGCCTCCTGGAGCTCAGAGGACCATGTGTGCGCCTGGCGGTTTGGAGCAGGGTTTCATGGCGCGTGTCACTAGGAAGAGAGCAAGCTGATCAGCAGTCCTTGCCTTGTGCAATGGCGAAGAGGGGAAGCAAGGAAGAGGAGAACAGAGGGGCTTGGGAGCGAGTAAAGACGTGCATTTCTCAATCAGAAAAACATGTTTTCATTAAGGGGCCGCAACTCCCCAATAGGTATGCAAGAGCTGGAAAGCTCATGAAAGAAAAGAGAAAAAGGTATTTACAAAGGAATGCTTTCAAGGCCTTTCAGGATCTGGCTCCAGATGTACAGTCCTGCAACAGTGCTCTTTAATTTTCTGAGGCTCATCTCCCCATTATGTGGAAGCACCCCCACTGGAGATATCAAGCGCTCTCGCTCCCACTTAGAGGACATGATATGTAGTTGCTAATGTATGTTTGTTTACTGCAATTTGCACCGCAGTTAGATCTGAGGACCCTCGATGCCTTTTCTAATTGAAAAATATTCAAGAAATAATATGTCAGGATATTCAAGCCGTTGACTCCCCTTCCCCACATTTTCAGCAGTGGACAAGGCGGTATACTCATGCTTATCACACTCTCAGGTTTCTCTAGCATGAAAATGCAGTTCAAAACCTCAACATTACGGCATTCTGCGACAAAGTCTCTTTGCCATTCAAAGTCTCTTATTTCAGAGGGTCTGATCCAACACGACAAACATTAAAGCTCCTTTCCTCTTTGGATTTCGCATATACAACTTCGGGTGATTTACTGTTCACCTCAGACCCACTTTAACGCAAAACCTTCATTTGGTCTCCCTCTGCCAGACCAAATGTATCTACTTTGCCAAACTTTCTGTGTGCGCGTGATTTTGCTTGGCCCGTCGCAGGACCATTTTGATTCACAATTACTTGTTCTCTTCTTGATATGATCTTTCTCTCACTTTCACTTTTGCCACTTCTCAGCTGGATACCTTACAGAGACCTTCGATTGAGCACCCACATGGTGCCGGACCACTCTGTCAAAGTTATTGTATCTTGCTTTTAAAGTAAAGTCACTCATCAGCAATTCAACTTTACTTACGTCTTTTATCACACACATTTTAACAATGTTCATTCCAGCGCTCGCCATACTATGTTGCTGCTTGCAACCTTGGCTTCAACACACACCGGTCTTGTATCAGTCTGCCCAACTCACTGGCTGTGTTGATTTCACTGATGCTGCTTTGTTCTTGGAGCCACGGACGGTACCTCAGCAGCTGGTGCTTCTCCCTGCCTTCATTATTCACGCCGCAGGGCCCCAGGTATCTCCAACACAATGCAGGATTCTTCAGCCTGGTTTCTTGGTCTTTCGTTTTCTATTCTCGAGGGTTCAGGAAACTAACGGTTCCTTGTTGAAAAGGACAAAGGAACTTCCCTCCTTGCAATCCCTTTCTGTTTTGCCATCTTTCTTCTCTCGTTCAGCTACCATCTTGAAACTGCTGTTTCCTAGTGTGCTTTGCCTCGCTCAGAGTGTGCTCTCATGCTCCACCTTTTATCCGTGTGGGGAAGTTTAATGGAGGTCAGATGTGTGTGATGGTCAGTAATTGCCTGATCTCGTCTGACCATTGCATTGGGACACGTCAGGTATACTGATCGGGTGTTACTCTGTTTTCTTTCATAGCAGGCTGTTCGTGTGAAAGTGTTCATGTTGTAAAAGGTGGAAGGGTAGAGTTCCTAAATATTCTACCTGGTAGGATAGGGTAAAGGTGTTATAGGGAAGGGGATACCGCATCTCACCATCCAGCATCCCACTCCCGAAGACCCCTCACCCAGGTGATCCTCCCACAATGGTCCACCCCCAGGAATTGAATCCAAAAGCGATGGCCATGTTCTGGCCACCTGGATGACAGATCCTCAGGGACTAGCAGGTGAGACACTTTCAGGTTTCTCACACTTCCTTTTATAAGCACTTTCTGTAACTAGCTCCTAGATGCCTGAGGGCTATGTGCGCTGAAATAAATGCAAAAGTAAACAAAATAAAATGTATCTCCTGTGCTGTGGCAGAGATGAGGGACATTGCTATTAACTGTGAATGCTCTAATTCGACAAGAATGTTGCTGGTGAAATAGGACTAACCCAGGATCAGTCTGCCTATACTCAAGTATATTGCCATGGCTCACTGCCAATATCCTACAAATAATAATATCCTACAAATAATTGTCAATACAATTGTCATGCGCTTGTTATCATTTTAACTGGTTGGCACTGTAAATTAACACACGTTTTTGCCCCTTTTTCACAGTGTGCTTTTGAAATATTGAGTGTGAGCATTGCAGTCGTTTGAGTAAGTAGCAGTGTGCCCAGCAAGATGTGGATGCAACTGAATAGCAATTGCATCAGGATAGTGTTTGAATATGATCTACAGTCCCCACATCTTCATGGTTGCATGTTATGATGAACAATCTTCTCATCATGCTGTACCCGGAGGTTTCTAAGCGGGACCCGGGGATCGAACCTGCGTTGCTCTGCGTCGTCTTGCTTCCAAGGCGAGCGAGTTGCCCCTGAGCTATCCTCCCGAGACACACATATTTCACCCAAATTCATTATGCATTATAGAGCTTGAACTATTGAATAACATCACTTGAATAAAATAAATATCGGTCCCAGCACTGCTCCTAGTATTATTTTCATTTTTTACTTCACTTCTGTGGGATGTTTTTACCCATGCATCCGAGCCCTACCACAAAAACTGTGCAGTACTGGCATGGAAAACATCATGATGGCCAGAACTTCCCAGAAAATGCACAGGGAAATGCATGAAGAATAGGATGCCATCCATTTTTGCCTATGTTGTGAGCATAGAAGGGCACAGAGCCTAAAACCATTGTAAAAGGGGCAATGCTGATTGCCAAAAGCAACCCATAACTGGTGGGAATTTGTTTTCTTCAGGTCCAACATGGCTAATTATGGGCACACAATTATTTTACTGCAGAACTACACCAATGCCATTTGTTGAACCTGGAAAATATACTTCCATGTAATATCTCTTGTTTGAAATGCTTGAATTCAAGACTGATCCAAAAATAAAATTGCATGCAGTACCCACTTTTGACTGAGGGCGGCGCTAGCGGTCTAAACTCTGACAGGGAAACTGCATGTCAGGAGTTGCAGGAGAGGCCTTTACATCAAAGGCTGGGAGTTAATTAAAATCTTAACCACATGCTGTTCCCAGAAGACAATCTGATTTAATTAACAGGCCAAAGGCTGGGAAACCTCTCACCTCCAGAGATTCACACCAGGAGTTAGAATCTCACAAGACCTCTTGATTGATAAAAGGCAGACTGGCTGGGAGCCTCCTGGAGACCACACAATAGGCTCTTGCACTTGAATAGAATATGTTGATTTTGACTGTTTCCTGTCAACAAAGGCCTGCCTGCCAGAAGACACATGTGATCACTGACCCACCCAAGTCTTGGAGGTGGACTCCAACACTCCGAGAACTGAATTGAAAGCAAAATATATATTTTACAGAAACACTGATAACTCTTTGTAATCAAATGACAGGAATGTATAACTTTGAGAGCCTTCATTTAAAAAATGTACCTTCGATTCAAGCCCAAACTCCAATTTGTGTGATGTTCTCAGGCAAAACCCTGCTATTTATGTATACTACAGACTCTGTGTTTAAGCTAGAGACATGGGAATTTACTGGAGTATGTATGGACAGGCCGTGTATATGTGTATAATTTTTAATGAAAAACCAATATTGCAAAACCAGTTAAAAAACGCAAAATGTTGCTGTTTCTGAATGCAAGCTCTTAGAAACATCAGAGTTTGAACAGAGTATACCTCATGTGATACGTGATGGGTGCATGTAATTTCAAACCACTGTGTATCTATGAAATATGTCTTTAGGTCAAATATAGATTTGTGGGCAAACTGACCAGGGGAGGATCCTCTGACCCATAAAACCTACAGCATCACCATGACACACATTTCCTTCCCCCAATCAAAGCAGAGCGGAAAGCTTGACCAATGGGCAGTTGAAAGAGGGGCTGGCTAGTGATGCTGCACACACACCCACTTTCAAAAGACAGAAAAAAGCCACTGGAAGCTAGAGAGGAGATTCAAATCCAGTTGCTGCAACGCGCTCTGCCGGACCATACAACATCCAGAAGATACCAGATTCAACACTTAGACTTTAAAACTCCAAAGAACTTGATTCAGAACTCAAAGCAAGGGCCTAAACCCACAAACTGAGAACTCTTCTCAGTAGGCCTCAGCATTCAGCAAACCTAACAGCGGTAGCAGCATCCAGGAGCCGTGCAGATCAGCGCTGGGTCCAGAGAAAGCTGTGCAGAAAGATCCAGAAGCAGTGCTGTACCCAGAGAAAGCAGAGCAGTATCCAGAACCAGAGGCCAGAGATCCAGAGTGACCCAGACTGCTGTTAGCAGAACCAGAGAGCTGACCCAGATCACTGTGAAGTGCCGAGACCAGATCCGGAGTCCAGTCCAAAACCTGACCAGATCCGTGGGGAGGCCTATTTCAAAATATATTGTGAGTACCTAGCAGAACTGTGCAGAACCAATCTCTTAGTTAAAATAATATAATTCAATCTATTTTAATCCAACCAGAACTGCCTCCTAACTGTCACCTGTCACTTTCTAGCTGCAAGCTGTAACCTGTCGCTTTGAACTTTTAAAATTTCAAATCCGAAAAACTACCTTTATTTAATCGTCCGTATCTCTGGAACCGTTTGTGCTAGGAACTTGGTTTAACTTTCCTCTGAAAGCTTAGAATCTCAGCTTTTCAACAAGCTTAGAACCGACTTATACCGTAATCACCATTCTCGCACTCGCAAATTTTGCCGCGATTTGCGATTTGGCCCGATTTCTTTACTTGTAAAAAGATAGCTGCTTTTGCCTGAACTGCTAATTTTCTTTTGCCTCTTAAGAACCATCCCTGAATCATTGCTAGAGTGAGCCTGAACTCATATTAACTAGATACCACTCATCCTGAACCTCCTGAAGGGAATTAAAAGCATTTTCAGCATATTTCTCACTTCATTGTCACCATATTTAAAGCCTTTGGCCTGTGTTTCAAAACTCCTATCTGTTGTATAAGCTGCTGGGGGGGAATTGCACTGAATTCTATTTGATTGCATTCCTAAGAATTGTGTGCTCTCATCTTCATCTCCTTACATTGCATAAAGGGGGGGTGAATTGTCCAAGAAAGTGATTACATTGTCTTTTGCTGAAATCCTATCAAGTTATTTTCTGTACTGCATTTTCATTCCACCTTGCATCCATTTGAAACCATAAAAGTATTGTTGCTATCTTATCCATCCTATAACCACTCATCATTGATTATAAAGAAGTGTGCTAGTGCCAGACTATCCATTATTGATTACTGCTCAGATTAAGTGTGATATTCAATTATTAATTTATTATAAAGTGTGATATATATATATATATATATTGTTTAAATTCTCAAATAAACTTTTTAACTTGCAAAACAGAACTACTTCTTGGCTCAGTGGGGTCAGGGGGATTCCAAGAGAGGGGTGTTATATAGGGGTAGTCATGCAGAACTCATGAACTGGACATAAAGATATATCAATAAGGGTTTCCATTCAGTATCCCAGACTAGGCATTGACTTAGCTGTAGTGCTGGATTGAATCCTCTTACACTTCTTATTAATAGAAAACACTTAATATGTCACTTTTCAAAGATGGCAATCTATATCACGGATGTCCTTTTCACAAACACTTCTCCAGGCGATGATGACATTATTTTATTCTCATGCAATTTCCCCCAGTATGATCACTCTCACTAAATGTGTGGCTAGCTCTGCTCTTCTATACTACACCCACACTGTATATAGCCTGCATTTATATCTCAAGTGGGACAAATGTTGAACCTCACCCTTAGTGGCCTTACTAAAAGGAACTTCTCGCCAGCCATGAAGGTATCTTTTCATTGCGGTTGGGGGATCCTACGAGGGCGGTGGCAGGGGCAGTGATGACCATAAAATGCGTGCATTACAGTTTATTCGCCCCTTAGGGGACTCAATCCAGAGTGTTGAAGGGGCCAGATGTTGCATGCCTTGTCTAGACATTAGCAGTGTCAGGAACTGTAGGTACGATCCTCCCCACCAATGATCTCATATTGCTATTTTCCTTCCCCCACAGCACAATACATCAGCATACTCTGAGCAGGATCAAGCAACTGGTTTCATTGCATGTCATATCCTAAGAAACAACATGATAGAAAAGTCAACAAGATTCACACATTGTGGAATCTGATTGAGATATAGAAGGCATCTCAGCCAATGAACACCAAATAAACTTTCTTTTAAGAACACTATTCTGCTGTTGATACTATTATTTGTTTAAACCCACCTATGACTTACTTGAACCTTGCCTTAATATGACACTATGGCAAACAGACATCAACTAGACCTTCTAGAATGGCATATTCAAATCGTATCACTGTTCCTCCTACACGCAGAGTGCGTGCAGCTGGCACCAGCTTCCCAACCATGGCTGCGACCTTCTGGAATACCCTCCTAGCCCAGATCAGGATGATCGACTCTCATGCATCTTTCCGGAAGGCCATCAAGACGAGGCTATTTGTCTGAATTGTCCCTGCTCTCTACCCTATGGATCCATGTATCTATATCTGTGCAACATTCATCTACTGTATTATGCAATGTAACAATTGAGTATGCAACCAAGCAATTTGTACTAAGTATTTTTCTGTTGGGCCGCACTCCTGTAACCCTTAAGCAAGCCCTCTTACATCTCCTTATAGTGGTCCGATGCCCGTGGGCTGTAGTGCTCTCTACAAATCCAAAATAAATGGCTTTGGTGGCCATGGGAATCTACCACTGAGAGTTCCGGTGAGAGCCCTGTCACAGCGAGTTGCCATAGGGGAGGAGCGAATGGACTAAACCAAGCATCCTGGGCCGGTGTCATTGTCACAGCAAGAGATTGCTGCCTTGGCCATGCAGCAATGCACTTGAATATTCACAGATACTTGACAACAAACAACAGGTGGCCGCCTTGCATTCAAGAGCATAAGAAGCAAATTCAAAGCACTGGTGAAGACGTTCGAACCCAGATCCCACCGTCTCTCTCTTTGTCTTCAAATTACCTGTCTTCCTTCCTTGGGCTGGATATGAAATGGTATTGTGTGCTGCTGCTCACATTATTATTTAGTTTTAATTGCATGCTTTTTTTGTAGGCCATGTGGGTCAAAACATTTCATATGTAAAAATCTAAAAGCACCGGCACGGAGGTTCAAACACAGCTTACGGTGCTGTTCCCTTTTTGAGTGTCTGATATTCTACGCTACAAATGCTATCGTTAAGAAGCGCGTACAAGTGTCTGTATGCTTAAACACAGCACAGTACAGCACTATGCACGGGATCTATCTTATGGAAGACTGTAAGTGCCTACTTTGCAGGACATGTAACATTCTGGGCATGGGCATTGCGGTTTGCATTTAGTGCCACACTGTGGAGATAGGGCAGAGGGCCTGTAAGTTTGCTTTTGGTTGTATTGGTGATGGAAACTAATAATGTGTGTGAGATGGCTCATCGAGAAGCATAGTATTATATTGAGACAAAGGGTATATAACGTGCTGGGCTGTATTATAAATGAGCATGGTGTGTAGTGTATGCCATGACCAAGAAGATCTGGATGCAAGCACTTTCAATCACAAATGGAACCTGCATGTAGAAGGAGGGCCAGGCTGTGAGCACGAGTCTGTGCGGCATGTCTCCCATTGCATATATCAGTGTTCAAGATGCGCCTGACACGTATTCTATGAATTCCTGTAGAATGCCTATGTCATCATAATTTGTGCCTCTTAGCACTTAGGAATCACAGCAAATGAGTATTAAGCTGTGGAGGTTTTTGCAGGGGGTGTTTTCCACACTGGTTCTCTCTCTTTTTTCATTCTTTTTTTACTTTACGACACGCAGTGCTTTTTTACAAAAAACAGGTGCAGGCACTAGTAAATGGGCACCAGGTGCTCTTGCTTAATTTTAGAATTGTCTTCTAATTGTGATACGGTTTATAGTGATAATTTCGAAAACAATAATGTCGAAAGTAATTATTTCGAGAAAAAAAATGTCAGAAAAAAAAAGTCGAATTTTTTTTTCAATACTTTTTTTTCGAAATGGGGGGGGGTTCCCCCCCAACCCCCCCACCCCCCTTTTTTTTTTTTTTTTTACCCATTTCCCAGACCCCAAAATAAATATATAATTTTAAAAAACGGATGTGACATTTTTGTTTTCAACATTATTTTTTCGAAATTATGACTGACCACCTTGTGATACATTGTTTATTTGACCCTGGATTATTTTCGACAGATCTTTTCTCTACCGGAAACCTTTGTTTTGTACCCCCTATGAAGGCCCCGATGAAGGCGGAAATGGCAACCCCCGAAGCTGAAACTCGAGTTGGCCTGTGATTAATCAATTGTGATGTTCTGTCTTCTTTGAACAGCCTTTCCCGATGGGTCCAGAGTTCTTCTCACCACAGGCCTTTATAACTGTAGGTTTTCAATAGGCTGTCAAGGCCGTACCTGACAGGAGTAGACACTGTCATTTTGTGTTCATTGTGTTTCATTATTTGTTTGAATTGTATGTGATTGAGCATTGGATGGTTGTTTTTGGTTAGGTACGATTGATATGGGGGTTATGTGTGGGTAGGGATGTGTGTGTGAGACTCGAAGTTTTTTCCTTTTGTGCTTAATTGTATATATGTATCGATTTTCACACCAGTGTCCTTTTACTGCATCTAAATTGTTCTTCAAAATAAATGTTTGATATTTCACATTGACTTTTGATCAATTATATTGCATGCATGGGACTTCCTTTTTGTGTTTTTTCCTTATTGACCCCCTTTGTCCCATGTGCCTTTAATTAAATTGGGGCAATCTCTTGCTCTTGTGTTGTGTTGGAGATTCAATGCCGCAAGAGATTTCTTTGTAGGCGTTTCTACAACAGAAATGTGATGGTAGATGTAGTTACATTACTGTTGCAAGAGCTGAAAATGCACGCCCACCAGATTGAATTTGTTTACATCTAGGATATTGCGTCGAAGTCAAAAGATGATAGTAAACTGTGTGACGGATAGCACAGTATACATTTTTCAAAGAAGTTCCGAGCTCGCTAACCTTATTGGGCCCGGCGGAGTAGACAGCCGGATGTAGGGCCTAATTCAAGAGTCCTTTTGCAGTACAAAGTGACTCTGCTCCTCAAAAATACACAATGCACCACTCTGTGAATCAGGGTGTTTGTTTACAGTGGACGTCACTTTGCACCACGCAAAATACATTTGCTTAGGTTCATCCAATTTATTCTAGACATAGAAAAAAATACCAAGGTCTATTGCAGACCAAGCCGGTTATAACAAAAATAAAAAGATGTCAAACGTCTCACTGCGGACCTACCTGAGTTTTTTCTAGGTCAGTGCGCAGGCTTAACAAACCAAATACTCCACATTACCCAGTAGGAACCTACCAGGCTGCAGTGAAGTATTTTATCTATGTCTACTGCAGGACTTCAGATGTGGATGGAATCTTGAGAAAATCTACAATCCCACCACATGTTTGCGCTTAGATTCGCGGAGGTTGCCCGACTGTGATGTAGCGACACTACAGCAATCACCCCCGCATCAGAGCTGGGTATGGGCCACCAGTCAGAGCCAAAGCAAGCCCGGGAAAAGCGAGGGCCTCGCTTTCGAACCATGTGGTGATAGTTCTTAGCACCCCGGGTTTGACCAAGGTGCAAATAGATTTTTTTAAACATTTTTTTATTTTTTATTTTTTATGGTTGATGCTCTCCGCCCATATTGCACGAGACAATCTGCTGTAAAAAATAACAACAAGATGACTGAAGCCATGTCCTTTTTCTATTTCTGTGACAGTGGCCTGATGGGAAGGAACGGCAGCACTGGGAGCTCCAGCAGGAAAATGGGGTGTGGGCTGGAGAGTGATGTGAGGGTGGGTTGGCAGGCGGGGGGCTACTGGAGGAACAAGGGATGCCAACAGAAATCAGGACACCCATATGAAGAGCCTCAGATTGCTGGAAATGCAAGCGTTTTACACTGACAGTTCCTAACCGTGCTTCCAGCCACCTGATAGGCGGAGCGCTCTACCTGTGGGCGGAATGATTATCCACGGGTCACGATAGGGTGCGTTCACTCTGGATCAGTCCGTTCCATATGCCCATACCCCTCCGCCCCCCATTTATTTCTATCAGTCTTCTGTATTACATTTATTGATTCTCACATTCGCAGAGCACAGCGTAAATCACCAACGTGATCTCTTGACTGTGGGATAAGTGGACAAAAATATCTGCAGAACCCTTAAAAAGTGGCAGGTCTTGTGTGGCCTCCTGGAGCTCAGAGGACCATGTGTGCGCCTGGCGGTTTGGAGCAGGGTTTCATGGCGCGTGTCACTAGGAAGAGAGAAAGCAGTCCTTGCCTTGTGCAATGGCTAAGAGGGGATGCAAGGAAGAGGAGAACAGAGGGACTTGGGAGCGAGTAAAGACGTGCATTTCTCAATCAGAAAAACATGTTTTCTTTAAGGGGCCGCAACTCCCCAATAGGTATGCAAGAGCTGGAAAGCTCATGAAAGAAAAGAGAAAAAGGTATTTACAAAGGAATGCTTTCAAGGCCTTTCAGGATCTGGCTCCAGATGTACAGTCCTGCAACAGTGCTCTTTAATTTTCTGAGGCTCATCTCCCCATTATATGGAAGCACCCCCACTGGAGATATCAAGCGCTCTCGCTCCCACTTAGAGGACATGATATGTAGTTGCTAATGTATGTTTGTTTACTGCAATTTGCACCGCAGTTAGATCTGAGGACCCTCGATGCCTTTTCTAATTGCTTAACGAGCTGCTTGAAAGCAAAGCAGTCGCCAGGCTGCGAAGTGAGCACAAAAGCAGGGAAGCATCGAAAAAGATGAGGAGTTAATGTTCGCACGTAGAGCAGTTTCAGAGTGGCGGCGTAAAGAGGGCTGGTATTGTTTGCTGCTTCTGGGTCATTAACTTTCAACATGCAGCCTGGTTTTTCTTACCGTGCACGGTCAAAAGGCAGGATTTCTACTGTACAAATTGAATACAATCGCTGGAGGCGTCGGAATGAACGAACACATCACGTGAGCTCACGTTCACATGCATACATGTTACTCCCCATTTTACTCATTTTACTCCTCACTTTAATGTACTTTTTGTGATTGACTGGGCACAGAACAGAATACAAATCTCTGTCCAGGGGCGCCGACTTTTGCATTCGGACATTCGGGGAAGGGGGGGGGGAGTTGGTCGGGCAGGGGGTTAGGGGGGGGGGGCTTAGTGGGGGTGCTAACAAATTATAAGAATAGAGACTTTCGTCAAAATAGCGTTTCTGGGGGGTGGGGGGTGCTTGGGCCCCGGAACACTCGTGTTCTCGGCGCCCCTGTCTCTGCCTCCCCATCCGCACTGGTATACAAACGCGACAGCAATTACGCCAGTATGATATTTTCATGCTGGCGTAAATGCTGCGGCTTCCCATGGAATCCATTGTAAGGCTGCCTGCTATGTTTAAATGTCCAGTGGCGTGTAATCCGTGTGTGCCACTTCGAGCACAAAGGATGCATAAAGGCGATTTTGGCTACAGTTTACACCTCCCTTTTGCACGTCAGTGCAAATGACGACATTTGCACGGAAGGGACCTGCTTGTAACTAAGTGCAAATGCAGCGTGTCCCCTTCCTGCAAATTACAGAGCCCGGGCAAATGTGCTCCACAGGGGTGGGGGTCATGTTGCAGGAGGTATACATTGCCTTGAGGGGACCGTTTCTGTTTGCACATTTAGACAAACCGGTCCTCACCGTGCAATTTTCCTAATTTCAACCACTAGTACAAAACTATAAGTAAAACAAAGGCAAATTGTTCTTTACTCTTCAGTTTTCCGCTATCTTGATGGAAAAGTGTAGATGCTTTCTGCAAATAAGAAATGGCGGAGGCACTGCCCATCGATTTTTATGTAATCAGCCTGCTTTTAACAGCTGAAAATCTCGCGGATTGGAAAAAAGGGCAGTCAAAGTTTACCACCACATTTGTAGCGATTTTAGTTGGTCCACAGGAAAAATGAGACTTTGATCATAAAATGACCTCCTGAGACTTTAATCACAAAATGACCCCCCTAGACTTTGATCACCTGCTGTGGTAATATCATGAAATCATTTTCAACCAGGTCAACACAAACAGAAATCTGGTTTCATCACTGGAGCGCCACAAAAGATTGATCGGTGCAAAGGTGCCCGAACACACGATACACATGCCAAGTGCACATTTCTATAGAAAAAAGCAAACGGGAATGTGCATAGTGCAGGCATGGCAACATGTGCATTCATGTTATGTGCACGTGCTGGTATGCTAAATCTACCCTTTCCCTTGGTCTAAATCAGCGGAAGGTGACCTGTGTCTCTCCAGATGCATTGCCCTATGACTCCCATGACCAGTCGCCACTGAGAGAACTGACTTGGGCTGATGCTTGTTTCAGGCCAAAACATCTGGAGAGCCACAGGTTACCCTTGATGTAGTTTCTGGTGCTAACCTGCATTGCAGCGACAGGACTGGATGTGATATGCTTCCGGAAGTCCTTTGCTATCTCATCCCCGCCATGATAACCCGGCTCTCCTCTGCATGTATAGTGTTGTATACAGGTCAAGTGGCTAGTGTCTAGTTGGGATCCTTAGAAGCGTGAGTAAAGCGGAATATGGTTAGGTTTAGCGATTGAATGGACTATTTACTTTGATTATAGTTAGGAACTTCACTCTGTGACTGAGTGTTCATATTTATATCATGAATCATGCACGTGCCTGTAGCCAGGACTACACGTAAGATTTTGAAGATGGGGAATCTTACTCCCTATTTGTCAGTACAAGCAGGGCTTTAAGTGGGGTAAGAAATCGAGGGGGGGGCCCTCATTTGAGGGCGTGGCTTGTGGGAGGGGCGTGGCCTAAAAAGTACACAAATCGTAGGGTATACACACAAATATATATAAATGTTATATATTTGTGTGCGCACCTTACTATGGTTTGTGTACTATGCAAGCCATCTTTTCCAAACATAGAAATATGTAACATATTTCTACATTTATAAAAGATGGCTTGCAAAGTACACAAACCATAGTAAGGTACGCACGCAAATATATAACATTTATATATATTTGTGTGCATACCCTACGGTTTGCCTAGTTTTCAGGCCATCTTTTTTAAACATTTCATGTTTATAAAAGATGGCTTTGAAAGTACACAATTCAAGCCATCTTTTATAAAGCTTTGACTACGGACAAAATTGTCCGTCGGCAATGCTTTATAAAAGATGGCTTGAAATGTGTACTTTCAAAGCCATCTTTTATAAACCTCGAAATATGTCGAGGAATCCCCAGGTTCGCCAAGGGTTAAAGACGCCTCGGCGACCTGGGGAAACAAAGGGACAGTAACTGCCTCTGGTGACCTCTCGCGCGAGGGGTCACCAGATGTAGTTACTATGATTGACGGAAGTGGCAGCCAGTCACAGCGTCGCTGTGGCTGGCTGCCACTTCTGTCAGCTTGCCTGACTTCATTGTAGGCGCATCTCCCGTTGCGGCTGCGGCCGCGACGGGATAATGCATCCCGCCAATGTTGCGGTAGGACGGGGGCCCCGGCAGGGCCCCGGCTCAGTCCCACTTTTTGGAGACTGCCATGCCCCGGCCCACTTTAAGCACTTAGTACAAGGATCTGTTAGGGAGTAATTCCCATTCCCAGCAAGGGTATTTTTCGATGTGCAAAATGGATTTTACGCATACATTGGATTTATATTACTTTCACTTATGTCTTTTGTTTATGAATTGTGACTTTAGATTCTATTCTAACAGATGACATGCCAAATTAAATGAATCTTTACATCCAATGCTATTTTTTGTTGTACCCATTTTTATACGTACTTCAAATTATGGACCATACTCTCAATTTAAATAAATTACAACAGAATAAAATATGTATATATATATATATATATATATATATATATATATATATATATATATATATATATATATATATATATATATATATAAATATTTTATATAAAAGAAAATAGTCCTACAAGTAGAAAATGTAATTGATGTAATCAGTGCTTTTATCAGTCAATTCATATATGATGGTATATCTGATGTCACCAGTGATATCATTAGTGATGTCATCAGTTATGTAATCCCTCTTATCATTGTTGTCATATGCTGTGCAACAGGGGAAGAGTAGTAAAAGTGACTTTGCCTGAATTGTCTGCCCAATTTCAAGGGCTTTGTTACATTACATTTTCACCTAAACGTCTCTTTAACTAAGGTGTATGCAGTGAATTTCAAAGGTTTTGTTGCAATGTAGTATTGTTCCTTTTAACAGTTTTCAAACTAAATGTTTTTCAATGACTTTCAAAGTTTTGTTGCTATGTATTTTTCACATTAAATCTGATCATGTTATCTCTGTTTCTTAACTAAAGTTGTTTCACTGAATTTCAAGTGTTTTGTTGTACTATAGTTTCTTTAGGGTCCAGTAGCCATGGCCTTTGGCCTTGGCCACTGCCCACGTTGCACCAATAGCTTTGATTGGAGCCCACTTAGCCATGGGCTTTTTTTCATTGAATTTTCAAGGTGTGTATTTTTCACATTAAATCTGATCCCCTTACCTCTTTCTAAACTAAAGTTGTTTCACTGAATTTCAAGGATTTATTTATACTATAGTTTATCTGGGGCCCACTAGCCATGGCCTCTGGGCATTACCAGTGGCCATGGTCGTCGTCCCTGGTGACTGTACAGGTTACACCAATAGTATTCTTTGGGGCCCACTAGCCACAGCGTTTCACTGTGGCCACTATACATGTTGCACCAATAGGTGCCTTTGGGGCCCACTAGCCATGCCCTTCAACCTTGGTCAGTAGCCACGACCTTCAACCTTCACCACAGTCCATGTTGCACCAATAGTTTTCTTTGGGGCCCTCTAGCCATGTCTTTTCTAGCCGTGGTCACTGCACATGTTGCACAAATAGATTTCTTTGGGGCCTTCTAGCCTTGGAATTTGGCAGTGGAAACTGTACAAGTTGCATCAATATGTTTCTTTGGGGCCCACTAGTCATGGCATTTGGCCATGGCCACTTGCCATAACCTTCGATCATGTCTACTGTACATATGTACGTATTGCACCAATAGGTTTCTTTAGAGCCCACTGTCATGGTCACTAATTACATCACACATTACAAAAATGATGATATCATTGATGGCATTACTGATTGTGTGACTAATGATATCACTGATAGTACAGGTTTGATTAATAACATTTTGAATTATGACAACTGTGTTTTATTACATAACATATATGTACATATTGCATACTTACACAATACTTGCAATGTACTTACACAGTTCATGGCATTCTGCCCCAGTTTCTTTAAATGTAGTGTAGAGTGCACAATTGTAAGTGCATACAGAGATTATTACCATGAAGGGTAGTATATAAGAATTAGATACTTTGGAAGAAAAACTGTTATCTTTGAATAAAAATGCATGATTTATTTTCAAAAGAAATGACTACAAATATTAGTAATACAATTCCCATGTCTATGTTTAAATATGTTCTTTCTAACCTTCCTTTCTTTTCTATAAATGTAATTATGTAGCATAAGTAACTAATTTTCTTTTTTTTTTTTTTTTCGTATATCAACCAAACTTTGAATTCTAAGATTCTATATTATTACAATGCACCAGGCACATACTTTCTATTATATGTGATTTCGTTTTTTTATAAAACTTGTCATTTAGAAAATATGTTCATGTAATGTTATTACAATAATGAGAACTGTAAATTTAAATGTGTACATTTACTATTTTCATAACGCTTACTATTAAACATGTTTCTACTTCTATCTATTCTTATTTTTTTTAACTAGTACATATACTTAAATTACATTTGAAATACATGAAATAGATGTACCTGAATCAGTTAGTTTCCCTGTTTAAGTTTTGTAATTGCTTACTAATACGTGCAATTCAAACCATTTCAATAACGTTACATGTTTATACATCTTATTTTTATTTATTTATTTCATTTTTTGCTTGTTAGGCGCTTATACAATGAGTTTCAGTGAAAACAGTTTCAAAGAACCCACAGGGCATGGGAGGTGGCAGGAGTGGGAAATACGTTAAAATACATTAAAAACAAAATATATAAGAGCAGTGGGGGCAAGAGGAAAACAGGATGAACCTACTATACCTTGTGAGTATTCAGAACCTGCACGTGCAGCAAGGAAGAAGGCAGGTTGTCAGTGCTGTGGAGTCTGTGCTCATGGGTGAGCCAATGATAAAGTGCTAGGAATTTTGAGTGCTACAAGGCCTGGGGCTGCGAGGGGTGTAAGTGCGAGCCACCAGGACAGAGAGTGTAAGTGCAAGTGCAAATAGACAGGAGTGGGGCTGATTGGGCACGGGAGGTCAGGGCCCGAGGATGCAGAAGGGCCCAGGACACCAATCGCAGCAACTGTGGGTTTACCAGGGGAGAGAAAAAGGGAAGGAGAAGGTAAAGAGGAGAGTCTTAAGGAGCTTCCGGAATTTAAGAAGACCCTGCTCAAGGCACAGAGGAAGCGGGAGGCTGTTCTATAGGAGGGAGCCAGCTGAGGAAAGTGAACGAGCACCTGCCCTCTGTTCAGGAAAACCCTTGACACACAGAGTTAGAGCCAGAGGAGCGTAGTGGTCTAGAGGGGGAGTATTTAGTAAGATAAAGATGTGGAGGATGCAGAGGGATTTCAATTTAATCCGTGAAGCAACTGGGAGCCAGTGAAGACATTCTAGTGCAGGAGAGATGCGGTCCCTGGGCTTAAGGCCAAGGATAAGTCTTGCTGCCTTATTCTGGATTAGCTGGAGGGTTCGCAGTGTGGAAGATGGTAGATTCAGTAAGAGGCTATTGCAATAGTCAAGCCTAGAGAGAACCAGGGCTTGGGTCACATTGAGCCTCTGGGGGAAAGTGAGAAAAGGAACAATTCCTTTGAGAAGGAAGAGCTGATAGTGGGACTTCTTGGCAATGTCCTGAGTGTGAGGGAGGGAGGAGAGAGAGGAGTTGAAGATGACTCCAAGGTTTCTGGCTCCAGAAGAGGCCACATGGGGAGTGCCCAAAGAGGAAGGCCAGAGTGAAGGGAAGAAGGAGGGGTCCTGATGGGAAGGAGCTCAGTTTTACAGGTGCTGAGGCAAAGATCATTGGTGGTGCGCCAGGACTGGTTGGCAGATAGGCAGTCAGGGATGATGGAGGGTGCAAGAGGGAGTTTGAAAAAGAGCTATGTGTCATTTGCGTAACACTGGAAGTTGGAAGAGGAGGAGGAGATGAGACATGCAAGCAGAAGAAGGTAGATGGTAAAGAGCCAGGGGGAGAGGATAGAACCCAGGCGGACACCACAGGTGGAGAGGAAAGTAGGAGAGGTAAAAGTGCCCAGGATGACGTGGGAAGAGCAGGCAGTAAGGAAGGATGTCAGCCAGTCCAGTGCCCGTTCCGAGATACAAAGGGTATCGTGGAACCTTTGTACGAGGATGGAATTTTTGACTGTGTCAAAGGCAGAGGAGAGATTGAGAAGTATAAGGACGTCTGGGGAGTTGGAATCCAGAGATGCAAGCAGTTCTTCACGGGTGTTCAGAAGAGCAGTTTCTGTGCCTCTGGATGCTCGGAATCCAGATTGATGGTCATGGAGACGACCAACAAGTTAAGTGTGTGAGTTGAGTTGGGGAAAAACCAACTTCTCCAGCAGTTTCCCCAGGAAGGGGGTGATGGAAATAGGGCGGTAGTTGGCAGGGCAGGTAGCATTTGATGAAGGTTTTTTCAGGAGTGGGCACACAAGGGAGTACTTAAGAGAGGAGGGGAAAGATCCAGTGACAAAAGAGTGATTGCAGAAATCAGCCAGAGCAGGGGCAAGAGAGCCAATGTTTTCCTTGATGGTCTTGGATGGGCAGGCGGAAACCTGCTTACAAGAGGCCTTCATGGAGCAGGCAACTCTGGTAACTTCTTCAGGAGTGATAGTGGTGAAGGAGAAGGAGGATATACGAGGGAGCGGGGTGGAGGTGAGGGGGGTGTAGGACTGGTTGTGAGGGAGAGTAGCAAGGGTGGTAAGGATGTCCTGGGTTTTGGAGGCAAAGTGTGAGGCCAGTACATTGCAGAGGGCCTCGGAGGGAGAAGGGGAGAAGGAGACTGAGGAGGGGTTGGCTACTTCCCTGCAGATATTGAAGTACAGCTGTGTTATTGGATCCACTGGAAACCCGTGCCTGAATGTGGGCTCTTTCCTTGGCATGGATGGAGTGTCTGTATTGCCTTTGGATCAGGCGGCAGGTCACTTTGTCAGAGGATGATCCTGAGGTTTGCCACTTCTGTTCTGCTGCCCTGCATTTACGTTTCAGGGCCTGCAAGTTTGGCGTGGTACCAGGTGTTAAGCTTAGAGGCAGGTTTCAGACACATCCTAATGACTGTGGCAAGAATGTCAAGAGTATTGGTGATGGAAAAGTAGAGGTTGCTGAGGGCAGAGTCAGAGGTAGAGTCAGAGGAGAGGGGTTGAGGGGGGATGAAGGTGGAAGCTAAGGCAGTCACAGACACTTGTTTCATTGGGTGCATTTTAGCGAATGAGATTGGTGGGACATTTGGGAGGAGGATCAGGGGGGCAAAGGGACTCAAGTGGGAGGAGAGGAGAGAATGGTCAGAGCAAGAGAGGGTGGGGACTAGTGGGGGAGAGGTCAGAGTTTAGGAGGGCATCCAGAGTGTATCCAGCTGAGTGGATTGGCCCAGAAGTGAGAATGGAGAGGGAAAGCAAGGTGCAGAGGTCCGTGAACAGCATGGATGCAGAGTCTGGGGGAGTCCAATTGGATGTCGAAGTCACCCAGTAGGAGGAGTTTGGATGTGGATGAGTAAAGAAGAGCAGAAGTCAGCCCATTCAGAGAGGAACAGGGTAGTGGTGCCTGGATGCCAGTGAATGGTGACAATGGTCAGGGTGGAGATAGGAGAGATGACCAACTTGCAAACCAGGCTTTCAAAGGAAGAGTAGAGCTGGGTAGGTAAGATGAAAGCAGGGACCCACTTAGGAAATATTAAGGCAACCCCCCGCCAGTGCGGTGAGGTCGAGGCTTGGAGGTGATGTTGAAGCCTTCAGGGAGGAGGGAGTCAAAAGCAGTGACTGAGCTGGCATTGAACCATGTCTCAGTAAGAGTGAGAATGTTGAGGTCAATATCTTCAAGAAGGATACAGATGTCAGCGGGGTGTTTGTTGGCTGAGCAAACGTTAAGAGTTGCCAGGTGCAGGGGGTCTGTGCCTTTGAAGGTTTTCCGCGGTGGTGTACAGGGGCGTGGTACATCAGTATTTGAGGGGGGAGAGAGAGTAGAAGGCGGAGATGCAGGAGAAGGAAGGAAGTTAATGGGAGAAGGCAGGATCCGGTCAAAGAGGAGGAGGTTGGGTTGTGGACCCTGAACCAGGATATTGCCAGTCTAATGGACATTAACGAAGCAGTGAGAGGATGTGACGCCGGCTAAGAGGACTTCCTACTTGGTGCCACTGTTAAAGCACTAGAGCATGTGGCGCATGTGGAGGGAGAGAGGGAGAGAGAGTAGAGATGATGTCATGATCTCTGCTTCCAAGAGGTCAGGACTTGCCCAACTCCCTTGGAAGCAGACCCATAACCCAGGTTCCGAGCGCCAGCCGGTCCCAATTGGGACCTTTTGGACTCTGTCCTGGCGCCGGTGGCGCCAGGCTCATAAATGTGCCCAGTCCCAGCGCTGGAAGCGCTGGGCTCATAATGCTTGGGTGGACTTACCTGCGGCAGACCATGCTGCTTACTTACCTGCCAGTTGAGCCTCTGATCCTCTTCTGTTCGGGACTACTTTTCCTGTTGGGTGGGGCAGGAGCCACTCCCTAGGTTCAGAACCCTGGAACTCTTCTGGAAAGCAGGGACTCTTTTCTTTCCTAGGCGTGGCTGTGGAAGGAGACACCTAAGCACTACAGGAGGCTATTTAAACCACACCCGATGGATGAATCTTGCTTTGTGTTATTCTGCATCCTCTGCAGCAGAACGCTCATCGTGTCTTCTGCATCTGATCCTGGGCCTAAGGAAAAAGGCTTACCATCCTGAATCCAGTCTTCAGCAACACCTATAAAGACAAGAAAGAACAGGTTAGCATTACGGTCTTCAGTGACAGCGCTCCTTTTACCTGATCCATCGGCTGTCATCAACGCCTCACACTGCATTCCGGCATCTGAAGACAAAAGCTTACCAATTCTGCGCACGCTCCGGAGGTCTTCGGCGCTGCATCCCGCATCTGAAAGATAAAACAAGGTGCGTTTAAAGACTTTGGGGAACTTAAATACTCACGAGCCATTACTCCTTTCGCATCTAACCCAGTGGGTATTCCGGCACCCTGCAGCCACTCCGAACTTATACCTGCAAAGGAAAAAGACAGTTAGAGCGCGCCGTGAAGCAGGCAGCAAGCGCTTACTTACGTGCTTCAAGGCGCTTCTATTCATCACACGGGCTCCATCTTCGCCATCGCCGAAATCCTGCAAAACAAGATACAACATTACTAAAGACTTTTAAAGACATTTGAATTACTCGAAACTTACCGTGCGTGAAGAAAACGACGGACAGCAGTCCTCTGAAGTCAAGAGGCCTGCTTCCCTTATCCAGTGAGGAAACTGGTTTCAGCACCCTGCTCCGAAGCAGATGGAGAGCACGGCGTTCACTTACTTAAGACACCTTACCCTTCAAGTCAGACATACAGTGCACAGGGGTCCAGCCCAAAGAGCCAGCCGTGTGTTACACATCACCTTAGAAGATACGGTATACGCCCAGTCAAGACCGGCGCCTCTACGGGAATCAGGTGAGCGTTACAGAACACAAAGCCTACCACAAAACTCCCGTCCAGGCGCTATGGAAACCTCGGATACCGACCAGCTAGCCCAGTTGCTTGGGGAACTAAGGGCAGAAGTGCATGCAGCCCGTCAGGAAACCAACGCTCTAAAAAGGGAACTGATTATTTCCAAGGAGCGAACAGATGATCTCGCTAGGCAATTGCTACAGTCACAAGCCGGACAGACCCCGTTACCCGCATCTGGGGGAAATCTTCCTTCTACATCCTCTATGAGTCCAGTGCAGATCAACCTACCTGGGAATGTACCTCTGGCTCCGCCCGAACGATTTTCTGGTGACCCAAAGAGGTTTGCAGTATTTATCAATCAGTGTCGGTTGCATTTCTTATGCCGGCCAGCAGCATTTCCAACTGATCAGGCTAAAGTAGCTTTCGTGCTTTCGTACCTTAGTGGTAATGCGGCAGACTGGTCGATCCCTCTAGTAAATCAAGATGATCCGGTCCTCCATGATTTTCAAGCTTTTCAGCTCAGTATGGAAAAACTTTTCGCAAGACATTCAGAGGGGCAGGCTTTGGACAATGAGCTTCTTTCGTTGCGACAAGGTAATCAAGACCTTTTGGCTTATATTGCATCTTTCAACAGACTGATAGTGGAAACTCAATGGCCTGAGGACAAAAGGATTACGCTGTTTTATAGAGGTCTACGTGGAGAGCTCAAAGATGTGTGAGCCCAAGTAGTGAATCCCCCACAAGATTGTTCGGACTATATAGATTTAGTTGTTCAAATAGATCACAGACTGCAGAACAGGAAGGCTGATCGTTCCAAGTTTGATGCTCGAGTATTTTCCAAACCGCCAACTCCTTCCAAAGGAGTAGACTCTGGGGAACCCATGCAAATAGGGGGCCTGAAAGGTCCTCTAACACAAAAGGAGCGGGAAAGAAGAAAACAGTTGCAATTATGCCTCTATTGCGGAAACTCAGGGCACTTTCTTCGAGACTGTCCGGTGAAACCTGCCAAGAAGGCAGTAGGAGCTGCAGTTACCAAAGTTACAAACTCTGAGCAGGGAAACGACCTCGCCCGACAAGAATAGAGGTCCTCTTGCCGAGCGTGAAAACCAGTTCCGTGACCTCGCATTTCGTGATACCTATGGTCCTCATTAGCCCTGATAATCCGGATCGATTACATGCAATTGAAGCTTACGTCGACAGCGGTGCCATCGGCAATTATGTGGATCATGCAATGGTTTTGAGGATGAATCTAACTCTTTGTCCCAAGGCTGTAAAGGACGTCATTACTACGGTGGATGGAACGGAGATAGCCTCCGGACCAGTAACGCATACCACTCAAGAAGTGACGCTCGTAAATCAAGATGGACACCATGAGAAGATCGTGTTCGATGTGATCAAGGCCCCTCAGTTTCAGGTTATTCTAGGAATTCCTTGGTTAGAGAAACACAATCCTCTGATCGATTGGCGAGCAAGAACAGTCCAGTTTCCAGAATGTGTCTCTACTTGTCATCCTCCACCTGGTGTTGCACTGGCAACTACTTCTTCAGAGACGACTCCCCAGTTACCTCCCGAATACCAAGAATACCAAGATGTTTTCCGGAAGGATCAGGCTAACTCTCTACCTCCTCATAGGTCTTATGACTGCCAGATAGACCTGATACCTGGATCTACTCCTCCTTGTAGTAGAATTTATGCCCTCACCGAGCCTGAGAACCTTCACCTTCGTCAATACCTGGATCAATACCTGGCAAATGGGTTTATTCGTCCTTCCAAGTCCCCTGCTTCTTCAGCTTTGTTCTTCGTTCCAAAAAAGGAAGGAGACCTTAGAACTTGTATAGATTATCGCTCCCTGAACCAGATCACCGTCAAGAATAGATATCCGTTACCTTTGATCCCTGAACTCTTGGACCAGGTCAGAAAAGCATGCATATATACAAAGTTGGACCTTAGAGGAGCCTACCATTTGGTTCGAATAAAGGAGGGCGATGAATGGAAGACAGCCTTCCGCACCAAATATGGGCTATTTGAATATCAGGTCATGCCCTTTGGACTTTGCAATGCCCCGGCCGCCTTTCAATATTTTATGAACGATGTCCTCAGAGAGCTCATAGATGTGTGTGTTGTTGTTTACATTGACGACATCCTCGTTTATTCTTCATCGGAATCTGAACATCGGAAACACGTAAAAATGGTCCTCGAAAGATTGCGTCAACACAAACTTTTCGCTAAGTTGGAAAAATGTGTTTTCAACGTGACTGAAGTTGAATTCTTGGGATTCATATTATCACCTAGCGGAGTACGTATGGATTCAAAGAAGGTCGATGCAATTCTCAAATGGCCATCACCATCCTCCGTAAAAGGTGTGCAAAGCATGTTAGGCTTCGCTAACTTTTACCGTAGGTTTATCCCCGAATTTTCTCGAATAGTCCAGCCCATCACTGCCTTGTTAAAGAAAAACAAACGTTTTGAATGGTCTACCGAGGCGGTACAAGCTTTCCAGGATTTGAAGACTAAATTTATCTCTGCACCAATCTTAAAACACCCTCGCCCCGAACTCCCCTACTTCGTGGAAACTGATGCTTCAAGCTTTGCCATGGGGGCAGTTCTATCACAAAAGGACCCGGTAACCAATCAGTTGCATCCTGTGGCATTTTGGTCCCGCAAATTCTCGCCTCCTGAAATCAATTACACGATTACTGACAAGGAACTTCTGGCTATCAAGTCTGCTTTTAAGGCTTGGCGGCATTATCTGCTGGGGGCACGACACACCGTTACTGTGATTACGGATCACCGAAACCTGCAATATTTGAAAACTGCAAAAGCCCAATCCTCTAGACAACTTCGTTGGGCATTATTCTTTGCCGAATTTGACTTTATAATTACCTATCGACCCGGTACAAAAAACGGTAAAACCGATGCCCTTTCTCGAATGGGAGTGGAAGAACACTTGATCAACCCTAAACCTGTACCTATCATTCCCGAACAAAGAATCCTGGGTGTAATCGCCACACAATCCATAGAGGAAGTTAAGGATAAAGCCAGGCAACTTGTAACTCCAGCAGACATACAGAATTGGCCTTTAAAGGGAAAGGACTTTGCAGTAAAGGACAACTTGTTGTATTTCCAAGAACGATTATACCTGCCCAGCACAGATTTACAGAAAAAAGTAATCTCTTGTTATCACGATTCTTTAATGGAAGGACATCCCGGTATGACCAAGACTTCAGAAAAGATCAAGCGCTACTTCTGGTGGCCGTCTTGGAAAAAAGATATCAGAGACTTTATAATGTCCTGTGGAGTATGCGCCCAAAACAAGAGTCAAAAGGAAAGACCAGCAGGCCTCTTACGCCCTATTGACATCCCACCTCGCCCTTGGCATACGCTTTCTATGGACTTCATCACCGATCTACCTCCATGCTCCGGATACAATACGATTCTAGTAATCGTGGACTTATTCTCCAAGATGGCGCATTTCATTCCGCTCAAAGGCTTGCCAACAGCAGCAACTCTGGCCTGTGAATTTCAGGAAAACATCGTCCGACTGCACGGTTTTCCTTCTAATATCGGATCGTGGTAGTCAATTTATTTCTCATTTTTGGCGAAGTTGCTGTCGGTCGGCTCAAATTGATGTGAGACTATCGACCAGTCACCACCCTCAGACCGACGGACAAACCGAGAGGACCAATAAAACTCTGGAACAGTATTTACGCTGCATGCTGCAACAAACTGAAAAAACTTGGAAAGACATACTTTGGATAGCCGAATATGCCTACAATAACTCTGTCCATTCGGGAACTGGGAAAACCCCGTTTTTTCTTTTATACGGCAGTCACCCTCGAACCTCGGAGTTGGATCCCCTCCAAGATCTTGAAACACCAGCAGTAGAATACCTGCATGCTACAATCACCCAAGCCTTTAAGGAAGCTGTTTCTCACCTTCAAAGGGCTAAAGAACAATACAAGAAAGGAGCAGATCAACATCGGAAGGAAGCCCCTCAATATCAAGTAGGGGATCAAGTCTGGTTATCTACCAAATATCTACCTCTAAAAGGGCCACGTACATTCAACCCAAGATACCTTGGTCCCTATTCCATCACTACCATAGTAAACCCAGTAGCGGTCAAGTTGGACTTGCCCCCGCACATGAAGATTCATCCGGTCTTCCACGTCTCTCTATTAAAACCCGTGCAACCTCAAACCCGACTAACTAAATCTCCAAAACCTATCCTAGTTGATGGAGAACTCGAGTTTGAAGTCAAAAGCATTCTGGACTCCAAGATCTCCAAATCTAAACTATTTTACCTAATTGACTGGAAAGGCTACGGCCCCCAAGAGAGATCCTGGGAACCTGCTGAATATGTCCACGCTCCTCGCCTAATCAAAAAATTTCATCGAACATTTCCTGACAAACCCAAACCCCCGGAGAAGCCCGGTTTGGGAGGGGCCTTGAGGGGGGATACTGTCATGATCTCTGCTTCCAAGAGGTCAGGACTTGCCCAACTCCCTTGGAAGCAGACCCATAACCCAGGTTCCGAGCGCCAGCCGGTCCCAATTGGGACCTTTTGGACTCTGTCCTGGCGCCGGTGGCGCCAGGCTCATAAATGTGCCCAGTCCCAGCGCTGGAAGCGCCGGGCTCATAATGCTTGGGTGGACTTACCTGCGGCAGACCATGCTGCTTACTTACCTGCCAGTTGAGCCTCTGATCCTCTTCTGTTCGGGACTACTTTTCCTGTTGGGTGGGGCAGGAGCCACTCCCTAGGTTCAGAACCCTGGAACTCTTCTGGAAAGCAGGGACTCTTTTCTTTCCTAGGCGTGGCTGTGGAAGGAGACATCTAAGCACTACAGGAGGCTATTTAAACCACACCCGATGGATGAATCTTGCTTTGTGTTATTCTGCATCCTCTGCAGCAGAACGCTCATCGTGTCTTCTGCATCTGATCCTGGGCCTAAGGAAAAAGGCTTACCATCCTGAATCCAGTCTTCAGCAACACCTATAAAGACAAGAAAGAACAGGTTAGCATTACGGTCTTCAGTGACAGCGCTCCTTTTACCTGATCCATCGGCTGTCATCAACGCCTCACACTGCATTCCGGCATCTGAAGACAAAAGCTTACCAATTCTGCGCACGCTCCGGAGGTCTTCGGCGCTGCATCCCGCATCTGAAAGATAAAACAAGGTGCGTTTAAAGACTTTGGGGAACTTAAATACTCACGAGCCATTATTCCTTTCGCATCTAACCCAGTGGGTATTCCGGCACCCTGCAGCCACTCCGAACTTATACCTGCAAAGGAAAAAGACAGTTAGAGCGCGCCGTGAAGCAGGCAGCAAGCGCTTACTTACGTGCTTCAAGGCGCTTCTATTCATCACACGGGCTCCATCTTCGCCATCGCCGAAATCCTGCAAAACAAGATACAACATTACTAAAGACTTTTAAAGACATTTGAATTACTCGAAACTTACCGTGCGTGAAGAAAACGACGGACAGCAGTCCTCTGAAGTCAAGAGGCCTGCTTCCCTTATCCAGTGAGGAAACTGGTTTCAGCACCCTGCTCCGAAGCAGATGGAGAGCACGGCGTTCACTTACTTAAGACACCTTACCCTTCAAGTCAGACATACAGTGCACAGGGGTCCAGCCCAAAGAGCCAGCCGTGTGTTACACATCACCTTAGAAGATACGGTATACGCCCAGTCAAGACCGGTGCCTCTACGGGAATCAGGTGAGCGTTACAGATGAGAAGGGGCGTCCATATATCTGGAGAGGAGACAGAGAAGAGAATATCAGTGAAAATGTCTCTAGAGGAAGCACTGACATAGGTGTCTGCGATGGGAAGTTCAGGGTTTGCACTCAAGGTAAGTTGATAAGCACTAAAAATTAATGTTGCACACGTAATCATATGATACCTTTGTATCAGTTTATCGCTCCATGTTATGTTGCTATTATTGTGAAATTAATAAAATATATGTATCAAAATAGGTGTACCAAGATATTCTAACTTATATAATCAATTATGTCATATATTATGTCATTTTTGATATTGTCATTGATGTCTTAAATGATGTCATTAGTAATGCCATCAGTGATGTTCTTTGTGAGGTCATCATTGAGGTCATACACTGTGCAATGGGGGCGCATAGTTAAAATGCTCTTGCTTGAAATGCAAGTGCTGAATTTTAGGTGTTTTGTTGCATTAAATCTGATCAACTTAATCCTCTTAACTATCGTTTCACTGAATTTCAAAGGCTTTGTTATACTATAGTTTCCTCAGGGCCCACTAGCCATGGCCTTCGTCCATGGCCACTGTACAAGTTGTGCCAATAGTTTTCTTTTGGGCCATCTAGTCAGGTCCTTCGCCATGGGTCACGGCTGAACATGTTGCATATTTTCTTGAGGTCCCACTAGCCATGACCTACAGCCATATCCTCTGTACATGTTGCATAGTTTCTTGAGGTCTCACTAGCCATGTCCTACAGCCACGTCCTCTGTACATGCTGCATAGTTTCTTGAGGTGTCCCTAGCCATGACCTACAGCCACGTTCTCTGTACAAGTTGCATATTTTATTGAGGTCTCACTAGCCATGACCTACGTCATGTCCTCTGTACATGTTGCATAGTTTCTTGAGGTGTCACTAGCCGTGACCTATGGCCATGTCCTCTGTACATGTTGCATAGTTTCTTGAGGTGTCACTAGCCATGACCTACGGCCATGTCCTCTGTACATGTTGCATAGTTTCTTGAGGTCTCACTAGCCATGTCCTACGGACACGTCCTCTGTACATGTTGCATAGTTTCTTGAGGTCTCACTATCCATGGCCTCCAGCCATGTCCTCTGTACATGTTGCATAGTTTCTTGAGGTCTCACCAGCCATGACCTACAGCCATGTCCTCTGTACATGTTGCAAAGTTTCCTGAGGTGTCACTAGCCATGGGCTTTGGCCATGGCTTCTCTACATGTTGCACCAATAGCTATCGTTTGGGCCCAGTAGCCATAGCTACTGGACCTGTCACACCATTATTTTGTTACCAAACACCCATTACACCTTGCCCAGTAGATATAGGCGCTGCAGATGTTAAAATGTTTTTTCTCGAACTCCTTATTCCTGTGATAATTTGACAGTAATCATTTCCAATAACAGAAATCCCTGTGATAGAGCGGTGGTTCTACGATTCCTGCGATGACAGAAAAAAATGCTTGTAATTAAAAAGTCTTCCATGTCCTCAGAGGCACTCAACATGTGTCCACTTACTATTTTCCAGGTTTCCCTCACTTCACTAAATTGATTTTCCCCTCCCTAATCCTCTCCCATTACACCCTATCACTCATTGCTTCGTGTGATGCACATTATTTTCTGAGTATGTGTTGTGAAATTGCTGCTGTAATAGCGTGAGACTCCAACGTTCTTCCCTGGATAAATCGAAAATGTTCTACCCGTAACCGTCCCCCAAACCACCTCTAAATCCTCAACTTCACATGGTGTCTTATTTCCTACTCAAGACCTCTAGCCAGATGAGACTGCTATTGCTTATATTATTGCTATTGCCATTTATATATAGTGCCTATGGCCAGGCCATATAAGCACTGGCTTTCAAAACAATCAGTGTTGCCTACAACTGATTACATAAACAGAAGAATTTTGAGTGTCTTTCTGAAGTTGAAAAGATTGTTAGACTCTCTAAGGTCATGGGGGGGTTCATTCCAAAGTTTGGTGGCATCCCTTCCAATAGTGTTTTTTGAGTTTGTTCATTTTAGCCTTCTCCCGGCATTATTGTGGGAATCAATTGGATAGAGCTAAACAAATGGCGGATTTCATTTCTGAAAAGACTTTCAGCTGCAAAACAGCAAGGCAGATAAATGTAAAGTTTTTAAGGAGCAGGGGCATTTCCATATATCTGTCGAATATTGTTTAAACTACTTGATGGATTTACCCAAAACCAGCCAAGGAAAATAAGCCAAGGCGTTGTGCCCAGATTGTTTCTTATTTGGTCCAAATCTGCCCAGCAGTTTTTCGCGCTACAGCTGTTAAACAAAATCACTTTTTCTCTATTGGTTTTCTTTATAACATTCCAGTTTGGGGGATGGTGGGGAGCACTTGAAAAAACACTTTGTTAGGTAAATTTCATCCAAATCCATCCAGCAACTAAAAAGTTATTAGCAATAGAATTTGGGGTAAAAATTGCAGCTTTTCAGTTCTGTTTGGCAGCAGGGGGTATCCCCTTCCCCATTCAATATTTTAAAAACTGCTGGGTGGATTTGCGCAAGCCTGTCCCGGGTGTTAAATAAATTCAGAGTTGTTTCGTATTGGGTCCAAATCTGCCCAGCAATTTCCGTGCTTCGGCTTTACCAAACTTAGCCTTTTTCTCTATGGGAAAATGAATGGGAGTAGGCAGAAAACAACCCTCCACAAAGACACTTCCCCCCATACACATTGTACCACACAACACAAACATTGCCCATTACAAATTACTGCCCCATTCACGTCCCCAACTACATTGATCCCCCCATACTTTCGCCCACACAGTAACCCCTCACACACACCCACCTCACACACTGCCCACACACACACGCATGCACTGTTCCAAACACAAACACGCACTGCCCGCCAACCTTCCACACACCAACACAGCATGTGTGCACGCACACTCACACACCAATGCTGTGAGTGCCTGGGCATTTAATTGGCATGAATGTATGTGGTTTGTATAACTTGACATTTGAAGTCAATTTCTGTTGGTGATGCAAGTGCTTGGGCATATGTGGCCAATCCCTGCCAAACGGAGTGAGTAGCTGAGCATATGGTGGTAATGCCTGAACATTATTTTACAGTACCTTTTCAAAAGCCAAAAATATTGACTTTTCCTGTATTCTCTGTTGCTTATTTCATAGTTGCTAATCTGTAATACACTGTAAATGCCTATGTGCTAAACAATAAATGTTGATGGTAATGACGAAATTCTGCTTGGAAGACTCACGTAATGTTCCCCCTGTATAGATGCAGCCATTGCTACTGAAAAGCAGCCTACCAGATAGTTGTACTCTGTAAAACAAGCAAATATTCATCATCAAATAAGAAATGGGGGTGGGGGGGATACAACCCTAGTAAAAACAGAAAAGATGGAAAGAAAATAGAACACGAACAACTGCTCATAAAGTTTCATTACCTTCTAAACACTCCTAAATTTGTGCGGTCACCACTTTGTTGGCAGGTGCCCGAGCAGAAGGCACCCCCATCTTAACTGAATGAAAATGAGCCTTCACTTTACAGGGCTCCCTAATGCCAGGCCTCAACTCTCCTTGATTCCCACATACTGGAACAGGATACTAGAATGCCCAGAATTACTCACAAGCACGATTATCATTACATGCCAGTATTTTTCCATAAGAACAAGGAGGGACATTTTAGTCATGGTAATAGGACATTCCCGTGGAGCTACCTTCACAAGTGCTACTAAACATTTCTATTCCAAAGATATTTAGGGGATTTTCATTCAAGTCTCCCAAGTGCGGAACGTCAAATAGGGGTGGCGGATAGACTGCAGCTTGTCGGTTTGTCCACATTCTGATCTAATCTAGTGATAGGGCCAGAAATGTAACACCACTAATTGGGCCTCATTACAAGTTTGGAGGTAGCCTTGCCGGTAAGAGCACAAGGCTACCTCCATACCGGCATGAAAGTCCGGCACCTGCGAATGGGGAATTACCAGGGTATTCTGACCCCACCGGACCCGGTAATTGCCCTTTCGCGGGTTGTTGGGTGTCCTGACCCACGTTTGGACTATTATGCTGCAACATTTGGTGCTGTGGGTTTAGGAAATCCAAGAGGGCGGAAAAGCCCACATTTGCGCCAGAATCCTAGAGATCCGTGCAGTTTTGCGCACAGCAAAATGGTTGCCTAACCTGCCACCCACCAGTGCAAGCATGATGGGCCAGGAGTGCCATGAGTGAAATGTGTGCCAAAGGAAAAACAGCAGTGCCGGTTGGCTAAAAAAAAGCACTTTAAAATCACCTTTGTTTCCCTGAATGCAAGCTCAAAATACCTATTTTAAACATCACAAGATATTCAAAAATCTCAATGAACACCAGCAGGCATTTGGCAGAATGTATTCTAGTGTGCATACTAAATCTGGAAAGATGAAGAGCCCAAAACAATGTTTATAACAAAACTGGCTGAGCTGTGGATGTCAGCAGCTTAAGTTAAATGGACAGAAAGCCACTAAAATCGAAATGTTTAAAATAAATGAGTGACCTACTTTTGAGTGTAACATAGGTTGCAACTGTTAAATGTCATAGTTTTGAACTTAGAATCAGCATTCTAGCTGCATGTGCAAACATTGTGAGTTTGATTTGAATGAAGAAAAACAGGCAACAAAAGTGACATTTAGCTGAAGCCTGGCTTAATGAAACTGGATTCTGCCTGACAACTACCCCTGACAGGAGAGGGAATTCAGCAGCTGTGTTCCCAGGCCTGGCTGCATCCTGCTGCCCCTGCCAAAAGGAGATGACACCTCTCTGATTGAATTAGGGGAGTGGCACCTGGGGTCTACAGGAAACTAAACAAAGCACTGTCCCTGGCTCAGGCACATTTTATATTGGGGGGGTCGTAAAATGGCTTCCCCTTGGAGAAAATGGGAGGGGCAGTGCCTGTGAGAGCAAGCTGAGCTTGGGGGAAGTGGATAAACCATAAATTCCACCATGTGCTTTGGAAAACCACACCCCTTTGGGGCCAGAGCATGATTTTAAAAAGATGGATAATTCATAGTGCAGACTTGTAAAAATGATATAAATAACATCATCATTCTTGTGATTTTTCTGTGCACATTTTAAGAGGTGTTAGGACCCTGTGGTGTGTTCTTGGGGATAGTAGCGGAAAAAAAGGTTGTTACTCCAAATGTATGCATGTTAAAAATCTGACACTTTATCATCTGAAACCCATATCCCTGGTGCACATGTGTGTAAAATCTGGAAAGGTTTAGAGGTCGTTATCAGGATGAAAAGGGGAGAATTCTGTCATAAGTGGACACGACATTGTACAAAGAAAGGGATCGGATGGTTTGGTGCTACAGAAAATATGTTAACTGGACCTATAATATTAGAAAAATGGTACATAGATAAATATGTATTTGGGTCAGAAATAGATTTGTGTGCAATTTGACAAGGGGAGGTCCCTCTGACCATAAAACCTACAGCATCACTCTGACACTCCATTTCCTTCCCCCAATCAAGGGAGAGAGGAAAGCTTGGCCAATGATAAGTGAGAGGGGCCGGCTTAGCTAGGCCCAGGCACACACCCATTTTCAAAACACATAAAATGAACATTGAAACCCAGGTAGAGACATTCACGTTCCACTTTCTTGCGGGACGCTTTGCTGGGAGACTCCAGACTTCAAATCCAGAACTCCAGGGATCCAGAACTTTACTTCAGAACTTGTAGCAGAGAGGCTAACCCACAAGCTGATTTCTCTTCAGCAGGCCTCAAAAATCATTTGCAGACTATTCAACCGCCGGGCTGTGCAGTTTGCTGCTTGCTAAGAATCCACTTGATCCAGACCTGCAGAACCAGAGACCACTGTATCCGGAACCGCTAGCAGAACCGATAACAGAACCGGAGACCCAGAGACCAGATCGCTGTGAAGAACCGCTAGCAGAAGTCCAGCCAATCCTGACCCGATCGGTGACGAAGTCGCATTCCTGTCCAAAATCTAGTGTGAGTACCAAGCTAGCACTGTGCCAAAACCAATCTCTTAGTTTAAAATAATCTAATCCAAACTATTTTAGCCTATTAGAACTGCCTCCTAGGATCGTGTCATTCTGTCATCTTTAAAACAAAACTATCATTCTGAGCTTTAAAATTTCAAATCCGAAAAACTACCTTTACTAAATCGGCCGTATCTCCGGAACCGTTTGTGCTAGGAGCGAGTTTTAACTGTCATCTTAAAGCTAAGATTCTAAGCTTTCGAACTTCCTACTCCTTATAGTGTATCCATAATTGCGCTCGACGCACGTGACTAAATTTGCCCCGATTTGACATTTTGCTTAATTTCAGCCGCGTGTAAAAAGATTTGTCCTTGCTTTCCTTGCTGAAATTCGTGTACAACCTGACAATCATTCAGAGAGCATTGCTAAAGTGATCCTGAATTAATTTAAGTATCTCTCACTCACCCTGACCCTCCTATAGGGAATTAAAAGCAATTTGAGTATATGTTTCACTTCATTGCCACCACATTTAAAATGATTTGGCCTGTGTTTAAAACTCCTACCTGTTTTCCTCTAAGCTTGCTAGGGGGGAACTGAATTATATTTGATTGCATTCCTGAGAACTGTGTGCTTTCCTCCCATCTCTTTACCTTGCATAGAGGGGGGGGGTGAATTGTCAAAGAAAAGTGATTACATTGTCTTTTGTTGAAGTCATATCAAGTTTATTTTCTGTACTGCATTTTCATTCATCATTGCATTGTCCTTGAAGCCATAAAAGCATTCTCAGCTACTTTATCCTCTCTATATCACTTCTAAGTCATCAAAAAGAGTCTACCACTGTAACATTATCCATTGTTGATCACTATCATCTTCACAAGTGTGCTATCATACATTAATTTATTACAAAAGTGTGATGTATATATATATATATATATATTGTTTAATTTTCAAATAAACCTTTTAATTTGCAAAACAAACCTACTTCTTGGCTCAGTGAGGTCAGGGGGATTCTAAGAGAGGGGTGTTATATAAGGGTTAACAAAAAACGAGGATCCAAAGCTAGGAACCCTCCCGTCCCCTGCACTCTATCATAAGTCCATCAAATGATGGTTCAACAATTTTTAAATGCATTTGTTATAGTTAACCAATGGTATTCTGATTAGGTTAGTAGTAAGACTGAACACTCAGTAATTTCGTAAAAACCCAAAACATGTAGGGTTTTAATTAATGTCACAGTAAATTCACCATACAGACTTGGAGTGAAAAAGCCAAAATGAATGTCTACAAAGAAACATAAGAAAAGTAAACAGTGATAGTCCATTTATATAATTTATGGCTGACGCGTTTCGGGACACATCCCTTCTTCTTGAGTCTATTGAATTTGGACTGTAAAACATAAATAAACAAAGACAAATTGTTTCAATAAACATAGTATACACATGTTTAATGCTAAACACAGTGGTCCTTATTGATCCCACATCGGATTTCCATGTAGAGGTATATCTTAACTAGTACAGTTCAAGTATAACTGACTGAGGTATTCATAAACGTTACTCCACAGTAAGGCGTCCCAACTGTGGCTAGTGCACCAAGCAAAATCCATAGTTTACATCAAAAGATAATTAATGGAAAAACAGTCATTGTCTATCTGTGAGAAACATCTCTATGAAGTGTGTGCCAAAAACTAGAGTGGCGGCATACCTTAGGTGTAATCAAGGTGGAGAGTGAGTAAACCCTAAGGTTTAATGAACTCGTGGCTATCAATTCTTCCCCCCAATTGGTTGAGGAAATGCTCGTCTCAGGCGTAAAAGATGCCTATACATGAAACATAAATGAAGCGGTATTGAGAGTTTTGATATTGGCTACAAATATAGTTGGTCAAGATAATATTATCAGTTCCTAAAAAGTGTCCACTAAAAACAGAGAGCTAAATGGACAACTGTCCCATATGAATAGAAATGAAATGGGGCCTAAATGTAAAATGGGTGCAAAAAATAAAGGTCATATGTCAAGCTCTCACTTACCTTAAAAGCTGTAAGCTCGATCGGGAATTACACATGCGGATGCACTGGTGGCCCGGAGATATTCATATGTCCCATAGCGTCCTCGAGAACCTGAGTCGAGTTTGCTATGTTGAAAAAAATAGAGGAAGCAAAGAATTCAGAGAGTTCCGCAATGGAGAGGGGGGACCTAATGAGTCTTTGTATATAAATGGTGGAGAGCCATCGGTATCGTCTAATGTTTACCTCTAAAACGTGGTTTCAAATGCAACTACACGATCGCGTGTAGAGAGAAAGCCGCTTCTGCTGCTAAATGTAGCTCGAGTGCGAGCGCCTCCCGATCCAAGAGATTTGATGCTCGTGCGGACTCTGGTGGGTCTTAGCGTCTCCCTAGCAACACTATACACAAACAGCCCATCAAGGACCCAGTATGTGTGTGGGAAAGATAAACAAAGGACTAAGTGGGTCTTACATGTGCACTAGAGCAGTAACACTGGTGCCTATACGGGCGCCATCATGGAAAGTGCATTGCACCATAGAAAGGTGCCTGCTGCAGTATGACAAAAAAGCTTGATACCACATTAAAAGGCTCAACAATGTACTAAAAATGAGTCTCAGAAAAATCAGAGACACTTATATTTATGTTACTTGAAAACGGACCCCAGATCAACAATCCGGAATAATACAAGTTAAATGAGTATTTGGGCTGGAAACTGTGGCCACAGTGAGGAACCTCACAAATTGAAACTCAATTATACGATACCTGTACATAAATACATAAAATGTTATGCATATGCTTAGGTGTAAAGTGCACTGGTGTAACAGTGGGAACACCTCCAATGGAGCAACACGAATTCCCACTACCTGTCTCTGCATTAAAGAGAAAAGTGATAACACATTGTAGGGCAAGAGTCAATGAACAGTGGGCCGGTCATCATGTCCCAGACTGATAAGGTTTTAACAATTGCTCCACTGTGGACAGCCAATAATGACACACAATATGTCTAAGGAGTGAATTCCATTGTCATAAAGTACAGTTAAAACAGTTAACGAGAAAAAATAAAATTTAAATGAAATGTCCTCATACACAAACAGTATAAACCTGAGGGGACAGGGAAAAAAGATATTTTAGTATGCTACAGTGTATTGGCTCCATTGTTCTATAAGGGAACATGGAGTCTGGTGAAAGCATATCACATCCCCTTACGGGTAAGAAATTCAAACTTAGAGACTTTGCGACCTGCATGTCGATAGGAGTTATCTACACAATCAAATGCCCTTGTGGCAAACTGTACGTGGGCCAGACCACAAGAGCGGTTAAGGAAAGAATAACCGAGCATAAATCCAACATCAGGTGCAAGAATACAAAATCCCCATTGGCAAGACATTTTATGGAACATCATCACACTGTGGCCCATATTAAGTTTCAAGTCCTGGAGGTCGTCAAGAAGCCACATAGAGGGGGAGACTACCAATCTATCCTCTCTCGCAGGGAGAAGTTTTGGATACACCAACTAGACACACTTAACCCACAAGGGCTCAATGAGGAGTTTTCCTTGAGGTGCATTATCTGAACTTGACCAGACTCCATGTTCCCTTATAGAACAATGGAGCCAATACACTGTAGCATACTAAAATATCTTTTTTCACTGTCGCCTCAGGTTTATACTGTTTGTGTATGAGGACATTTCATTTAAATTTTATTTTGTCTCGTTAACTGTTTTAACTGTACTTTATGACAATGGAATTCATTCCTTAGACATATTGGGCCTCATTACAACCCAGGCGGTAAGTTCCCTACTTTATCACCATGGTGTAAACTCTGTTTACACCATGGTGGATGGCGGTTTTACCGCCCCCTTCCAAGGTGAGTGGGGCGGTAAATCCCCATTTACCCTTCCCCATTCCCATTTTTGCCCCATAGGGCATAATGGGAGTGGGGAAGGTGCTAATTACAGCACCGTAAATTACGGTGCCGTAATTAGCACCAAGGCGGGTTAGCGCCTTGCATTTTAAAGCCTGCTAAAAGCAGGCGTTAAAATGGTAATCAGGCGTCAAGGGTTAACGGCGCCGACGGCGCCGTTAAACCCTTAACGCCTGGGTTGTAATGAGGCCCATTGTGTGTCATTATTGGCTATCCACAGTGGAGCAATTGTTAAAACCTTATCAGTCCGGGACATGTTGACCGGCCCACTGTTCATTGACTCTTGCCCTACAATGTGTTATCACTTTTCTCTTTAATGCAGAGACAGGTAGTGGGAATTCATGTTGCTCCATTGGGGGTGTTCCCACTGTTACACCAGTGCACTTTACACCTAAGCATATGCATAACATTTTATGTATTTATGTACAGGTATCGTATAATTGAGTTTCAATTTGTGAGGTTCCTCACTGTGGCCACAGTTTCCAGCCCAAATACTAATTTAACTTGTATTATTCCGGATTGTTGATCTGGGGTCCGTTTTCAAGTAACATAAATATAAGTGTCTCTGATTTTTCTGAGACTCATTTTTAGTACATTGTTGAGCCTTTTAATGTGGTATCAAGCTTTTTTGTCATACTGCAGCAGGCACCTTTCTATGGTGCAATGCACTTTCCATGATAGCGCCCGTATAGGCACCAGCGTTACTGCTCTAGTGCACATGTAAGACCCACTTAGTCCTTTGTTTATCTTTCCCACACACATACTGGGTCCTTGATGGGCTGTTTTGTGTATAGTGTTGCCAGGGAGACGCTAAGACCCACCAGAGACCGCACGAGCATCACATCTCTTGGATCGGGAGGCGCTCGCACTCGAGCTACATTTAGCAGCAGAAGCGGCTTTCTCTATACACGCGATTGTGTAGTTGCATTTGAAACCACGTTGTAGAGGTAAACATTAGACGATACCGATGGCTCTCCATCATTTATATACAAAGACTCATTAGGTCCCCCCTCTCCATTGGGGAACTCTCTGAATTCTTTGCTTCCTCTATTTTTTTCAACATAGCAAACTCGACTCAGGTTCTCGAGGACGCTATGGGACATATGAATATCTCCGGGCCACCAGTGCATCCGCACGGGTAATTCCCGATCGAGCTTACAGCTTTTAAGGTAAGCGAGAGCTTGACATATGACCTTTATTTTTTGCGCCCATTTTACATTTAGGCCCCATTTCATTTCTATTCATATGGGACAGTTGTCCATTTAGCTCTCTGTTTTTAGTGGACACTTTTTAAGAACTGATAATATTATCTTGACCAACTATATTTGTAGCCAATATCAAAACTCTCAGAACCGCTTCATTTATGTTTCATGTATAGGTATCTTGTACGCCTGAGACGAGCATTTCCTCAACCAATTGGGGGGAAGAATTGATAGCCACGAGTTCATCAAACCTTAGGGTTTACTCACTCTCCACCTTGATTACACCTAAGGTATGCCGCCACTCTAGTTTTTGGCACACACTTCACAGAGATGTTTCTCACAGATAGACAATTACTGTTTGTCCATTAATTATCTTTTGATGTAAACTATAGATTTTGCTTGGTGCACTAGCCACAGTTGGGACCCCTTACTGTGGAGTAACGTTTATGAATACCTCGGTCAGTTATACTTGAACTGTACTAGTTAAGATATACCTCTACATGGAAATCTGATGTGGGATTAATAAGGACCACTGTGTTTAGCATTAAACATGTGTATACTATGTTTATTGAAACGATTTTTCTTTGTTTATTTATGTTTTACAGTCCAAATTCAATAGACTCAAGAAGAAGGGATGTATCCCGAAACGCGTCAGCCATAAATTATATAAATGGACTATCACTGTTTACTTTAATTATGTTTCTTTGTAGACATTCATTTTCGCTTTTTCACTCCAAGTCTGTATGGTGAATTTACTGTGACATTAATTAAAACCCCCATGTTTTGGGTTTTTACGAAATTACTGAGTGTTCAGTCTTACTACTAACCTAATCAGAATACCATTGGTTAACTATAACAAATGCATTTAAAAATTGTTGAACCATCATTTGATGGACTTATGATAGAGTGCAGGGGACAGGAGGGTTCCTAGCTTTGGATCCTCGTTTTTTGTTTCTTCTTATACAGTTGTTGTGATCCTGTGCCAGGTTCACGTTTCCTCCCCCGCACCTCAAAAGAATATTTACATTTTTACACATCATTGAGCAAATCAATCTCTAACTATATAATATTAGGGAGTGCTTCTACTGATCTATCCCTTTGCATAGTTTGTTATATAAGGGTTGTCATCCAGAGTAAACGAACTGGACATACAAATATATCAATAAGGGTTTCCCTCAGCATCCCAGACTAGGCATTGACTTAGCTGTAGTGTTGAATCGAATCCGCTTACAGGGTGCTGGTAGATCCCCATTCCCATTTCAGCCCTATAGGGCTCAATGGGAATGGGGATGCCTGTAGCATCGGCACCATTCATAACGGTGCAGGTGCTACAGGCATTCTGTGCTCGCGGGTGCCTTTCATTCCACCAGGGCAATTCGGAGTTTGCTGTTCTGGTAACAATGGTACCAGCAAGCATACCGGTACCGTTGTTACCGGACCGGCAACCTCGTATTGAGGCCAAATGTATTCCTACAATCATGTGCAGTAGGATAGAAGGAGTCCCTTCATTCAGACTAAACCCTTTATAAAACATATTCTGGTAGGTGGAGCCTCTGCCACAGGGCATATCCCCAAATAAATGCATCTATCGAAACTGCTGGAACATACTTATTTTGATAAATCTCTTGTGGCTGGACAGTGGAGTCCCCCCTAAATTAAATGTGTAATCTATGGACTCCTAAACAGAAGACACGTGTTTTACACAAGTAACCTAAATGCACACTAATCGGGGCACACGCACCCCTTCTTAATGTTAGTAAACAGGTAAGAAAAAAGATAAAAAAATACAGAAGAAAATAATGTATCTGAAAAAATACAAACATCATTTGCTTTAAATGTAAATTTGTATTGTAAAGTAAGAACAACAATGAAAATCTCATATGTGCACAATTAGTGTAATTTCAGAAAACATAATATGTATCATGTGCTCCAAAGAATACATAATACACAATACAAAATTACAAATCAATGCTTTCAGTCCTCAGACCAATAAGTAATTAGTGATCATAGAAAGATGAAACAACTATCTAGTAGCTTGTGTTGGAACCACAAATGGTTGAAGTTTCACTCTGATTCCTATTATGTCCCAATGCGTTTCGGACAAGTAATTTTAGCCATCTACAGGGGAAGAACTGCTGTTATCCCCCAACTAGCCTCAACGTAGTCCAGAATTTGCCAAAAGGCAAAAATCCTCGCCCTTGCATCGGAATCTTCACACAGTGTTGCGTCACCATGGACTTTCAAATTGATTTTAGTGTCTTTAACGCAGGCCACGGAGCACAGAACAGGTAGTCTTTGGCAAATCTGGACTGCGTTGAGGCTAGTTGGGGGATAACAGCTGTGCTTCCCCTGTAGATGGATAGAATGACCTGTCCGAACCGCTTTGGGACATAATGGGAATCGTAGTGAAAATTCAAGCACCTTTGATTCCAACACAAGCTGCTAGATAGTTGTTTGATCTTTCAACGATCACTAATTACTTATTGGTCTGAGGAATGAAAGCATTGATTTCTCATTTTGATGGTATTCTTTGGAGCACATGATGTTTTCTGAAATTACACACATTACACTTTCAGATACATTCTTTCTTCTGTATTTTCTGACCTATTGTTTGACATCCCATTGCAATTTTCAAGAGGTCCTTAAGCTCCCCATTATTTTACGAATCTCAACCTGTGAGTGTTCCCTCAATGAGGATCTCATAGCAGCCCTCGCCATGCCTTCTTTACTGCAACCGTCTGCTGTCAACTGAGCTGGACTTCTTCCTTGTGTTGCTGTTGTTGCAGCTATATCTTCAGTGAAAGCTGGACTTCTTACTTGTGTTGCTGTTGTTGCAGCTATATCTTCAGTGAAAGCTGGACTTCTTACTTGTGTTGCTGTTGTTGTGGCTATATCTTCAGTGAACGTTGGACTTCTTCCTTGTGCTGCTGTTGTTGCAGTTATAACTTCAGTGAAAGCTAGATTTCATCCTTGTGCGGCTGTTGTTAGGGCTATTGCTTCTGTGAAAGCTGGACGTCTTCCTTGTGTTGCTGTTGTTGTGACTATAGCTTCAGTGAAAGCTGGATTTCTTCATTGTGTTGCTGTTGTTGGGGCTATAGCTTCAGTGTACACTGGACCTCTTCCTTGTGTTGCTGTTGTTGTGACTATAGCTTCAGTGAAAGCTGGACTTCTTCCATGTGATGCTGTTGTTGCGGTTATAGCTTCAGTTAAAGCTGGACTTCTTCCTTGTGTTGCTGTTGTAGCGGCTATAGCTTCAGTGAAAGCTGGACCTCTTCCTTTTGTTGCTGTTCTTGCGGCTATAGCTTCAGTGAAAGCTGGATTTGTTCCTTGTGTCGCTGTTGTTGCGGCTATAGCTTTAGTGAAAGCTGGATTTCTTCCTTGTGTTGCTGTTGTTATGGCTATAACTTCAGTGAAAGCTGGATTTCTTCCTTGTGTTTCTGTTGTTGCGGCTATAGCTTCAGTGAAAGCTAGACTTCTTACTTGTGTTGCTGTTGTTGCGGCTTCTTCAGTGAAAGCTAGACCTCTTCCTTGTGTTGCTGTTGCGGCTATAGCTTTACTGAAAGCTGGACTTCTTCCTTGTGTTGCTGTTGTTACGGCTATAGCTTCAGTGAAAGCGGGACACGTTCCTTGCGTTGCTGTTGTTGTGGCTATAGCTTCAGTGAAAGCTTGACTTCTTACTTGTGTTGCTTTTGCTGCGGCTATGGCTTCAGCTAGACATTTTCCTTATGTTGCTGTTGTTGCAGCTATAGCTTCAGTGAAAGCTGGACTTCTTACTTGTGTTGCTGTGGTTGCAGCTATAGCTTCAGTGAAAGCTAGACTTCTTCCATGTGTTGCTGTTGTTGCGGCCATAGATTCAGTGAAAGCTGGACTTCTTACTTGTGTTGCTGTTGTTGCGGCTATAGCTTCAGTGAAAGCTGGACTCCTTCCTTGTGTTGCTGTTGTTGCCGCTATAGCTTCAGTGAAAGCTGGACTTCTTCCTTGTGTTGCTTTTGCTGTGGCTATGGCTTCAGCTAGACATTTTCCTTATGTTGCTGTTGTTGCAGCCATAGCTTCAGTGAAAGCTGGACTTCTTACTTGTGTTGCTGTTGTTGCAGCTATAGCTTTAGTGAAAGCTAGACTTCTTCCTTGTGTTGCTGTTGTTGCAGCCATAGCTTCAGTGAAAGCTGGACTTCTTCCTTGTGTTGCTGTTGTTGCGGCTATAGCTTCAGTGAAAGCTGGACTTCTTCCTTGTGTTGCTTTTGCTGTGGCTATGGCTTCAGCTAGACATTTTCCTTATGTTGCTGTTGTTGCAGCTATAGCTTCAGTGAAAGCTGGACTTCTTACTTGTGTTGCTGTTGTGGCAGCTATAGTTTTAGTGAAAGCTGAATTCTTCCTTGTGTTGCTGTTGTTGCGGCTATGGCTTCAGCTTGACATTTTCCTTGAGTTGCTGTTGTTGCGGTTATAGCTTCAGTGAAAGCTGCACGTCTTCCTTGTGTTTCTGTTGTTGCGGCTATAGCTTCAGTGAAAGCTAGACTTCTTACTTGTGTTGCTGTTGTTGCGGCTTCTTCAGTGAAAGCTAGACCTCTTCCTTGTGTTGCTGTTGCGGCTATAGCTTCACTGAAAGCTGGACTTCTTCCTTGTATTGCTGTTGTCACGGCTATAGCTTCAGTGAAAGCTGGACTTCTTCCTTGTGTTGCTATTGTTGCCGTTATAGCTTCAGTGAAAGCTGGACTTCTTCCTTGTGTTGCTGTTGTTGCCACTATGGCTTCAGCTAGACATTTTCCTTATGTTGCTGTTGTTGCAGCTATAGCTTCAGTGAAAGCTGGACTTCTTACTTGTGTTGCTGTTGTTGCAGCTATAGCTTTAGTGAAAGCTAGACCTCTTCCTTGTGTTGCTGTTGTTGCGGCCATAGCTTCAGTGAAAGCTGGACTTCTACCTTGTGTTGCCGTTGTTGCGGCTCTAGTTTCAGTGAAAGCTGGACGTCTTCCTTGTGTTGCCGTGGTTGCGGGTAAAGCTTCAGTGAAAGCTGGACTTCTTCCTTGTGTTGCTGTTGTTACGGCTATAGCTTCAGTGAAAGCGGGACAAGTTCCTTGCCTTGCTGTTGTTGTGGCTATAGCTTCAGAGAAAGCTTGACTTCTTACTTGTGTTGCTTTTGCTGCGGCTATGGCTTCAGCTAGACATTTTCCTTATGTTGCTGTTGTTGCAGCTATAGCTTCACTGAAAGCTGGACTTCTTACTTGTGTTGCTGTGGTTGCAGCTATAGCTTCAGTGAAAGCTAGACTTCTTCCATGTGTTGCTGTTGTTGCGGCCATAGCTTCAGTGAAAGCTGGACTTCTTACTTGTGTTGCTGTTGTTGCGGCTATAGCTTCACTGAAAGCTGGACGTCTTCCTTGTGTTGCTGTTGTTACGGCTATAGCTTCTGTGAAAGCGGGACACGTTCCTTGCTTTGCTGTTGTTGTGGCTATAGCTTCAGTGAAAGCTTGACTTCTTACTTGTGTTGCTTTTGCTGCGGCTATGGCTTCAGCTAGACATTTTCCTTATGTTGCTGTTGTTGCAGCTATAGCTTCAGTGAAAGCTGGACTTCTTACTTGTGTTGCTGCTGTTGCGGCTATAGCTTCAGTGAAAGCTGGACTTCTTCCTTGTGTTGCTTTTGCTGTGGCTATGGCTTCAGCTAGACATTTTCCTTATGTTGCTCTTGTTGCAGCTATAGCTTCAGTGAAAGCTGGACCTCTTACTTGTGTTGCTGTTGTTGCAGCTATAGCTTTAGTGAAAGCTAGACTTCTTCCTTGTGTTGCTGTTGTTGCGGCCATAGCTTCAGTGAAAGCTTGACTTCTTCCTTGTGTTGCTGTTGTTGCGGCTCTAGTTTCAGTGAAAGCTGGACGGCTTCCTTGTGTTGCCGTGGGTGCGGGTAAAGCTTCAGTGAAAGCTGGTCTTCTTCCTTGTGTTGCTGTTGTTGCGGCTATAGCTTCAGTGATATGATATGATATGATAGGGCCTTTATAACGCGCCTATACACAAGTGTTTCAAGGCGCTACGAGGCAAGGGGTGGAAACAAAGGGAGGACAGACAACGATCCTACTAAGCCAAGTGTCATTCAGATCCCGCAAGTGCATGGGAAGGGGGGAAAAGGAAAAGTGCGCGGGGGAAGGGAAAGGGGAAAGTGCAGTACATGGGGGAAAAAGTGGAATAAATAAGAAAATAAATAAACGGCCAGATGGTGGCAAGTGCAAGGAAGTGCAGACAAAACTGCTGGTAGAGGGACTGTAGGGATACAGAACAACGGTCCCCAGGTGCAGGGGTTGCCAGGGAGGCAGTGCAAGTGGGCAATTGACGGGGCCTGGGCCAGCGATCAGAAAGGGTGGCAGGTAACCCGGCCAGTTTCAGTCGGGAAATCAGCAGAGGAGAGGGGGAGAGAAAGCAGAGGCAATGAGGAAGGTTTTGAGGTGCTTCCGGAACCAGAGATGGTTCTCCTCGAGTTTCAGGGAGGCAGGAAGGCTGTTCCAGAGAGAAGCCCAGCCGAAGAGAGTAATCTGCCACCAACGCGTTGCTTGGAGAAGCAACTGACACTGAGGGAGTTGGAGGCGGATGAGCGAAGAGCTCGAGAAGGAAGATATTTAGGAAGAGAGTGTTGAAAATATTTCGGCCCAGAAGGCCTTGTGTACAATGCAGAGGGTTTTGAACTTAATCCTTCTAGCCACTGGAATCCAGTGCAGGGATTTCAGTCCTGGAGAGATACGATCCCTGGGCTTGAAGCCACGGACAAGTCTCTCAGTCCTGTTCTGGATAAGTTGCAGAAGGCAGAGAGTAGAGGCAGGCAGATTTAGATAGAGGCATTTACAATAGTCCAGACTAGAGAGGACCAGGGCTCTGGAGACAGTGAGCTTCTGGGGGAAGGAGAGGATAGCGAAAGCTAGACTTCTTCCTTGTGTTGCTGTTGTTGCAGTTATAGCTTCAGTGAAAGCTGGACTTCTTACTTGTAATACTGTTGTTGCAGCTTCTTCTTCAGTGAAAGCTGGACTTCTTACTTGTGTTGCTGTTGTTGCGGCTCCTTCAGTGAAAGCTAGACTTCTTCCTTGTGTTGCTGTTGTTGCGGCTATAGCTTCACTGAAAGCTGGACTTCTTCCTTGTGTTGCTGTTGTTACGGCTATAGCTTCAGTGAAAGCGGGACACGTTCCTTGCGTTGCTGTTGTTGTGGCTATAGCTTCAGTGAAAGCTTCACTTCTTACTTGTGTTGCTGTTGTTGCAGCTATAGCTTCAGTGAAAGCTGGACTTCTTCCTTGTGTTGCTGTTGTTGTGGCTATAGCTTCACTGAAAGCTGGACTTCTTCCTTGTGTTGCTGTTACGGCTATAGCTTCAGTGAAAATGGGCCACCTTCCTTGCGTTACTGTTGTTGTGGCTATAGTTTCAGTGAAAGCTGGACTTCTTCCTTGTGTTGCTGTTGTTGCGGCTATACCTTCAATGAAAGCTGGATTTCTTCCTTGTGTTGCTGTTGTTGGGGCTATAGCTTCAGTGAACACTGGAATTCTTCCTTGTGTTGCTGTTGTTGCGGCTATAGCTTCATTGAAAGCTAAACTTCTTCCGTGTTGCTGTTGTTGCGGTTATAGCTTCAGTTAAAACTGGACTTCTTCCTTGTGTTGCTGTTGTGCGGCTATAGCTTCAGTGAAAGCTGGATTTTTCCTTGTGTTGCTTTTGCTGCGGCTATGGCTTCAGCTGGACATTTTCCTTGTGTTGCTGTTGTTGCAGCTATAGCTTCAGTGAAATCTGGACTTCTTACTTGTGTTGCTGTTGTTGCAGCTATAGCTTCAGTGAAACTGGACTTCTTACTTGTGTTGCTGTTGTTGCGGCTTCTTCAGTGAAAGCTAGACTACTTCCTTGTTTTGCTGTTGTTGCGGCTATAGATTCAGTGAAAGCTGGATTTCTTCCTTGTGTTGCTGTTGTTGGGGCTATAGCTTCAGTGTACACTGGACTTCTTCCTTGTGTTGCTGTTGTTGTGGCTATAGCTTCAGTGAAAGCTGGACTTTTTCCATGTGATGCTGTTGTTGCGGTTATAGCGTCAGTTAAAGCTGGACTTCTTCCTTGTGTTGCTGTTGTAGCGGCTATAGCTTCAGTGAAAGCTGGACCTCTTCCTTTTGTTGCTGTTCTTGCGGCTATAGCTTCAGTGAAAGCTGGATTTGTTCCTTGTGTCGCTGTTGTTGCGGCTATAGCTTCAGTGAAAGCTGGACTTCTTCCTTGTGTTGCTGTTGTTGTGGCTATAGCTTCAGTGAAAGCTGAATTCTTCCTTGTGTTGCTGTTGTTGCGACTATGGCTTCAGCTTGACATTTTCCTTGTGTTGCTGTTGTTGCGGTTATAGCTTCAGTGAAAGCTGCACGTCTTCCTTGTGTTTCTGTTGTTGAGGCTATAGCTTCAGTGAAAGCTAGACTTCTTACTTGTGTTGCTGTTGTTGCGGCTTCTTCAGTGAAAGCTAGACCTCTTCCTTGTGTTTCTGTTGCGGCTATAGCTTCACTGAAAGCTGGACTTCTTCCTTGTGTTGCTGTTGTTACGGCTATAGCTTCAATGAAAGCGGGACACGTTCCTTGCGTTGCTGTTGTTGTGGCTATAGCTTCAGTGAAAGCTTGACTTCTTACTTGTGTTGCTTTTGCTGCGGCTATGGCTTCAGCTAGACATTTTCCTTATGTTGCTGTTGTTGCAGCTATAGCTTCACTGAAAGCTGGACTTCTTACTTGTGTTGCTGTGGTTGCAGCTATAGCTTCAGTGAAAGCTAGACTTCTTCCATGTGTTGCTGTTGTTGCGGCTATAGCTTCAGTGAAAGCTCGACTTCTTGCTTGTGTTGCTGTTGTTGCGGCTATAGCTTCAGTGAAAGCTGCACTTCTTCCTTGTGTTGCTTTTGCTGTGGCTATGGCTTCAGCTAGACATTTTCCGTATGTTGCTGTTGTTGCAGCTATAGCTTCAGTGAAAGCTGGACTTCTTACTTGTGTTGCTGTTGTTGCAGCTATAGCTTCAGTGAAATCTAGACTTCTTCCATGTGTTGCTGTTGTTGCGGCCATAGCTTCAGTGAAAGCTGGACTTCTTACTTGTGTTGCTGTTGTTGCGGCTATAGCTTCAGTGAAATCTAGACTTCTTCCATGTGTTGCTGTTGTTGCGGCCATAGCTTCAGTGAAAGCTGGACTTCTTCCTTGTGTTGCTGTTGTTGCGGATATAGCTTCAGTGAAAGCTGGACTTCTTCCTTGTGTTGCTTTTGCTGTGGCTATGGCTTCAGCTAGACATTTTCCTTAAGTTGCTGTTGTTGCAGCTATAGCTTCAGTGAAAGCTGGACTTCTTACTTGTGTTGCTGTTGTTGCAGCTATAGCTTTAGTGAAAGCTAAACTTCTTCCTTGTGTTGCTGTTGTTGCGGCCATAGCTTCAGTGAAAGCTGGACTTCTTCCTTGTGTTGCTGTTGTTGCGGCTCTAGTTTCAGTGAAAGCTGGACGTCTTCCTTGTGTTGACGTGGTTGCGGGTAAAGCTTCAGTGAAAGCTGGACTTCTTCCTTGTGTTGCTGTTGTTGCGGCTATAGCTTTAGTGATATGATATGATATGATATGGCCTTTATAACGCGCCTATACACAAGTGTTTCAAGGCGCGACGAGGCAAGGGGTGGAAACAAAGGGAGGACAGACAACGATCCTACTAAGCCAAGTGTCATTCAGATCCCGCAAGTGCATGGGAAAGGGGGGAAAAGGAAAAGTGTGCGGGGGAAGGGAGAGGGGAAAGTGCAGTACATGGGGGAAAAAGTGGAATAAATAAGAAAATAAATAAACGGCCAGATGTTGGCAAGTGCAAGGAAGTGCAGACAAAACTGCTGGTAGAGGGACTGTAGGGATACAGAACAACGGTCCCCAGGTGCAGGGGTTGCCAGGGAGGCAGTGCAAGTGGGCAATTGACGGGGCCTGGGCCAGCGATCAGAAAGGGTGGCAGGTAACCCGGGCAGTTTCAGTCGGGAAATCAGCAGAGGAGAGGGGGAGAGAAAGCAGAGGCAATGAGGAAGGTTTTGAGGTGCTTCCGGAACCAGAGATGGTTCTCCTCGAGTTTCAGGGAGGCAGGAAGGCTGTTCCAGAGAGAAGCCCCAGCCGAAGAGAGTAATCTGCCACCAACGCGTTGCTTGGAGAAGCAACTGACACTGAGGGAGTTGGAGGCGGATGAGCGAAGAGCTCGAGAAGGAAGTAATTTAGGAAGAGAGTGTTGAAAATATTTCGGCCCCAGAAGGCCTTGTGTACAATGCAGAGGGTTTTGAACTTAATCCTTGTAGCCATTGGAAGCCAGTGCAGGGATTTCAGTCCTGGAGAGATACGATCCCTGGGCTTGAAGCCAAGGACAAGTCTCTCAGTCCTGTTCTGGATAAGTTGCAGAAGGCAGAGAGTAGAGGCAGGCAGATTTAGATAGAGGCATTTACAATAGTCCAGACTAGAGAGCACCAGGGCTCTGGAGACAGTGAGCTTCTGGGGGAAGGAGAAGAAAGCGAAAGCTAGACTTCTTCCTTGTGTTGCTGTTGTTGCAGTTATAGCTTCAGTGAAAGCTGGACTTCTTACTTGTAAGACTGTTTTTGCAGCATCTTCTTCAGTGAAAGCTGGACTTCTTACTTGTGTTGCTGTTGTTTCGGCTCCTTCAGTGAAAGCTAGACTTCTTCCTTGTGTTGCTGTTGTTGCGGCTATAGCTTCACTGAAAGCTGGACTTCTTCCTTGTGTTGCTGTTGTTACGGCTATAGCTTCAGTGAAAGCGGGACACGTTCCTTGCGTTACTGTTGTTGTGGCTATGGTTTCAGTGAAAGCTGGACTTCTTCCTTGTGTTGCTGTTGTTGCGGCTATACCTTCAATGAAAGCTGGATTTCTTCCTTGTGTTGCTGTTGTTGGGGCTATAGCTTCAGTGAACACTGGACTTCTTCCTTGTGTTGCTGTTGTTGCGGCTATAGCTTCAGTGAAAGCTTCACTTCTTACTTGTGTTGCTGTTGTTGCAGCTATAGCTTCAGTGAAAGCTGGACTTCTTCCTTGTGTTGCTGTTGTTGTGGCTAAAGCTTCACTGAAAGCTGGACTTCTTCCTTGTGTTGCTGTTACGGCTATAGCTTCAGTGAAAATGGGCCACCTTCCTTGCATTACTGTTGTTGTGGCTATAGTTTCAGTGAAAGCTGGACTTCTTCCTTGTGTTGCTGTTGTTGCGGCTATACCTTCAATGAAAGCTGGATTTCTTCCTTGTTTTGCTGTTGTTGGGGCTATAGCTTCAGTGAACACTGGACTTCTTCCTTGTGTTGCTGTTGTTGCGGCTATAGCTTCATTGAAAGCTGAACTTCTTCCATGTGTTGCTGTTGTTGCGGTTATAGCTTCAGTTAAAACTGGACTTCTTCCTTGTGTTGCTGTTGTTGCGGCTATAGCTTCAGTGAAAGCTGGACTTTTCCTTGTGTTGCTTTTGCTGCGGCTATGGCTTCAGCTGGACATTTTCCTTGTGTTGCTGTTGTTGCAGCTATAGCTTCAGTGAAATCTGGACTTCTTACTTGTGTTGCTGTTGTTGCAGCTATAGCTTCAGTGAATGCTGGACTTCTTCCTTGTGTTGCTGTTGCTGTGGCTATAGCTTTAGTGAAAGCTGGACTTAATCCTTGTGTTGCAGTTGTTGCGGCTATAGCTTCAGTGAAAACTGGACTTCTTCCTTGTGTTGCTGTTTTTGCGGCTATAGCTTCAGTGAAAGCTGGACTTCTTCCTTGTGTTGCTTTTTCTGCGGCTATGGCTTCAGCTAGACATTTTCCTTGTGTTGCTGTTATTGCAGCTATAGCTTCAGTGAAAGCTGGACTTCTTCCATGTGTTGCTGTTGTTGCGGCCATAGCTTCAGTGAAATCTGGACTTCTTACTTGTGTTGCTGTTGTTGCGGCTCCTTCAGTGAAAGCTAGACTTCTTCCTTGTGTTGCTGTTGTTGCGGCTATAGCTTCACTGAAAGCTGGACTTCTTCCTTGTGTTGCTGTTGTTACGGCTATAGCTTCAGTGAAAGCGGGACACGTTCCTTGCGTTACTGTTGTTGTGGCTATAGTTTCAGTGAAAGCTGGACTTCTTCCTTGTGTTGCTGTTGTTGCTGCTATACCTTCAATGAAAGCTGGATTTCTTCCTTGTGTTGCTGTTGTTGGGGCTATAGCTTCAGTGAACACTGGACTTCTTCCTTGTGTTGCTGTTGTTGCGGCTATAGCTTCAGTGAAAGCTTCACTTCTTACTTGTGTTGCTGTTGTTGCAGCTATAGCTTCAGTGAAAGCTGGACTTCTTCCTTGTGTTGCTGTTGTTGTGGCTATAGCTTCACTGAAAGCTGGACTTCTTCCTTGTGTTGCTGTTACGGCTATAGCTTCAGTGAAAATGGGCCACCTTCCTTGCGTTACTGTTGTTGTGGCTATAGTTTCAGTGAAAGCTGGACTTCTTCCTTGTGTTGCTGTTGTTGTGGCTATACCTTCAATGAAAGCTGGATTTCTACCTTGTGTTGCTGTTGTTGGGGCTATAGCTTCAGTGAACACTGGACTTCTTCCTTGTGTTGCTGTTGTTGCGGCTATAGCTTCATTGAAAGCTGAACTTCTTCCATGTGTTGCTGTTGTTGCGGTTATAGCTTCAGTTAAAACTGGACTTCTTCCTTGTGTTGCTGTTGTTGCGGCTATAGCTTCAGTGAAAGCTGGACTTTTCCTTGTGTTGCTTTTGCTGCGGCTATGGCTTCAGCTGGACATTTTCCTTGTGTTGCTGTTGTTGCAGCTATAGCTTCAGTGAAATCTGGACTTCTTCCTTGTGTTGCTGTTGTTGCCGCTATAGCTTCAGTGAAAGCTGGACTTCTTCCTTGTGTTGCTTTTGCTGCGGCTATGGCTTCAGCTGGACATTTTCCTTGTGTTGCTGTTGTTGCAGCTATAGCTTCAGTGAAATCTAGACTTCTTCCATGTGTTGCTGTTGTTGCGGCCATAGCTTCAGTGAAAGCTGGACTTCTTCCTTGTGTTGCTGTTGTTGCGGATATAGCTTCAGTGAAAGCTGGACTTCTTCCTTGTGTTGCTTTTGCTGTGGCTATGGCTTCAGCTAGACATTTTCCTTAAGTTGCAGTTGTTGCAGCTATAGCTTCAGTGAAAGCTGGACTTCTTACTTGTGTTGCTGTTGTTGCAGCTATAGCTTTAGTGAAAGCTAAACTTCTTCCTTGTGTTGCTGTTGTTGCGGCCATAGCTTCAGTGAAAGCTGGACTTCTTCCTTGTGTTGCTGTTGTTGCGGCTCTAGTTTCAGTGAAAGCTGGACGTCTTCCTTGTGTTGACGTGGTTGCGGGTAAAGCTTCAGTGAAAGCTGGACTTCTTCCTTGTGTTGCTGTTGTTGCGGCTATAGCTTTAGTGATATGATATGATATGATATGGCCTTTATAACGCGCCTATACACAAGTGTTTCAAGGCGCGACGAGGCAAGGGGTGGAAACAAAGGGAGGACAGACAACGATCCTACTAAGCCAAGTGTCATTCAGATCCCGCAAGTGCATGGGAAAGGGGGGAAAAGGAAAAGTGTGCGGGGGAAGGGAGAGGGGAAAGTGCAGTACATGGGGGAAAAAGTGGAATAAATAAGAAAATAAATAAACGGCCAGATGTTGGCAAGTGCAAGGAAGTGCAGACAAAACTGCTGGTAGAGGGACTGTAGGGATACAGAACAACGGTCCCCAGGTGCAGGGGTTGCCAGGGAGGCAGTGCAAGTGGGCAATTGACGGGGCCTGGGCCAGCGATCAGAAAGGGTGGCAGGTAACCCGGGCAGTTTCAGTCGGGAAATCAGCAGAGGAGAGGGGGAGAGAAAGCAGAGGCAATGAGGAAGGTTTTGAGGTGCTTCCGGAACCAGAGATGGTTCTCCTCGAGTTTCAGGGAGGCAGGAAGGCTGTTCCAGAGAGAAGCCCCAGCCGAAGAGAGTAATCTGCCACCAACGCGTTGCTTGGAGAAGCAACTGACACTGAGGGAGTTGGAGGCGGATGAGCGAAGAGCTCGAGAAGGAAGATATTTAGGAAGAGAGTGTTGAAAATATTTCGGCCCCAGAAGGCCTTGTGTACAATGCAGAGGGTTTTGAACTTAATCCTTGTAGCCATTGGAAGCCAGTGCAGGGATTTCAGTCCTGGAGAGATACGATCCCTGGGCTTGAAGCCAAGGACAAGTCTCTCAGTCCTGTTCTGGATAAGTTGCAGAAGGCAGAGAGTAGAGGCAGGCAGATTTAGATAGAGGCATTTACAATAGTCCAGACTAGAGAGCACCAGGGCTCTGGAGACAGTGAGCTTCTGGGGGAAGGAGAAGAAAGCGAAAGCTAGACTTCTTCCTTGTGTTGCTGTTGTTGCAGTTATAGCTTCAGTGAAAGCTGGACTTCTTACTTGTAAGACTGTTTTTGCAGCATCTTCTTCAGTGAAAGCTGGACTTCTTACTTGTGTTGCTGTTGTTTCGGCTCCTTCAGTGAAAGCTAGACTTCTTCCTTGTGTTGCTGTTGTTGCGGCTATAGCTTCACTGAAAGCTGGACTTCTTCCTTGTGTTGCTGTTGTTACGGCTATAGCTTCAGTGAAAGCGGGACACGTTCCTTGCGTTACTGTTGTTGTGGCTATGGTTTCAGTGAAAGCTGGACTTCTTCCTTGTGTTGCTGTTGTTGCGGCTATACCTTCAATGAAAGCTGGATTTCTTCCTTGTGTTGCTGTTGTTGGGGCTATAGCTTCAGTGAACACTGGACTTCTTCCTTGTGTTGCTGTTGTTGCGGCTATAGCTTCAGTGAAAGCTTCACTTCTTACTTGTGTTGCTGTTGTTGCAGCTATAGCTTCAGTGAAAGCTGGACTTCTTCCTTGTGTTGCTGTTGTTGTGGCTAAAGCTTCACTGAAAGCTGGACTTCTTCCTTGTGTTGCTGTTACGGCTATAGCTTCAGTGAAAATGGGCCACCTTCCTTGCATTACTGTTGTTGTGGCTATAGTTTCAGTGAAAGCTGGACTTCTTCCTTGTGTTGCTGTTGTTGCGGCTATACCTTCAATGAAAGCTGGATTTCTTCCTTGTTTTGCTGTTGTTGGGGCTATAGCTTCAGTGAACACTGGACTTCTTCCTTGTGTTGCTGTTGTTGCGGCTATAGCTTCATTGAAAGCTGAACTTCTTCCATGTGTTGCTGTTGTTGCGGTTATAGCTTCAGTTAAAACTGGACTTCTTCCTTGTGTTGCTGTTGTTGCGGCTATAGCTTCAGTGAAAGCTGGACTTTTCCTTGTGTTGCTTTTGCTGCGGCTATGGCTTCAGCTGGACATTTTCCTTGTGTTGCTGTTGTTGCAGCTATAGCTTCAGTGAAATCTGGACTTCTTACTTGTGTTGCTGTTGTTGCAGCTATAGCTTCAGTGAATGCTGGACTTCTTCCTTGTGTTGCTGTTGCTGTGGCTATAGCTTTAGTGAAAGCTGGACTTAATCCTTGTGTTGCAGTTGTTGCGGCTATAGCTTCAGTGAAAACTGGACTTCTTCCTTGTGTTGCTGTTTTTGCGGCTATAGCTTCAGTGAAAGCTGGACTTCTTCCTTGTGTTGCTTTTTCTGCGGCTATGGCTTCAGCTAGACATTTTCCTTGTGTTGCTGTTATTGCAGCTATAGCTTCAGTGAAAGCTGGACTTCTTCCATGTGTTGCTGTTGTTGCGGCCATAGCTTCAGTGAAATCTGGACTTCTTACTTGTGTTGCTGTTGTTGCGGCTCCTTCAGTGAAAGCTAGACTTCTTCCTTGTGTTGCTGTTGTTGCGGCTATAGCTTCACTGAAAGCTGGACTTCTTCCTTGTGTTGCTGTTGTTACGGCTATAGCTTCAGTGAAAGCGGGACACGTTCCTTGCGTTACTGTTGTTGTGGCTATAGTTTCAGTGAAAGCTGGACTTCTTCCTTGTGTTGCTGTTGTTGCTGCTATACCTTCAATGAAAGCTGGATTTCTTCCTTGTGTTGCTGTTGTTGGGGCTATAGCTTCAGTGAACACTGGACTTCTTCCTTGTGTTGCTGTTGTTGCGGCTATAGCTTCAGTGAAAGCTTCACTTCTTACTTGTGTTGCTGTTGTTGCAGCTATAGCTTCAGTGAAAGCTGGACTTCTTCCTTGTGTTGCTGTTGTTGTGGCTATAGCTTCACTGAAAGCTGGACTTCTTCCTTGTGTTGCTGTTACGGCTATAGCTTCAGTGAAAATGGGCCACCTTCCTTGCGTTACTGTTGTTGTGGCTATAGTTTCAGTGAAAGCTGGACTTCTTCCTTGTGTTGCTGTTGTTGTGGCTATACCTTCAATGAAAGCTGGATTTCTACCTTGTGTTGCTGTTGTTGGGGCTATAGCTTCAGTGAACACTGGACTTCTTCCTTGTGTTGCTGTTGTTGCGGCTATAGCTTCATTGAAAGCTGAACTTCTTCCATGTGTTGCTGTTGTTGCGGTTATAGCTTCAGTTAAAACTGGACTTCTTCCTTGTGTTGCTGTTGTTGCGGCTATAGCTTCAGTGAAAGCTGGACTTTTCCTTGTGTTGCTTTTGCTGCGGCTATGGCTTCAGCTGGACATTTTCCTTGTGTTGCTGTTGTTGCAGCTATAGCTTCAGTGAAATCTGGACTTCTTCCTTGTGTTGCTGTTGTTGCCGCTATAGCTTCAGTGAAAGCTGGACTTCTTCCTTGTGTTGCTTTTGCTGTGGCTATGGCTTCAGCTAGACATTTTCCTTATGTTGCTGTTGTTGCAGCCATAGCTTCAGTGAAAGCTGGACTTCTTACTTGTGTTGCTGTTGTTGCAGCTATAGCTTTAGTGAAAGCTAGACTTCTTCCTTGTGTTGCTGTTGTTGCAGCCATAGCTTCAGTGAAAGCTGGACTTCTTCCTTGTGTTGCTGTTGTTGCGGCTATAGCTTCAGTGAAAGCTGGACTTCTTCCTTGTGTTGCTTTTGCTGTGGCTATGGCTTCAGCTAGACATTTTCCTTATGTTGCTGTTGTTGCAGCTATAGCTTCAGTGAAAGCTGGACTTCTTACTTGTGTTGCTGTTGTTGCAGCTATAGTTTTAGTGAAAGCTGAATTCTTCCTTGTGTTGCTGTTGTTGCGGCTATGGCTTCAGCTTGACATTTTCCTTGTGTTGCTGTTGTTGCGGTTATAGCTTCAGTGAAAGCTGCACGTCTTCCTTGTGTTTCTGTTGTTGCGGCTATAGCTTCAGTGAAAGCTAGACTTCTTACTTGTGTTGCTGTTGTTGCGGCTTCTTCAGTGAAAGCTAGACCTCTTCCTTGTGTTGCTGTTGCGGCTATAGCTTCACTGAAAGCTGGACTTCTTCCTTGTATTGCTGTTGTCACGGCTATAGCTTCAGTGAAAGCGGGACACGTTCCTTGCGTTGCTGTTGTTGTGGCTATACCTTCAGTGAAAGCTTGACTTCTTACTTGTGTTGCTTTTGCTGCGGCTATGGCTTCAGCTAGACATTTTCCTTATGTTGCTGTTGTTGCAGCTATAGCTTCAGTGAAAGCTGGACTTCTTACTTGAGTTGCTGTTGTTGCGGCTATAGCTTCAGTGAAAGCTGGACTTCTTCCTTGTGTTGCTATTGTTGCCGTTATAGCTTCAGTGAAAGCTGGACTTCTTCCTTGTGTTGCTGTTGTTGCCGCTATGGCTTCAGTGAAAGCTGGACTTCTTACTTGTGTTGCTGTTGTTTCGGCTCCTTCAGTGAAAGCTAGACTTCTTCCTTGTGTTGCTGTTGTTGCGGCTATAGCTTCACTGAAAGCTGGACTTCTTCCTTGTGTTGCTGTTGTTACGGCTATAGCTTCAGTGAAAGCGGGACACGTTCCTTGCGTTACTGTTGTTGTGGCTATGGTTTCAGTGAAAGCTGGACTTCTTCCTTGTGTTGCTGTTGTTGCGGCTATACCTTCAATGAAAGCTGGATTTCTTCCTTGTGTTGCTGTTGTTGGGGCTATAGCTTCAGTGAACACTGGACTTCTTCCTTGTGTTGCTGTTGTTGCGGCTATAGCTTCAGTGAAAGCTTCACTTCTTACTTGTGTTGCTGTTGTTGCAGCTATAGCTTCAGTGAAAGCTGGACTTCTTCCTTGTGTTGCTGTTGTTGTGGCTAAAGCTTCACTGAAAGCTGGACTTCTTCCTTGTGTTGCTGTTACGGCTATAGCTTCAGTGAAAATGGGCCACCTTCCTTGCATTACTGTTGTTGTGGCTATAGTTTCAGTGAAAGCTGGACTTCTTCCTTGTGTTGCTGTTGTTGCGGCTATACCTTCAATGAAAGCTGGATTTCTTCCTTGTTTTGCTGTTGTTGGGGCTATAGCTTCAGTGAACACTGGACTTCTTCCTTGTGTTGCTGTTGTTGCGGCTATAGCTTCATTGAAAGCTGAACTTCTTCCATGTGTTGCTGTTGTTGCGGTTATAGCTTCAGTTAAAACTGGACTTCTTCCTTGTGTTGCTGTTGTTGCGGCTATAGCTTCAGTGAAAGCTGGACTTTTCCTTGTGTTGCTTTTGCTGCGGCTATGGCTTCAGCTGGACATTTTCCTTGTGTTGCTGTTGTTGCAGCTATAGCTTCAGTGAAATCTGGACTTCTTACTTGTGTTGCTGTTGTTGCAGCTATAGCTTCAGTGAATGCTGGACTTCTTCCTTGTGTTGCTGTTGCTGTGGCTATAGCTTTAGTGAAAGCTGGACTTAATCCTTGTGTTGCAGTTGTTGCGGCTATAGCTTCAGTGAAAACTGGACTTCTTCCTTGTGTTGCTGTTTTTGCGGCTATAGCTTCAGTGAAAGCTGGACTTCTTCCTTGTGTTGCTTTTTCTGCGGCTATGGCTTCAGCTAGACATTTTCCTTGTGTTGCTGTTATTGCAGCTATAGCTTCAGTGAAAGCTGGACTTCTTCCATGTGTTGCTGTTGTTGCGGCCATAGCTTCAGTGAAATCTGGACTTCTTACTTGTGTTGCTGTTGTTGCGGCTCCTTCAGTGAAAGCTAGACTTCTTCCTTGTGTTGCTGTTGTTGCGGCTATAGCTTCACTGAAAGCTGGACTTCTTCCTTGTGTTGCTGTTGTTACGGCTATAGCTTCAGTGAAAGCGGGACACGTTCCTTGCGTTACTGTTGTTGTGGCTATAGTTTCAGTGAAAGCTGGACTTCTTCCTTGTGTTGCTGTTGTTGCTGCTATACCTTCAATGAAAGCTGGATTTCTTCCTTGTGTTGCTGTTGTTGGGGCTATAGCTTCAGTGAACACTGGACTTCTTCCTTGTGTTGCTGTTGTTGCGGCTATAGCTTCAGTGAAAGCTTCACTTCTTACTTGTGTTGCTGTTGTTGCAGCTATAGCTTCAGTGAAAGCTGGACTTCTTCCTTGTGTTGCTGTTGTTGTGGCTATAGCTTCACTGAAAGCTGGACTTCTTCCTTGTGTTGCTGTTACGGCTATAGCTTCAGTGAAAATGGGCCACCTTCCTTGCGTTACTGTTGTTGTGGCTATAGTTTCAGTGAAAGCTGGACTTCTTCCTTGTGTTGCTGTTGTTGTGGCTATACCTTCAATGAAAGCTGGATTTCTACCTTGTGTTGCTGTTGTTGGGGCTATAGCTTCAGTGAACACTGGACTTCTTCCTTGTGTTGCTGTTGTTGCGGCTATAGCTTCATTGAAAGCTGAACTTCTTCCATGTGTTGCTGTTGTTGCGGTTATAGCTTCAGTTAAAACTGGACTTCTTCCTTGTGTTGCTGTTGTTGCGGCTATAGCTTCAGTGAAAGCTGGACTTTTCCTTGTGTTGCTTTTGCTGCGGCTATGGCTTCAGCTGGACATTTTCCTTGTGTTGCTGTTGTTGCAGCTATAGCTTCAGTGAAATCTGGACTTCTTCCTTGTGTTGCTGTTGTTGCCGCTATAGCTTCAGTGAAAGCTGGACTTCTTCCTTGTGTTGCTTTTGCTGTGGCTATGGCTTCAGCTAGACATTTTCCTTATGTTGCTGTTGTTGCAGCCATAGCTTCAGTGAAAGCTGGACTTCTTACTTGTGTTGCTGTTGTTGCAGCTATAGCTTTAGTGAAAGCTAGACTTCTTCCTTGTGTTGCTGTTGTTGCAGCCATAGCTTCAGTGAAAGCTGGACTTCTTCCTTGTGTTGCTGTTGTTGCGGCTATAGCTTCAGTGAAAGCTGGACTTCTTCCTTGTGTTGCTTTTGCTGTGGCTATGGCTTCAGCTAGACATTTTCCTTATGTTGCTGTTGTTGCAGCTATAGCTTCAGTGAAAGCTGGACTTCTTACTTGTGTTGCTGTTGTTGCAGCTATAGTTTTAGTGAAAGCTGAATTCTTCCTTGTGTTGCTGTTGTTGCGGCTATGGCTTCAGCTTGACATTTTCCTTGTGTTGCTGTTGTTGCGGTTATAGCTTCAGTGAAAGCTGCACGTCTTCCTTGTGTTTCTGTTGTTGCGGCTATAGCTTCAGTGAAAGCTAGACTTCTTACTTGTGTTGCTGTTGTTGCGGCTTCTTCAGTGAAAGCTAGACCTCTTCCTTGTGTTGCTGTTGCGGCTATAGCTTCACTGAAAGCTGGACTTCTTCCTTGTATTGCTGTTGTCACGGCTATAGCTTCAGTGAAAGCGGGACACGTTCCTTGCGTTGCTGTTGTTGTGGCTATACCTTCAGTGAAAGCTTGACTTCTTACTTGTGTTGCTTTTGCTGCGACTATGGCTTCAGCTAGACATTTTCCTTATGTTGCTGTTGTTGCAGCTATAGCTTCAGTGAAAGCTGGACTTCTTACTTGAGTTGCTGTTGTTGCGGCTATAGCTTCAGTGAAAGCTGGACTTCTTCCTTGTGTTGCTATTGTTGCCGTTATAGCTTCAGTGAAAGCTGGACTTCTTCCTTGTGTTGCTGTTGTTGCCGCTATGGCTTCAGCTAGACATTTTCCTTATGTTGCTGTTGTTGCAGCTATAGCTTCAGTGAAAGCTGGACTTCTTACTTGTGTTGCTGTTGTTTCAGCTATAGCTTTAGTGAAAGCTAGACTTTTTCCTTGTGTTGCTGTTGTTGCGGCCATAGCTTCAGTGAAAGCTGGACTTCTTCCTTGTGTTGCTGTTGTTGCGGCTCTAGTTTCAGTGAAAGCTGGACGTCTTCCTTGTGTTGCCGTGGTTGCGGGTAAAGCTTCAGTGAAAGCTGGACTTCTTCCTTGGTTGCTGTTGTTACGGCTATAGCTTCAGTGAAAGCGGGACACGTTCCTTGCGTTGCTGTTGTTGTGGCTATAGCTTCAGTGAAAGCTTGACTTCTTACTTGTGTTGCTTTTGCTGCGGCTATGGCTTCAGCTAGACATTTTCCTTATGTTGCTGTTGTTGCAGCTATAGCTTCACTGAAAGCTGGACTTCTTACTTGTGTTGCTGTTGTTGTGGCTATAGCTTCAGTGAAAGCTAGACTTCTTCCATGTGTTGCTGTTGTTGCGGCCATAGCTTCAGTGAAAGCTGGACTTCTTACTTGTGTTGCTGTTGTTGCGGCTATAGCTTCACTGAAAGCTGGACGTCTTCCTTGTGTTGCTGTTGTTACGGCTATAGCTTCAGTGAAAGCGGGACACGTTCCTTGCGTTGCTGTTGTTGTGGCTATAGCTTCAGTGAAAGCTTGACTTCTTACTTGTGTTGCTTTTGCTGCGGCTATGGCTTCAGCTAGACATTTTCCTTATGTTGCTGTTGTTGCAGCTATAGCTTCAGTGAAAGCTGGACTTCTTACTTGTGTTGCTGTGGTTGCGGCTATAGCTTCAGTGAAAGCTGGACTTCTTCCTTGTGTTGCTTTTGCTGTGGCTATGGCTTCAGCTAGACATTTTCCTTATGTTGCTGTTGTTGCAGCTATAGCTTCAGTGAAAGCTGGACTTCTTACTTGTGTTGCTGTTGTTGCAGCTATAGCTTTAGTGAAAGCTAGACTTCTTCCTTGTGTTGCTGTTGTTGTGGCCATAGCTTCAGTGAAAGCTGGACTTCTTCCTTGTGTTGTTGTTGTTGCGGCTCTAGTTTCATTGAAAGCTGGATGGCTTCCTTGTGTTGCCGTGGGTGCGGGTAAAGCTTCAGTGAAAGCTGGTCTTCTTCCTTGTGTTGCTGTTGTTGCGGCTATAGCTTCAGTGATATGATATGATATGATATGGCCTTTATAACGCGCCTATACACAAGTGTTTCAAGGCGCTACGAGGCAAGGGGTGGAAACAAAGGGAGGACAGACAACGATCCTACTAAGCCAAGTGTCATTCAGATCCCGCAAGTGCATGGGAAGGGGGGAAAAGGAAAAGTGCGCGGGGGAAGGGAAAGGGGAAAGTGCAGTACATGGGGGAAAAAGTGGAATAAATAAGAAAATAAATAAACGGCCAGATGGTGGCAAGGGCAAGGAAGTGCAGACAAAACTGCTGGTAGAGGGACTGTAGGGATACAGAACAACGGTCCCCAGGTGCAGGGGTTGCCATGGAGGCAGTGCAAGTGGGGAATTGACGGGGCCTGGGCCAGCGATCAGAAAGGGTGGCAGGTAACACGGGCAGTTTCAGTCGGGAAATCAGCAGAGGAGAGGGGGAGAGAAAGCAGAGGCAATGAGGAAGGTTTTGAGGTGCTTCCGGAACCAGAGATGGTTCTCCTCGAGTTTCAGGGAGGCAGGAAGGCTGTTCCAGAGAGAAGCCCAGCCGAAGAGAGTAATCTGCCACCAACGCGTTGCTTGGAGAAGCAACTGACACTGAGGGAGTTGGAGGCGGATGAGCGAAGAGATCGAGAATTAAGATATTTAGGAAGAGAGTGTTGAAAATATTTCGGCCCCAGAAGGCCTTGTGTACAATGCAGAGGGTTTTGAACTTAATCCTTGTAGCCACTGGAAGCCAGTGCAGGGATTTCAGTCCTGGAGAGATACGATCCCTGGGCTTGAAGCCACGGACAAGTCTCTCAGTCCTGTTCTGGATAAGTTGCAGAAGGCAGAGAGTAGAGGCAGGCAGATTTAGATAGAGGCATTTACAATAGTCCAGACTAGAGCGGACCAGGGCTCTGGAGATAGTGAGCTTCTGAGGGAAGGAGAGGAAAGCGAAAGCTAGACTTCTTCCTTGTGTTGCTGTTGTTGCAGTTATAGCTTCAGTGAAAGCTGGACTTCTTACTTGTAATACTGTTGTTGCAGCTTCTTCTTCAGTGAAAGCTGGACTTCTTACTTGTGTTGCTGTTGTTGCGGCTCCTTCAGTGAAAGCTAGACTTCTTCCTTGTGTTGCTGTTGTTGCGGCTATAGCTTCACTGAAAGCTGGACTTCTTCCTTGTGTTGCTGTTGTTACGGCTATAGCTTCAGTGAAAGCGGGACACGTTCCTTGCGTTGCTGTTGTTGTGGCTATAGCTTCAGTGAAAGCTTCACTTCTTACTTGTGTTGCTGTTGTTGCAGCTATAGCTTCAGTGAAAGCTGGACTTCTTCCTTGTGTTGCTGTTGTTGTGGCTATAGCTTCACTGAAAGCTGGACTTCTTCCTTGTGTTGCTGTTACGGCTATAGCTTCAGTGAAAATGGGCCACCTTCCTTGCGTTACTGTTGTTGTGGCTATAGTTTCAGTGAAAGCTGGACTTCTTCCTTGTGTTGCTGTTGTTGCAGCTATACCTTCAATGAAAGCTGGATTTCTTCCTTGTGTTGCTGTTGTTGGGGCTATAGCTTCAGTGAACACTGGAATTCTTCCTTGTGTTGCTGTTGTTGCGGCTATAGCTTCATTGAAAGCTAAACTTCTTCCATGTGTTGCTGTTGTTGCGGTTATAGCTTCAGTTAAAACTGGACTTCTTCCTTGTGTTGCTGTTGTGCGGCTATAGCTTCAGTGAAAGCTGGATTTTTTCTTGTGTTGCTTTTGCTGCGGCTATGGCTTCAGCTGGACATTTTCCTTGTGTTGCTGTTGTTGCAGCTATAGCTTCAGTGAAATCTGGACTTCTTACTTGTGTTGCTGTTGTTGCAGCTATAGCTTCAGTGAAACTGGACTTCTTACTTGTGTTGCTGTTGTTGCGGCTATAGATTCAGTGAAAGCTGGATTTCTTCCTTGTGTTGCTGTTGTTGGGGCTATAGCTTCAGTGTACACTGGACTTCTTCCTTGTGTTGCTGTTGTTGTGGCTATAGCTTCAGTGAAAGCTGGACTTCTTCCATGTGATGCTGTTGTTGCGGTTATAGTGTCAGTTAAAGCTGGACATCTTCCTTGTGTTGCTGTTGTAGCGGCTATAGCTTCAGTGAAAGCTGGACCTCTTCCTTTTGTTGCTGTTCTTGCGGCTATAGCTTCAGTGAAAGCTGGATTTGTTCCTTGTGTCGCTGTTGTTGCGGCTATTGCTTCAGTGAAAGCTGGACTTCTTCTTTGTGTTGCTGTTGTTGTGGCTATAGCTTCAGTGAAAGCTGAATTCTTCCTTGTGTTGCTGTTGTTGCGGCTATGGCTTCAGCTTGACATTTTCCTTGTGTTGCTGTTGTTGCGGTTATAGCTTCAGTGAAAGCTGCACGTCTTCCTTGTGTTTCTGTTGTTGCGGCTATAGCTTCAGTGAAAGCTAGACTTCTTACTTGTGTTGCTGTTGTTGCGGCTTCTTCAGTGAAAGCTAGACCTCTTCCTTGTGTTTCTGTTGCGGCTATAGCTTCACTGAAAGCTGGACTTCGTCCTTGTATTGCTGTTGTTACGGCTATAGCTTCAGTGAAAGCGGGACACGTTCCTTGCGTTGCTGTTGTTGTGGCTATAGCTTCAGTGAAAGCTTGACTTCTTACTTGTGTTGCTTTTGCTGCGGCTATGGCTTCAGCTAGACATTTTCCTTATGTTGCTGTTGTTGCAGCTATAGCTTCACTGAAAGCTGGACTTCTTACTTGTGTTGCTGTGGTTGCAGCTATAGCTTCAGTGAAAGCTAGACTTCTTCCATGTGTTGCTGTTGTTGCGGCTATAGCTTCAGTGAAAGCTCGACTTCTTGCTTGTGTTGCTGTTGTTGCGGCTATAGCTTCAGTGAAAGCTGGACTTCTTCCTTGTGTTGCTTTTGCTGTGGCTATGGCTTCAGCTAGACATTTTCCTTATGTTGCTGTTGTTGCAGCTATAGCTTCAGTGAAAGCTGGACTTCTTACTTGTGTTGCTGTTGTTGCAGCTATAGCTTCAGTGAAATCTAGACTTCTTCCATTTGTTGCTGTTGTTGCGGCCATAGCTTCAGTGAAAGCTGGACTTCTTACTTGTTTTGCTGTTGTTGCGGCTATAGCTTCAGTGAAAGCTGGACTTCTTCCTTGTGTTGCTGTTGTTGCGGCTATAGCTTCAGTGAAAGCTGGACTTCTTCCTTGTGTTGCTTTTGCTGTGGCTATGGCTTCAGCTAGACATTTTCCTTAAGTTGCTGTTGTTGCAGCTATAGCTTCAGTGAAAGCTGGACTTCTTACTTGTGTTGCTGTTGTTGCAGCTATAGCTTTAGTGAAAGCTAAACTTCTTCCTTGTGTTGCTGTTGTTGCGGCCATAGCTTCAGTGAAAGCTGGACTCCTTCCTTGTGTTGCTGTTGTTGCGGCTCTAGTTTCAGTGAAAGCTGGACGTCTTCCTTGTGTTGCCGTGGTTGCGGGTAAAGCTTCAGTGAAAGCTGGACTTCTTCCTTGTGTTGCTGTTGTTGCGGCTATAGCTTTAGTGATATGATATGATATGATATGGCCTTTATAACGCGCCTATACACAAGTGTTTCAAGGCGCGACGAGGCAAGGGGTGGAAACAAAGGGAGGACAGACAACGATCCTACTAAGCCAAGTGTCATTCAGATCCCGCAAGTGCATGGGAAAGGGGGGAAAAGGAAAAGTATGCGGGGGAAAGGAGAGGGGAAAGTGCAGTACATGGGGGAAAAAGTGGAATAAATAAGAAAATAAATAAACGGCCAGATGGTGGCAAGTGCAAGGAAGTGCAGACAAAACTGCTGGTAGAGGGACTGTAGGGATGCAGAACAACGGTCCCCAGGTGCAGGGGTTGCCAGGGAGGCAGTGCAAGTGGGCAATTGACGGGGCCTGGGCCAGCGATCAGAATGGGTGGCAGGTAACCCGGGCAGTTTCAGTCAGGAAATCAGCAGAGGAGAGGGGGAGAGAAAGCAGAGGCAATGAGGAAGGTTTTGAGGTGCTTCCGGAACCAGAGATGGTTCTCCTCGAGTTTCAGGGAGGCAGGAAGGCTGTTCCAGAGAGAAGCCCCAGCCGAAGAGAGTAATCTGCCACCAACGCGTTGCTTGGAGAAGCAACTGACACTGAGGGAGTTGGAGGCGGATGAGCGAAGAGCTCGAGAAGGAAGATATTTAGGAAGAGAGTGTTGAAAATATTTCGGCCCCAGAAGGCCTTGTGTACAATGCAGAGGGTTTTGAACTTAATCCTTGTAGCCATTGGAAGCCAGTGCAGGGATTTCAGTCCTGGAGAGATACGATCCCTGGGCTTGAAGCCAAGGACAAGTCTCGCAGTCCTGTTCTGGATAAGTTGCAGAAGGCAGAGAGTAGAGGCAGGCAGATTTAGATCGAGGCATTTACAATAGTCCAGACTAGAGAGGACCAGGGCTCTGGAGACAGTGAGCTTCTGGGGGAAGGAGAAGAAAGCGAAAGCTAGACTTCTTCCTTGTGTTGCTGTTGTTGCAGTTATAGCTTCAGTGAAAGCTGGACTTCTTACTTGTAATACTGTTGTTGCAGCTTCTTCTTCAGTGAAAGCTGGACTTCTTACTTGTGTTGCTGTTGTTGCGGCTCCTTCAGTGAAAGCTAGACTTCTTCCATGTGTTGCTGTTGTTGCGGCTATAGCTTCACTGAAAGCTGGACTTCTTCCTTGTGTTGCTGTTGTTACGGCTATAGCTTCAGTGAAAGCGGGACACGTTCCTTGCGTTACTGTTGTTGTGGCTATAGTTTCAGTGAAAGCTGGACTTCTTCCTTGTGTTGCTGTTGTTGCGGCTATACCTTCAATGAAAGCTGGATTTCTTCCTTGTGTTGCTGTTGTTGGGGCTATAGCTTCAGTGAACACTGGACTTCTTCCTTGTGTTGCTGTTGTTGCGGCTATAGCTTCAGTGAAAGCTTCACTTCTTACTTGTGTTGCTGTTGTTGCAGCTATAGCTTCAGTGAAAGCTGGACTTCTTCCTTGTGTTGCTGTTGTTGTGGCTATAGCTTCACTGAAAGCTGGACTTCTTCCTTGTGTTGCTGTTACGGCTATAGCTTCAGTGAAAATGGGCCACCTTCCTTGCGTTACTGTTGTTGTGGCTATAGTTTCAGTGAAAGCTGGACTTCTTCCTTGTGTTGCTGTTGTTGCGGCTATACCTTCAATGAAAGCTGGATTTCTTCCTTGTGTTGCTGTTGTTGGGGCTATAGCTTCAGTGAACACTGGACTTCTTCCTTGTGTTGCTGTTGTTGCGGCTATAGCTTCATTGAAAGCTGAACTTTTTCCATGTGTTGCTGTTGTTGCGGTTATAGCTTCAGTTAAAACTGGACTTCTTCCTTGTGTTGCTGTTGTTGCGGCTATAGCTTCAGTCAAAGCTGGACTTTTCCTTGTGTTGCTTTTGCTGCGGCTATGGCTTCAGCTGGACATTTTCCTTGTGTTGCTTTTGTTGCAGCTATAGCTTCAGTGAAATCTGGACTTCTTACTTGTGTTGCTGTTGTTGCGGCTATAGCTTCAGTGAATGCTGGACTTCTTCCTTGTGTTGCTGTTGTTGTGGCTATAGCTTTAGTGAAAGCAGGACTTAATCCTTGTGTTGTAGTTGTTGCGGCTATAGCTTCAGTGAAAACTGGACTTCTTCCTTGTGTTGCTGTTTTTGCGGCTATAGCTTCAGTGAAAGCTGGACTTCTTCCTTGTGTTGCTTTTTCTGCGGCTATGGCTTCAGCTAGACATTTTCCTTGTGTTTCTGTTATTGCAGCTCTATCTTCAGTGAAAGCTGGACTTCTTCCATGTGTTGCTGTTGTTGCGGCCATAGCTTCAGTGAAAGCTGGACTTCTTACTTGTGTTGCTGTTGTTGCGGCTCCTTCAGTGAAAGCTAGACTTCTTCCTTGTGTTGCTGTTGTTGCGGCTATAGCTTCACTGAAAGCTGGACTTCTTCCTTGTGTTGCTGTTGTTACGGCTATAGCTTCAGTGAAAGCGGGACACGTTCCTTGCGTTACTGTTGTTGTGGCTATAGTTTCAGTGAAAGCTGGACTTCTTCCTTGTGTTGCTGTTGTTGCTGCTATACCTTCAATGAAAGCTGGATTTCTTCCTTGTGTTGCTGTTGTTGGGGCTATAGCTTCAGTGAACACTGGACTTCTTCCTTGTGTTGCTGTTGTTGCGGCTATAGCTTCAGTGAAAGCTTCACTTCTTACTTGTGTTGCTGTTGTTGCAGCTATAGCTTCAGTGAAAGCTGGACTTCTTCCTTGTGTTGCTGTTGTTGTGGCTATAGCTTCACTGAAAGCTGGACTTCTTCCTTGTGTTGCTGTTACGGCTATAGCTTCAGTGAAAATGGGCCACCTTCCTTGCGTTACTGTTGTTGTGGCTATAGTTTCAGTGAATGCTGGACTTCTTCCTTGTGTTGCTGTTGTTGCGGCTATACCTTCAATGAAAGCTGGATTTCTTCCTTGTGTTGCTGTTGTTGGGGCTATAGCTTCAGTGAACACTGGACTTCTTCCTTGTGTTGCTGTTGTTGCGGCTATAGCTTCATTGAAAGCTGAACTTCTTCCATGTGTTGCTGTTGTTGCGGTTATAGCTTCAGTTAAAACTGGACTTCTTCCTTGTGTTTCTGTTGTTGCGGCTATAGCTTCAGTGAAAGCTGGACTTTTCCTTGTGTTGCTTTTGCTGCGGCTATGGCTTCAGCTGGACATTTTCCTTGTGTTGCTGTTGTTGCAGCTATAGCTTCAGTGAAATCTGGACTTCTTCCTTGTGTTGCTTTTGTTGCGGCTATAGCTTCAGTGAATGCTGGACTTCTTCCTTGTGTTGCTGTTGTTGTGGCTATAGCTTTAGTGAAAGCTGGACTTAATCCTTGTGTTGCAGTTGTTGCGGCTATAGCTTCAGTGAAAACTGGACTTCTTCCTTGTGTTGCTGTTGTTGCGGCTATAGCTTCAGTGAAAGCTGGACTTCTTCCTTGTGTTGCTTTTTCTACGGCTATGGCTTCAGCTAGACATTTTCCTTGTGTTGCTGTTGTTGCAGCTATAGCTTCAGTGAAAGCTGGACTTCTTCCATGTGTTGCTGTTGTTGCGGCCATAGCTTCAGTGAAAGCTGGACTTCTTACTTGTGTTGCTGTTGTTGCGGCTATAGCTTCATTGAAAGCTGAACTTCTTCCATGTGTTGCTGTTGTTGCGGTTATAGCTTCAGTTAAAACTGGACTTCTTCCTTGTGTTGCTGTTGTTGCGGCTATAGCTTCAGTGAAAGCTGGATTTTTCCTTGTGTTGCTTTTGCTGCGGCTATGGCTTCAGCTGGACATTTTCCTTGTGTTGCTGTTGTTGCAGCTATAGCTTCAGTGAAATCTGGACTTCTTACTTGTGTTGCTGTTGTTGCGGCTATAGCTTCAGTGAATGCTGGACTTCTTCCTTGTGTTGCTGTTGTGGCTATAGCTTTAGTGAAAGCTGGACTTAATCCTTGTGTTGCAGTTGTTGCGGCTATAGCTTCAGTGAAAACTGGACTTCTTCCTTGTTTTGCTGTTGTTGCGGCTATAGCTTCAGTGAAAGCTGGACTTCTTCCATGTGTTGCTTTTTCTGTGGCTATGGCTTCAGCTAGACATTTTCCTTGTGTTGCTGTTGTTGCAGCTATAGCTTCAGTGAAAGCTGGACTTCTTCCATGTGTTGCTGTTGTTGCGGCCATAGCTTCAGTGAAAGCTGGACTTCTTACTTGTGTTGCTGTTGTTGCGGCTATGACTTCAGTGAAAGCTGGACTTCTTCCTTGTGTTGCTGTTGTTGCGGCTATAGCTTCAGTGAAAGCTGGACCTCTTCCTTGTGTTGCTGTTGTTGTGGCTATAGCTTCACTGAAAGCTGGACTTCTTCCTTGTGTTGCTGTTACGGCTATAGCTTCAGTGAAAATGGGCCACCTTCCTTGCGTTACTGTTGTTGTGGCTATAGTTTCAGTGAAAGCTGGACTTCTTCCTTGTGTTGCTGTTGTTGCGGCTATACCTTCAATGAAAGCTGGATTTCTTCCTTGTGTTGCTGTTGTTGGGGCTATAGCTTCAGTGAACACTGGACTTCTTCCTTGTGTTGCTGTTGTTGCGGCTATAGCTTCATCGAAAGCTGAACTTCTTCCATGTGTTGCTGTTGTTGCAGTTATAGCTTCAGTTAAAACTGGACTTCTTCCTTGTGTTGCTGTTGTTGCGGCTATAGCTTCAGTGAAAGCTGGATTTTTCCTTGTATTGCTTTTGCTGCGGCTATGGCTTCAGCTGGACATTTTCCTTGTGTTGCTGTTGTTGCAGCTATAGCTTCAGTGAAATCTGGACTTCTTACTTGTGTTGCTGTTGTTGCGGCTATAGCTTCAGTGAATGCTGGACTTCTTCCTTGTGTTGCTGTTGTTGTGGCTATAGCTTTAGTGAAAGCTGGACTTAATCCTTGTGTTGCAGTTGTTGCGGCTATAGCTTCAGTGAAAACTGTACTTCTTCCTTGTGTTGCTGTTGTTGCGGCTATAGCTTCAGTGAAAGCTGGACTTCTTCCTTGTGTTGCTTTTTCTGCGGCTATGGCTTCAGCTAGACATTTTCCTTGTGTTGCTGTTGTTGCAGTTATAGCTTCAGTGAAAGCTGGACTTCTTCCATGTGTTGCTGTTGTTGCGGCCATAGCTTCAGTGAAAGCTGGACTTCTTACTTGTGTTGCTGTTGTTGCGGCTATGGCTTCAGTGAAAGCTGGACTTCTTCCTTGTGTTGCTGTTGTTGCGGCTATAGCTTCAGTGAAAGCTGGACTTCTTCCTTGTGTTGCTTTTGCTGTGGCTATGGCTTCAGCTAGACATTTTCCTTATGTTGCTGTTGCTGCAGCTATAGCTTCAGTGAAAGCTGGACTTCTTACTTGTGTTGCTGTTGTTGCAGCTATAGCTTTAGTGAAAGCTAGACTTCTTCCTTGTGTTGCTGTTGTTGCTGCCATAGCTTCAGTGAAAGCTGGACTTCTTCCTTGTGTTGCTGTTGTTGCGGCTCTAGTTTCAGTGAAAGCTGGACGTCTTCCTTGTGTTGCTGTTGTTGCGGCTATAGCTTCAGTGATATGATATGATATGATATGGCCTTTATAACGCGCCTATACACAAGTGTTTCAAGGCACGACGAGGCAAGGGGTGGAAACAAAGGGAGGACAGACAACGATCCTACTAAGCCAAGTGTCATTCAGATCCCGCAAGTGCATGGGAAGGGGGGAAAAGGAAAAGTGTGCGGGGGAAGGGAGAGGGGAAAGTGCAGTACATGGGGTAAAAAGTGGAATAAATAAGAAAATAAATAAACGGCCAGATGGTGGCAAGTGCAAGGAAGTGCAGACGAAACTGCTGGTAGAAGGAGTGTAGGGATACAGAACAACGGTCCCCAGGTGCAGGGGTTGCCAGGGAGGCAGTGCAAGTGGGCAATTTACGGGGCCTGGGCCAGCGATCAGAAAGGTTGGCAGGTAACCCGGGCAGTTTCAGTCAGGAAATCAGCAGAGGAGAGGGGGAGAGAAAGCAGAGGCAATGAGGAAGGTTTTGAGGTGCTTCTGGAACCAGAGATGGTTCTCCTCGAGTTTCAGGGAGGCAGGAAGGCTGTTCCAGAGAGAAGCCCCAGCCGAAGAGAGTAATCTGCCACCAACGCGTTGCTTGGAGAAGCAACTGACACTGAGGGAGTTGGAGGCTGATGAGCGAAGAGCTCGAGAAGGAAGATATTTAGGAAGAGAGTGTTGAAAATATTTCGGCCCCAGAAGGCCTTGTGTACAATGCAGAGGGTTTTGAACTTAATCCTTGTTGCCACTGGAAGCCAGTGCAGGGATTTCAGTCCTGGAGAGATACGATCCCTGGGCTTAAAGCCAAGGACAAGTCTCGCAGTCCTGTTCTGGATAAGTTGCAGAAGGCAGAGAGTAGAGGCAGGCAGATTTAGATAGAGGCATTTACAATAGTCCAGACTAGAGAGGACCAGGGCTCTGGAGACAGTGAGCTTCTGGGGGAAGGAGAGGAAAGCGAAAGCTAGACTTCTTCCTTGTGTTGCTGTTGTTGCAGTTATAGCTTCAGTGAAAGCTGGACTTCTTACTTGTAATACTGTTGTTGCAGCTTCTTCTTCAGTGAAAGCTGGACTTCTTACTTGTGTTGCTGTTTTTGCGGCTCCTTCAGTGAAAGCTAGACTTCTTCCTTGTGTTGCTGTTGTTGCGGCTATAGCTTCACTGAAAGCTGGACTTCTTCCTTGTGTTGCTGTTGTTACGGCTATAGCTTCAGTGAAAGCGGGACACGTTCCTTGCGTTACTGTTGTTGTGGCTATAGTTTCAGTGAAAGCTGGACTTCTTCCTTGTGTTGCTGTTGTTGCGGCTATACCTTCAATGAAAGCTGGATTTCTTCCTTGTGTTGCTGTTGTTGGGGCTATAGCTTCAGTGAACACTGGACTTCTTCCTTGTGTTGCTGTTGTTGCGGCTATAGCTTCAGTGAAAGCTTCACTTCTTACTTGTGTTGCTGTTGTTGCAGCTATAGCTTCAGTGAAAGCTGGACTTCTTCCTTGTGTTGCTGTTGTTGTGGCTATAGCTTCACTGAAAACTGGACTTCTTCCTTGTGTTGCTGTTACGGCTATAGCTTCAGTGAAAATGGGCCACCTGCCTTGCGTTACTGTTGTTGTGGCTATAGTTTCAGTGAAAGCTGGACTTCTTCCTTGTGTTGCTGTTGTTGCGGCTATACCTTCAATGAAAGCTGGATTTCTTCCTTGTGTTGCTGTTGTTGGGGCTATAGCTTCAGTGAACACTGGACTTCTTCCTTGTGTTGCTGTTGTTGCGGCTATAGCTTCATTGAAAGCTGAACTTCTTCCATGTGTTGCTGTTGTTGCGGTTATAGCTTCAGTTAAAACTGGACTTCTTCCTTGTGTTGCTGTTGTTGCGGCTATAGCTTCAGTGAAAGCTGGATTTTTCCTTTTGTTGCTTTTGCTGCGGCTATGGCTTCAGCTGGACATTTTCCTTGTGTTGCTGTTGTTGCAGCTATAGCTCAGTGAAATCTGGACTTCTTACTTGTGTTGCTGTTGTTGCAGCTATAGCTTCAGTGAAACTGGACTTCTTACTTGTGTTGCTGTTGTTGTTGCGGCTAATTCAGTGAAAGCTAGACTACTTCCTTGTGTTGCTGTTGTTGCGGCTATAGCTTCACTGAAAGCTGGACTTCTTCCTTGTGTTGCTGTTGTTACGGCTATAGCTTCAGTGAAAGCAGGACACCTTCCTTGCGTTGCAGTTGTTGTGGCTATAGCTTCAATGAAAGCTTGACTTCTTACTTGTGTTGCTGTTGTTGCGGCTATAGCTTCAGTGAATGCTGGACTTCTTCCTTGTGTTGCTGTTGTTGTGGCTGTAGCTTTAGTGAAAGCTGGACTTAATCCTTGTGTTGCTGTTGTTGCGGCTCTAGTTTCAGTGAAAGCTGGACGTCTTCCTTGTGTTGCTGTTGTTGCGGCTATAGCTTCAGTGATATGATATGATATGATATGATATGGCCTTTATAACGCGCCTATACACAAGTGTTTCAAGGCGCGACGAGGCAAGGGGTGGAAACAAAGGGAGGACAGACAACGATCCTACTAAGCCAAGTGTCATTCAGATCCCGCAAGTGCATGGGAAGGGGGGAAAAGGAAAAGTGTGCGGGGGAAGGGAGAGGGTAAGTGCAGTACATGGGGGAAAAAGTGGAATAAATAAGAAAATAAATAAACGGCCAGATGGTGGCAAGTCCAAGGAAGTGCAGACGAAACTGCTGGTAGAAGGACTGTAGGGATACAGAACAACGGTCCCCAGGTGCAGGGGTTGCCAGGGAGGCAGTGCAAGTGGGCAATTGACGGGGCCTGGGCCAGCGATCAGAAAGGTTGGCAGGTAACCCGGGCAGTTTCAGTCAGGAAATCAGCAGAGGGAGAGAAAGCAGAGGCAATGAGGAAGGTTTTGAGGTGCTTCCGGAACCAGAGATGGTTCTCCTCGAGTTTCAGGGAGGCAGGAAGGCTGTTCCAGAGAGAAGCCCCAGCCGAAGAGAGTAATCTGCCACCAACGCTTTGCTTGGAGAAGCAACTGACACTGAGGGAGTTGGAGGCTGATGAGCGAAGAGCTCGAGAAGGAAGATATTTAGGAAGAGAGTGTTGAAAATATTTCGGCCCCAGAAGGCCTTGTGTACAATGCAGAGGGTTTTGAACTTAATCCTTGTTGCCACTGGAAGCCAGTGCAGGGATTTCAGTCCTGGAGAGATACGATCCCTGGGCTTGAAGCCAAGGACAAGTCTCGCAGTCCTGTTCTGGATAAGTTGCAGAAGGCAGAGAGTAGAGGCAGGCAGATTTAGATAGAGGCATTTACAATAGTCCAGACTAGAGAGGACCAGGGCTCTGGAGACAGTGAGCTTCTGGGGAAGGAGAGGAAAGCGAAAGCTAGACTTCTTCCTTGTGTTGCTGTTGTTGCAGTTATAGCTTCAGTGAAAGCTGGACTTCTTACTTGTAATACTGTTGTTGCAGCTTCTTCTTCAGTGAAAGCTGGACTTCTTACTTGTGTTGCTGTTGTTGCGGCTCCTTCAGTGAAAGCTAGACTTCTTCCTTTTGTTGCTGTTGTTGCGGCTATAGCTTCACTGAAAGCTGGACTTCTTCCGTGTGTTGCTGTTGTTACGGCTATAGCTTCAGTGAAAGCTGGACACGTTCCTTGCGTTACTGTTGTTGTGGCTATAGTTTCAGTGAAAGCTGGACTTCTTCCTTGTGTTGCTGTTGTTGCGGCTATACCTTCAATGAAAGCTGGATTTCTTCCTTGTGTTGCTGTTGTTGGGGCTATAGCTTCAGTGAGCACTGGACTTCTTCCTTGTGTTGCTGTTGTTGCGGCTATAGCTTCAGTGAAAGCTTCACTTCTTACTTGTGTTGCTGTTGTTGCAGCTATAGCTTCAGTGAAAGCAGGACTTCTTCCTTGTGTTGCTGTTGTTGTGGCTATAGCTTCACTGAAAACTGGACTTCTTCCTTGTGTTGCTGTTACGGCTATAGCTTCAGTGAAAATGGGCCACCTGCCTTGCGTTACTGTTGTTGTGGCTATAGTTTCAGTGAAAGCTGGACTTCTTCCTTGTGTTGCTGTTGTTGCGGCTATACCTTCAATGAAAGCTGGATTTCTTCCTTGTGTTGCTGTTGTTGGGGCTATAGCTTCAGTGAACACTGGACCTCTTCCTTGTGTTGCTGTTGTTGCGGCTATAGCTTCATTGAAAACTGAACTTCTTCCATGTGTTGCTGTTGTTGTGGTTATAGCTTCAGTTAAAACTGGACTTCTTCCTCGTGTTGCTGTTGTTGCGGCTATAGCTTCAGTGAAAGCTGGATTTTTCCTTGTGTTGCTTTTGCTGCGGCTATGGCTTCAGCTGGACATTTTCCTTGTGTTGCTGTTGTTGCAGCTATAGCTCAGTGAAATCTGGACTTCTTACTTGTGTTGCTGTTGTTGCAGCTATAGCTTCAGTGAAACTGGACTTCTTACTTGTGTTGCTGTTGTTGTTGCGGCTTCTTCAGTGAAAGCTAGACTACTTCCTTGTGTTGCTGTTGTTGCGGCTATAGCTTCACTGAAAGCTGGACTTCTTGCTTGTGTTGCTGTTGTTACGGCTATAGCTTCAGTGAAAGCAGGACACCTTCCTTGCGTTGCAGTTGTTGTGGCTATAGCTTCAGTGAAAGCTTGACTTCTTACTTGTGTTGCTGTTGTTGCGGCTATAGCTTCAGTGAATGCTGGACTTCTTCCTTGTGTTGCTGTTGTTGTGGCTGTAGCTTTAGTGAAAGCTGGACTTAATCCTTGTGTTGCAGTTGTTGCGGCTATAGCTTCAGTGAAAGCTGGACTTCTTCCTTGTGTTGCTGTTGTTGCGGCTATAGCTTCAGTGAAAGCTGGACTTCTTCCTTGTGTTGATTTTTCTGCGGCTATGGCTTCAGCTCGACATTTTCCTTGTGTTGCTGTTGTTGCAGCTATAGCTTCAGTGAAAGCTGGACTTCTTACTTGTGTTGCTGTTGTTGCAGCTATAGCCTCAGTGAAAGCTAGACTTCTTCCTTGTGTTGCCGTGGTTGCGGGTACAGCTTCAGTGAAAGCTGGACTTTTTCCTTCTGTTGCCGTTGCTGCAGATACAGCTTCATGAAAGCTGGACTTCTTCCTTGTGTTGCTGTTGTTGCGGCTATAGCTTCAGTGATATGATATGGCCTTTATAACGCGCCTATACACAAGTGTTTCAAGGCGTAACGAGGCAAGGGATGAAACAAAGGGAGGACAGACAATGATCCTACTAAGCTAAGTGTTATTCAGATCCCGCAAGTGCATGGGAAGGAGGGAAAAGGAAAAGTGCGCAGGGGAAAGGGAGAGGGGAAAGTGCAGTACATGGGGGAAAAAGTGGAATAAATAAGAAAATAAATAAACGGCCAGATGGTGGCAAGTGCAAGGAAATGCAGACAAAACTGCTGGTAGAGGGACTGTAGGGATACAGCACGGTCCCCAGGTGCAGGGGTTGCCAGGGAGGCAGTGCAAGTGGGCAATTGACGGGGCCTGGGCCAGCGATCAGAAAGGGTGGCCAGGTAACTTGGGCAGTTTCAGTCGGGAAATCAGCAGATGAGAGGGGGAGAGAAAGCAGAGGCAATGAGGAAGGTTTTGAGGTGCTTCCGGAACCGGAGATGGTTCTCCTCTAGTTTCAGGGAGGCAGGAAGGCTATTCCAGAGAGAAGCCCCAGCCGAAGAGAGTAATCTGCCACAAACTCGTTGCATGTAGAAGCAACAGACACTGAGGGAGTTGGAGGCGGATGAGCGAAGAGCTCGAGAAGAAAGATATTTAGGAAGAGAGTGTTGAAAATATTTCGGCCCCAGAAGGCCTTGTGTACAATGCAGAGGGTTTTGAACTTAATCCTCGCAGCCCCTGGGAGCCAGTGCAGGGATTTCAGTCCTGGAGAGATACGATCCCTGGGCTTGAAGCCATGGACAAGCCTTGCAGTCCTGTTCTGGATAAGTTGCAGAGGGCAGAGAGTAGAGGCAGGCAGATTTAGATAGAGGCTGTTACAATAGTCCAGACTAGAGAGGACCAGGGCTCTGGAGACAGTGAGCTTCTACGGGAAGGAGAGGAAAGCGAAAGCTAGATTTCTTCCTTGTGTTGCTGTTGTTTCCGCTTCTTCTTCAGTGAAAGCTGGACTTCTTCCTTGTGTTGCTGTTGTTGCGGCTATAGCTTCACTGAAAGCTGGACTTCTTGCGTTGCTGTTGTTGTGGCTATAGCTTCAGTGAAAGCTAGACTTTTTACTTGTGTTGCTGTTGTTGCGGCTATAGTTTCAGTGAAAGCTGGACTTCTTCCTTGTGTTGCTTTTGTTGTGGCTATAGCTTCAGTGAAAGCTGGACTTAATCCTTGTGTTGCAGTTGTTGCGGCTATAGCTTCAGTGAAAGCTGGACTTCTTCCTTGTGTTGCTGTTGTTGTGGCTATAGCTTCAGTGAAAGCTGGACTTCTTCCTTGTGTTGCTTTTGCTGCGGCTATGGCTTCAGCTAGACATTTTAATTGTGTTGCTGTTGTTGCAGCTATAGCTTCAGTGAAAGCTGGACTTCTTCCTTGTGTTGCTGTTGTTGGGGCTATAGCTTCAGTGAACGCTGGACTTCTTCCTTGTGTTGCTGTTGTTGCGGCTATAGCTTCATTGAAAACTGAACTTCTTCCATGTGTTGCTGTTGTTGCGGTTATAGCTTGAGTTAAAACTGGACTTCTTCCTCGTGTTGCTGTTGTTGCGGCTATAGCTTCAGTGAAAGCTGGATTTTTCCTTGTGTTGCTTTTGCTGCGGCTATGGCTTCAGCTGGACATTTTCCTTGTGTTGCTGTTGTTGCAGCTATAGCTCAGTGAAATCTGGACTTCTTACTTGTGTTGCTGTTGTTGCAGCTATAGCTTCAATGAAACTGGACTTCTTACTTGTGTTGCTGTTGTTGTTGCGGCTTCTTCAGTGAAAGCTAGACTACTTCCTTGTGTTGCTGTTGTTGCGGCTATAGCTTCACTGAAAGCTGGACTTCTTGCTTGTGTTGCTGTTGTTACGGCTATAGCTTCAGTGAAAGCGGGACACCTTCCTTGCGTTGCAGTTGTTGTGGCTATAGCTTCAGTGAAAGCTTGACTTCTTACTTGTGTTGCTGTTGTTGCGGCTATAGCTTCAGTGAATGCTGGACTTCTTCCTTGTGTTGCTGTTGTTGTGGCTGTAGCTTTAGTGAAAGCTGGACTTAATCCTTGTGTTGCAGTTGTTGCGGCTATAGCTTCAGTGAAAGCTGGACTTCTTCCTTGTGTTGCTGTTGTTGCGGCTATAGCTTCAGTGAAAGCTGGACTTCTTCCTTGTGTTGATTTTTCTGCGGCTATGGCTTCAGCTCGACATTTTCCTTGTGTTGCTGTTGTTGCAGCTATAGCTTCAGTGAAAGCTGGACTTCTTACTTGTGTTGCTGTTGTTGCAGCTATAGCCTCAGTGAAAGCTAGACTTCTTCCTTGTGTTGCCGTGGTTGCGGGTACAGCTTCAGTGAAAGCTGGACTTTTTCCTTCTGTTGCCGTTGCTGCAGATACAGCTTCATGAAAGCTGGACTTCTTCCTTGTGTTGCTGTTGTTGCGGCTATAGCTTCAGTGATATGATATGGCCTTTATAACGCGCCTATACACAAGTGTTTCAAGGCGTAACGAGGCAAGGGATGAAACAAAGGGAGGACAGACAATGATCCTACTAAGCTAAGTGTTATTCAGATCCCGCAAGTGCATGGGAAGGAGGGAAAAGGAAAAGTGCGCAGGGGAAAGGGAGAGGGGAAAGTGCAGTACATGGGGGAAAAAGTGGAATAAATAAGAAAATAAATAAACGGCCAGATGGTGGCAAGTGCAAGGAAATGCAGACAAAACTGCTGGTAGAGGGACTGTAGGGATACAGCACGGTCCCCAGGTGCAGGGGTTGCCAGGGAGGCAGTGCAAGTGGGCAATTGACGGGGCCTGGGCCAGCGATCAGAAAGGGTGGCCAGGTATCTTGGGCAGTTTCAGTCGGGAAATCAGCAGATGAGAGGGGGAGAGAAAGCAGAGGCAATGAGGAAGGTTTTGAGGTGCTTCCGGAACCGGAGATGGTTCTCCTCTAGTTTCAGGGAGGCAGGAAGGCTATTCCAGAGAGAAGCCCCAGCCGAAGAGAGTAATCTGCCACAAACTCGTTGCATGTAGAAGCAACAGACACTGAGGGAGTTGGAGGCGGATGAGCGAAGAGCTCGAGAAGAAAGATATTTAGGAAGAGAGTGTTGAAAATATTTCGGCCCCAGAAGGCCTTGTGTACAATGCAGAGGGTTTTGAACTTAATCCTCGCAGCCCCTGGGAGCCAGTGCAGGGATTTCAGTCCTGGAGAGATACGATCCCTGGGCTTGAAGCCATGGACAAGCCTTGCAGTCCTGTTCTGGATAAGTTGCAGAGGGCAGAGAGTAGAGGCAGGCAGATTTAGATAGAGGCTGTTACAATAGTCCAGACTAGAGAGGACCAGGGCTCTGGAGACAGTGAGCTTCTACGGGAAGGAGAAGAAAGCGAAAGCTAGATTTCTTCCTTGTGTTGCTGTTGTTTCCGCTTCTTCTTCAGTGAAAGCTGGACTTCTTCCTTGTGTTGCTGTTGTTGCGGCTATAGCTTCACTGAAAGCTGGACTTCTTGCGTTGCTGTTGTTGTGGCTATAGCTTCAGTGAAAGCTAGACTTTTTACTTGTGTTGCTGTTGTTGCGGCTATAGTTTCAGTGAAAGCTGGACTTCTTCCTTGTGTTGCTTTTGTTGTGGCTATAGCTTCAGTGAAAGCTGGACTTAATCCTTGTGTTGCAGTTGTTGCGGCTATAGCTTCACTGAAAGCTGGACTTCTTCCTTGTGTTGCTGTTGTTACGGCTATAGCGTCAGTAAAAACGGGCCACCTTCCTTGCGTTGCTGTTGTTGTGGCGGCTATAGCTTCAGTGAAAGCTGGACTTCTTCCTTGTGTTGCTGTTGTTGGGGCTATAGCTTCAGTGAAAGCTGAACTTCTTCCATGTGTTGCTGTTGTTGCGGTTATAGCTTCTGTTAAAGCTGGACTTAATCCTTGTGTTGCAGTTGTTGCGGCTATAGCTTCAGTGAAAGCTGGACTTCTTCCTTGTGTTGCTGTTGTTGCGGCTATAGCTTCAGTGAAAGCTGGACTTCTTCCTTGTGTTGATTTTTCTGCGGCTATGGCTTCAGCTAGACATTTTCCTTGTGTTGCTGTTGTTGCAGCTATAGCTTCAGTGAAAGCTGGACTTCTTACTTGTGTTGCTGTTGTTGCAGCTATAGCCTCAGTGAAAGCTAGACTTCTTCCTTGTGTTGCTGTTGTTGCGGCTATAGCTTCAGTGAAAGCTGGACTTCTTCCTTGTGTTGCTGTTGTTGCGGCTCTAGTTTCAGTGAAAGCTGGACGGCTTCCTTGTGTTGCCGTGGTTGCGGGTACAGCTTCAGTGAAAGCTGGACTTTTTCCTTCTGTTGCCGTTGCTGCAGATACAGCTTCATGAAAGCTGGACTTCTTCCTTGTGTTGCTGTTGTTGCGGCTATAGCTTCAGTGATATGATATGATATGGCCTTTATAACGCGCCTATACACAAGTGTTTCAAGGCGTAACGAGGCAAGGGATGAAACAAAGGGAGGACAGACAATGATCCTACTAAGCTAAGTGTCATTCAGATCCCGCAAGTGCATGGGAAGGAGGGAAAAGGAAAAGTGCGCGGGGGAAAGGGAGAGGGGAAAGTGCAGTACATGGGGGAAAAAGTGGAATAAATAAGAAAATAAATAAACGGCCAGATGGTGGCAAGTGCAAGGAAATGCAGACAAAACTGCTGGTAGAGGGACTGTAGGGATACAGAACGGTCCCCAGGTGCAGGGGTTGCCAGGGAGGCAGTGCAAGTGGGCAATTGACGGGGCCTGGGCCAGCGATCAGAAAGGGTGGCCAGGTAACCTGGGCAGTTTCAGTCGGGAAATCAGCAGATGAGAGGGGGAGAGAAAGCAGAGGCAATGAAGAAGGTTTTGAGGTGCTTCCGGAACCGGAGATGGTTCTCCTCTAGTTTCAGGGAGGCAGGAAGGCTATTCCAGAGAGAAGCCCCAGCCGAAGAGAGTAATCTGCCACAAACTCGTTGCTTGTAGAAGCAACAGACACTGAGGGAGTTGGAGGCGGATGAGCGAAGAGCTCGAGAAGAAAGATATTTAGGAAGAGAGTGTTGAAAATATTTCGGCCCCAGAAGGCCTTGTGTACAATGCAGAGGGTTTTGAACTTAATCCTCGCAGCCACTGGGAGCCAGTGCAGGGATTTCAGTCCTGGAGAGATACGATCCCTGGGCTTGAAGCCATGGACAAGCCTTGCAGTCCTGTTCTGGATAAGTTGCAGAGGGCAGAGAGTAGAGGCAGGCAGATTTAGATAGAGGCTGTTACAATAGTCCAGACTAGAGAGGACCAGGGCTCTGGAGACAGTGAGCTTCTACGGGAAGGAGAGGAAAGCGAAAGCTAGACTTCTTCCTTGTGTTGCTGTTGTTTCAGCTTCTTCTTCAGTGAAAGCTGGACTTCTTCCTTGTGTTGCTGTTGTTGCGGCTATAGCTTCACTGAAAGCTGGACTTCTTGCGTTGCTGTTGTTGTGGCTATAGCTTCAGTGAAAGCTAGACTTTTCACTTGTGTTGCTGTTGTTGCGGCTATAGTTTCAGTGAAAGCTGGACTTCTTCCTTGTGTTGCTTTTGTTGTGGCTATAGCTTCAGTGAAAGCTGGACTTAATCCTTGTGTTGCAGTTGTTGCGGCTATAGCTTCACTGAAAGCTGGACTTCTTCCTTGTGTTGCTGTTGTTACGGCTATAGCGTCAGTAAAAACGGGCCACCTTCCTTGCGTTGCTGTTGTTGTGGCGGCTATAGCTTCAGTGAAAGCTGGACTTCTTCCTTGTGTTGCTGTTGTTGGGGCTATAGCTTCAGTGAAAGCTGAACTTCTTCCATGTGTTGCTGTTGTTGCGGTTATAGCTTCTGTTAAAGCTGGACTTCTTCCTTGTGTTGCTGTTGTTGCGGCTATAGCTTCAGTGAAAGCTCGATTTTTCCTTGTGTTGTTTTTGCTGCGGCTATGGCTTCAGCTAGACATTTTCCTTGTGTTGCTGTTTTTGCAGCTATAGCTTCAGTGAAAGCTGCACTTCTTACTTGTGTTGCTGTTGTTGCAGCTATAGCTTCAGTGAAAGCTGGACTTCTTGCTTGTGTTGCTGTTGTTGCGGCTTCTTCAGTGAAAGCTAGACTTCTTCCTTGTGTTGCTGTTGTTGCGGCTATAGCTTCAGTGAAAGCTGGACTTCTTCCTTGTGTTGCTGTTGTTGTGGTTATAGCTTCAGTGAAAGCTGGACGTAATCCTTGTGTTGCAGTTGTTGAGGCCATAGCTTCACTGAAAGCTGGACTTCTTCCTTGTGTTGCTGTTGTTACGGCTATAGCTTCAGTGAAAACGGGACACCTTCCTTGTGTTGCTGTTGTTGCAGCTATAGCTTCAGTGAAAGCTGGACTTCTTGCTTGTGTTGCTGTTGTTGCGGCTTCTTCAGTGAAAGCTAGACTTCTTCCTTGTGTTGCTGTTGTTGCGGCTATAGCTTCAGTGAAAGCTGGACCTCTTCCTTGTGTTGCTGTTGTTGTGGCTATAGCTTCAGTGAAAGCTGGACTTAATCCTTGTGTTGCAGTTGTTGAGGCTATAGCTTCACTGAAAGCTGGACTTCTTCCTTGTGTTGCTGTTGTTACGGCTATAGCTTCAGTGAAAACGGGCCACCTTCCTTGCGTTGCTGTTGTTGTGGCTATAGCTACAGTGAAAGCTGGACTTCTTCCTTGTGTTGCTGTTGTTGCGGTTATATTTTCAGTGAAAGCTGGACGTCTTCCTTGTGTTGCCATGGTTGCGGCTGCAGCTTCCGTGAAAGCTGGACTTCTTCGTTGTGTTGCTGTTGTTGCGGCTATAGCTTCACTGAAAGCTGGACTTGTTCCTTGTGTCACTGTTGTTGCGGCTATAGCTTCAGTGAAAGCTGGACTTCTTCCTTGTGTTGCTGTTGTTGTGGCTATAGCTTCAGTGAAAGCTGGACTTCTTCCTTGTGTTGCTTTTGCTGCGGCTATGGCTTCAGCTAGACATTTTAATTGTGTTGCTGTTGTTGCAGCTATAGCTTCAGTGAAAGCTGGACTTCTTCCTTGTGTTGCTGTTGTTGGGGCTATAGCTTCAGTGAACGCTGGACTTCTTCCTTGTGTTGCTGTTGTTGCGGCTATAGCTTCATTGAAAACTGAACTTCTTCCATGTGTTGCTGTTGTTGCGGTTATAGCTTGAGTTAAAACTGGACTTCTTCCTCGTGTTGCTGTTGTTGCGGCTATAGCTTCAGTGAAAGCTGGATTTTTCCTTGTGTTGCTTTTGCTGCGGCTATGGCTTCAGCTGGACATTTTCCTTGTGTTGCTGTTGTTGCAGCTATAGCTCAGTGAAATCTGGACTTCTTACTTGTGTTGCTGTTGTTGCAGCTATAGCTTCAGTGAAACTGGACTTCTTACTTGTGTTGCTGTTGTTGTTGCGGCTTCTTCAGTGAAAGCTAGACTACTTCCTTGTGTTGCTGTTGTTGCGGCTATAGCTTCACTGAAAGCTGGACTTCTTCCTTGTGTTGCTGTTGTTACGGCTATAGCTTCAGTGAAAGCGGGACACCTTCCTTGCGTTGCAGTTGTTGTGGCTATAGCTTCAGTGAAAGCTTGACTTCTTACTTGTGTTGCTGTTGTTGCGGCTATAGCTTCAGTGAATGCTGGACTTCTTCCTTGTGTTGCTGTTGTTGTGGCTATAGCTTTAGTGAAAGCTGGACTTAATCCTTGTGTTGCAGTTGTTGCGGCTATAGCTTCAGTGAAAGCTGGACTTCTTCCTTGTGTTGATTTTTCTGCGGCTATGGCTTCAGCTAGACATTTTCCTTGTGTTACTGTTGTTGCAGCTATAGCTTCAGTGAAAGCTGGACTTCTTACTTGTGTTGCTGTTGTTGCAGCTATAGCCTCAGTGAAAGCTAGACTTCTTCCTTGTGTTGCTGTTGTTGCGGCTATAGCTTCAGTGAAAGCTGGACTTCTTCCTTGTGTTGCTGTTGTTGCGGCTCTAGTTTCAGTGAAAGCTGGACGGCTTCCTTGTGTTGCCGTGGTTGCGGGTACAGCTTCAGTGAAAGCTGGACTTTTTCCTTCTGTTGCCGTTGCTGCAGATACAGCTTCATGAAAGCTGGACTTCTTCCTTGTGTTGCTGTTGTTGCGGCTATAGCTTCAGTGATATGATATGATATGGCCTTTATAACGCGCCTATACACAAGTGTTTCAAGGCGTAACGAGGCAAGGGATGAAACAAAGGGAGGACAGACAATGATCCTACTAAGCTAAGTGTCATTCAGATCCCGCAAGTGCATGGGAAGGAGGGAAAAGGAAAAGTGCGCGGGGGAAAGGGAGAGGGGAAAGTGCAGTACATGGGGGAAAAAGTGGAATAAATAAGAAAATAAATAAACGGCCAGATGGTGGCAAGTGCAAGGAAATGCAGACAAAACTGCTGGTAGAGGGACTGTAGGGATACAGAATGGTCCCCAGGTGCAGGGGTTGCTAGGGAGGCAGTGCAAGTGGGCAATTGACGGGGCCTGGGCCAGCGATCAGAAAGGGTGGCCAGGTAACCTGGGCAGTTTCAGTCGGGAAATCAGCAGATGAGAGGGGGAGAGAAAGCAGAGGCAATGAGGAAGGTTTTGAGGTGCTTCCGGAACCGGAGATGGTTCTCCTCTAGTTTCAGGGAGGCAGGAAGGCTATTCCAGAGAGAAGCCCCAGCCGAAGAGAGTAATCTGCCACAAACTCGTTGCTTGTAGAAGCAACAGACACTGAGGGAGTTGGAGGCGGATGAGCGAAGAGCTCGAGAAGAAAGATATTTAGGAAGAGAGTGTTGAAAATATTTCGGCCCCAGAAGGCCTTGTGTACAATGCAGAGGGTTTTGAACTTAATCCTCGCAGCCACTGGGAGCCAGTGCAGGGATTTCAGTCCTGGAGAGATACGATCCCTGGGCTTGAAGCCATGGACAAGTCTCGCAGTCCTGTTCTGGATAGGTTGCAGAGGGCAGAGAGTAGAGGCAGGCAGATTTAGATAGAGGCTGTTACAATAGTCCAGACTAGAGAGGACCAGGGCTCTGGAGACAGTGAGCTTCTACGGGAAGGAGAGGAAAGCGAAAGCTAGACTTCTTCCTTGTGTTGCTGTTGTTTCAGCTTCTTCTTCAGTGAAAGCTGGACTTCTTCCTTGTGTTGCTGTTGTTGCGGCTATAGCTTCACTGAAAGCTGGACTTCTTGCGTTGCTGTTGTTGTGGCTATAGCTTCAGTGAAAGCTAGACTTTTTACTTGTGTTGCTGTGGTTGCGGCTATAGTTTCAGTGAAAGCTGGACTTCTTCCTTGTGTTGCTTTTGTTGTGGCTATAGCTTCAGTGAAAGCTGGACTTAATCCTTGTGTTGCAGTTGTTGCGGCTATAGCTTCACTGAAAGCTGGACTTCTTCCTTGTGTTGCTGTTGTTACGGCTATAGCGTCAGTAAAAACGGGCCACCTTTCTTGCGTTGCTGTTGTTGTGGCGGCTATAGCTTCAGTGAAAGCTGGACTTCTTCCTTGTGTTGCTGTTGTTGGGGCTATAGCTTCAGTGAAAGCTGAACTTCTTCCATGTGTTGCTGTTGTTGCGGTTATAGCTTCTGTTAAAGCTGGACTTCTTCCTTGTGTTGCTGTTGTTGCGGCTATAGCTTCAGTGAAAGCTCAATTTTTCCTTGTGTTGTTTTTGCTGCGGCTATGGCTTCAGCTAGACATTTTCCTTGTGTTGCTGTTTTTGCAGCTATAGCTTCAGTGAAAGCTGCACTTCTTACTTGTGTTGCTGTTGTTGCAGCTATAGCTTCAGTGAAAGCTGGACTTCTTGCTTGTGTTGCTGTTGTTGCGGCTTCTTCAGTGAAAGCTAGACTTCTTCCTTGTGTTGCTGTTGTTGCGGCTATAGCTTCAGTGAAAGCTGGACTTCTTCCTTGTGTTGCTGTTGTTGTGGCTATAGCTTCAGTGAAAGCTGGACTTCTTCCTTGTGTTGCTGTTGTTGCGGCTATAGCTTCAGTGAAAGCTGGACTTCTTCCTTGTGTTGCTATTGTTGCGGCTCTAGTTTCAGTGAAAGCTGGACGTCTTCCTTGTGTTGCTGTGGTTGCGGGTACAGCTTCAGTGAAAGCTGGACTTCTTCCTTGTGTTGCGATTGTTGCGGCTATAGCTCAGTGATATGATTTGATATGGCCTTTATAACGCGCCTATACACAAGTGTTTCAAGGCGCGACGAGGCAAGGGGGGAAACAAAGGGAGGACAGACAAGATCCTACTAAGCCAAGTGTCATTCAGATCCCACAAGTGCATGGGAAGGGAGAAAAAGGAAAAGTGCGTGGGGGAAGGGAGAGGGGAAAGTGCAGTACATGGGGGAAAAAGTGGAATAAATAAGAACATAAATAAACGGCCAGATGGTGGCAAGTGCAAGGAAGTGCAGACAAAACTGCTGGTAGAGGGACTGTAGGGATACAGAACAACGGTCACCACTTGCAGGGGTTGCCAGGGAGGCAGTGCAAGTGGGCAATTGACGGGGCCTGGGCCAGCGATCAGAAAGGGTGGCGAGGTAACCTGTGCAGTTTCAGTCGGGAAATCAGCAGGGGAGAGGGGGAGAGAAAGCAGAGGCAATGAGGAAGGTTTTGAGGTGCTTCCGGGAACTGGAGATGGTTCTCCTCGAGTTTCAGGGAGGCAGGAAGGCTGTTCCAGAGAGAAGCCCCAGCCGAAGAGAGTAATCTGCCACCAACTCGGGGCTTGGAGAAGCAACTGACACTGAGGGAGTTGGAGGCGGATGACCGAAGAGCTCGAGATGGAACATATTTAGGAAGAGACTGTTGAAAATATTTCGGCCCCAGAAGGCCTTGTGTACAATGCAGAGGGTTTTGAACTTAATCCTCGCAGCCACTGGAAGCCAGTGCAGGGATTTCAGTCCTGCAGAGATAAGATCCCTGGGCTTGAAGCCAAGGACAAGTCTCGCAGTCCTATTCTGGATAAGTTGCAGAGGGCAGAGAGTAGAGACAGGCAGATTACAATAGTCCAGACGGTCACAATAGTCCAGACTAAAGAGGACCAGGGCTCTGGAGACAGTGAGATTCTGGGGGAAGGAGAGGAAAGCGAAAGCTAGACTTCTTCCTTGTGTTGCTGTTGTTGCAGTTATAGCTTCAGTGAAAGCTGGACTTCTTACTTGTAATACTGTTGTTGCAGCCTCTTCTTCAGTGAAAGCTGGACTTCTTACTTGTGTTGCTGTTGTTGTGGCTTCTTCAGTGAAAGCTAGACTTCTTCCTTGTGTTGCTGTTGTTGCGGCTATAGCTTCACTGAAAGCTGGACTTCTTCCTTGTATTGCTGTTGTTACGGCTATAGCTTCAGTGAAAGCGGGACACGTTCCTTGCGTTGATGTTGTTGTTGTGGCTATAGCTTCAGTGAAAGCTTGACATCTTACTTGTGTTGCTGTTGTTGCGGCCATAGCTTCAGTGAAAGCTGGACTTCTTCCTTGTGTTGCTGTTGTTGCGGCTCTAGTTTCAGTGAAAGCTGGACGTCTTCCTTGTGTTGCCGTGGTTGCGGGTAAAGCTTCAGTGAAAGCTGGACTTCTTCCTTGTGTTGCTGTTGTTACGGCTATAGCTTCAGTGAAAGCGGGACACGTTCCTTGCGTTGCTGTTGTTGTGGCTATAGCTTCAGTGAAAGCTTGACTTCTTACTTGTGTTGCTTTTGCTGCGGCTATGGCTTCAGCTAGACATTTTCCTTATGTTGCTGTTGTTGCAGCTATAGCTTCACTGAAAGCTGGACTTCTTACTTGTGTTGCTGTGGTTGCAGCTATAGCTTCAGTGAAAGCTAGACTTCTTCCATGTGTTGCTGTTGTTGCGGCCATAGCTTCAGTGAAAGCTGGACTTCTTACTTGTGTTGCTGTTGTTGCGGCTATAGCTTCACTGAAAGCTGGACGTCTTCCTTGTGTTGCTGTTGTTACGGCTATAGCTTCAGTGAAAGCGGGACACGTTCCTTGCGTTGCTGTTGTTGTGGCTATAGCTTCAGTGAAAGCTTGACTTCTTACTTGTGTTGCTTTTGCTGCGGCTATGGCTTCAGCTAGACATTTTCCTTATGTTGCTGTTGTTGCAGCTATAGCTTCAGTGAAAGCTGGACTTCTTACTTGTGTTGCTGTGGTTGCGGCTACAGCTTCAGTGAAAGCTGGACTTCTTCCTTGTGTTGCTTTTGCTGTGGCTATGGCTTCAGCTAGACATTTTCCTTATGTTGCTGTTGTTGCAGCTATAGCTTCAGTGAAAGCTGGACTTCTTACTTGTGTTGCTGTTGTTGCAGCTATAGCTTTAGTGAAAGCTAGACTTCTTCCTTGTGTTGCTGTTGTTGTGGCCATAGCTTCAGTGAAAGCTGGACTTCTTCCTTGTGTTGCTGTTGTTGCGGCTCTAGTTTCAGTGAAAGCTGGACGGCTTCCTTGTGTTGCCGTGGGTGCGGGTAAAGCTTCAGTGAAAGCTGGTCTTCTTCCTTGTGTTGCTGTTGTTGCGGCTATAGCTTCAGTGATATGATATGATATGATATGGCCTTTATAACGCGCCTATACACAAGTGTTTCAAGGCGCTACGAGGCAAGGGGTGGAAACAAAGGGAGGACAGACAACGATCCTACTAAGCCAAGTGTCATTCAGATCCCGCAAGTGCATGGGAAGGGGGGAAAAGGAAAAGTGCGCGGGGGAAGGGAAAGGGAAACGGCCAGATGGTGGCAAGTGCAAGGAAGTGCAGACAAAACTGCTGGTAGAGGGACTGTAGGGATACAGAACAACGGTCCCCAGGTGCAGGGGTTGCCAGGGAGGCAGTGCAAGTGGGCAATTGACGGGGCCTGGGCCAGCGATCAGAAAGGGTGGCAGGTAACACGGGCAGTTTCAGTCGGGAAATCAGCAGAGGAGAGGGGGAGAGAAAGCAGAGGCAATGAGGAAGGTTTTGAGGTGCTTCCGGAACCAGAGATGGTTCTCCTCGAGTTTCAGGGAGGCAGGAAGGCTGTTCCAGAGAGAAGCCCAGCCGAAGAGAGTAATCTGCCACCAACGCGTTGCTTGGAGAAGCAACTGACACTGAGGGAGTTGGAGGCGGATGAGCGAAGAGATCGAGAAGGAAGATATTTAGGAAGAGAGTGTTGAAAATATTTCGGCCCCAGAAGGCCTTGTGTACAATGCAGAGGGTTTTGAACTTAATCCTTGTAGCCACTGGAAGCCAGTGCAGGGATTTCAGTCCTGGAGAGATACGATCCCTGGGCTTGAAGCCACGGACAAGTCTCTCAGTCCTGTTCTGGAGAAGTTGCAGAAGGCAGAGAGTAGAGGCAGGCAGATTTAGATAGAGGCATTTACAATAGTCCAGACTAGAGAGGACCAGGGCTCTGGAGATAGTGAGCTTCTGAGGGAAGGAGAGGAAAGCAAAAGCTAGACTTCTTCCTTGTGTTGCTGTTGTTGCAATTATAGCTTCAGTGAAAGCTGGACTTCTTACTTGTAATACTGTTGTTGCAGCTTCTTCTTCAGTGAAAGCTGGACTTCTTACTTGTGTTGCTGTTGTTGTGGCTTCTTCAGTGAAAGCTAGACTTCTTCCTTGTGTTGCTGTTGTTGCAGCTATACCTTCAATGAAAGCTGGATTTCTTCCTTGTGTTGCTGTTGTTGGGGCTATAGCTTCAGTGAACACTGGAATTCTTCCTTGTGTTGCTGTTGTTGCGGCTATAGCTTCATTGAAAGCTAAACTTCTTCCATGTGTTGCTGTTGTTGCGGTTATAGCTTCAGTTAAAACTGGACTTCTTCCTTGTGTCGCTGTTGTGCGGCTATAGCTTCAGTGAAAGCTGGATTTTTTCTTGTGTTGCTTTTGCTGCGGCTATGGCTTCAGCTGGACATTTTCCTTGTGTTGCTGTTGTTGCAGCTATAGCTTCAGTGAAATCTGGACTTCTTACTTGTGTTGCTGTTGTTGCAGCTATAGCTTCAGGGAAACTGGACTTCTTATTTGTGTTGCTGTTGTTGCGGCTTCTTCAGTGAAAGCTAGACTACTTCCTTGTGTTGCTGTTGTTGCGGCTATAGATTCAGTGAAAGCTGGATTTCTTCCTTGTGTTGCTGTTGTTGGGGCTATAGCTTCAGTGTACACTGGACTTCTTCCTTGTGTTGCTGTTGTTGTGGCTATAGCTTCAGTGAAAGCTGGACTTCTTCCATGTGATGCTGTTGTTGCGGTTATAGCGTCAGTTAAAGCTGGACATCTTCCTTGTGTTGCGGTTGTAGCGGCTATAGCTTCAGTGAAAGCTGGACCTCTTCCTTTTGTTGCTGTTCTTGCGGCTATAGCTTCAGTGAAAGCTGGATTTGTTCCTTGTGTCGCTGTTGTTGCATCTATTGCTTCAGTGAAAGCTGGACTTCTTCCTTGTGTTGCTGTTGTTGTGGCTATAGCTTCAGTGAAAGCTGAATTCTTCCTTGTGTTGCTGTTGTTGCGGCTATGGCTTCAGCTTGACATTTTCCTTGTGTTTCTGTTGTTGCGGCTATAGCTTCAGTGAAAGCTAGACTTCTTACTTGTGTTGCTGTTGTTGCGGCTTCTTCAGTGAAAGCTAGACCTCTTCCTTGTGTTTCTGTTGCGGCTATAGCTTCACTGAAAGCTGGACTTCTTCCTTGTGTTGCTGTTGTTACGGCTATAGCTTCAGTGAAAGCGGGACACGTTCCTTGCGTTGCTGTTGTTGTGGCTATGGCTTCAGTGAAAGCTTGACTTCTTACTTGTGTTGCTTTTGCTGCGGCTATGACTTCAGCTAGACATTTTCCTTATGTTGCTGTTGTTGCAGCTATAGCTTCACTGAAAGCTGGACTTCTTACTTGTGTTGCTGTGGTTGCAGCTATAGCTTCAGTGAAAGCTAGACTTCTTCCATGTGTTGCTGTTGTTGCGGCTATAGCTTCAGTGAAAGCTCGACTTCTTGCTTGTGTTGCTGTTGTTGCGGCTATAGCTTCAGTGAAAGCTGGACTTCTTCCTTGTGTTGCTTTTGCTGTTGCTATGGCTTCAGCTAGACATTTTCCTTATGTTGCTGTTGTTGCAGCTATAGCTTCAGTGAAAGCTGGACTTCTTACTTGTGTTGCTGTTGTTGCAGCTATAGCTTCAGTGAAATCTAGACTTCTTCCATGTGTTGCTGTTGTTGCGGCCATAGCTTCAGTGAAAGCTGGACTTCTTACTTGTTTTGCTGTTGTTGCGGCTATAGCTTCAGTGAAAGCTGGACTTCTTCCTTGTGTTGCTGTTGTTGCGGCTATAGCTTCAGTGAAAGCTGGACTTCTTCCTTGTGTTGCTTTTGCTGTGGCTATGGCTTCAGCTAGACATTTTCCTTAAGTTGCTGTTGTTGCAGCTATAGCTTCAGTGAAAGCTGGACTTCTTACTTGTGTTGCTGTTGTTGCAGCTATAGCTTTAGTGAAAGCTAAACTTCTTCCTTGTGTTGCTGTTGTTGCGGCCATAGCTTCAGTGAAAGCTGGACTTCTTCCTTGTGTTGCTGTTGTTGCGGCTCTAGTTTCAGTGAAAGCTGGACGTCTTCCTTGTGTTGCCGTGGTTGCGGGTAAAGCTTCAGTGAAAGCTGGACTTCTTCCATGTGTTGCTGTTGTTGCGGCTATAGCTTTAGTGATATGATATGATATGATATGGCCTTTATAACGCGCCTATACACAAGTGTTTCAAGGCGCGACGAGGCAAGGGGTGGAAACAAAGGGAGGACAGACAACGATCCTACTAAGCCAAGTGTCATTCAGATCCCGCAAGTGCATGGGAAAGGGGGGAAAAGGAAAAGTATGCGGGGGAAGGGAGAGGGGAAAGTGCAGTACATGGGGGAAAAAGTGGAATAAATAAGAAAATAAATAAACGGCCAGATGGTGGCAAGTGCAAGGAAGTGCAGACAAAACTGCTGGTAGAGGGACTGTAGGGATACAGAACAACGGTCCCCAGGTGCAGGGGTTGCCAGGGAGGCAGTGCAAGTGGGCAATTGACGGGGCCTGGGCCAGCGATCAGAAAGGGTGGCAGGTAACCCGGGCAGTTTCAGTCGGGAAATCAGCAGAGGAGAGGGGGAGAGAAAGCAGAGGCAATGAGGAAGGTTTTGAGGTGCTTCCAGAACCAGAGATGGTTCTCCTCGAGTTTCAGGGAGGCAGGAAGCCTGTTCCAGAGAGAAGCCCCAGCCGAAGAGAGTAATCTGCCACCAACGCGTTGCTTGGAGAAGCAACTGACACTGAGGGAGTTGGAGGCGGATGAGCGAAGAGCTCGAGAAGGAAGATATTTAGGAAGAGAGTGTTGAAAATATTTCGGCCCCAGAAGGCCTTGTGTACAATGCAGAGGGTTTTGAACTTAATCCTTGTAGCCATTGGAAGCCAGTGCAGGGATTTCAGTCCTGGAGAGATACGATCCCTGGGCTTGAAGCCAAGGACAAGTCTCGCAGTCCTGTTCTGGATAAGTTGCAGAAGGCAGAGAGTAGAGGCAGGCAGATTTAGATCGAGGCATTTACAATAGTCCAGACTAGAGAGGACCAGGGCTCTGGAGACAGTGAGCTTCTGGGGGAAGGAGAAGAAAGCGAAAGCTAGACTTCTTCCTTCTGTTGCTGTTGTTGCAGTTATAGCTTCAGTGAAAGCTGGACTTCTTACTTGTAATACTGTTGTTGCAGCTTCTTCTTCAGTGAAAGCTGGACTTCTTACTTGTGTTGCTGTTGTTGCGGCTCCTTCAGTGAAAGCTAGACTTCTTCCTTGTGTTGCTGTTGTTGCGGCTATAGCTTCACTGAAAGCTGGACTTCTTCCTTGTGTTGCTGTTGTTACGGCTATAGCTTCAGTGAAAGCGGGGCACGTTCCTTGCGTTACTGTTGTTGTGGCTATAGTTTCAGTGAAAGCTGGACTTCTTCCTTGTGTTGCTGTTGTTGCGGCTATACCTTCAATGAAAGCTGGATTTCTGCCTTGTGTTGCTGTTGTTGGGGCTATAGCTTCAGTGAACACTGGACTTCTTCCTTGTGTTGCTGTTGTTGCGGCTATAGCTTCAGTGAAAGCTTCACTTCTTACTTGTGTTGCTGTTGTTGCAGCTATAGCTTCAGTGAAAGCTGGACTTCTTCCTTGTGTTGCTGTTGTTGTGGCTATAGCTTCACTGAAAGCTGGACTTCTTCCTTGTGTTGCTGTTACGGCTATAGCTTCAGTGAAAATGGGCCACCTTCCTTGCGTTACTGTTGTTGTGGCTATAGTTTCAGTGAAAGCTGGACTTCTTCCTTGTGTTGCTGTTGTTGCGGCTATACCTTCAATAAAAGCTGGATTTCTTCCTTGTGTTGCTGTTGTTGGGGCTATAGCTTCAGTGAACACTGGACTTCTTCCTTGTGTTGCTGTTGTTGCGGCTATAGCTTCATTGAAAGCTGAACTTTTTCCATGTGTTGCTGTTGTTGCGGTTATAGCTTCAGTTAAAACTGGACTTCTTCCTTGTGTTGCTGTTGTTGCGGCTATAGCTTCAGTCAAAGCTGGACTTTTCCTTGTGTTGCTTTTGCTGCGGCTATGGCTTCAGCTGGACATTTTCCTTGTGTTGCTGTTGTTGCAGCTATAGCTTCAGTGAAATCTGGACTTCTTACTTGTGTTGCTGTTGTTGCGGCTATAGCTTCAGTGAATGCTGGACTTCTTCCTTGTGTTGCTGTTGTTGTGGCTATAGCTTTAGTGAAAGCAGGACTTAATCCTTGTGTTGCAGTTGTTGCGGCTATAGCTTCAGTGAAAACTGGACTTCTTCCTTGTGTTTCTGTTTTTGCGGCTATAGCTTCAGTGAAAGCTGGACTTCTTCCTTGTGTTGCTTTTTTTGCGGCTATGGCTTCAGCTAGACATTTTCCTTGTGTTGCTGTTATTGCAGCTATAGCTTCAGTGAAAGCTGGACTTCTTCCATGTGTTGCTGTTGTTGCGGCCATAGCTTCAGTGAAAGCTGGACTTCTTACTTGTGTTGCTGTTGTTGCGGCTCCTTCAGTGAAAGCTAGACTTCTTCCTTGTGTTGCTGTTGTTGCGGCTATAGCTTCACTGAAAGCTGGACTTCTTCCTTGTGTTGCTGTTGTTACGGCTATAGCTTCAGTGAAAGCTGGACCTCTTCCTTGTGTTGCTGTTGTTGTGGCTATAGCTTCAGTGAAAGCTGGACTTAATCCTTGTGTTGCAGTTGTTGAGGCTATAGCTTCACTGAAAGCTGGACTTCTTCCTTGTGTTGCTGTTGTTACGGCTATAGCTTCAGTGAAAACGGGCCACCTTCCTTGCGTTGCTGTTGTTGTGGCTATAGCTACAGTGAAAGCTGGACTTCTTCCTTGTGTTGCTGTTGTTGCGGTTATATTTTCAGTGAAAGCTGGACGTCTTCCTTGTGTTGCCATGGTTGCGGCTGCAGCTTCCGTGAAAGCTGGACTTCTTCGTTGTGTTGCTGTTGTTGCGGCTATAGCTTCACTGAAAGCTGGACTTGTTCCTTGTGTCACTGTTGTTGCGGCTATAGCTTCAGTGAAAGCTGGACTTCTTCCTTGTGTTGCTGTTGTTGTGGCTATAGCTTCAGTGAAAGCTGGACTTCTTCCTTGTGTTGCTTTTGCTGCGGCTATGGCTTCAGCTAGACATTTTAATTGTGTTGCTGTTGTTGCAGCTATAGCTTCAGTGAAAGCTGGACTTCTTCCTTGTGTTGCTGTTGTTGGGGCTATAGCTTCAGTGAACACTGGACTTCTTCCTTGTGTTGCTGTTGTTGCGGCTATAGCTTCATTGAAAACTGAACTTCTTCCATGTGTTGCTGTTGTTGCGGTTATAGCTTGAGTTAAAACTGGACTTCTTCCTCGTGTTGCTGTTGTTGCGGCTATAGCTTCAGTGAAAGCTGGATTTTTCCTTGTGTTGCTTTTGCTGCGGCTATGGCTTCAGCTGGACATTTTCCTTGTGTTGCTGTTGTTGCAGCTATAGCTCAGTGAAATCTGGACTTCTTACTTGTGTTGCTGTTGTTGCAGCTATAGCTTCAGTGAAACTGGACTTCTTACTTGTGTTGCTGTTGTTGTTGCGGCTTCTTCAGTGAAAGCTAGACTACTTCCTTGTGTTGCTGTTGTTGCGGCTATAGCTTCACTGAAAGCTGGACTTCTTCCTTGTGTTGCTGTTGTTACGGCTATAGCTTCAGTGAAAGCGGGACACCTTCCTTGCGTTGCAGTTGTTGTGGCTATAGCTTCAGTGAAAGCTTGACTTCTTACTTGTGTTGCTGTTGTTGCGGCTATAGCTTCAGTGAATGCTGGACTTCTTCCTTGTGTTGCTGTTGTTGTGGCTGTAGCTTTAGTGAAAGCTGGACTTAATCCTTGTGTTGCAGTTGTTGCGGCAATAGCTTCAGTGAAAGCTGGACTTCTTCCTTGTGTTGCTGTTGTTGCGGCTATAGCTTCAGTGAAAGCTGGACTTCTTCCTTGTGTTGATTTTTCTGCGGCTATGGCTTCAGCTAGACATTTTCCTTGTGTTGCTGTTGTTGCAGCTATAGCTTTAGTGAAAGCTGGACTTCTTACTTGTGTTGCTGTTGTTGCAGCTATAGCTTCAGTGAAAGCTGGACTTCTTCCTTGTGTTGCTGTTGTTGCGGCTCTAGTTTCAGTGAAAGCTGGACGGCTTCCTTGTGTTGCCGTGGTTGCGGGTACAGCTTCAGTGAAAGCTGGACTTTTTCCTTCTGTTGCCGTTGCTGCAGATACAGCTTCATGAAAGCTGGACTTCTTCCTTGTGTTGCTGTTGTTGCGGCTATAGCTTCAGTGATATGATATGATATGGCCTTTATAACGCGCCTATACACAAGTGTTTCAAGGCGTAACGAGGCAAGGGATGAAACAAAGGGAGGACAGACAATGATCCTACTAAGCTAAGTGTCATTCAGATCCCGCAAGTGCATGGGAAGGAGGGAAAAGGAAAAGTGCGCGGGGGAAAGGGAGAGGGGAAAGTGCAGTACATGGGGGAAAAAGTGGAATAAATAAGAAAATAAATAAACGGCCAGATGGTGGCAAGTGCAAGGAAATGCAGACAAAACTGCTGGTAGAGGGACTGTAGGGATACAGAACGGTCCCCAGGTGCAGGGGTTGCCAGGGAGGCAGTGCAAGTGGGCAATTGACGGGGCCTGGGCCAGCGATCAGAAAGGGTGGCCAGGTAACCTGGGCAGTTTCAGTCGGGAAATCAGCAGATGAGAGGGGGAGAGAAAGCAGAGGCAATGAGGAAGGTTTTGAGGTGCTTCCGGAACCGGAGATGGTTCTCCTCTAGTTTCAGGGAGGCAGGAAGGCTATTCCAGAGAGAAGCCCCAGCCGAAGAGAGTAATCTGCCACAAACTCGTTGCTTGTAGAAGCAACAGACACTGAGGGAGTTGGAGGCGGATGAGCGAAGAGCTCGAGAAGAAAGATATTTAGGAAGAGAGTGTTGAAAATATTTCGGCCCCAGAAGACCTTGTGTACAATGCAGAGGGTTTTGAACTTAATCCTCGCAGCCACTGGGAGCCAGTGCAGGGATTTCAGTCCTGGAGAGATACGATCCCTGGGCTTGAAGCCATAGACAAGCCTCGCAGTCCTGTTCTGGATAAGTTGCAGAGGGCAGAGAGTAGAGGCAGGCAGATTTAGATAGAGGCTGTTACAATAGTCCAGACTAGAGAGGACCAGGGCTCTGGAGACAGTGAGCTTCTACGGGAAGGAGAGGAAAGCGAAAGCTAGACTTCTTCCTTGTGTTGCTGTTGTTTCAGCTTCTTCTTCAGTGAAAGCTGGACTTCTTCCTTGTGTTGCTGTTGTTGCGGCTATAGCTTCACTGAAAGCTGGACTTCTTGCGTTGCTGTTGTTGTGGCTATAGCTTCAGTGAAAGCTAGACTTTTTACTTGTGTTGCTGTTGTTGCGGCTATAGTTTCAGTGAAAGCTGGACTTCTTCCTTGTGTTGCTTTTGTTGTGGCTATAGCTTCAGTGAAAGCTGGACTTAATCCTTGTGTGGCAGTTGTTGCGGCTATAGCTTCACTGAAAGCTGGACTTCTTCCTTGTGTTGCTGTTGTTACGGCTATAGCGTCAGTAAAAACGGGCCACCTTCCTTGCGTTGCTGTTGTTGTGGCGGCTATAGCTTCAGTGAAAGCTGGACTTCTTCCTTGTGTTGCTGTTGTTGGGGCTATAGCTTCAGTGAAAGCTGAACTTCTTCCATGTGTTGCTGTTGTTGCGGTTATAGCTTCTGTTAAAGCTGGACTTCTTCCTTGTGTTGCTGTTGTTGCGGCTATAGCTTCAGTGAAAGCTCGATTTTTCCTTGTGTTGTTTTTGCTGCGGCTATGGCTTCAGCTAGACATTTTCCTTGTGTTGCTGTTTTTTCAGCTATAGCTTCAGTGAAAGCTGCACTTCTTACTTGTGTTGCTGTTGTTGCAGCTATAGCTTCAGTGAAAGCTGGACTTCTTGCTTGTGTTGCTGTTGTTGCGGCTTCTTCAGTGAAAGCTAGACTTCTTCCTTGTGTTGCTGTTGTTGCGGCTATAGCGTCAGTGAAAGCTGGACTTAATCCTTGTGTTGCAGTTGTTGAGGCCATAGCTTCACTGAAAGCTGGACTTCTTCCTTGTGTTGCTGTTGTTACGGCTATAGCTTCAGTGAAAACGGGACACCTTCCTTGTGTTGCTGTTGTTGCAGCTATAGCTTCAGTGAAAGCTGGACTTCTTGCTTGTGTTGCTGTTGTTGCGGCTTCTTCAGTGAAAGCTAGACTTCTTCCTTGTGTTGCTGTTGTTGCGGCTATAGCTTCAGTGAAAGCTGGACCTCTTCCTTGTGTTGCTGTTGTTGTGGCTATAGCTTCAGTGAAAGCTGGACTTAATCCTTGTGTTGCAGTTGTTGAGGCTATAGCTTCACTGAAAGCTGGACTTCTTCCTTGTGTTGCTGTTGTTACGGCTATAGCTTCAGTGAAAACGGGCCACCTTCCTTGCGTTGCTGTTGTTGTGGCTATAGCTACAGTGAAAGCTGGACTTCTTCCTTGTGTTGCTGTTGTTGCGGTTATATTTTCAGTGAAAGCTGGACGTCTTCCTTGTGTTGCCGTGGTTGCGGCTGCAGCTTCCGTGAAAGCTGGACTTCTTCGTTGTGTTGCTGTTGTTGCGGCTATAGCTTCACTGAAAGCTGGACTTGTTCCTTGTGTCACTGTTGTTGCGGCTATAGCTTCAGTGAAAGCTGGACTTCTTCCTTGTGTTGCTGTTGTTGTGGCTATAGCTTCAGTGAAAGCTGGACTTCTTCCTTGTGTTGCTTTTGCTGCGGCTATGGCTTCAGCTAGACATTTTAATTGTGTTGCTGTTGTTGCAGCTATAGCTTCAGTGAAAGCTGGACTTCTTCCTTGTGTTGCTGTTGTTGGGGCTATAGCTTCAGTGAACGCTGGACTTCTTCCTTGTGTTGCTGTTGTTGCGGCTATAGCTTCATTGAAAACTGAACTTCTTCCATGTGTTGCTGTTGTTGCGGTTATAGCTTGAGTTAAAACTGGACTTCTTCCTCGTGTTGCTGTTGTTGCGGCTATAGCTTCAGTGAAAGCTGGATTTTTCCTTGTGTTGCTTTTGCTGCGGCTATGGCTTCAGCTGGACATTTTCCTTGTGTTGCTGTTGTTGCAGCTATAGCTCAGTGAAATCTGGACTTCTTACTTGTGTTGCTGTTGTTGCAGCTATAGCTTCAGTGAAACTGGACTTCTTACTTGTGTTGCTGTTGTTGTTGCGGCTTCTTCAGTGAAAGCTAGACTACTTCCTTGTGTTGCTGTTGTTGTGGCTATAGCTTCACTGAAAGCTGGACTTCTTCCTTGTGTTGCTGTTGTTACGGCTATAGCTTCAGTGAAAGCGGGACACCTTCCTTGCGTTGCAGTTGTTGTGGCTATAGCTTCAGTGAAAGCTTGACTTCTTACTTGTGTTGCTGTTGTTGCGGCTATAGCTTCAGTGAATGCTGGACTTCTTCCTTGTGTTGCTGTTGTTGTGGCTATAGCTTTAGTGAAAGCTGGACTTAATCCTTGTGTTGCAGTTGTTGCGGCTATAGCTTCAGTGAAAGCTGGACTTCTTCCTTGTGTTGATTTTTCTGCGGCTATGGCTTCAGCTAGACATTTTCCTTGTGTTACTGTTGTTGCAGCTATAGCTTCAGTGAAAGCTGGACTTCTTACTTGTGTTGCTGTTGTTGCAGCTATAGCCTCAGTGAAAGCTAGACTTCTTCCTTGTGTTGCTGTTGTTGCGGCTATAGCTTCAGTGAAAGCTGGACTTCTTCCTTGTGTTGCTGTTGTTGCGGCTCTAGTTTCAGTGAAAGCTGGACGGCTTCCTTGTGTTGCTGTTGTTGCGGCTATAGCTTCAGTGAAAGCTGGACTTCTTCCTTGTGTTGCTTTTGCTGTGGCTATGGCTTCAGCTAGACATTTTCCTTAAGTTGCTGTTGTTGCAGCTATAGCTTCAGTGAAAGCTGGACTTCTTACTTGTGTTGCTGTTGTTGCAGCTATAGCTTCAGTGAAAGCTGGACTTCTTCCTTGTGTTGCTGTTGTTGGGGCTATAGCTTCAGTGAACGCTGGACTTCTTCCTTGTGTTGCTGTTGTTGCGGCTATAGCTTCATTGAAAACTGAACTTCTTCCATGTGTTGCTGTTGTTGCGGTTATAGCTTGAGTTAAAACTGGACTTCTTCCTCGTGTTGCTGTTGTTGCGGCTATAGCTTCAGTGAAAGCTGGATTTTTCCTTGTGTTGCTTTTGCTGCGGCTATGGCTTCAGCTGGACATTTTCCTTGTGTTGCTGTTGTTGCAGCTATAGCTCAGTGAAATCTGGACTTCTTACTTGTGTTGCTGTTGTTGCAGCTATAGCTTCAGTGAAACTGGACTTCTTACTTGTGTTGCTGTTGTTGTTGCGGCTTCTTCAGTGAAAGCTAGACTACTTCCTTGTGTTGCTGTTGTTGTGGCTATAGCTTCACTGAAAGCTGGACTTCTTCCTTGTGTTGCTGTTGTTACGGCTATAGCTTCAGTGAAAGCGGGACACCTTCCTTGCGTTGCAGTTGTTGTGGCTATAGCTTCAGTGAAAGCTTGACTTCTTACTTGTGTTGCTGTTGTTGCGGCTATAGCTTCAGTGAATGCTGGACTTCTTCCTTGTGTTGCTGTTGTTGTGGCTATAGCTTTAGTGAAAGCTGGACTTAATCCTTGTGTTGCAGTTGTTGCGGCTATAGCTTCAGTGAAAGCTGGACTTCTTCCTTGTGTTGATTTTTCTGCGGCTATGGCTTCAGCTAGACATTTTCCTTGTGTTACTGTTGTTGCAGCTATAGCTTCAGTGAAAGCTGGACTTCTTACTTGTGTTGCTGTTGTTGCAGCTATAGCCTCAGTGAAAGCTAGACTTCTTCCTTGTGTTGCTGTTGTTGCGGCTATAGCTTCAGTGAAAGCTGGACTTCTTCCTTGTGTTGCTGTTGTTGCGGCTCTAGTTTCAGTGAAAGCTGGACGGCTTCCTTGTGTTGCTGTTGTTGCGGCTATAGCTTCAGTGAAAGCTGGACTTCTTCCTTGTGTTGCTTTTGCTGTGGCTATGGCTTCAGCTAGACATTTTCCTTAAGTTGCTGTTGTTGCAGCTATAGCTTCAGTGAAAGCTGGACTTCTTACTTGTGTTGCTGTTGTTGCAGCTATAGCTTCAGTGAAAGCTGGACTTCTTCCTTGTGTTGCTGTTGTTGGGGCTATAGCTTCAGTGAACGCTGGACTTCTTCCTTGTGTTGCTGTTGTTGCGGCTATAGCTTCATTGAAAACTGAACTTCTTCCATGTGTTGCTGTTGTTGCGGTTATAGCTTGAGTTAAAACTGGACTTCTTCCTCGTGTTGCTGTTGTTGCGGCTATAGCTTCAGTGAAAGCTGGATTTTTCCTTGTGTTGCTTTTGCTGCGGCTATGGCTTCAGCTGGACATTTTCCTTGTGTTGCTGTTGTTGCAGCTATAGCTCAGTGAAATCTGGACTTCTTACTTGTGTTGCTGTTGTTGCAGCTATAGCTTCAGTGAAACTGGACTTCTTACTTGTGTTGCTGTTGTTGTTGCGGCTTCTTCAGTGAAAGCTAGACTACTTCCTTGTGTTGCTGTTGTTGTGGCTATAGCTTCACTGAAAGCTGGACTTCTTCCTTGTGTTGCTGTTGTTACGGCTATAGCTTCAGTGAAAGCGGGACACCTTCCTTGCGTTGCAGTTGTTGTGGCTATAGCTTCAGTGAAAGCTTGACTTCTTACTTGTGTTGCTGTTGTTGCGGCTATAGCTTCAGTGAATGCTGGACTTCTTCCTTGTGTTGCTGTTGTTGTGGCTATAGCTTTAGTGAAAGCTGGACTTAATCCTTGTGTTGCAGTTGTTGCGGCTATAGCTTCAGTGAAAGCTGGACTTCTTCCTTGTGTTGATTTTTCTGCGGCTATGGCTTCAGCTAGACATTTTCCTTGTGTTACTGTTGTTGCAGCTATAGCTTCAGTGAAAGCTGGACTTCTTACTTGTGTTGCTGTTGTTGCAGCTATAGCCTCAGTGAAAGCTAGACTTCTTCCTTGTGTTGCTGTTGTTGCGGCTATAGCTTCAGTGAAAGCTGGACTTCTTCCTTGTGTTGCTGTTGTTGCGGCTCTAGTTTCAGTGAAAGCTGGACGGCTTCCTTGTGTTGCCGTGGTTGCGGGTACAGCTTCAGTGAAAGCTGGACTTTTTCCTTCTGTTGCCGTTGCTGCAGATACAGCTTCATGAAAGCTGGACTTCTTCCTTGTGTTGCTGTTGTTGCGGCTATAGCTTCAGTGATATGATATGATATGGCCTTTATAACGCGCCTATACACAAGTGTTTCAAGGCGTAACGAGGCAAGGGATGAAACAAAGGGAGGACAGACAATGATCCTACTAAGCTAAGTGTCATTCAGATCCCGCAAGTGCATGGGAAGGAGGGAAAAGGAAAAGTGCGCGGGGGAAAGGGAGAGGGGAAAGTGCAGTACATGGGGGAAAAAGTGGAATAAATAAGAAAATAAATAAACGGCCAGATGGTGGCAAGTGCAAGGAAATGCAGACAAAACTGCTGGTAGAGGGACTGTAGGGATACAGAATGGTCCCCAGGTGCAGGGGTTGCTAGGGAGGCAGTGCAAGTGGGCAATTGACGGGGCCTGGGCCAGCGATCAGAAAGGGTGGCCAGGTAACCTGGGCAGTTTCAGTCGGGAAATCAGCAGATGAGAGGGGGAGAGAAAGCAGAGGCAATGAGGAAGGTTTTGAGGTGCTTCCGGAACCGGAGATGGTTCTCCTCTAGTTTCAGGGAGGCAGGAAGGCTATTCCAGAGAGAAGCCCCAGCCGAAGAGAGTAATCTGCCACAAACTCGTTGCTTGTAGAAGCAACAGACACTGAGGGAGTTGGAGGCGGATGAGCGAAGAGCTCGAGAAGAAAGATATTTAGGAAGAGAGTGTTGAAAATATTTCGGCCCCAGAAGGCCTTGTGTACAATGCAGAGGGTTTTGAACTTAATCCTCGCAGCCACTGGGAGCCAGTGCAGGGATTTCAGTCCTGGAGAGATACGATCCCTGGGCTTGAAGCCATGGACAAGTCTCGCAGTCCTGTTCTGGATAGGTTGCAGAGGGCAGAGAGTAGAGGCAGGCAGATTTAGATAGAGGCTGTTACAATAGTCCAGACTAGAGAGGACCAGGGCTCTGGAGACAGTGAGCTTCTACGGGAAGGAGAGGAAAGCGAAAGCTAGACTTCTTCCTTGTGTTGCTGTTGTTTCAGCTTCTTCTTCAGTGAAAGCTGGACTTCTTCCTTGTGTTGCTGTTGTTGCGGCTATAGCTTCACTGAAAGCTGGACTTCTTGCGTTGCTGTTGTTGTGGCTATAGCTTCAGTGAAAGCTAGACTTTTTACTTGTGTTGCTGTGGTTGCGGCTATAGTTTCAGTGAAAGCTGGACTTCTTCCTTGTGTTGCTTTTGTTGTGGCTATAGCTTCAGTGAAAGCTGGACTTAATCCTTGTGTTGCAGTTGTTGCAGCTATAGCTTCACTGAAAGCTGGACTTCTTCCTTGTGTTGCTGTTGTTACGGCTATAGCGTCAGTAAAAACGGGCCACCTTTCTTGCGTTGCTGTTGTTGTGGCGGCTATAGCTTCAGTGAAAGCTGGACTTCTTCCTTGTGTTGCTGTTGTTGGGGCTATAGCTTCAGTGAAAGCTGAACTTCTTCCATGTGTTGCTGTTGTTGCGGTTATAGCTTCTGTTAAAGCTGGACTTCTTCCTTGTGTTGCTGTTGTTGCGGCTATAGCTTCAGTGAAAGCTCGATTTTTCCTTGTGTTGTTTTTGCTGCGGCTATGGCTTCAGCTAGACATTTTCCTTGTGTTGCTGTTTTTGCGGCTATAGCTTCAGTGAAAGCTGCACTTCTTACTTGTGTTGCTGTTGTTGCAGCTATAGCTTCAGTGAAAGCTGGACTTCTTGCTTGTGTTGCTGTTGTTGCGGCTTCTTCAGTGAAAGCTAGACTTCTTCCTTGTGTTGCTGTTGTTGCGGCTATAGCTTCAGTGAAAGCTGGACTTCTTCCTTGTGTTGCTGTTGTTGTGGCTATAGCTTCAGTGAAAGCTGGACTTCTTCCTTGTGTTGCTGTTGTTGCGGCTATAGCTTCAGTGAAAGCTGGACTTCTTCCTTGTGTTGCTATTGTTGCGGCTCTAGTTTCAGTGAAAGCTGGACGTCTTCCTTGTGTTGCTGTGGTTGCGGGTACAGCTTCAGTGAAAGCTGGACTTCTTCCTTGTGTTGCGATTGTTGCGGCTATAGCTCAGTGATATGATTTGATATGGCCTTTATAACGCGCCTATACACAAGTGTTTCAAGGCGCGACGAGGCAAGGGGGGAAACAAAGGGAGGACAGACAAGATCCTACTAAGCCAAGTGTCATTCAGATCCCACAAGTGCATGGGAAGGGAGAAAAAGGAAAAGTGCGTGGGGGAAGGGAGAGGGGAAAGTGCAGTACATGGGGGAAAAAGTGGAATAAATAAGAACATAAATAAACGGCCAGATGGTGGCAAGTGCAAGGAAGTGCAGACAAAACTGCTGGTAGAGGGACTGTAGGGATACAGAACAACGGTCACCACTTGCAGGGGTTGCCAGGGAGGCAGTGCAAGTGGGCAATTGACGGGGCCTGGGCCAGCGATCAGAAAGGGTGGCGAGGTAACCTGTGCAGTTTCAGTCGGGAAATCAGCAGGGGAGAGGGGGAGAGAAAGCAGAGGCAATGAGGAAGGTTTTGAGGTGCTTCCGGGAACTGGAGATGGTTCTCCTCGAGTTTCAGGGAGGCAGGAAGGCTGTTCCAGAGAGAAGCCCCAGCCGAAGAGAGTAATCTGCCACCAACTCGGGGCTTGGAGAAGCAACTGACACTGAGGGAGTTGGAGGCGGATGACCAAAGAGCTCGAGATGGAACATATTTAGGAAGAGACTGTTGAAAATATTTCGGCCCCAGAAGGCCTTGTGTACAATGCAGAGGGTTTTGAACTTAATCCTCGCAGCCACTGGAAGCCAGTGCAGGGATTTCAGTCCTGCAGAGATACGATCCCTGGGCTTGAAGCCAAGGACAAGTCTCGCAGTCCTATTCTGGATAAGTTGCAGAGGGCAGAGAGTAGAGACAGGCAGATTACAATAGTCCAGACGGTCACAATAGTCCAGGCTAAAGAGGACCAGGGCTCTGGAGACAGTGAGATTCTGGGGGAAGGAGAGGAAAGCGAAAGCTAGACTTCTTCCTTGTGTTGCTGTTGTTGCAGTTATAGCTTCAGTGAAAGCTGGACTTCTTACTTGTAATACTGTTGTTGCAGCCTCTTCTTCAGTGAAAGCTGGACTTCTTACTTGTGTTGCTGTTGTTGTGGCTTCTTCAGTGAAAGCTAGACTTCTTCCTTGTGTTGCTGTTGTTGCGGCTATAGCTTCACTGAAAGCTGGACTTCTTCCTTGTATTGCTGTTGTTACGGCTATAGCTTCAGTGAAAGCGGGACACGTTCCTTGCGTTGATGTTGTTGTTGTGGCTATAGCTTCAGTGAAAGCTTGACATCTTACTTGTGTTGCTGTTGTTGCGGCCATAGCTTCAGTGAAAGCTGGACTTCTTCCTTGTGTTGCTGTTGTTGCGGCTCTAGTTTCAGTGAAAGCTGGACGTCTTCCTTGTGTTGCCATGGTTGCGGGTAAAGCTTCAGTGAAAGCTGGACTTCTTCCTTGTGTTGCTGTTGTTACGGCTATAGCTTCAGTGAAAGCGGGACACGTTCCTTGCGTTGCTGTTGTTGTGGCTATAGCTTCAGTGAAAGCTTGACTTCTTACTTGTGTTGCTTTTGCTGCGGCTATGGCTTCAGCTAGACATTTTCCTTATGTTGCTGTTGTTGCAGCTATAGCTTCACTGAAAGCTGGACTTCTTACTTGTGTTGCTGTGGTTGCAGCTATAGCTTCAGTGAAAGCTAGACTTCTTCCATGTGTTGCTGTTGTTGCGGCCATAGCTTCAGTGAAAGCTGGACTTCTTACTTGTGTTGCTGTTGTTGCGGCTATAGCTTCACTGAAAGCTGGACGTCTTCCTTGTGTTGCTGTTGTTACGGCTATAGCTTCAGTGAAAGCGGGACACGTTCCTTGCGTTGCTGTTGTTGTGGCTATAGCTTCAGTGAAAGCTTGACTTCTTACTTGTGTTGCTTTTGCTGCGGCTATGGCTTCAGCTAGACATTTTCCTTATGTTGCTGTTGTTGCAGCTATAGCTTCAGTGAAAGCTGGACTTCTTACTTGTGTTGCTGTGGTTGCGGCTACAGCTTCAGTGAAAGCTGGACTTCTTCCTTGTGTTGCTTTTGCTGTGGCTATGGCTTCAGCTAGACATTTTCCTTATGTTGCTGTTGTTGCAGCTATAGCTTCAGTGAAAGCTGGACTTCTTACTTGTGTTGCTGTTGTTGCAGCTATAGCTTTAGTGAAAGCTAGACTTCTTCCTTGTGTTGCTGTTGTTGTGGCCATAGCTTCAGTGAAAGCTGGACTTCTTCCTTGTGTTGCTGTTGTTGCGGCTCTAGTTTCAGTGAAAGCTGGACGGCTTCCTTGTGTTGCCGTGGGTGCGGGTAAAGCTTCAGTGAAAGCTGGTCTTCTTCCTTGTGTTGCTGTTGTTGCGGCTATAGCTTCAGTGATATGATATGATATGATATGGCCTTTATAACGCGCCTATACACAAGTGTTTCAAGGCGCTACGAGGCAAGGGGTGGAAACAAAGGGAGGACAGACAACGATCCTACTAAGCCAAGTGTCATTCAGATCCCGCAAGTGCATGGGAAGGGGGGAAAAGGAAAAGTGCGCGGGGGAAGGGAAAGGGAAACGGCCAGATGGTGGCAAGTGCAAGGAAGTGCAGACAAAACTGCTGGTAGAGGGACTGTAGGGATACAGAACAACGGTCCCCAGGTGCAGGGGTTGCCAGGGAGGCAGTGCAAGTGGGCAATTGACGGGGCCTGGGCCAGCGATCAGAAAGGGTGGCAGGTAACACGGGCAGTTTCAGTCGGGAAATCAGCAGAGGAGAGGGGGAGAGAAAGCAGAGGCAATGAGGAAGGTTTTGAGGTGCTTCCGGAACCAGAGATGGTTCTCCTCGAGTTTCAGGGAGGCAGGAAGGCTGTTCCAGAGAGAAGCCCAGCCGAAGAGAGTAATCTGCCACCAACGCGTTGCTTGGAGAAGCAACTGACACTGAGGGAGTTGGAGGCGGATGAGCGAAGAGATCGAGAAGGAAGATATTTAGGAAGAGAGTGTTGAAAATATTTCGGCCCCAGAAGGCCTTGTGTACAATGCAGAGGGTTTTGAACTTAATCCTTGTAGCCACTGGAAGCCAGTGCAGGGATTTCAGTCCTGGAGAGATACGATCCCTGGGCTTGAAGCCACGGACAAGTCTCTCAGTCCTGTTCTGGAGAAGTTGCAGAAGGCAGAGAGTAGAGGCAGGCAGATTTAGATAGAGGCATTTACAATAGTCCAGACTAGAGAGGACCAGGGCTCTGGAGATAGTGAGCTTCTGAGGGAAGGAGAGGAAAGCGAAAGCTAGACTTCTTCCTTGTGTTGCTGTTGTTGCAATTATAGCTTCAGTGAAAGCTGGACTTCTTACTTGTAATACTGTTGTTGCAGCTTCTTCTTCAGTGAAAGCTGGACTTCTTACTTGTGTTGCTGTTGTTGTGGCTTCTTCAGTGAAAGCTAGACTTCTTCCTTGTGTTGCTGTTGTTGCAGCTATACCTTCAATGAAAGCTGGATTTCTTCCTTGTGTTGCTGTTGTTGGGGCTATAGCTTCAGTGAACACTGGAATTCTTCCTTGTGTTGCTGTTGTTGCGGCTATAGCTTCATTGAAAGCTAAACTTCTTCCATGTGTTGCTGTTGTTGCGGTTATAGCTTCAGTTAAAACTGGACTTCTTCCTTGTGTCGCTGTTGTGCGGCTATAGCTTCAGTGAAAGCTGGATTTTTTCTTGTGTTGCTTTTGCTGCGGCTATGGCTTCAGCTGGACATTTTCCTTGTGTTGCTGTTGTTGCAGCTATAGCTTCAGTGAAATCTGGACTTCTTACTTGTGTTGCTGTTGTTGCAGCTATAGCTTCAGGGAAACTGGACTTCTTACTTGTGTTGCTGTTGTTGCGGCTTCTTCAGTGAAAGCTAGACTACTTCCTTGTGTTGCTGTTGTTGCGGCTATAGATTCAGTGAAAGCTGGATTTCTTCCTTGTGTTGCTGTTGTTGGGGCTATAGCTTCAGTGTACACTGGACTTCTTCCTTGTGTTGCTTTTGTTGTGGCTATAGCTTCAGTGAAAGCTGGACTTCTTCCATGTGATGCTGTTGTTGCGGTTATAGCGTCAGTTAAAGCTGGACATCTTCCTTGTGTTGCTGTTGTAGCGGCTATAGCTTCAGTGAAAGCTGGACCTCTTCCTTTTGTTGCTGTTCTTGCGGCTATAGCTTCAGTGAAAGCTGGATTTGTTCCTTGTGTCGCTGTTGTTGCGTCTATTGCTTCAGTGAAAGCTGGACTTCTTCCTTGTGTTGCTGTTGTTGTGGCTATAGCTTCAGTGAAAGCTGAATTCTTCCTTGTGTTGCTGTTGTTGCGGCTATGGCTTCAGCTTGACATTTTCCTTGTGTTTCTGTTGTTGCGGCTATAGCTTCAGTGAAAGCTAGACTTCTTACTTGTGTTGCTGTTGTTGCGGCTTCTTCAGTGAAAGCTAGACCTCTTCCTTGTGTTTCTGTTGCGGCTATAGCTTCACTGAAAGCTGGACTTCTTCCTTGTGTTGCTGTTGTTACGGCTATAGCTTCAGTGAAAGCGGGACACGTTCCTTGCGTTGCTGTTGTTGTGGCTATGGCTTCAGTGAAAGCTTGACTTCTTACTTGTGTTGCTTTTGCTGCGGCTATGGCTTCAGCTAGACATTTTCCTTATGTTGCTGTTGTTGCAGCTATAGCTTCACTGAAAGCTGGACTTCTTACTTGTGTTGCTGTGGTTGCAGCTATAGCTTCAGTGAAAGCTAGACTTCTTCCATGTGTTGCTGTTGTTGCGGCTATAGCTTCAGTGAAAGCTCGACTTCTTGCTTGTGTTGCTGTTGTTGCGGCTATAGCTTCAGTGAAAGCTGGACTTCTTCCTTGTGTTGCTTTTGCTGTTGCTATGGCTTCAGCTAGACATTTTCCTTATGTTGCTGTTGTTGCAGCTATAGCTTCAGTGAAAGCTGGACTTCTTACTTGTGTTGCTGTTGTTGCAGCTATAGCTTCAGTGAAATCTAGACTTCTTCCATGTGTTGCTGTTGTTGCGGCCATAGCTTCAGTGAAAGCTGGACTTCTTACTTGTTTTGCTGTTGTTGCGGCTATAGCTTCAGTGAAAGCTGGACTTCTTCCTTGTGTTGCTGTTGTTGCGGCTATAGCTTCAGTGAAAGCTGGACTTCTTCCTTGTGTTGCTTTTGCTGTGGCTATGGCTTCAGCTAGACATTTTCCTTAAGTTGCTGTTGTTGCAGCTATAGCTTCAGTGAAAGCTGGACTTCTTACTTGTGTTGCTGTTGTTGCAGCTATAGCTTTAGTGAAAGCTAAACTTCTTCCTTGTGTTGCTGTTGTTGCGGCCATAGCTTCAGTGAAAGCTGGACTTCTTCCTTGTGTTGCTGTTGTTGCGGCTCTAGTTTCAGTGAAAGCTGGACGTCTTCCTTGTGTTGCCGTGGTTGCGGGTAAAGCTTCAGTGAAAGCTGGACTTCTTCCATGTGTTGCTGTTGTTGCGGCTATAGCTTTAGTGATATGATATGATATGATATGGCCTTTATAACGCGCCTATACACAAGTGTTTCAAGGCGCGACGAGGCAAGGGGTGGAAACAAAGGGAGGACAGACAACGATCCTACTAAGCCAAGTGTCATTCAGATCCCGCAAGTGCATGGGAAAGGGGGGAAAAGGAAATGTATGCGGGGGAAGGGAGAGGGGAAAGTGCAGTACATGGGGGAAAAAGTGGAATAAATAAGAAAATAAATAAACGGCCAGATGGTGGCAAGTGCAAGGAAGTGTAGACAAAACTGCTGGTAGAGGGACTGTAGGGATACAGAACAACGGTCCCCAGGTGCAGGGGTTGCCAGGGAGGCAGTGCAAGTGGGCAATTGACGGGGCCTGGGCCAGCGATCAGAAAGGGTGGCAGGTAACCCGGGCAGTTTCAGTCGGGAAATCAGCAGAGGAGAGGGGGAGAGAAAGCAGAGGCAATGAGGAAGGTTTTGAGGTGCTTCCAGAACCAGAGATGGTTCTCCTCGAGTTTCAGGGAGGCAGGAAGCCTGTTCCAGAGAGAAGCCCCAGCCGAAGAGAGTAATCTGCCACCAACGCGTTGCTTGGAGAAGCAACTGACACTGAGGGAGTTGGAGGCGGATGAGCGAAGAGCTCGAGAAGGAAGATATTTAGGAAGAGAGTGTTGAAAATATTTCGGCCCCAGAAGGCCTTGTGTACAATGCAGAGGGTTTTGAACTTAATCCTTGTAGCCATTGGAAGCCAGTGCAGGGATTTCAGTCCTGGAGAGATACGATCCCTGGGCTTGAAGCCAAGGACAAGTCTCGCAGTCCTGTTCTGGATAAGTTGCAGAAGGCAGAGAGTAGAGGCAGGCAGATTTAGATCGAGGCATTTACAATAGTCCAGACTAGAGAGGACCAGGGCTCTGGAGACAGTGAGCTTCTGGGGGAAGGAGAAGAAAGCGAAAGCTAGACTTCTTACTTCTGTTGCTGTTGTTGCAGTTATAGCTTCAGTGAAAGCTGGACTTCTTACTTGTAATACTGTTGTTGCAGCTTCTTCTTCAGTGAAAGCTGGACTTCTTACTTGTGTTGCTGTTGTTGCGGCTCCTTCAGTGAAAGCTAGACTTCTTCCTTGTGTTGCTGTTGTTGCGGCTATAGCTTCACTGAAAGCTGGACTTCTTCCTTGTGTTGCTGTTGTTACGGCTATAGCTTCAGTGAAAGCGGGACACGTTCCTTGCGTTACTGTTGTTGTGGCTATAGTTTCAGTGAAAGCTGGACTTCTTCCTTGTGTTGCTGTTGTTGCGGCTATACCTTCAATGAAAGCTGGATTTCTTCCTTGTGTTGCTGTTGTTGGGGCTATAGCTTCAGTGAACACTGGACTTCTTCCTTGTGTTGCTGTTGTTGCGGCTATAGCTTCAGTGAAAGCTTCACTTCTTACTTGTGTTGCTGTTGTTGCAGCTATAGCTTCAGTGAAAGCTGGACTTCTTCCTTGTGTTGCTGTTGTTGTGGCTATAGCTTCACTGAAAGCTGGACTTCTTCCTTGTGTTGCTGTTACGGCTATAGCTTCAGTGAAAATGGGCCACCTTCCTTGCGTTACTGTTGTTGTGGCTATAGTTTCAGTGAAAGCTGGACTTCTTCCTTGTGTTGCTGTTGTTGCGGCTATACCTTCAATAAAAGCTGGATTTCTTCCTTGTGTTGCTGTTGTTGGGGCTATAGCTTCAGTGAACACTGGACTTCTTCCTTGTGTTGCTGTTGTTGCGGCTATAGCTTCATTGAAAGCTGAACTTTTTCCATGTGTTGCTGTTGTTGCGGTTATAGCTTCAGTTAAAACTGGACTTCTTCCTTGTGTTGCTGTTGTTGCGGCTATAGCTTCAGTCAAAGCTGGACTTTTCCTTGTGTTGCTTTTGCTGCGGCTATGGCTTCAGCTGGACATTTTCCTTGTGTTGCTGTTGTTGCAGCTATAGCTTCAGTGAAATCTGGACTTCTTACTTGTGTTGCTGTTGTTGCGGCTATAGCTTCAGTGAATGCTGGACTTCTTCCTTGTGTTGCTGTTGTTGTGGCTATAGCTTTAGTGAAAGCAGGACTTAATCCTTGTGTTGCAGTTGTTGCGGCTATAGCTTCAGTGAAAACTGGACTTCTTCCTTGTGTTTCTGTTTTTGCGGCTATAGCTTCAGTGAAAGCTGGACTTCTTCCTTGTGTTGCTTTTTCTGCGGCTATGGCTTCAGCTAGACATTTTCCTTGTGTTGCTGTTATTGCAGCTATAGCTTCAGTGAAAGCTGGACTTCTTCCATGTGTTGCTGTTGTTGCGGCCATAGCTTCAGTGAAAGCTGGACTTCTTACTTGTGTTGCTGTTGTTGCGGCTCCTTCAGTGAAAGCTAGACTTCTTCCTTGTGTTGCTGTTGTTGCGGCTATAGCTTCACTGAAAGCTGGACTTCTTCCTTGTGTTGCTGTTGTTACGGCTATAGCTTCAGTGAAAGCGGGACACGTTCCTTGCGTTACTGTTGTTGTGGCTATAGTTTCAGTGAAAGCTGGACTTCTTCCTTGTGTTGCTGTTGTTGCTGCTATACCTTCAATGAAAGCTGGATTTCTTCCTTGTGTTGCTGTTGTTGGGGCTATAGCTTCAGTGAACACTGGACTTCTTCCTTGTGTTGCTGTTGTTGCAGCTATAGCTTCAGTGAAAGCTTCACTTCTTACTTGTGTTGCTGTTGTTGCAGCTATAGCTTCAGTGAAAGCTGGACTTCTTCCTTGTGTTGCTGTTGTTGTGGCTATAGCTTCACTGAAAGCTGGACTTCTTCCTTGTGTTGCTGTTACGGTTATAGCTTCAGTGAAAATGGGCCACCTTCCTTGCGTTACTGTTGTTGTGGCTATAGTTTCAGTGAATGCTGGACTTCTTCCTTGTGTTGCTGTTGTTGCGGCTATACCTTCAATGAAAGCTGGATTTCTTTCTTGTGTTGCTGTTGTTGGGGCTATAGCTTCAGTGAACACTGGACTTCTTCCTTGTGTTGCTGTTGTTGAGGCTATAGCTTCATTGAAAGCTGAACTTCTTCCATGTGTTGCTGTTGTTGCGGTTATAGCTTCAGTTAAAACTGGACTTCTTCCTTGTGTTTCTGTTGTTGCGGCTATAGCTTCAGTGAAAGCTGGACTTTTCCTTGTGTTGCTTTTGCTGCGGCTATGGCTTCAGCTGGACATTTTCCTTGTGTTGCTGTTGTTGCAGCTATAGCTTCAGTGAAATCTGGACTTCTTCCTTGTGTTGCTGTTGTTGCGGCTATAGCTTCAGTGAATGCTGGACTTCTTCCTTGTGTTGCTGTTGTTGTGGCTATAGCTTTAGTGAAAGCTGGACTTAATCCTTGTGTTGCTGTTGTTGCGGCTATAGCTTCAGTGAAAACTGGACTTCTTCCTTGTGTTGCTGTTGTTGCGGCTATAGCTTCAGTGAAAGCTGGACTTCTTCCTTGTGTTGCTTTTTCTGCGGCTATGGCTTCAGCTAGACATTTTCCTTGTGTTGCTGTTGTTGCAGCTATAGCTTCAGTGAAAGCTGGACTTCTTCCATGTGTTGCTGTTGTTGCGGCCATAGCTTCAGTGAAAGCTGGACTTCTTACTTGTGTTGCTGTTGTTGCGGCTATAGCTTCAGTGAAAACTGGACTTTTCCTTGTGTTGCTTTTGCTGCGGCTATGGCTTCAGCTGGACATTTTCCTTGTGTTGCTGTTGTTGCAGCTATAGCTTCAGTGAAATCTGGACTTCTTCCTTGTGTTGCTGTTGTTGCGGCTATAGCTTCAGTGAATGCTGGACTTCTTCCTTGTGTTGCTGTTGTTGTGGCTATAGCTTTAGTGAAAGCTGGACTTAATCCTTGTGTTGCTGTTGTTGCGGCTATAGCTTCAGTGAAAACTGGACTTCTTCCTTGTGTTGCTGTTGTTGCGGCTATAGCTTCAGTGAAAGCTGGACTTCTTCCTTGTGTTGCTTTTTCTGCGGCTATGGCTTCAGCTAGACATTTTCCTTGTGTTGCTGTTGTTGCAGCTATAGCTTCAGTGAAAGCTGGACTTCTTCCATGTGTTGCTGTTGTTGCGGCCATAGCTTCAGTGAAAGCTGGACTTCTTACTTGTGTTGCTGTTGTTGCGGCTATAGCTTCATTGAAAGCTGAACTTCTTCCATGTGTTGCTGTTGTTGCGGTTATAGCTTCAGTTAAAACTGGACTTCTTCCTTGTGTTGCTGTTGTTGCGGCTATAGCTTCAGTGAAAGCTGGATTTTTCCTTGTGTTGCTTTTGCTGCGGCTATGGCTTCAGCTGGACATTTTCCTTGTGTTGCTGTTGTTGCAGCTATAGCTTCAGTGAAATCTGGACTTCTTACTTGTGTTGCTGTTGTTGCGGCTATAGCTTCAGTGAATGCTGGACTTCTTCCTTGTGTTGCTGTTGTGGCTATAGCTTTAGTGAAAGCTGGACTTAATCCTTGTGTTGCAGTGGTTGCGGCTATAGCTTCAGTGAAAACTGGACTTCTTCCTTGTTTTGCTGTTGTTGCGGCTATAGCTTCAGTGAAAGCTGGACTTCTTCCTTGTGTTGCTTTTTCTGCGGCTATGGCTTCAGCTAGACATTTTCCTTGTGTTGCTGTTGTTGCAGCTATAGCTTCAGTGAAAGCTGGACTTCTTCCATGTGTTGCTGTTGTTGCGGCCATAGCTTCAGTGAAAGCTGGACTTCTTACTTGTGTTGCTGTTGTTGCGGCTATGGCTTCAGTGAAAGCTGGACTTTTTCCTTGTGTTGCTGTTGTTGCGGCTATAGCTTCAGTGAAAGCTGGACCTCTTCCTTGTGTTGCTGTTGTTGTGGCTATAGCTTCACTGAAAGCTGGACTTCTTCCTTGTGTTGCTGTTACGGCTATAGCTTCAGTGAAAATGGGCCACCTTCCTTGCGTTACTGTTGTTGTGGCTATAGTTTCAGTGAAAGCTGGACTTCTTCCTTGTGTTTCTGTTGTTGCGGCTATACCTTCAATGAAAGCTGGATTTCTTCCTTGTGTTGCTGTTGTTGGGGCTATAGCTTCAGTGAACACTGGACTTCTTCCTTGTGTTGCTGTTGTTGCGGCTATAGCTTCATTGAAAGCTGAACTTCTTCCATGTGTTGCTGTTGTTGCGGTTATAGCTTCAGTTAAAACTGGACTTCTTCCTTGTGTTGCTGTTGTTGCGGCTATAGCTTCAGTGAAAGCTGGATTTTTCCTTGTGTTGCTTTTGCTGCGGCTATGGCTTCAGCTGGACATTTTCCTTGTGTTGCTGTTGTTGCAGCTATAGCTTCAGTGAAATCTGGACTTCTTACTTGTGTTGCTGTTGTTGCGGCTATAGCTTCATTGAATGCTGGACTTCTTCCTTGTGTTGCTGTTGTTGTGGCTATAGCTTTAGTGAAAGCTGGACTTAATCCTTGTGTTGCAGTTGTTGCGGCTATAGCTTCAGTGAAAACTGGACTTCTTCCTTGTGTTGCTGTTGTTGCGGCTATAGCTTCAGTGAAAGCTGGACTTCTTCCTTGTGTTGCTTTTTCTGCGGCTATGGCTTCAGCTAGACATTTTCCTTGTGTTGCTGTTGTTGCAGTTATAGCTTCAGTGAAAGCTGGACTTCTTCCTTCTGTTGCCGTTGCTGCAGATACAGCTTCATGAAAGCTGGACTTCTTCCTTCTGTTGCCGTTGCTGCAGATACAGCTTCATGAAAGCTGGACTTCTTCCTTGTGTTGCTGTTGTTGCGGCTATAGCTTCAGTGATATGATATGATATGGCCTTTATAACGCGCCTATACACAAGTGTTTCAAGGCGTAACGAGGCAAGGGATGAAACAAAGGGAGGACAGACAATGATCCTACTAAGCTAAGTGTCATTCAGATCCCGCAAGTGCATGGGAAGGAGGGAAAAGGAAAAGTGCGCGGGGGAAAGGGAGAGGGGAAAGTGCAGTACATGGGGGAAAAAGTGGAATAAATAAGAAAATAAATAAACGGCCAGATGGTGGCAAGTGCAAGGAAATGCAGACAAAACTGCTGGTAGAGGGACTGTAGGGATACAGAACGGTCCCCAGGTGCAGGGGTTGCCAGGGAGGCAGTGCAAGTGGGCAATTGACGGGGCCTGGGCCAGCGATCAGAAAGGGTGGCCAGGTAACCTGGGCAGTTTCAGTCGGGAAATCAGCAGATGAGAGGGGGAGAGAAAGCAGAGGCAATGAAGAAGGTTTTGAGGTGCTTCCGGAACCGGAGATGGTTCTCCTCTAGTTTCAGGGAGGCAGGAAGGCTATTCCAGAGAGAAGCCCCAGCCGAAGAGAGTAATCTGCCACAAACTCGTTGCTTGTAGAAGCAACAGACACTGAGGGAGTTGGAGGCGGATGAGCGAAGAGCTCGAGAAGAAAGATATTTAGGAAGAGAGTGTTGAAAATATTTCGGCCCCAGAAGGCCTTGTGTACAATGCAGAGGGTTTTGAACTTAATCCTCGCAGCCACTGGGAGCCAGTGCAGGGATTTCAGTCCTGGAGAGATACGATCCCTGGGCTTGAAGCCATGGACAAGCCTTGCAGTCCTGTTCTGGATAAGTTGCAGAGGGCAGAGAGTAGAGGCAGGCAGATTTAGATAGAGGCTGTTACAATAGTCCAGACTAGAGAGGACCAGGGCTCTGGAGACAGTGAGCTTCTACGGGAAGGAGAGGAAAGCGAAAGCTAGACTTCTTCCTTGTGTTGCTGTTGTTTCAGCTTCTTCTTCAGTGAAAGCTGGACTTCTTCCTTGTGTTGCTGTTGTTGCGGCTATAGCTTCACTGAAAGCTGGACTTCTTGCGTTGCTGTTGTTGTGGCTATAGCTTCAGTGAAAGCTAGACTTTTCACTTGTGTTGCTGTTGTTGCGGCTATAGTTTCACTGAAAGCTGGACTTCTTCCTTGTGTTGCTTTTGTTGTGGCTATAGCTTCAGTGAAAGCTGGACTTAATCCTTGTGTTGCAGTTGTTGCGGCTATAGCTTCACTGAAAGCTGGACTTCTTCCTTGTGTTGCTGTTGTTACGGCTATAGCGTCAGTAAAAACGGGCCACCTTCCTTGCGTTGCTGTTGTTGTGGCGGCTATAGCTTCAGTGAAAGCTGGACTTCTTCCTTGTGTTGCTGTTGTTGGGGCTATAGCTTCAGTGAAAGCTGAACTTCTTCCATGTGTTGCTGTTGTTGCGGTTATAGCTTCTGTTAAAGCTGGACTTCTTCCTTGTGTTGCTGTTGTTGCGGCTATAGCTTCAGTGAAAGCTCGATTTTTCCTTGTGTTGTTTTTGCTGCGGCTATGGCTTCAGCTAGACATTTTCCTTGTGTTGCTGTTTTTGCAGCTATAGCTTCAGTGAAAGCTGCACTTCTTACTTGTGTTGCTGTTGTTGCAGCTATAGCTTCAGTGAAAGCTGGACTTCTTGCTTGTGTTGCTGTTGTTGCGGCTTCTTCAGTGAAAGCTAGACTTCTTCCTTGTGTTGCTGTTGTTGCGGCTATAGCTTCAGTGAAAGCTGGACTTCTTCCTTGTGTTGCTGTTGTTGTGGTTATAGCTTCAGTGAAAGCTGGACGTAATCCTTGTGTTGCAGTTGTTGAGGCCATAGCTTCACTGAAAGCTGGACTTCTTCCTTGTGTTGCTGTTGTTACGGCTATAGCTTCAGTGAAAACGGGACACCTTCCTTGTGTTGCTGTTGTTGCAGCTATAGCTTCAGTGAAAGCTGGACTTCTTGCTTGTGTTGCTGTTGTTGCGGCTTCTTCAGTGAAAGCTAGACTTCTTCCTTGTGTTGCTGTTGTTGCGGCTATAGCTTCAGTGAAAGCTGGACCTCTTCCTTGTGTTGCTGTTGTTGTGGCTATAGCTTCAGTGAAAGCTGGACTTAATCCTTGTGTTGCAGTTGTTGAGGCTATAGCTTCACTGAAAGCTGGACTTCTTCCTTGTGTTGCTGTTGTTACGGCTATAGCTTCAGTGAAAACGGGCCACCTTCCTTGCGTTGCTGTTGTTGTGGCTATAGCTACAGTGAAAGCTGGACTTCTTCCTTGTGTTGCTGTTGTTGCGGTTATATTTTCAGTGAAAGCTGGACGTCTTCCTTGTGTTGCCATGGTTGCGGCTGCAGCTTCCGTGAAAGCTGGACTTCTTCGTTGTGTTGCTGTTGTTGCGGCTATAGCTTCACTGAAAGCTGGACTTGTTCCTTGTGTCACTGTTGTTGCGGCTATAGCTTCAGTGAAAGCTGGACTTCTTCCTTGTGTTGCTGTTGTTGTGGCTATAGCTTCAGTGAAAGCTGGACTTCTTCCTTGTGTTGCTTTTGCTGCGGCTATGGCTTCAGCTAGACATTTTAATTGTGTTGCTGTTGTTGCAGCTATAGCTTCAGTGAAAGCTGGACTTCTTCCTTGTGTTGCTGTTGTTGGGGCTATAGCTTCAGTGAACGCTGGACTTCTTCCTTGTGTTGCTGTTGTTGCGGCTATAGCTTCATTGAAAACTGAACTTCTTCCATGTGTTGCTGTTGTTGCGGTTATAGCTTGAGTTAAAACTGGACTTCTTCCTCGTGTTGCTGTTGTTGCGGCTATAGCTTCAGTGAAAGCTGGATTTTTCCTTGTGTTGCTTTTGCTGCGGCTATGGCTTCAGCTGGACATTTTCCTTGTGTTGCTGTTGTTGCAGCTATAGCTCAGTGAAATCTGGACTTCTTACTTGTGTTGCTGTTGTTGCAGCTATAGCTTCAGTGAAACTGGACTTCTTACTTGTGTTGCTGTTGTTGTTGCGGCTTCTTCAGTGAAAGCTAGACTACTTCCTTGTGTTGCTGTTGTTGCGGCTATAGCTTCACTGAAAGCTGGACTTCTTCCTTGTGTTGCTGTTGTTACGGCTATAGCTTCAGTGAAAGCGGGACACCTTCCTTGCGTTGCAGTTGTTGTGGCTATAGCTTCAGTGAAAGCTTGACTTCTTACTTGTGTTGCTGTTGTTGCGGCTATAGCTTCAGTGAATGCTGGACTTCTTCCTTGTGTTGCTGTTGTTGTGGCTATAGCTTTAGTGAAAGCTGGACTTAATCCTTGTGTTGCAGTTGTTGCGGCTATAGCTTCAGTGAAAGCTGGACTTCTTCCTTGTGTTGATTTTTCTGCGGCTATGGCTTCAGCTAGACATTTTCCTTGTGTTACTGTTGTTGCAGCTATAGCTTCAGTGAAAGCTGGACTTCTTACTTGTGTTGCTGTTGTTGCAGCTATAGCCTCAGTGAAAGCTAGACTTCTTCCTTGTGTTGCTGTTGTTGCGGCTATAGCTTCAGTGAAAGCTGGACTTCTTCCTTGTGTTGCTGTTGTTGCGGCTCTAGTTTCAGTGAAAGCTGGACGGCTTCCTTGTGTTGCCGTGGTTGCGGGTACAGCTTCAGTGAAAGCTGGACTTTTTCCTTCTGTTGCCGTTGCTGCAGATACAGCTTCATGAAAGCTGGACTTCTTCCTTGTGTTGCTGTTGTTGCGGCTATAGCTTCAGTGATATGATATGATATGGCCTTTATAACGCGCCTATACACAAGTGTTTCAAGGCGTAACGAGGCAAGGGATGAAACAAAGGGAGGACAGACAATGATCCTACTAAGCTAAGTGTCATTCAGATCCCGCAAGTGCATGGGAAGGAGGGAAAAGGAAAAGTGCGCGGGGGAAAGGGAGAGGGGAAAGTGCAGTACATGGGGGAAAAAGTGGAATAAATAAGAAAATAAATAAACGGCCAGATGGTGGCAAGTGCAAGGAAATGCAGACAAAACTGCTGGTAGAGGGACTGTAGGGATACAGAATGGTCCCCAGGTGCAGGGGTTGCTAGGGAGGCAGTGCAAGTGGGCAATTGACGGGGCCTGGGCCAGCGATCAGAAAGGGTGGCCAGGTAACCTGGGCAGTTTCAGTCGGGAAATCAGCAGATGAGAGGGGGAGAGAAAGCAGAGGCAATGAGGAAGGTTTTGAGGTGCTTCCGGAACCGGAGATGGTTCTCCTCTAGTTTCAGGGAGGCAGGAAGGCTATTCCAGAGAGAAGCCCCAGCCGAAGAGAGTAATCTGCCACAAACTCGTTGCTTGTAGAAGCAACAGACACTGAGGGAGTTGGAGGCGGATGAGCGAAGAGCTCGAGAAGAAAGATATTTAGGAAGAGAGTGTTGAAAATATTTCGGCCCCAGAAGGCCTTGTGTACAATGCAGAGGGTTTTGAACTTAATCCTCGCAGCCACTGGGAGCCAGTGCAGGGATTTCAGTCCTGGAGAGATACGATCCCTGGGCTTGAAGCCATGGACAAGTCTCGCAGTCCTGTTCTGGATAGGTTGCAGAGGGCAGAGAGTAGAGGCAGGCAGATTTAGATAGAGGCTGTTACAATAGTCCAGACTAGAGAGGACCAGGGCTCTGGAGACAGTGAGCTTCTACGGGAAGGAGAGGAAAGCGAAAGCTAGACTTCTTCCTTGTGTTGCTGTTGTTTCAGCTTCTTCTTCAGTGAAAGCTGGACTTCTTCCTTGTGTTGCTGTTGTTGCGGCTATAGCTTCACTGAAAGCTGGACTTCTTGCGTTGCTGTTGTTGTGGCTATAGCTTCAGTGAAAGCTAGACTTTTTACTTGTGTTGCTGTGGTTGCGGCTATAGTTTCAGTGAAAGCTGGACTTCTTCCTTGTGTTGCTTTTGTTGTGGCTATAGCTTCAGTGAAAGCTGGACTTAATCCTTGTGTTGCAGTTGTTGCGGCTATAGCTTCACTGAAAGCTGGACTTCTTCCTTGTGTTGCTGTTGTTACGGCTATAGCGTCAGTAAAAACGGGCCACCTTTCTTGCGTTGCTGTTGTTGTGGCGGCTATAGCTTCAGTGAAAGCTGGACTTCTTCCTTGTGTTGCTGTTGTTGGGGCTATAGCTTCAGTGAAAGCTGAACTTCTTCCATGTGTTGCTGTTGTTGCGGTTATAGCTTCTGTTAAAGCTGGACTTCTTCCTTGTGTTGCTGTTGTTGCGGCTATAGCTTCAGTGAAAGCTCGATTTTTCCTTGTGTTGTTTTTGCTGCGGCTATGGCTTCAGCTAGACATTTTCCTTGTGTTGCTGTTTTTGCAGCTATAGCTTCAGTGAAAGCTGCACTTCTTACTTGTGTTGCTGTTGTTGCAGCTATAGCTTCAGTGAAAGCTGGACTTCTTGCTTGTGTTGCTGTTGTTGCGGCTTCTTCAGTGAAAGCTAGACTTCTTCCTTGTGTTGCTGTTGTTGCGGCTATAGCTTCAGTGAAAGCTGGACTTCTTCCTTGTGTTGCTGTTGTTGTGGCTATAGCTTCAGTGAAAGCTGGACTTCTTCCTTGTGTTGCTGTTGTTGCGGCTATAGCTTCAGTGAAAGCTGGACTTCTTCCTTGTGTTGCTATTGTTGCGGCTCTAGTTTCAGTGAAAGCTGGACGTCTTCCTTGTGTTGCTGTGGTTGCGGGTACAGCTTCAGTGAAAGCTGGACTTCTTCCTTGTGTTGCGATTGTTGCGGCTATAGCTCAGTGATATGATTTGATATGGCCTTTATAACGCGCCTATACACAAGTGTTTCAAGGCGCGACGAGGCAAGGGGGGAAACAAAGGGAGGACAGACAAGATCCTACTAAGCCAAGTGTCATTCAGATCCCACAAGTGCATGGGAAGGGAGAAAAAGGAAAAGTGCGTGGCGGAAGGGAGAGGGGAAAGTGCAGTACATGGGGGAAAAAGTGGAATAAATAAGAACATAAATAAACGGCCAGATGGTGGCAAGTGCAAGGAAGTGCAGACAAAACTGCTGGTAGAGGGACTGTAGGGATACAGAACAACGGTCACCACTTGCAGGGGTTGCCAGGGAGGCAGTGCAAGTGGGCAATTGACGGGGCCTGGGCCAGCGATCAGAAAGGGTGGCGAGGTAACCTGTGCAGTTTCAGTCGGGAAATCAGCAGGGGAGAGGGGGAGAGAAAGCAGAGGCAATGAGGAAGGTTTTGAGGTGCTTCCGGGAACTGGAGATGGTTCTCCTCGAGTTTCAGGGAGGCAGGAAGGCTGTTCCAGAGAGAAGCCCCAGCCGAAGAGAGTAATCTGCCACCAACTCGGGGCTTGGAGAAGCAACTGACACTGAGGGAGTTGGAGGCGGATGACCGAAGAGCTCGAGATGGAACATATTTAGGAAGAGACTGTTGAAAATATTTCGGCCCCAGAAGGCCTTGTGTACAATGCAGAGGGTTTTGAACTTAATCCTCGCAGCCACTGGAAGCCAGTGCAGGGATTTCAGTCCTGCAGAGATACGATCCCTGGGCTTGAAGCCAAGGACAAGTCTCGCAGTCCTATTCTGGATAAGTTGCAGAGGGCAGAGAGTAGAGACAGGCAGATTACAATAGTCCAGACGGTCACAATAGTCCAGACTAAAGAGGACCAGGGCTCTGGAGACAGTGAGATTCTGGGGGAAGGAGAGGAAAGCGAAAGCTAGACTTCTTCCTTGTGTTGCTGTTGTTGCAGTTATAGCTTCAGTGAAAGCTGGACTTCTTACTTGTAATACTGTTGTTGCAGCCTCTTCTTCAGTGAAAGCTGGACTTCTTACTTGTGTTGCTGTTGTTGTGGCTTCTTCAGTGAAAGCTAGACTTCTTCCTTGTGTTGCTGTTGTTGCGGCTATAGCTTCACTGAAAGCTGGACTTCTTCCTTGTATTGCTGTTGTTACGGCTATAGCTTCAGTGAAAGCGGGACACGTTCCTTGCGTTGATGTTGTTGTTGTGGCTATAGCTTCAGTGAAAGCTTGACATCTTACTTGTGTTGCTGTTGTTGCGGCCATAGCTTCAGTGAAAGCTGGACTTCTTCCTTGTGTTGCTGTTGTTGCGGCTCTAGTTTCAGTGAAAGCTGGACGTCTTCCTTGTGTTGCCGTGGTTGCGGGTAAAGCTTCAGTGAAAGCTGGACTTCTTCCTTGTGTTGCTGTTGTTGTGGCCATAGCTTCAGTGAAAGCGGGACACGTTCCTTGCGTTGCTGTTGTTGTGGCTATAGCTTCAGTGAAAGCTTGACTTCTTACTTGTGTTGCTTTTGCTGCGGCTATGGCTTCAGCTAGACATTTTCCTTATGTTGCTGTTGTTGCAGCTATAGCTTCACTGAAAGCTGGACTTCTTACTTGTGTTGCTGTGGTTGCAGCTATAGCTTCAGTGAAAGCTAGACTTCTTCCATGTGTTGCTGTTGTTGCGGCCATAGCTTCAGTGAAAGCTGGACTTCTTACTTGTGTTGCTGTTGTTGCGGCTATAGCTTCACTGAAAGCTGGACGTCTTCCTTGTGTTGCTGTTGTTACGGCTATAGCTTCAGTGAAAGCGGGACACGTTCCTTGCGTTGCTGTTGTTGTGGCTATAGCTTCAGTGAAAGCTTGACTTCTTACTTGTGTTGCTTTTGCTGCGGCTATGGCTTCAGCTAGACATTTTCCTTATGTTGCTGTTGTTGCAGCTATAGCTTCAGTGAAAGCTGGACTTCTTACTTGTGTTGCTGTGGTTGCGGCTACAGCTTCAGTGAAAGCTGGACTTCTTCCTTGTGTTGCTTTTGCTGTGGCTATGGCTTCAGCTAGACATTTTCCTTATGTTGCTGTTGTTGCAGCTATAGCTTCAGTGAAAGCTGGACTTCTTACTTGTGTTGCTGTTGTTGCAGCTATAGCTTTAGTGAAAGCTAGACTTCTTCCTTGTGTTGCTGTTGTTGTGGCCATAGCTTCAGTGAAAGCTGGACTTCTTCCTTGTGTTGCTGTTGTTGCGGCTCTAGTTTCAGTGAAAGCTGGACGGCTTCCTTGTGTTGCCGTGGGTGCGGGTAAAGCTTCAGTGAAAGCTGGTCTTCTTCCTTGTGTTGCTGTTGTTGTGGCTATAGCTTCAGTGAAAGCTGGACTTCTTCCTTGTGTTGCTGTTGTTGCGGCTATAGCTTCAGTGAAAGCTGGACTTCTTCCTTGTGTTGCTATTGTTGCGGCTCTAGTTTCAGTGAAAGCTGGACGTCTTCCTTGTGTTGCTGTGGTTGCGGGTACAGCTTCAGTGAAAGCTGGACTTCTTCCTTGTGTTGCGATTGTTGCGGCTATAGCTCAGTGATATGATTTGATATGGCCTTTATAACGCGCCTATACACAAGTGTTTCAAGGCGCGACGAGGCAAGGGGGGAAACAAAGGGAGGACAGACAAGATCCTACTAAGCCAAGTGTCATTCAGATCCCACAAGTGCATGGGAAGGGAGAAAAAGGAAAAGTGCGTGGGGGAAGGGAGAGGGGAAAGTGCAGTACATGGGGGAAAAAGTGGAATAAATAAGAACATAAATAAACGGCCAGATGGTGGCAAGTGCAAGGAAGTGCAGACAAAACTGCTGGTAGAGGGACTGTAGGGATACAGAACAACGGTCACCACTTGCAGGGGTTGCCAGGGAGGCAGTGCAAGTGGGCAATTGACGGGGCCTGGGCCAGCGATCAGAAAGGGTGGCGAGGTAACCTGTGCAGTTTCAGTCGGGAAATCAGCAGGGGAGAGGGGGAGAGAAAGCAGAGGCAATGAGGAAGGTTTTGAGGTGCTTCCGGGAACTGGAGATGGTTCTCCTCGAGTTTCAGGGAGGCAGGAAGGCTGTTCCAGAGAGAAGCCCCAGCCGAAGAGAGTAATCTGCCACCAACTCGGGGCTTGGAGAAGCAACTGACACTGAGGGAGTTGGAGGCGGATGACCGAAGAGCTCGAGATGGAACATATTTAGGAAGAGACTGTTGAAAATATTTCGGCCCCAGAAGGCCTTGTGTACAATGCAGAGGGTTTTGAACTTAATCCTCGCAGCCACTGGAAGCCAGTGCAGGGATTTCAGTCCTGCAGAGATACGATCCCTGGGCTTGAAGCCAAGGACAAGTCTCGCAGTCCTATTCTGGATAAGTTGCAGAGGGCAGAGAGTAGAGACAGGCAGATTACAATAGTCCAGACGGTCACAATAGTCCAGACTAAAGAGGACCAGGGCTCTGGAGACAGTGAGATTCTGGGGGAAGGAGAGGAAAGCGAAAGCTAGACTTCTTCCTTGTGTTGCTGTTGTTGCAGTTATAGCTTCAGTGAAAGCTGGACTTCTTACTTGTAATACTGTTGTTGCAGCCTCTTCTTCAGTGAAAGCTGGACTTCTTACTTGTGTTGCTGTTGTTGTGGCTTCTTCAGTGAAAGCTAGACTTCTTCCTTGTGTTGCTGTTGTTGCGGCTATAGCTTCACTGAAAGCTGGACTTCTTCCTTGTATTGCTGTTGTTACGGCTATAGCTTCAGTGAAAGCGGGACACGTTCCTTGCGTTGATGTTGTTGTTGTGGCTATAGCTTCAGTGAAAGCTTGACATCTTACTTGTGTTGCTGTTGTTGCGGCCATAGCTTCAGTGAAAGCTGGACTTCTTCCTTGTGTTGCTGTTGTTGCGGCTCTAGTTTCAGTGAAAGCTGGACGTCTTCCTTGTGTTGCCGTGGTTGCGGGTAAAGCTTCAGTGAAAGCTGGACTTCTTCCTTGTGTTGCTGTTGTTACGGCTATAGCTTCAGTGAAAGCGGGACACGTTCCTTGCGTTGCTGTTGTTGTGGCTATAGCTTCAGTGAAAGCTTGACTTCTTACTTGTGTTGCTTTTGCTGCGGCTATGGCTTCAGCTAGACATTTTCCTTATGTTGCTGTTGTTGCAGCTATAGCTTCACTGAAAGCTGGACTTCTTACTTGTGTTGCTGTGGTTGCAGCTATAGCTTCAGTGAAAGCTAGACTTCTTCCATGTGTTGCTGTTGTTGCGGCCATAGCTTCAGTGAAAGCTGGACTTCTTACTTGTGTTGCTGTTGTTGCGGCTATAGCTTCACTGAAAGCTGGACGTCTTCCTTGTGTTGCTGTTGTTACGGCTATAGCTTCAGTGAAAGCGGGACACGTTCCTTGCGTTGCTGTTGTTGTGGCTATAGCTTCAGTGAAAGCTTGACTTCTTACTTGTGTTGCTTTTGCTGCGGCTATGGCTTCAGCTAGACATTTTCCTTATGTTGCTGTTGTTGCAGCTATAGCTTCAGTGAAAGCTGGACTTCTTACTTGTGTTGCTGTGGTTGCGGCTACAGCTTCAGTGAAAGCTGGACTTCTTCCTTGTGTTGCTTTTGCTGTGGCTATGGCTTCAGCTAGACATTTTCCTTATGTTGCTGTTGTTGCAGCTATAGCTTCAGTGAAAGCTGGACTTCTTACTTGTGTTGCTGTTGTTGCAGCTATAGCTTTAGTGAAAGCTAGACTTCTTCCTTGTGTTGCTGTTGTTGTGGCCATAGCTTCAGTGAAAGCTGGACTTCTTCCTTGTGTTGCTGTTGTTGCGGCTCTAGTTTCAGTGAAAGCTGGACGGCTTCCTTGTGTTGCCGTGGGTGCGGGTAAAGCTTCAGTGAAAGCTGGTCTTCTTCCTTGTGTTGCTGTTGTTGCGGCTATAGCTTCAGTGATATGATATGATATGATATGGCCTTTATAACGCGCCTATACACAAGTGTTTCAAGGCGCTACGAGGCAAGGGGTGGAAACAAAGGGAGGACAGACAACGATCCTACTAAGCCAAGTGTCATTCAGATCCCGCAAGTGCATGGGAAGGGGGGAAAAGGAAAAGTGCGCGGGGGAAGGGAAAGGGAAACGGCCAGATGGTGGCAAGTGCAAGGAAGTGCAGACAAAACTGCTGGTAGAGGGACTGTAGGGATACAGAACAACGGTCCCCAGGTGCAGGGGTTGCCAGGGAGGCAGTGCAAGTGGGCAATTGACGGGGCCTGGGCCAGCGATCAGAAAGGGTGGCAGGTAACACGGGCAGTTTCAGTCGGGAAATCAGCAGAGGAGAGGGGGAGAGAAAGCAGAGGCAATGAGGAAGGTTTTGAGGTGCTTCCGGAACCAGAGATGGTTCTCCTCGAGTTTCAGGGAGGCAGGAAGGCTGTTCCAGAGAGAAGCCCAGCCGAAGAGAGTAATCTGCCACCAACGCGTTGCTTGGAGAAGCAACTGACACTGAGGGAGTTGGAGGCGGATGAGCGAAGAGATCGAGAAGGAAGATATTTAGGAAGAGAGTGTTGAAAATATTTCGGCCCCAGAAGGCCTTGTGTACAATGCAGAGGGTTTTGAACTTAATCCTTGTAGCCACTGGAAGCCAGTGCAGGGATTTCAGTCCTGGAGAGATACGATCCCTGGGCTTGAAGCCACGGACAAGTCTCTCAGTCCTGTTCTGGAGAAGTTGCAGAAGGCAGAGAGTAGAGGCAGGCAGATTTAGATAGAGGCATTTACAATAGTCCAGACTAGAGAGGACCAGGGCTCTGGAGATAGTGAGCTTCTGAGGGAAGGAGAGGAAAGCGAAAGCTAGACTTCTTCCTTGTGTTGCTGTTGTTGCAATTATAGCTTCAGTGAAAGCTGGACTTCTTACTTGTAATACTGTTGTTGCAGCTTCTTCTTCAGTGAAAGCTGGACTTCTTACTTGTGTTGCTGTTGTTGTGGCTTCTTCAGTGAAAGCTAGACTTCTTCCTTGTGTTGCTGTTGTTGCAGCTATACCTTCAATGAAAGCTGGATTTCTTCCTTGTGTTGCTGTTGTTGGGGCTATAGCTTCAGTGAACACTGGAATTCTTCCTTGTGTTGCTGTTGTTGCGGCTATAGCTTCATTGAAAGCTAAACTTCTTCCATGTGTTGCTGTTGTTGCGGTTATAGCTTCAGTTAAAACTGGACTTCTTCCTTGTGTCGCTGTTGTGCGGCTATAGCTTCAGTGAAAGCTGGATTTTTTCTTGTGTTGCTTTTGCTGCGGCTATGGCTTCAGCTGGACATTTTCCTTGTGTTGCTGTTGTTGCAGCTATAGCTTCAGTGAAATCTGGACTTCTTACTTGTGTTGCTGTTGTTGCAGCTATAGCTTCAGGGAAACTGGACTTCTTACTTGTGTTGCTGTTGTTGCGGCTTCTTCAGTGAAAGCTAGACTACTTCCTTGTGTTGCTGTTGTTGCGGCTATAGATTCAGTGAAAGCTGGATTTCTTCCTTGTGTTGCTGTTGTTGGGGCTATAGCTTCAGTGTACACTGGACTTCTTCCTTGTGTTGCTGTTGTTGTGGCTATAGCTTCAGTGAAAGCTGGACTTCTTCCATGTGATGCTGTTGTTGCGGTTATAGCGTCAGTTAAAGCTGGACATCTTCCTTGTGTTGCTGTTGTAGCGGCTATAGCTTCAGTGAAAGCTGGACCTCTTCCTTTTGTTGCTGTTCTTGCGGCTATAGCTTCAGTGAAAGCTGGATTTGTTCCTTGTGTCGCTGTTGTTGCGTCTATTGCTTCAGTGAAAGCTGGACTTCTTCCTTGTGTTGCTGTTGTTGTGGCTATAGCTTCAGTGAAAGCTGAATTCTTCCTTGTGTTGCTGTTGTTGCGGCTATGGCTTCAGCTTGACATTTTCCTTGTGTTTCTGTTGTTGCGGCTATAGCTTCAGTGAAAGCTAGACTTCTTACTTGTGTTGCTGTTGTTGCGGCTTCTTCAGTGAAAGCTAGACCTCTTCCTTGTGTTTCTGTTGCGGCTATAGCTTCACTGAAAGCTGGACTTCTTCCTTGTGTTGCTGTTGTTACGGCTATAGCTTCAGTGAAAGCGGGACACGTTCCTTGCGTTGCTGTTGTTGTGGCTATGGCTTCAGTGAAAGCTTGACTTCTTACTTGTGTTGCTTTTGCTGCGGCTATGGCTTCAGCTAGACATTTTCCTTATGTTGCTGTTGTTGCAGCTATAGCTTCACTGAAAGCTGGACTTCTTACTTGTGTTGCTGTGGTTGCAGCTATAGCTTCAGTGAAAGCTAGACTTCTTCCATGTGTTGCTGTTGTTGCGGCTATAGCTTCAGTGAAAGCTCGACTTCTTGCTTGTGTTGCTGTTGTTGCGGCTATAGCTTCAGTGAAAGCTGGACTTCTTCCTTGTGTTGCTTTTGCTGTTGCTATGGCTTCAGCTAGACATTTTCCTTATGTTGCTGTTGTTGCAGCTATAGCTTCAGTGAAAGCTGGACTTCTTACTTGTGTTGCTGTTGTTGCAGCTATAGCTTCAGTGAAATCTAGACTTCTTCCATGTGTTGCTGTTGTTGCGGCCATAGCTTCAGTGAAAGCTGGACTTCTTACTTGTTTTGCTGTTGTTGCGGCTATAGCTTCAGTGAAAGCTGGACTTCTTCCTTGTGTTGCTGTTGTTGCGGCTATAGCTTCAGTGAAAGCTGGACTTCTTCCTTGTGTTGCTTTTGCTGTGGCTATGGCTTCAGCTAGACATTTTCCTTAAGTTGCTGTTGTTGCAGCTATAGCTTCAGTGAAAGCTGGACTTCTTACTTGTGTTGCTGTTGTTGCAGCTATAGCTTTAGTGAAAGCTAAACTTCTTCCTTGTGTTGCTGTTGTTGCGGCCATAGCTTCAGTGAAAGCTGGACTTCTTCCTTGTGTTGCTGTTGTTGCGGCTCTAGTTTCAGTGAAAGCTGGAAGTCTTCCTTGTGTTGCCGTGGTTGCGGGTAAAGCTTCAGTGAAAGCTGGACTTCTTCCATGTGTTGCTGTTGTTGCGGCTATAGCTTTAGTGATATGATATGATATGATATGGCCTTTATAACGCGCCTATACACAAGTGTTTCAAGGCGCGACGAGGCAAGGGGTGGAAACAAAGGGAGGACAGACAACGATCCTACTAAGCCAAGTGTCATTCAGATCCCGCAAGTGCATGGGAAAGGGGGGAAAAGGAAAAGTATGCGGGGGAAGGGAGAGGGGAAAGTGCAGTACATGGGGGAAAAAGTGGAATAAATAAGAAAATAAATAAACGGCCAGATGGTGGCAAGTGCAAGGAAGTGCAGACAAAACTGCTGGTAGAGGGACTGTAGGGATACAGAACAACGGTCCCCAGGTGCAGGGGTTGCCAGGGAGGCAGTGCAAGTGGGCAATTGACGGGGCCTGGGCCAGTGATCAGAAAGGGTGGCAGGTAACCCGGGCAGTTTCAGTCGGGAAATCAGCAGAGGAGAGGGGGAGAGAAAGCAGAGGCAATGAGGAAGGTTTTGAGGTGCTTCCAGAACCAGAGATGGTTCTCCTCGAGTTTCAGGGAGGCAGGAAGCCTGTTCCAGAGAGAAGCCCCAGCCGAAGAGAGTAATCTGCCACCAACGCGTTGCTTGGAGAAGCAACAGACACTGAGGGAGTTGGAGGCGGATGAGCGAAGAGCTCGAGAAGGAAGATATTTAGGAAGAGAGTGTTGAAAATATTTCGGCCCCAGAAGGCCTTGTGTACAATGCAGAGGGTTTTGAACTTAATCCTTGTAGCCATTGGAAGCCAGTGCAGGGATTTCAGTCCTGGAGAGATACGATCCCTGGGCTTGAAGCCAAGGACAAGTCTTGCAGTCCTGTTCTGGATAAGTTGCAGAAGGCAGAGAGTAGAGGCAGGCAGATTTAGATCGAGGCATTTACAATAGTCCAGACTAGAGAGGACCAGGGCTCTGGAGACAGTGAGCTTCTGGGGGAAGGAGAAGAAAGCGAAAGCTAGACTTCTTCCTTCTGTTGCTGTTGTTGCAGTTATAGCTTCAGTGAAAGCTGGACTTCTTACTTGTAATACTGTTGTTGCAGCTTCTTCTTCAGTGAAAGCTGGACTTCTTACTTGTGTTGCTGTTGTTGCGGCTCCTTCAGTGAAAGCTAGACTTCTTCCTTGTGTTGCTGTTGTTGCGGCTATAGCTTCACTGAAAGCTGGACTTCTTCCTTGTGTTGCTGTTGTTACGGCTATAGCTTCAGTGAAAGCGGGACACGTTCCTTGCGTTACTGTTGTTGTGGCTATAGTTTCAGTGAAAGCTGGACTTCTTCCTTGTGTTGCTGTTGTTGCGGCTATACCTTCAATGAAAGCTGGATTTCTTCCTTGTGTTGCTGTTGTTGGGGCTATAGCTTCAGTGAACACTGGACTTCTTCCTTGTGTTGCTGTTGTTGCGGCTATAGCTTCAGTGAAAGCTTCACTTCTTACTTGTGTTGCTGTTGTTGCAGCTATAGCTTCAGTGAAAGCTGGACTTCTTCCTTGTGTTGCTGTTGTTGTGGCTATAGCTTCACTGAAAGCTGGACTTCTTCCTTGTGTTGCTGTTACGGCTATAGCTTCAGTGAAAATGGGCCACCTTCCTTGCGTTACTGTTGTTGTGGCTATAGTTTCAGTGAAAGCTGGACTTCTTCCTTGTGTTGCTGTTGTTGCGGCTATACCTTCAATAAAAGCTGGATTTCTTCCTTGTGTTGCTGTTGTTGGGGCTATAGCTTCAGTGAACACTGGACTTCTTCCTTGTGTTGCTGTTGTTGCGGCTATAGCTTCATTGAAAGCTGAACTTTTTCCATGTGTTGCTGTTGTTGCGGTTATAGCTTCAGTTAAAACTGGACTTCTTCCTTGTGTTGCTGTTGTTGCGGCTATAGCTTCAGTCAAAGCTGGACTTTTCCTTGTGTTGCTTTTGCTGCGGCTATGGCTTCAGCTGGACATTTTCCTTGTGTTGCTGTTGTTGCAGCTATAGCTTCAGTGAAATCTGGACTTCTTACTTGTGTTGCTGTTGTTGCGGCTATAGCTTCAGTGAATGCTGGACTTCTTCCTTGTGTTGCTGTTGTTGTGGCTATAGCTTTAGTGAAAGCAGGACTTAATCCTTGTGTTGCAGTTGTTGCGGCTATAGCTTCAGTGAAAACTGGACTTCTTCCTTGTGTTTCTGTTTTTGCGGCTATAGCTTCAGTGAAAGCTGGACTTCTTCCTTGTGTTGCTTTTTCTGCGGCTATGGCTTCAGCTAGACATTTTCCTTGTGTTGCTGTTATTGCAGCTATAGCTTCAGTGAAAGCTGGACTTCTTCCATGTGTTGCTGTTGTTGCGGCCATAGCTTCAGTGAAAGCTGGACTTCTTACTTGTGTTGTTGTTGTATGCGGCTCCTTCAGTGAAAGCTAGACTTCTTCCTTGTGTTGCTGTTGTTGCGGCTATAGCTTCACTGAAAGCTGGACTTCTTCCTTGTGTTGCTGTTGTTACGGCTATAGCTTCAGTGAAAGCGGGACACGTTCCTTGCGTTACTGTTGTTGTGGCTATAGTTTCAGTGAAAGCTGGACTTCTTCCTTGTGTTGCTGTTGTTGCTGCTATACCTTCAATGAAAGCTGGATTTCTTCCTTGTGTTGCTGTTGTTGGGGCTATAGCTTCAGTGAACACTGGACTTCTTCCTTGTGTTGCTGTTGTTGCAGCTATAGCTTCAGTGAAAGCTTCACTTCTTACTTGTGTTGCTGTTGTTGCAGCTATAGCTTCAGTGAAAGCTGGACTTCTTCCTTGTGTTGCTGTTGTTGTGGCTATAGCTTCACTGAAAGCTGGACTTCTTCCTTGTGTTGCTGTTACGGTTATAGCTTCAGTGAAAATGGGCCACCTTCCTTGCGTTACTGTTGTTGTGGCTATAGTTTCAGTGAATGCTGGACTTCTTCCTTGTGTTGCTGTTGTTGCGGCTATACCTTCAATGAAAGCTGGATTTCTTTCTTGTGTTGCTGTTGTTGGGGCTATAGCTTCAGTGAACACTGGACTTCTTCCTTGTGTTGCTGTTGTTGAGGCTATAGCTTCATTGAAAGCTGAACTTCTTCCATGTGTTGCTGTTGTTGCGGTTATAGCTTCAGTTAAAACTGGACTTCTTCCTTGTGTTTCTGTTGTTGCGGCTATAGCTTCAGTGAAAGCTGGACTTTTCCTTGTGTTGCTTTTGCTGCGGCTATGGCTTCAGCTGGACATTTTCCTTGTGTTGCTGTTGTTGCAGCTATAGCTTCAGTGAAATCTGGACTTCTTCCTTGTGTTGCTGTTGTTGCGGCTATAGCTTCAGTGAATGCTGGACTTCTTCCTTGTGTTGCTGTTGTTGTGGCTATAGCTTTAGTGAAAGCTGGACTTAATCCTTGTGTTGCTGTTGTTGCGGCTATAGCTTCAGTGAAAACTGGACTTCTTCCTTGTGTTGCTGTTGTTGCGGCTATAGCTTCAGTGAAAGCTGGACTTCTTCCTTGTGTTGCTTTTTCTGCGGCTATGGCTTCAGCTAGACATTTTCCTTGTGTTGCTGTTGTTGCAGCTATAGCTTCAGTGAAAGCTGGACTTCTTCCATGTGTTGCTGTTGTTGCGGCCATAGCTTCAGTGAAAGCTGGACTTCTTACTTGTGTTGCTGTTGTTGCGGCTATAGCTTCATTGAAAGCTGAACTTCTTCCATGTGTTGCTGTTGTTGCGGTTATACCTTCAGTTAAAACTGGACTTCTTCCTTGTGTTGCTGTTGTTGCGGCTATAGCTTCAGTGAAAGCTGGATTTTTCCTTGTGTTGCTTTTGCTGCGGCTATGGCTTCAGCTGGACATTTTCCTTGTGTTGCTGTTGTTGCAGCTATAGCTTCAGTGAAATCTGGACTTCTTACTTGTGTTGCTGTTGTTGCGGCTATAGCTTCAGTGAATGCTGGACTTCTTCCTTGTGTTGCTGTTGTGGCTATAGCTTTAGTGAAAGCTGGACTTAATCCTTGTGTTGCAGTTGTTGCGGCTATAGCTTCAGTGAAAACTGGACTTCTTCCTTGTTTTGCTGTTGTTGCGGCTATAGCTTCAGTGAAAGCTGGACTTCTTCCTTGTGTTGCTTTTTCTGCGGCTATGGCTTCAGCTAGACATTTTCCTTGTGTTGCTGTTGTTGCAGCTATAGCTTCAGTGAAAGCTGGACTTCTTCCATGTGTTGCTGTTGTTGCGGCCATAGCATCAGTGAAAGCTGGACTTCTTACTTGTGTTGCTGTTGTTGCGGCTATGGCTTCAGTGAAAGCTGGACTTTTTCCTTGTGTTGCTGTTGTTGCGGCTATAGCTTCAGTGAAAGCTGGACCTCTTCCTTGTGTTGCTGTTGTTGTGGCTATAGCTTCACTGAAAGCTGGACTTCTTCCTTGTGTTGCTGTTACGGCTATAGCTTCAGTGAAAATGGGCCACCTTCCTTGCGTTACTGTTGTTGTGGCTATAGTTTCAGTGAAAGCTGGACTTCTTCCTTGTGTTGCTGTTGTTGCGGCTATACCTTCAATGAAAGCTGGATTTCTTCCTTGTGTTGCTGTTGTTGGGGCTATAGCTTCAGTGAACACTGGACTTCTTCCTTGTGTTGCTGTTGTTGCGGCTATAGCTTCATTGAAAGCTGAACTTCTTCCATGTGTTGCTGTTGTTGCGGTTATAGCTTCAGTTAAAACTGGACTTCTTCCTTGTGTTGCTGTTGTTGCGGCTATAGCTTCAGTGAAAGCTGGATTTTTCCTTGTGTTGCTTTTGCTGCGGCTATGGCTTCAGCTGGACATTTTCCTTGTGTTGCTGTTGTTGCAGCTATAGCTTCAGTGAAATCTGGACTTCTTACTTGTGTTGCTGTTGTTGCGGCTATAGCTTCATTGAATGCTGGACTTCTTCCTTGTGTTGCTGTTGTTGTGGCTATAGCTTTAGTGAAAGCTGGACTTAATCCTTGTGTTGCAGTTGTTGCGGCTATAGCTTCAGTGAAAACTGGACTTCTTCCTTGTGTTGCTGTTGTTGCGGCTATAGCTTCAGTGAAAGCTGGACTTCTTCCTTGTGTTGCTTTTTCTGCGGCTATGGCTTCAGCTAGACATTTTCCTTGTGTTGCTGTTGTTGCAGTTATAGCTTCAGTGAAAGCTGGACTTCTTCCATGTGTTGCTGTTGTTGCGGCCATAGCTTCAGTGAAAGCTGGACTTCTTACTTGTGTTGCTGTTGTTGCGGCTATGGCTTCAGTGAAAGCTGGACTTCTTCCTTGTGTTGCTGTTGTTGCGGCTATAGCTTCAGTGAAAGCTGGACTTCTTCCTTGTGTTGCTTTTGCTGTGGCTATGGCTTCAGCTAGACATTTTCCTTATGTTGCTGTTGCTGCAGCTATAGCTTCAGTGAAAGCTGGACTTCTTACTTGTGTTGCTGTTGTTGCAGCTATAGCTTTAGTGAAAGCTAGACTTCTTCCTTGTGTTGCTGTTGTTGCGGCCATAGCTTCAGTGAAAGCTGGACTTCTTCCTTGTGTTGCTGTTGTTGCGGCTCTAGTTTCAGTGAAAGCTGGACGTCTTCCTTGTGTTGCTGTTGTTGCGGCTATAGCTTCAGTGATATGATATGATATGATATGGGCTTTATAACGCGCCTATACACAAGTGTTTCAAGGCGCGACGAGGCAAGGGGTGGAAACAAAGGGAGGACAGACAACGATCCTACTAAGCCAAGTGTCATTCAGATCCCGCAAGTGCATGGGAAGGGGGGAAAAGGAAAAGTGTGCGGGGGAAGGGAGAGGGGAAAGTGCAGTACATGGGGTAAAAAGTGGAATAAATAAGAAAATAAATAAACGGCCAGATGGTGGCAAGTGCAAGGAAGTGCAGACGAAACTGCTGGTAGAAGGAGTGTAGGGATACAGAACAACGGTCCCCAGGTGCAGGGGTTGCCAGGGAGGCAGTGCAAGTGGGCAATTTACGGGGCCTGGGCCAGCGATCAGAAAGGTTGGCAGGTAACCCGGGCAGTTTCAGTCAGGAAATCAGCAGAGGAGAGGGGGAGAGAAAGCAGAGGCAATGAGGAAGGTTTTGAGGTGCTTCTGGAACCAGAGATGGTTCTCCTCGAGTTTCAGGGAGGCAGGAAGGCTGTTCCAGAGAGAAGCCCCAGCCGAAGAGAGTAATCTGCCACCAATGCGTTGCTTGGAGAAGCAACTGACACTGAGGGAGTTGGAGGCTGATGAGCGAAGAGCTCGAGAAGGAAGATATTTAGGAAGAGAGTGTTGAAAATATTTCGGCCCCAGAAGGCCTTGTGTACAATGCAGAGGGTTTTGAACTTAATCCTTGTTGCCACTGGAAGCCAGTGCAGGGATTTCAGTCCTGGATAGATACGATCCCTGGGCTTGAAGCCAAGGACAAGTCTCGCAGTCCTGTTCTGGATAAGTTGCAGAAGGCAGAGAGTAGAGGCAGGCAGATTTAGATAGAGGCATTTACAATAGTCCAGACTAGAGAGGACCAGGGCTCTGGAGACAGTGAGCTTCTGGGGGAAGGAGAGGAAAGCGAAAGCTAGACTTCTTCCTTGTGTTGCTGTTGTTGCAGTTATAGCTTCAGTGAAAGCTGGACTTCTTACTTGTAATACTGTTGATGCAGCTTCTTCTTCAGTGAAAGCTGGACTTCTTACTTGTGTTGCTGTTGTTGCGGCTCCTTCAGTGAAAGCTAGACTTCTTCCTTGTGTTGCTGTTGTTGCGGCTATAGCTTCACTGAAAGCTGGACTTCTTCCTTGTGTTGCTGTTGTTACGGCTATAGCTTCAGTGAAAGCGGGACACGTTCCTTGCGTTACTGTTGTTGTGGCTATAGTTTCAGTGAAAGCTGGACTTCTTCCTTGTGTTGCTGTTGTTGCGGCTATACCTTCAATGAAAGCTGGATTTCTTCCTTGTGTTGCTGTTGTTGGGGCTATAGCTTCAGTGAACACTGGACTTCTTCCTTGTGTTGCTGTTGTTGCGGCTATAGCTTCAGTGAAAGCTTCACTTCTTACTTGTGTTGCTGTTGTTGCAGCTATAGCTTCAGTGAAAGCTGGACTTCTTCCTTGTGTTGCTGTTGTTGTGGCTATAGCTTCACTGAAAATTGGACTTCTTCCTTGTGTTGCTGTTACGGCTATAGCTTCAGTGAAAATGGGCCACCTGCCTTGCGTTACTGTTGTTGTGGCTATAGTTTCAGTGAAAGCTGGACTTCTTCCTTGTGTTGCTGTTGTTGCGGCTATACCTTCAATGAAAGCTGGATTTCTTCCTTGTGTTGCTGTTGTTGGGGCTATAGCTTCAGTGAACACTGGACTTCTTCCTTGTGTTGCTGTTGTTGCGGCTATAGCTTCATTGAAAGCTGAACTTCTTCCATGTGTTGCTGTTGTTGCTGTTATAGCTTCAGTTAAAACTGGACTTCTTCCTTGTGTTGCTGTTGTTGCGGCTATAGCTTCAGTGAAAGCTGGATTTTTCCTTGTGTTGCTTTTGCTGCGGCTATGGCTTCAGCTGGACATTTTCCTTGTGTTGCTGTTGTTGCAGCTATAGCTCAGTGAAATCTGGACTTCTTACTTGTGTTGCTGTTGTTGCAGCTATAGCTTCAGTGAAACTGGACTTCTTACTTGTGTTGCTGTTGTTGCGGCTTCTTCAGTGAAAGCTAGACTACTTCCTTGTGTTGCTGTTGTTGCGGCTATAGCTTCACTGAAAGCTGGGCTTCTTCCTTGTGTTGCTGTTGTTACGGCTATAGCTTCAGTGAAAGCAGGACACCTTCCTTGCGTTGCAGTTGTTGTGGCTATAGCTTCAGTGAAAGCTTGACTTCTTACTTGTGTTGCTGTTGTTGCGGCTATAGCTTCAGTGAATGCTGGACTTCTTCCTTGTGTTGCTGTTGTTGTGGCTGTAGCTTTAGTGAAAGCTGGACTTAATCCTTGTGTTGCTGTTGTTGCGGCTCTAGTTTCAGTGAAAGCTGGAAGTCTTCCTTGTGTTGCTGTTGTTGCGGCTATAGCTTCAGTGATATGATATGATATGATATGATATGGCCTTTATAACGCGCCTATACACAAGTGTTTCAAGGCGCGATGAGGCAAGGGGTGGAAACAAAGGGAGGACAGACAACGATCCTACTAAGCCAAGTGTCATTCAGATCCCGCAAGTGCATGGGAAGGAGGGAAAAGGAAAAGTGTGCGGGGGAAGGGAGAGGGTAAGTGCAGTACATGGGGGAAAAAGTGGAATAAATAAGAAAATAAATAAACGGCCAGATGGTGGCAAGTGCAAGGAAGTGCAGACGAAACTGCTGGTAGAAGGACTGTAGGGATACAGAACAACGGTCCCCAGGTGCAGGGGTTGCCAGGGAGGCAGTGCAAGTGGGCAATTGACGGGGCCTGGACCAGCGATCAGAAAGGTTGGCAGGTAACCCGGGCAGTTTCAGTCAGGAAATCAGCAGAGGGAGAGAAAGCAGAGGCAATGAGGAAGGTTTTGAGGTGCTTCCGGAACCAGAGATGGTTCTCCTCGAGTTTCAGGGAGGCAGGAAGGCTGTTCCAGAGAGAAGCCCCAGCCGAAGAGAGTAATCTGCCACCAACGCGTTGCTTGGAGAAGCAACTGACACTGAGGGAGTTGGAGGCTGATGAGCGAAGAGCTCGAGAAGGAAGATATTTAGGAAGAGAGTGTTGAAAATATTTCGGCCCCAGAAGGCCTTGTGTACAATGCAGAGGGTTTTGAACTTAATCCTTGTTGCCACTGGAAGCCAGTGCAGGGATTTCAGTCCTGGAGAGATACGATCCCTGGGCTTGAAGCCAAGGACAAGTCTCGCAGTCCTGTTCTGGATAAGTTGCAGAAGGCAGAGAGTAGAGGCAGGCAGATTTAGATAGAGGCATTTACAATAGTCCAGACTAGAGAGGACCAGGGCTCTGGAGACAGTGAGCTTCTGGGGGAAGGAGAGGAAAGCGAAAGCTAGACTTCTTCCTTGTGTTGCTGTTGTTGCAGTTATAGCTTCAGTGAAAGCTGGACTTCTTACTTGTAATACTGTTGTTGCAGCTTCTTCTTCAGTGAAAGCTGGACTTCTTACTTGTGTTGCTGTTGTTGCGGCTCCTTCAGTGAAAGCTAGACTTCTTCCTTTTGTTGCTGTTGTTGCGGCTATAGCTTCATTGAAAGCTGGACTTCTTCCGTGTGTTGCTGTTGTTACGGCTATAGCTTCAGTGAAAGCTGGACACGTTCCTTGCGTTACTGTTGTTGTGGCTATAGTTTCAGTGAAAGCTGGACTTCTTCCTTGTGTTGCTGTTGTTGCGGCTATACCTTCAATGAAAGCTGGATTTCTTCCTTGTGTTGCTGTTGTTGGGGCTATAGCTTCAGTGAACACTGGACTTCTTCCTTGTGTTGCTGTTGTTGCGGCTATAGCTTCAGTGAAAGCTTCACTTCTTACTTGTGTTGCTGTTGTTGCAGCTATAGCTTCAGTGAAAGCTGGACTTCTTCCTTGTGTTGCTGTTGTTGTGGCTATAGCTTCACTGAAAACTGGACTTCTTCCTTGTGTTGCTGTTACGGCTATAGCTTCAGTGAAAATGGGCCACCTGCCTTGCGTTACTGTTGTTGTGGCTATAGTTTCAGTGAAAGCTGGACTTCTTCCTTCTGTTGCTGTTATTGGGGCTATACCTTCAATGAAAGCTGGATTTCTTCCTTGTGTTGCTGTTGTTGGGGCTATAGCTTCAGTGAACACTGGACTTCTTCCTTGTGTTGCTGTTGTTGCGGCTATAGCTTCATTGAAAACTGAACTTCTTCCATGTGTTGCTGTTGTTGTGGTTATAGCTTCAGTTAAAACTGGACTTCTTCCTCGTGTTGCTGTTGTTGCGGCTATAGCTTCAGTGAAAGCTGGATTTTTCCTTGTGTTGCTTTTGCTGCGGCTATGGCTTCAGCTGGACATTTTCCTTGTGTTGCTGTTGTTGCAGCTATAGCTCAGTGAAATCTGGACTTCTTACTTGTGTTGCTGTTGTTGCAGCTATACCTTCAGTGAAACTGGACTTCTTAATTGTGTTGCTGTTGTTGTTGCGGCTTCTTCAGTGAAAGCTAGACTACTTCCTTGTGTTGCTGTTGTTGCGGCTATAGCTTCACTGAAAGCTGGACTTCTTGCTTGTGTTGCTGTTGTTACGGCTATAGCTTCAGTGAAAGCGGGACACCTTCCTTGCGTTGCAGTTGTTGTGGCTATAGCTTCAGTGAAAGCTTGACTTCTTACTTGTGTTGCTGTTGTTGCGGCTATAGCTTCAGTGAATGCTGGACTTCTTCCTTGTGTTGCTGTTGTTGTGGCTGTAGATTTAGTGAAAGCTGGACTTAATCCTTGTGTTGCAGTTGTTGCGGCTATAGCTTCAGTGAAAGCTGGACTTCTTCCTTGTGTTGCTCTTGTTGCGGCTATAGCTTCAGTGAAAGCTGGACTTCTTCCTTGTGTTGATTTTTCTGCGGCTATGGCTTCAGCTAGACATTTTCCTTGTGTTGCTGTTGTTGCAGCTATAGCTTCAGTGAAAGCTGGACTTCTTACTTGTGTTGCTGTTGTTGCAGCTATAGCCTCAGTGAAAGCTAGACTTCTTCCTTGTGTTGCTGTTGTTGCGGCTATAGCTTCAGTGAAAGCTGGACTTCTTCCTTGTGTTGCTGTTGTTGCGGCTCTAGTTTCAGTGAAAGCTGGACGGCTTCCTTGTGTTGCCGTGGTTGCGGGTACAGCTTCAGTGAAAGCTGGACTTTTTCCTTCTGTTGCCGTTGCTGCAGATACAGCTTCATGAAAGCTGGACTTCTTCCTTGTGTTGCTGTTGTTGCGGCTATAGCTTGATATGGTGATATGATATGGCCTTTATAACGCGCCTATACACAAGTGTTTCAAGGCGTAACGAGGCAAGGGATGAAACAAAGGGAGGACAGACAATGATCCTACTAAGCTAAGTGTCATTCAGATCCCGCAAGTGCATGGGAAGGAGGGAAAAGAAAAAGTGCGCAGGGGAAAGAGAGAGGGGAAAGTGCAGTACATGGGGGAAAAAGTGGAATAAATAAGAAAATAAATAAACGGCCAGATGGTGGCAAGTGCAAGGAAATGCAGACAAAACTGCTGGTAGAGGGACTGTAGGGATACAGCACGGTCCCCAGGTGCAGGGGTTGCCAGGGAGGCAGTGCAAGTGGGCAATTGACGGGGCCTGGGCCAGCGATCAGAAAGGGTGGCCAGGTAACCTGGGCAGTTTCAGTCGGGAAATCAGCATATGAGAGGGGGAGAGAAAGCAGAGGCAATGAGGAAGGTTTTGAGGTGCTTCCGGAACCGGAGATGGTTCTCCTCTAGTTTCAGGGAGGCAGGAAGGCTATTCCAGAGAGAAGCCCCAGCCGAAGAGAGTAATCTGCCACAAACTCGTTGCTTGTAGAAGCAACAGACACTGAGGGAGTTGGAGGCGGATGAGCGAAGAGCTCGAGAAGAAAGATATTTAGGAAGAGAGTGTTGAAAATATTTCGGCCCCAGAAGGCCTTGTGTACAATGCAGAGGGTTTTGAACTTAATCCTCGCAGCCACTGGGAGCCAGTGCAGGGATTTCAGTCCTGGAGAGATACGATCCCTGGGCTTGAAGCCATGGACAAGCCTTGCAGTCCTGTTCTGGATAAGTTGCAGAGGGCAGAGAGTAGAGGTAGGCAGATTTAGATAGAGGCTGTTACAATAGTCCAGACTAGAGAGGACCAGGGCTCTGGAGACAGTGAGCTTCTACGGGAAGGAGAGGAAAGCGAAAGCTAGACTTCTTCCTTGTGTTGCTGTTGTTTCAGCTTCTTCTTCAGTGAAAGCTGGACTTCTTCCTTGTGTTGCTGTTGTTGCGGCTATAGCTTCACTGAAAGCTGGACTTCTTGCCTTGCTGTTGTTGTGGCTATAGCTTCAGTGAAAGCTAGACTTTTTACTTGTGTTGCTGTTGTTGCGGCTATAGTTTCAGTGAAAGCTGGACTTCTTCCTTGTGTTGCTTTTGTTGTGGCTATAGCTTCAGTGAAAGCTGGACTTAATCCTTGTGTTGCAGTTGTTGTGGCTATAGCTTCACTGAAAGCTGGACTTCTTCCTTGTGTTGCTGTTGTTACGGCTATAGCGTCAGTAAAAACGGGCCACCTTCCTTGCGTTGCTGTTGTTGTGGCGGCTATAGCTTCAGTGAAAGCTGGACTTCTTCCTTGTGTTGCTGTTGTTGGGGCTATAGCTTCAGTGAAAGCTGAACTTCTTCCATGTGTTGCTGTTGTTGCGGTTATAGCTTCTGTTAAAGCTGGACTTAATCCTTGTGTTGCAGTTGTTGCGGCTATAGCTTCAGTGAAAGCTGGACTTCTTCCTTGTGTTGCTGTTGTTGCGGCTATAGCTTCAGTGAAAGCTGGACTTCTTCCTTGTGTTGATTTTTCTGCGGATATGGCTTCAGCTAGACATTTTCCTTGTGTTGCTGTTGTTGCAGCTATAGCTTCAGTGAAAGCTGGACTTCTTACTTGTGTTGCTGTTGTTGCAGCTATAGCCTCAGTGAAAGCTAGACTTCTTCCTTGTGTTGCTGTTGTTGCGGCTATAGCTTCAGTGAAAGCTGGACTTCTTCCTTGTGTTGCTGTTGTTGCGGCTCTAGTTTCAGTGAAAGCTGGACGGCTTCCTTGTGTTGCCGTGGTTGCGGGTACAGCTTCAGTGAAAGCTGGACTTTTTCCTTCTGTTGCCGTTGCTGCAGATACAGCTTCATGAAAGCTGGACTTCTTCCTTGTGTTGCTGTTGTTGCGGCTATAGCTTCAGTGATATGATATGATATGGCCTTTATAACGCGCCTATACACAAGTGTTTCAAGGCGTAACGAGGCAAGGGATGAAACAAAGGTAGGACAGACAATGATCCTACTAAGCTAAGTGTCATTCAGATCCCGCAAGTGCATGGGAAGGAGGGAAAAGGAAAAGTGCGCAGGGGAAAGGGAGAGGGGAAAGTGCAGTACATGGGGGAAAAAGTGGAATAAATAAGAAAATAAATAAACGGCCAGATGGTGGCAAGTGCAAGGAAATGCAGACAAAACTGCTGGTAGAGGGACTGTAGGGATACAGAACGGTCCCCAGGTGCAGGGGTTGCCAGGAAGGCAGTGCAAGTGGGCAATTGACGGGGCCTGGGCCAGCGATCAGAAAGGGTGGCCAGGTAACCTGGGCAGTTTCAGTCGGGAAATCAGCAGATGAGAGGGGGAGAGAAAGCAGAGGCAATGAGGAAGGTTTTGAGGTGCTTCCGGAACCGGAGATGGTTCTCCTCTAGTTTCAGGGTGGCAGGAAGGCTATTCCAGAGAGAAGCCCCAGCCGAAGAGAGTAATCTGCCACAAACTCGTTGCTTGTAGAAGCAACAGACACTGAGGGAGTTGGAGGCGGATGAGCGAAGAGCTCGAGAAGAAAGATATTTAGGAAGAGAGTGTTGAAAATATTTCGGCCCCAGAAGGCCTTGTGTACAATGCAGAGGGTTTTGAACTTAATCCTCGCAGCCACTGGGAGCCAGTGCAGGGATTTCAGTCCTGGAGAGATACGATCCCTGGGCTTGAAGCCATGGACAAGCCTTGCAGTCCTGTTCTGGATAAGTTGCAGAGGGCAGAGAGTAGAGGCAGGCAGATTTAGATAGAGGCTGTTACAATAGTCCAGACTAGAGAGGACCAGGGCTCTGGAGACAGTGAGCTTCTACGGGAAGGAGAGGAAAGCGAAAGCTAGACTTCTTCCTTGTGTTGCTGTTGTTTCAGCTTCTTCTTCAGTGAAAGCTGGACTTCTTCCTTGTGTTGCTGTTGTTGCGGCTATAGCTTCACTGAAAGCTGGACTTCTTGCGTTGCTGTTGTTGTGGCTATAGCTTCTGTGAAAGCTAGACTTTTTACTTGTGTTGCTGTTGTTGCGGCTATAGTTTCAGTGAAAGCTGGACTTCTTCCTTGTGTTGCTTTTGTTGTGGCTATAGCTTCAGTGAAAGCTGGACTTAATCCTTGTGTTGCAGTTGTTGCGGCTATAGCTTCACTGAAAGCTGGACTTCTTCCTTGTGTTGCTGTTGTTACGGCTATAGCGTCAGTAAAAACGGGCCACCTTCCTTGTGTTGCTGTTGTTGTGGCGGCTATAGCTTCAGTGAAAGCTGAACTTCTTCCTTGTGTTGCTGTTGTTGGGGCTATAGCTTCAGTGAAAGCTGAACTTCTTCCATGTGTTGCTGTTGTTGCGGTTATAGCTTCTGTTAAAGCTGGACTTCTTCCTTGTGTTGCTGTTGTTGCGGCTATAGCTTCAGTGAAAGCTCGATTTTTCCTTGTGTTGTTTTTGCTGCGGCTATGGCTTCAGCTAGACATTTTCCTTGTGTTGCTGTTTTTGCAGCTATAGCTTCAGTGAAAGCTGCACTTCTTACTTGTGTTGCTGTTGTTGCAGCTATAGCTTCAGTGAAAGCTGGACTTCTTGCTTGTGTTGCTGTTGTTGCGGCTTCTTCAGTGAAAGCTAGACTTCTTCCTTGTGTTGCTGTTGTTGCGGCTATAGCTTCAGTGAAAGCTGGACTTCTTCCTTGTGTTGCTGTTGTTGTGGCTATAGCTTCAGTGAAAGCTGGACTTAATCCTTGTGTTGCAGTTGTTGAGGCCATCGATTCACTGAAAGCTGGACTTCTTCCTTGTGTTGCTGTTGTTACGGCTATAGCTTCAGTGAAAACGGGACACCTTCCTTGTGTTGCTGTTGTTGCGGCTATAGCTTCAGTGAAAGCTGGACCTCTTCCTTGTGTTGCTGTTGTTGTGGCTATAGCTTCAGTGAAAGCTGGACTTATTCCTTGTGTTGCAGTTGTTGAGGCTATAGCTTCACTGAAAGCTGGACTTCTTCCTTGTGTTGCTGTTGTTACGGCTATAGCTTCAGTGAAAACGGGCCATCTTCCTTGCGTTGCTGTTGTTGTGGCTATAGCTACAGTGAAAGCTGGACTTCTTCCTTGTGTTGCTGTTGTTGCGGTTATATTTTCAGTGAAAGCTGGACGTCTTCCTTGTGTTGCCGTGGTTGCGGCTGCAGCTTCCGTGAAAGCTGGACTTCTTCGTTGTGTTGCTGTTGTTGCGGCTATAGCTTCACTGAAAGCTGGACTTGTTCCTTGTGTCACTGTTGTTGCGGCTATAGCTTCAGTGAAAGCTGGACTTCTTCCTTGTGTTGCTGTTGTTGTGGCTATAGCTTCAGTGAAAGCTGGACTTCTTCCTTGTGTTGCTTTTGCTGCGGCTATGGCTTCAGCTAGACATTTTAATTGTGTTGCTGTTGTTGCAGCTATAGCTTCAGTGAAAGCTGGACTTCTTCCTTGTGTTGCTGTTGTTGGGGCTATAGCTTCAGTGAACACTGGACTTCTTCCTTGTGTTGCTGTTGTTGCGGCTATAGCTTCATTGAAAACTGAACTTCTTCCATGTGTTGCTGTTGTTGCGGTTATAGCTTGAGTTAAAACTGGACTTCTTCCTCGTGTTGCTGTTGTTGCGGCTATAGCTTCAGTGAAAGCTGGATATTTCCTTGTGTTGCTTTTGCTGCGGCTATGGCTTCAGCTGGACATTTTCCTTGTGTTGCTGTTGTTGCAGCTATAGCTCAGTGAAATCTGGACTTCTTACTTGTGTTGCTGTTGTTGCAGCTATCGCTTCAGTGAAACTGGACTTCTTACTTGTGTTGCTTTTGTTGTTGCGGCTTCTTCAGTGAAAGCTAGACTACTTCCTTGTGTTGCTGTTGTTGCGGCTATAGCTTCACTGAAAGCTGGACTTCTTCCTTGTGTTGCTGTTGTTACGGCTATAGCGTCAGTAAAAACGGGACACCTTCCTTGCGTTGCAGTTGTTGTGGCTATAGCTTCAGTGAAAGCTTGACTTCTTACTTGTGTTGCTGTTGTTGCGGCTATAGCTTCAGTGAATGCTGGACTTCTTCCTTGTGTTGCTGTTGTTGTGGCTGTAGCTTTAGTGAAAGCTGGACTTAATCCTTGTGTTGCAGTTGTTGCGGCTATAGCTTCAGTGAAAGCTGGACTTCTTCCTTGTGTTGCTGTTGTTGCGGCTATAGCTTCAGTGAAAGCTGGACTTCTTCCTTGTGTTGATTTTTCTGCGGCTATAGCTTCAGTGAAAGCTGGACTCCTTCCTTGTGTTGCTGTTGTTGCGGCTCTAGTTTCAGTGAAAGCTGGACGGCTTCCTTGTGTTGCCGTGGTTGCGGGTACAGCTTCAGTGAAAGCTGGACTTTTTCCTTCTGTTGCCGTTGCTGCAGATACAGCTTCATGAAAGCTGGACTTCTTCCTTGTGTTGCTGTTGTTGCGGCTATAGCTTCAGTGATATGATATGGCCTTTATAACGCGCCTATACACAAGTGTTTCAAGGCGTAACGAGGCAAGGGATGAAACAAAGGGAGGACAGACAATGATCCTACTAAGCTAAGTGTCATTCAGATCCCGCAAGTGCATGGGAAGGAGGGAAAAGGAAAAGTGCGCAGGGGAAAGGGAGAGGGGAAAGTGCAGTACATGGGGGAAAAAGTGGAATAAATAAGAAAATAAATAAACGGCCAGATGGTGGCAAGTGCAAGGAAATGCAGACAAAACTGCTGGTAGAGGGACTGTAGGGATACAGCACGGTCCCCAGGTGCAGGGGTTGCCAGGAAGGCAGTGCAAGTGGGCAATTGACGGGGCCTGGGCCAGCGATCAGAAAGGGTGGCCAGGTAACCTGGGCAGTTTCAGTCGGGAAATCAGCAGATGAGAGGGGGAGAGAAAGCAGAGGCAATGAGGAAGGTTTTGAGGTGCTTCCGGAACCGGAGATGGTTCTCCTCTAGTTTCAGGGAGGCAGGAAGGCTATTCCAGAGAGAAGCCCCAGCCGAAGAGAGTAATCTGCCACAAACTCGTTGCTTGTAGAAGCAACAGACACTGAGGGAGTTGGAGGCGGATGAGCGAAGAGCTCGAGAAGAAATATATTTAGGAAGAGAGTGTTGAAAATATTTCGGCCCCAGAAGGCCTTGTGTACAATGCAGAGGGTTTTGAACTTAATCCTCGCAGCCACTGGGAGCCAGTGCAGGGATTTCAGTCCTGGAGAGATACGATCCCTGGGCTTGAAGCCATGGACAAGCCTTGCAGTCCTGTTCTGGATAAGTTGCAGAGGGCAGAGAGTAGAGGCAGGCAGATTTAGATAGAGGCTGTTACAATAGTCCAGACTAGAGAGGACCAGGGCTCTGGAGACAGTGAGCTTCTACGGGAAGGAGAGGAAAGCGAAAGCTAGACTTCTTCCATGTGTTGCTGTTGTTTCAGCTTCTTCTTCAGTGAAAGCTGGACTTCTTCCTTGTGTTGCTGTTGTTGCGGCTATAGCTTCACTGAAAGCTGGACTTCTTGCGTTGCTGTTGTTGTGGCTATAGCTTCTGTGAAAGCTAGACTTTTTACTTGTGTTGCTGTTGTTGCGGCTATAGTTTCAGTGAAAGCTGGACTTCTTCCTTGTGTTGCTTTTATTGTGGCTATAGCTTCAGTGAAAGCTGGACTTAATCCTTGTGTTGCAGTTGTTGCGGCTATAGCTTCACTGTAAGCTGGACTTCTTCCTTGTGTTGCTGTTGTTACGGCTATAGCGTCAGTAAAAACGGGCCACCTTCCTTGCGTTGCTGTTGTTGTGGCGGCTATAGCTTCAGTGAAAGCTGGACTTCTTCCTTGTGTTGCTGTTGTTGGGGCTATAGCTTCAGTGAAAGCTGAACTTCTTCCATGTGTTGCTGTTGTTGCGGTTATAGCTTCTGTTAAAGCTGGACTTCTTCCTTGTGTTGCTGTTGTTGCAGCTATAGCTTCAGTGAAAGCTCAATTTTTCCTTGTGTTGTTTTTGCTGCGGCTATGGCTTCAGCTAGACATTTTCCTTGTGTTGCTGTTTTTGCAGCTATAGCTTCAGTGAAAGCTGCACTTCTTACTTGTGTTGCTGTTGTTGCAGCTATAGCTTCAGTGAAAGCTGGACTTCTTGCTTGTGTTGCTGTTGTTGCGGCTTCTTCAGTGAAAGCTAGACTTCTTCCTTGTGTTGCTGTTGTTGCGGCTATAGCTTCAGTGAAAGCTGGACTTCTTCCTTGTGTTGCTGTTGTTGTGGCTATAGCTTCAGTGAAAGCTGGACTTAATCCTTGTGTTGCAGTTGTTGAGGCCATAGCTTCACTGAAAGCTGGACTTCTTCCTTGTGTTGCTGTTGTTACGGCTATAGCTTCTGTGAAAACGGGACACCTTCCTTGTGTTGCTGTTGTTGCAGCTATAGCTTCAGTGAAAGCTGGACTTCTTGCTTGTGTTGCTGTTGTTGCGGCTTCTTCATTGAAAGCTAGACTTCTTCCTTGTGTTGCTGTTGTTGCGGCTATAGCTTCAGTGAAAGCTGGACCTCTTCCTTGTGTTGCTGTTGTTGTGGCTATAGCTTCAGTGAAAGCTGGACTTAATCCTTGTGTTGCAGTTGTTGAGGCTATAGCTTCACTGAAAGCTGGACTTCTTCCTTGTGTTGCTGTTGTTACGGCTATAGCTTCAGTGAAAACGGGCCATCTTCCTTGCGTTGCTGTTGTTGTGGCTATAGCTACAGTGAAAGCTGGACTTCTTCCTTGTGTTGCTGTTGTTGCGGTTATATTTTCAGTGAAAGCTGGACGTCTTCCTTGTGTTGCCGTGGTTGCGGCTGCAGCTTCCGTGAAAGCTGGACTTCTTCGTTGTGTTGCTGTTGTTGCGGCTATAGCTTCACTGAAAGCTGGACTTGTTCCTTGTGTCACTGTTGTTGCGGCTATAGCTTCAGTGAAAGCTGGACTTCTTCCTTGTGTTGCTGTTGTTGTGGCTATAGCTTCAGTGAAAGCTGGACTTCTTCCTTGTGTTGCTTTTGCTGCGGCTATGGCTTCAGCTAGACATTTTAATTGTGTTGCTGTTGTTGCAGCTATAGCTTCAGTGAAAGCTGGACTTCTTCCTTGTGTTGCTGTTATTGGGGCTATAGCTTCAGTGAACACTGGACTTCTTCCTTGTGTTGCTGTTGTTGCGGCTATAGCTTCATTGAAAACTGAACTTCTTCCATGTGTTGCTGTTGTTGCGGTTATAGCTTGAGTTAAAACTGGACTTCTTCCTCGTGTTGCTGTTGTTGCGGCTATAGCTTCAGCTGGACATTTTCCTTGTGTTGCTGTTGTTGCAGCTATAGCTCAGTGAAATCTGGACTTCTTACTTGTGTTGCTGTTGTTGCAGCTATAGCTTCAGTGAAACTGGACTTCTTACTTGTGTTGCTGTTGTTGTTGCGGCTTCTTCAGTGAAAGCTAGACTACTTCCTTGTGTTGCTGTTGTTGCGGCTATAGCTTCACTGAAAGCTGGACTTCTTCCTTGTGTTGCTGTTGTTACGGCTATAGCTTCAGTGAAAGCGGGACACCTTCCTTGCGTTGCAGTTGTTGTGGCTATAGCTTCAGTGAAAGCTTGACTTCTTACTTGTGTTGCTGTTGTTGCGGCTATAGCTTCAGTGAATGCTGGACTTCTTCCTTGTGTTGCTGTTGTTGTGGCTGTAGCTTTAGTGAAAGCTGGACTTAATCCTTGTGTTGCAGTTGTTGCGGCTATAGCTTCAGTGAAAGCTGGACTTCTTCCTTGTGTTGCTGTTGTTGCGGCTATAGCTTCAGTGAAAGCTGGACTTCTTCCTTGTGTTGATTTTTCTGCGGCTATGGCTTCAGCTAGACATTTTCCTTGTGTTGCTGTTGTTGCAGCTATAGCTTCAGTGAAAGCTGGACTTCTTACTTATGTTGCTGTTGTTGCAGCTATAGCTTCAGTGAAAGCTGGACTTCTTCCTTGTGTTGCTGTTGTTGCGGCTCTAGTTTCAGTGAAAGCTGGACGGCTTCCTTGTGTTGCCGTGGTTGCGGGTACAGCTTCAGTGAAAGCTGGACTTTTTCCTTCTGTTGCCGTTGCTGCAGATACAGCTTCATGAAAGCTGGACTTCTTCCTTGTGTTGCTGTTGTTGCGGCTATAGCTTCAGTGATATGATATGATATGGCCTTTATAACGCGCCTATACACAAGTGTTTCAAGGCGTAACGAGGCAAGGGATGAAACAAAGGGAGGACAGACAATGATCCTACTAAGCTAAGTGTCATTCAGATCCCGCAAGTGCATGGGAAGGAGGGAAAAGGAAAAGTGCGCGGGGGAAAGGGAGAGGGGAAAGTGCAGTACATGGGGGAAAAAGTGGAATAAATAAGAAAATAAATAAACGGCCAGATGGTGGCAAGTGCAAGGAAATGCAGACAAAACTGCTGGTAGAGCGACTGTAGGGATACAGAACGGTCCCCAGGTGCAGGGGTTGCCAGGGAGGCAGTGCAAGTGGGCAATTGACGGGGCCTGGGCCAGCGATCAGAAAGGGTGGCCAGGTAACCTGGGCAGTTTCAGTCGGGAAATCAGCAGATGAGAGGGGGAGAGAAAGCAGAGGCAATGAGGAAGGTTTTGAGGTGCTTCCGGAACCGGAGATGGTTCTCCTCTAGTTTCAGGGAGGCAGGAAGGCTATTCCAGAGAGAAGCCCAAGCCGAAGAGAGTAATCTGCCACAAACTCGTTGCTTGTAGAAGCAACAGACACTGAGGGAGTTGGAGGCGGATGAGCGAAGAGCTCGAGAAGAAAGATATTTAGGAAGAGAGTGTTGAAAATATTTCGGCCCCAGAAGACCTTGTGTACAATGCAGAGGGTTTTGAACTTAATCCTCGCAGCCACTGGGAGCCAGTGCAGGGATTTCAGTCCTGGAGAGATACGATCCCTGGGCTTGAAGCCATGGACAAGCCTCGCAGTCCTGTTCTGGATAAGTTGCAGAGGGCAGAGAGTAGAGGCAGGCAGATTTAGATAGAGGCTGTTACAATAGTCCAGACTAGAGAGGACCAGGGCTCTGGAGACAGTGAGCTTCTACGGGAAGCAGAGGAAAGCGAAAGCTAGACTTCTTCCTTGTGTTGCTGTTGTTTCAGCTTCTTCTTCAGTGAAAGCTGGACTTCTTCCTTGTGTTGATGTTGTTGCGGCTATAGCTTCAGTGAAAGCTAGACTTTTTACTTGTGTTGCTGTTGTTGCGGCTATAGTTTCAGTGAAAGCTGGACTTCTTCCTTGTGTTGCTTTTGTTGTGGCTATAGCTTCAGTGAAAGCTGGACTTAATCCTTGTGTTGCTGTTGTTGTGGCTATAGCTTCAGTGAAAGCTAGACTTTTTACTTGTGTTGCTGTTGTTGCGGCTATAGTTTCAGTGAAAGCTGGACTTCTTCCTTGTGTTGCTTTTGTTGTGGCTATAGCTTCAGTGAAAGCTGGACTTAATCCTTGTGTTGCAGTTGTTGCGGCTATAGCTTCACTGAAAGCTGGACTTCTTCCTTGTGTTGCTGTTGTTACGGCTATAGCGTCAGTAAAAACGGGCCACCTTCCTTGCGTTGCTGTTGTTGTGGCGGCTATAGCTTCAGTGAAAGCTGGACTTCTTCCTTGTGTTGCTGTTGTTGGGGCTATAGCTTCAGTGAAAGCTGAACTTCTTCCATGTGTTGCTGTTGTTGCGGTTATAGCTTCTGTTAAAGCTGGACTTCTTCCTTGTGTTGCTGTTGTTGCGGCTATAGCTTCAGTGAAAGCTCGATTTTTCCTTGTGTTGTTTTTGCTGCGGCTATGGCTTCAGCTAGACATTTTCCTTGTGTTGCTGTTTTTGCAGCTATAGCTTCAGTGAAAGCTGCACTTCTTACTTGTGTTTCTGTTGTTGCAGCTATAGCTTCAGTGAAAGCTGGACTTCTTGCTTGTGTTGCTGTTGTTGCGGCTTCTTCAGTGAAAGCTAGACTTCTTCCTTGTGTTGCTGTTGTTGCGGCTATAGCTTCAGTGAAAGCTGGACTTCTTCCTTGTGTTGCTGTTGTTGTGGCTATAGCGTCAGTGAAAGCTGGACTTAATCCTTGTGTTGCAGTTGTTGAGGCCATAGCTTCACTGAAAGCTGGACTTCTTCCTTGTGTTGCTGTTGTTACGGCTATAGCTTCAGTGAAAACGGGACACCTTCCTTGTGTTGCTGTTGTTGCAGCTATAGCTTCAGTGAAAGCTGGACTTCTTGCTTGTGTTGCTGTTGTTGCGGCTTCTTCAGTGAAAGCTAGACTTCTTCCTTGTGTTGCTGTTGTTGCGGCTATAGCTTCAGTGAAAGCTGGACCTCTTCCTTGTGTTGCTGTTGTTGTGGCTATAGCTTCAGTGAAAGCTGGACTTAATCCTTGTGTTGCAGTTGTTGAGGCTATAGCTTCACTGAAAGCTGGACTTCTTCCTTGTGTTGCTGTTGTTACGGCTATAGCTTCAGTGAAAACGGGCCACCTTCCTTGCGTTGCTGTTGTTGTGGCTATAGCTACAGTGAAAGCTGGACTTCTTCCTTGTGTTGCTGTTGTTGCGGTTATATTTTCAGTGAAAGCTGGACGTCTTCCTTGTGTTGCCGTGGTTGCGGCTGCAGCTTCCGTGAAAGCTGGACTTCTTCGTTGTGTTGCTGTTGTTGCGGCTATAGCTTCACTGAAAGCTGGACTTGTTCCTTGTGTCACTGTTGTTGCGGCTATAGCTTCAGTGAAAGCTGGACTTCTTCCTTGTGTTGCTGTTGTTGTGGCTATAGCTTCAGTGAAAGCTGGACTTCTTCCTTGTGTTGCTTTTGCTGCGGCTATGGCTTCAGCTAGACATTTTAATTGTGTTGCTGTTGTTGCAGCTATAGCTTCAGTGAAAGCTGGACTTCTTCCTTGTGTTGCTGTTGTTGGGGCTATAGCTTCAGTGAACACTGGACATCTTCCTTGTGTTGCTGTTGTTGCGGCTATAGCTTCATTGAAAACTGAACTTCTTCCATGTGTTGCTGTTGTTGCGGTTATAGCTTGAGTTAAAACTGGACTTCTTCCTCGTGTTGCTGTTGTTGCGGCTATAGCTTCAGTGAAAGTTGGATTTTTCCTTGTGTTGCTTTTGCTGCGGCTATGGCTTCAGCTGGACATTTTCCTTGTGTTGCTGTTGTTGCAGCTATAGCTCAGTGAAATCTGGACTTCTTACTTGTGTTGCTGTTGTTGCAGCTATAGCTTCAGTGAAACTGGACTTCTTACTTGAGTTGCTATTGTTGTTGCGGCTTCTTCAGTGAAAGCTAGACTACTTCCTTGTGTTGCTGTTGTTGCGGCTATAGCTTCACTGAAAGCTGGACTTCTTCCTTGTGTTGCTGTTGTTACGGCTATAGCTTCAGTGAAAGCGGGACACCTTCCTTGCGTTGCAGTTGTTGTGGCTATAGCTTCAGTGAAAGCTTGACTTCTTACTTGTGTTGCTGTTGTTGCGGCTATAGCTTCAGTGAATGCTGGACTTCTTCCTTGTGTTGCTGTTGTTGTGGCTATAGCTTTAGTGAAAGCTGGACTTAATCCTTGTGTTGCAGTTGTTGCGGCTATAGCTTCAGTGAAAGCTGGACTTCTTCCTTGTGTTGCTGTTGTTGCGGCTATAGCTTCAGTGAAAGCTGGACTTCTTCCTTGTGTTGATTTTTCTGCGGCTATGGCTTCAGCTAGACATTTTCCTTGTGTTACTGTTGTTGCAGCTATAGCTTCAGTGAAAGCTGGACTTCTTACTTGTGTTGCTGTTGTTGCAGCTATAGCCTCAGTGAAAGCTAGACTTCTTCCTTGTGTTGCTGTTGTTGCGGCTATAGCTTCAGTGAAAGCTGGACTTCTTCCTTGTGTTGCTGTTGTTGCGGCTCTAGTTTCAGTGAAAGCTGGACGGCTTCCTTGTGTTGCCGTGGTTGCGGGTACAGCTTCAGTGAAAGCTGGACTTTTTCCTTCTGTTGCCGTTGCTGCAGATACAGCTTCATGAAAGCTGGACTTCTTCCTTGTGTTGCTGTTGTTGCGGCTATAGCTTCAGTGATATGATATGATATGGCCTTTATAACGCGCCTATACACAAGTGTTTCAAGGCGTAACGAGGCAAGGGATGAAACAAAGGGAGGACAGACAATGATCCTACTAAGCTAAGTGTCATTCAGATCCCGCAAGTGCATGGGAAGGAGGGAAAAGGAAAAGTGCGCGGGGGAAAGGGAGAGGGGAAAGTGCAGTACATGGGGGAAAAAGTGGAATAAATAAGAAAATAAATAAACGGCCAGATGGTGGCAAGTGCAAGGAAATGCAGACAAAACTGCTGGTAGAGGGACTGTAGGGATACAGAACGGTCCCCAGGTGCAGGGGTTGCTAGGGAGGCAGTGCAAGTGGGCAATTGATGGGGCCTGGGCCAGCGATCAGAAAGGGTGGCCAGGTAAGCTGGGCAGTTTCAGTCGGGAAATCAGCAGATGAGAGGGGGAGAGAAAGCAGAGGCAATGAGGAAGGTTTTGAGGTGCTTCCGGAACCGGAGATGGTTCTCCTCTAGTTTCAGGGAGGCAGGAAGGCTATTCCAGAGAGAAGCCCCAGCCGAAGAGAGTAATCTGCCACAAACTCGTTGCTTGTAGAAGCAACAGACACTGAGGGAGTTGGAGGCGGATGAGCGAAGAGCTCGAGAAGAAAGATATTTAGGAAGAGAGTGTTGAAAATATTTCGGCCCCAGAAGGCCTTGTGTACAATGCAGAGGGTTTTGAACTTAATCCTCGCAGCCACTGGGAGCCAGTGCAGGGATTTCAGTCCTGGAGAGATACGATCCCTGGGCTTGAAGCCATGGACAAGTCTCGCAGTCCTGTTCTGGATAAGTTGCAGAGGGCAGAGAGTAGAGGCAGGCAGATTTAGATAGAGGCTGTTACAATAGTCCAGACTAGAGAGGACCAGGGCTCTGGAGACAGTGAGCTTCTACGGGAAGGAGAGGAAAGCGAAAGCTAGACTTCTTCCTTGTGTTGCTGTTGTTTCAGCTTCTTCTTCAGTGAAAGCTGGACTTCTTCCTTGTGTTGCTGTTGTTGCGGCTATAGCTTCACTGAAAGCTGGACTTCTTGCGTTGCTGTTGTTGTGGCTATAGCTTCAGTGAAAGCTAGACTTTTTACTTGTGTTGCTGTGGTTGCGGCTATAGTTTCAGTGAAAGCTGGACTTCTTCCTTGTGTTGCTTTTGTTGTGGCTATAGCTTCAGTGAAAGCTGGACTTAATCCTTGTGTTGCAGTTGTTGCGGCTATAGCTTCACTGAAAGCTGGACTTCTTCCTTGTGTTGCTGTTGTTACGGCTATAGCGTCAGTAAAAACGGGCCACCTTTCTTGCGTTGCTGTTGTTGTGGCGGCTATAGCTTCAGTGAAAGCTGGACTTAATCCTTGTGTTGCAGTTGTTGCGGCTATAGCTTCACTGAAAGCTGGACTTCTTCCTTGTGTTGCTGTTGTTACGGCTATAGCGTCAGTAAAAACGGGCCACCTTTCTTGCGTTGCTGTTGTTGTGGCGGTTATAGCTTCTGTTAAAGCTGGACTTCTTCCTTGTGTTGCTGTTGTTGCGGCTATAGCTTCAGTGAAAGCTCGATTTTTCCTTGTGTTGTTTTTGCTGCGGCTATGGCTTCAGCTAGACATTTTCCTTGTGTTGCTGTTTTTGCAGCTATAGCTTCAGTGAAAGCTGCACTTCTTACTTGTGTTGCTGTTGTTGCAGCTATAGCTTCAGTGAAAGCTGGACTTCTTGCTTGTGTTGCTGTTGTTGCGGCTTCTTCAGTGAAAGCTAGACTTCTTCCTTGTGTTGCTGTTGTTGCGGCTATAGCTTCAGTGAAAGCTGGACTTCTTCCTTGTGTTGCTGTTGTTGTGGCTATAGCTTCAGTGAAAGCTGGACTTCTTCCTTGTGTTGCTGTTGTTGCGGCTATAGCTTCAGTGAAAGCTGGACTTCTTCCTTGTGTTGCTATTGTTGCGGCTCTAGTTTCAGTGAAAGCTGGACGTCTTCCTTGTGTTGCTGTGGTTGCGGGTACAGCTTCAGTGAAAGCTGGACTTCTTCCTTGTGTTGCGATTGTTGCGGCTATAGCTCAGTGATATGATTTGATATGGCCTTTATAACGCGCCTATACACAAGTGTTTCAAGGCGCGACGAGGCAAGGGGGGAAACAAAGGGAGGACAGACAACGATCCTACTAAGCCAAGTGTCATTCAGATCCCACAAGTGCATGGGAAGGGAGAAAAAGGAAAAGTGCGTGGGGGAAGGGAGAGGGGAAAGTGCAGTACATGGGGGAAAAAGTGGAATAAATAAGAACATAAATAAATGGCCAGATGGTGGCAAGTGCAAGGAAGTGCAGACAAAACTGCTGGTAGAGGGACTGTAGGGATACAGAACAACGGTCACCATTTGCAGGGGTTGCCAGGGAGGCAGTGCAAGTGGGCAATTGACGGGGCCTGGGCCAGCGATCAGAAAGGGTGGCGAGGTAACCTGTGCAGTTTCAGTCTGGAAATCAGCAGGGGAGAGGGGGAGAGAAAGCAGAGGCAATGAGGAAGGTTTTGAGGTGCTTCCGGGAACTGGAGATGGTTCTCCTCGAGTTTCAGGGAGGCAGGAAGGCTGTTCCAGAGAGAAGCCCCAGCCGAAGAGAGTAATCTGCCACCAACTCGGGGCTTGGAGAAGCAACTGACACTGAGGGAGTTGGAGGCGGATGACCGAAGAGCTCGAGATGGAACATATTTAGGAAGAGACTGTTGAAAATATTTCGGCCCCAGAAGGCCTTGTGTACAATGCAGAGGGTTTTGAACTTAATCCTCGCAGCCACTGGAAGCCAGTGCAGGGATTTCAGTCCTGCAGAGATACGATCCCTGGGCTTGAAGCCAAGGTAAAGTCTCGCAGTCCTGTTCTGGATAAGTTGCAGAGGGCAGAGAGTAGAGACAGGCAGATTACAATAGTCCAGACGGTCACAATAGTCCAGACTAAAGAGGACCAGGGCTCTGGAGACAGTGAGATTCTGGGGGAAGGAGAGGAAAGCGAAAGCTAGACTTCTTCCTTGTGTTGCTGTTGTTGCAGTTATAGCTTCAGTGAAAGCTGGACTTCTTACTTGTAATACTGTTGTTGCAGCCTCTTCTTCAGTGAAAGCTGGACTTCTTACTTGTGTTGCTGTTGTTGTGGCTTCTTCAGTGAAAGCTAGACTTCTTCCTTGTGTTGCTGTTGTTGCGGCTATAGCTTCACTGAAAGCTGGACTTCTTCCTTGTATTGCTGTTGTTACGGCTATAGCTTCAGTGAAAGCGGGACACGTTCCTTGCGTTGATGTTGTTGTTGTGGCTATAGCTTCAGTGAAAGCTTGACATCTTACTTGTGTTGCTGTTGTTGCGGCTATAGCTTCAGTGAAAGCTGGACTTCTTCCTTGTGTTGCTGTTGTTGTGGCTATAGCTTCAGTGAAAATGGGCCACCTTACTTGTGTTGCTGTTGTTGTGGCTATAGCTTCAGTGAAAGCTGGACTTAATCCTTGTGTTGCAGTTGTTGTGGCTATAGCTTCACTGAAAGCTGGACTTCTTCCTTGTGTTGCTGTTGTTACGGCTATAGCTTCAGTGAAAATGGGCAACCTTACTTGTGTTGCTGTTGTTGTGGCTATAGCTTCAGTGAAAGCTGGATTTCTTCCTTGTGTTGCTGTTGTTGGGGCGATAGCTTCAGTGAACACTGGACTTCTTCCTTGTGTTGCTGTTGTTGCGGCTATAGCTTCAGTGAAAGCTGAACTTCTTCCATGTTTTGCTGTTGTTGCGGTTATAGCTTCAGTTAAAGCTGGACTTCTTCCTTGTGTTGCTGTTGTTGCGGCTATAGCTTTAGTTAAAGCTGGATTTTTCCTCGTGTTGCTTTTGCTGCAGCTATAGCTTCAGCTAGACATTTTCCTTGTGTTGCTGTTGTTGCAGCTATAGCGTCAGTGAAAGCTGGACTTCTTCCTTGTGTTGCTGTTGTTGCGGCTATACCTTCAATGAAAGCTGGATTTCTTCCTTGTGTTGCTGTTGTTGGGGCGATAGCTTCAGTGAAAGCTGGACTTCTTCCTTGTGTTGCTGTTGTTGCGGCTATACCTTCAATGAAAGCTGGATTCCTTCCTTGTGTTGCTGTTGTTGGGGCTATAGCTTCAATGAAAGCTGGACTTCTTCCTTGTTTTGCTGTTGTTGCAGCTATAGCTTCAGTGAAAGCTAGAATTCTTCCTTGTGTTGCTGTTGTTGCAGCTATAGCTTCAGTGAAACTGGACTTCCTAATTGTGTTGCTGTTTTTGCAGCTTGTTCAGTGAAAGCTAGACTTCTTCCTTGTGTTGCTGTTGTTGCGGCTATAGCTTCACTGAAAGCTGGACTTCTTCCTTGTGTTGCTGTTGTTACGGCTATAGCTTCAGTGAAAGCGGGACACCTTCCTTGCGTTGCTGTTGTTGTGGCTATAGCTTCAGTGAAAGCTTGTCTTCTTACTTGTGTTGCTGTTGTCGCGGCTATAGCTTCAGTGAATGCTGGACTTAATCCTTGTGTTGCAGTTGTTGCGGCTATTCTTCCTTGTGTTGCTTTTGCTTCGGCTATGGCTTCAGCTATACATTTTCCTTGTGTTGCTGTTGTTGCAGCTATAGCTTCAGTGAAAGCTGGACTTCTTACTTGTGTTGCTGTTGTTGCAGCTCTAGTTTCAGTGAAAGCTGGACGTCTTCCTTGTGTTGTCGTGGTTGCGGGTACAGCTTCAGTGAAAGCGGGACTTTTTCCTTGTGTTGCCGTTGCTGCAGATACAGCTTCAGTGAAAGCTGGACTTCTTCCTTGTGTTGCTGTTGTTGCGGCTATAGCTTCAGTGATATGATATGATATGATATGATATGATATGGCCTTTATAACGCGCCTATACACAAGTGTTTCAAGGCGCAACGAGGCAATGGGGGGAAACAAAGGGAGGACAGACAACGATCCTACAAAGCCAAGTGTCATTCAGATCCCGCAAGTGCATGGGAAAGGGGAAAAAGGAAAAGTGCGCAGGGGAAGGGAGAGTGGAAAGTGCAGTACATGGGGGAAAAAGTAGAATACATTTTTTTAAAAAATAAACGGCCAGATGGTGGCAAGTGCAAGGAAGTGCAGACAAAACTGATGGTAGAGGGACTGTAGGGATACAGAACAACGGTCACCAGGTGCAGGGGTTGCCAGGGAGGCAGTGCAAGTGGGCAATTGACGGGGCCTGGGCCAGTGATCAGAAAGGGTGGCCAGGTAACCTGGGCAGTTTCAGTCGGGAAATCAGCAGGGGAGAGGGGGAGGGAAAGCAGAGGCAATGAGGAAGGTTTTGAGGTGCTTCCGGAACCGGAGATGGTTCTCCTCGAGTTTCAAGGAGGCAGGAAGGCTGTTCCAGAGAGAAGCCCCAGCCGAAGAGAGTAATCTGCCACCAACTCGCTGCTTGGAGAAGCAACTGACACTGAGGGAGTTGGAGGTGGATGAGCGAAGAGCTTGAGAAGGAAGATATTTAGGAAGAGAGTGTTGAAAATATTTTGGCCCCAGAAGGCCTTTTGTACAATGCAGAGGGTTTTGAACTTAATCCTCGCAGCCACTGGGAGCCAGGGCAGGGATTTCAGTTCTGGAGAGATACGATCCCTGGGCTTGAAGCCAAGGACAAGTCTTGCAGTCCTGTTCTGGATAAGTTGCAGAGGGCAGAGAGTAGAGGCAGGCAGATTTAGATAGAGGCTGTTACAATAGTCCAGACTAGAGAGGACCAGGGCTCTGGAGACAGTGAGCTTCTGGGGGAAGGAGAGGAAAGCGAAAGCTAGACTTCTTCCTTGTGTTGCTGTTGTTGCGGCTATAGCTTCAGTGAAAGCTGGACTTCTTCCTTGTGTTGCTGTTGTTGTGGCTATAGCTTCAGTGAAAGCTGGACTTCTTCCTTGTGTTGCTGTTGTTGCGACTATAGCTTCATTGATATGATATGATATGGCCTTTATAACGCGCCTATACACAAGTGTTTCAAGGCACGACGAGGCAAGGGGGGAAACAAAGGGAGGACAGACAACGATCCAACTAAGCCAAGTGTCATTCAGATTCCGCAAGTGCATGGGAAGGGGGGAAAAGAAAAAGTGCGCAGGGGAAGGGAGACGGGAAAGTGCAGTACATGGGGGAAAAAGTGGAATAAATAAGGAAATAAATAAATGGCCAGATGGTGGCAAGTGCAAGGAAGTGCAGACAAAACTGCTGGTAGAGGGACTGTAGGGATACAGGACAACGGTCCCCAGGTGCAGGGGTTGCCAGGGAGGCAGTGCAAGTGGGCAATTGATGGGGCCTGGGCCAGCGATCAGAAAGGGTGGCCAGGTAACCCGGGCAGTTTCAGTCAGGAAATCAGCAGGAGAGAGGGGGAGAGAAAGCAGAGGCAATGAGGAAGGTTTTGAGGTGCTTCCGGAACAGGAGATGGTTCTCCTCGAGGTTCTGGGAGGCAGGAAGGCTGTTCCACAGAGAAGCACCAGCCGAAGAGAGTAATCTGCCACCAACTCGCTGCTTGGAGAAGCCACTGACACTGAGGGAGTTGGAGGCGGATGAGCGAAGAGCTCGAGAAGGAAGATATTTAGGAAGAGAGTGTTGAAAATATTTCGGCCCCAGAAGGCCTTGTGTACAATGCAGAGGGTTTTGAATTTAATCCTCGCAGCCACTGGGAGCCAGTGCAGGGATTTCAGTCCTGGAGAGATACGATCCCTGGGCTTGAAGCTAAGGACAAGTCTCGCAGTCCTGTTCTGGATAAGTTGCAGAGGGCAGAGAGTAGAGGCAGGCAGATTTAGATAGAGGCTGTTACAACAGTCCAGACCAGAGAGGATCAGGGCTCTGGAGACAGTGAGCTTCTGGGGGAAGGAGAGGAAAGTGAAAGCTATACTTCTTGCTTGTGTTGCAGTTGCAGTTATAGCTTCAGTGATAGCTGGACTTCTTACTTGTAATGCTGTTGTTGCAGCTTCTTCAGTGAAAGCTGGACTTCTTACTTGTGTTGCTGTTGTTGCAGCTTCTTCAGTGAAAGCTAGACCTCTTCCTTGTGTTGCTCTTTTTGCAGCTATAGCTTCAGTGAAAGCTGAACTTCTTCCTTGTTTTGCTGTTGTTGCGGCTCTAGTTTCAGTGAAAGCTGGACGTCTTCCTTGTGTTGCCGTGGTTGCGGGTACAACTTCAGTGAAAGCGGGACTTTTTCCTTGTGTTGCCGTTGCTGTAGATACAGCTTCAGTGAAAGCTGGACTTCTTCCTTGTGTTGCTGTTGTTGCGGCTATAGCTTCAGTGATATGATATGATATGATATGATATGATATGATATGGCCTTTATAACGCGCCTATACACAAGTGTTTCAAGGCGCAACGAGGCAATGGGGGGAAACAAAGGGAGGACAGACAACGATCCTACAAAGCCAAGTGTCATTCAGATCCCGCAAGTGCATGGGAAAGGGGAAAAAGGAAAAGTGCGCGGGGGAAGGGAGAGTGGAAAGTGCAGTACATGGGGGAAAAAGTGGAATACATTTTTAAAAAAAATAAACGGCCAGATGGTGGCAAGTGTAAGGAAGTGCAGACAAAACTGATGGTAGAGGGACTGTAGGGATACAGAACAACGGTCACCAGGTGCAGGGGTTGCCAGGGAGGCAGTGCAAGTGGGCAATTGACGGGGCCTGGGCCAGTGATCAGAAAGGGTGGCCAGGTAACCTGGGCAGTTTCAGTCGGGAAATCAGCAGGGGAGAGGGGTAGGGAAAGCAGAGGCAATGAGGAAGGTTTTGAGGTGCTTCCGGAACCGGAGATGGTTCTCCTCGAGTTTCAAGGAGGCAGGAAGGCTGTTCCAGAGAGAAGCCCCAGCCGAAGAGAGTAATCTGCCACCAACTCGCTGCTTGGAGAAGCAACTGACACTGAGGGAGTTGGAGGTGGATGAGCGAAGAGCTCGAGAAGGAAGATATTTAGGAAGAAAGTGTTGAAAATATTTTGGCCCCAGAAGGCCTTGTGTACAATGCAGAGGGTTTTGAACTTAATCCTCGCAGCCACTGGGAGCCAGGGCAGGGATTTCAGTCCTGGAGAGATACGATCCCTGGGCTTGAAGCCAAGGACAAGTCTTGCAGTCCTGTTCTGGATAAGTTGCAGAGGGCAGAGAGTAGAGGCAGGCAGATTTAGATAGAGGCTGTTACAATAGTCCAGACTAGAGAGGACAAGGACTCTGGAGACAGTGAGCTTCTGGGGGAAGGAGAGGAAAGCGAAAGCTAGACTTCTTCCTTGTGTTGCTGTTGTTGCGGCTATAGCTTCAGTGAAAGCTGGACTTCTTCCTTGTGTTGCTGTTGTTGTGGCTATAGCTTCAGTGAAAGCTGGACTTCTTCCTTGTGTTGCTGTTGTTGCAGCTATAGCTTCATTGATATGATATGATATGGCCTTTATAACGCGCCTATACACAAGTGTTTCAAGGCACGACGAGGCAAGGGGGGAAACAAAGGGAGGACAGACAACAATCCTACTAAGCCAAGTGTCATTCAGATCCCGCAAGTGCATGGGAAGGGGGGAAAAGAAAAAGTGCGCTGGGGAAGGGAGAGGGGAAAGTGCAGTACATGGGAGAAAAAGTGGAATAAATAAGGAAATAAATAAATGGCCAGATGGTGACAAGTGCAAGGAAGTGCAGACAAAACTGCTGGTAGAGGGACTGTAGGGATACAGAACAACGGTCCCCAGGTGCAGGGGTAGCCAGGGAGGCAGTGCAAGTGGGCAATTGATGGGGCCTGGGCCAGCGATCAGAAAGGGTGGCCAGGTAACCCGGGCAGTTTCAGTCAGGAAATCAGCAGGAGAGAGGGGGAGAGAAAGCAGAGGCAATGAGGAAGGTTTTGAGGTGCTTCCGGAACAGGAGATGGTTCTCCTCGAGTTTCTGGGAGGCAGGAAGGCTGTTCCAGAGAGAAGCACCAGCCGAAGAGAGTAATCTGCCACCAACTCGCTGCTTGGAGAAGCCACTGACACTGAGGGAGTTGGAGGCGGATGAGCAAAGAGCTCGAGAAGGAAGATATTTAGGAAGAGAGTGTTGAAAATATTTCGGCCCCAGAAGGCCTTGTGTACAATGCAGAGGGTTTTGAATTTAATCCTCGCAGCCACTGGGAGCCAGTGCAGGGATTTCAGTCCTGGAGAGATACGATCCCTGGGCTTGAAGCTAAGGACAAGTCTCGCAGTCCTGTTCTGGATAAGTTGCAGAGGGCAGAGAGTAGAGGCAGGCAGATTTAGATAGAGGCTGTTACAACAGTCCAGACTAGAGAGGATCAGGGCTCTGGAGACAGTGAGCTTCTGGGGGAAGGAGAGGAAAGTGAAAGCTAGAATTCTTGCTTGTGTTGCTGTTGCAGTTATAGCTTCAGTGATAGCTGGACATCTTACTTGTAATGCTGTTGCTGCAGCTTCTTCAGTGAAAGCTGGACTTCTTACTTGTTTTGCTGTTGTTGCAGCTTCTTCAGTGAAAGCTAGACCTCTTCCTTGTGTTGCTGTTGTTGCAGCTATAGCTTCAGTGAAAGCTGGACTTCTTCCTTGTGTTGCTGTTGTTACGGCTATAGCTTCAGTGAAAGCGGAACACGTTCCTTGCGTTGCTGTTGTGGTGATAGCTTCAGTGAAAGCTTGACTTCTTACTTGTGTTGCTGTTGTTGCGGCTATAGCTTCAGTGAAAGCTAGACATCTTCCGTGTGTTGCTGTTGTTGTGGCTATAGCTTCAGTGAAAGCTGGTCTTAATCCTTGTGTTGCAGTTGTTGCGGCTATAGCTTCACTGAAAGCTGGACTTCTTCCTTGTGGTGCTGTTGTTATGGCTATAGCTTCAGTGAAAACGGGCCACCTTCCTTGCGTTGCTGTTGTTGTGGCTATAGCTTCAGTGAAAGCTTGACTTCTTACTTCTGTTGCTGTTGTTGCGGCTATAGCTTCAGTGAAAGCTAGACTTCTTCCTTGTGTTGCCGTGGTTGCGGGTACAGCTTCAGTGAAAGCGGGACTTTTTCCTTGTGTTGCCGTTGCTGCAGATACAGCTTCAGTGAAAGCTGGACTTCTTCCTTGTGTTGCTGTTGTTGCGGCTATAGCTTCAGTGATATGATATGATATGATATGATATGGCCTTTATAACGCGCCTATACACAAGTGTTTCAAGGCGCGACGAGGCAATGGGGGGAAACAAAGGTAGGACAGACAACGATCCTACAAAGCCAAGTGTCATTCAGATCCCGCAAGTGCATGGGAAAGAGGAAAAGGGGAAAGTGAGCGGGGGAAGGGAGAGTGGAAAGTGCAGTACATGGGGGAAAAAGTGGAATAAATAAAAAAAAAAAATAAACGGCCAGATGGTGGCAAGTGCAAGGAAGTGCAGACAAAACTGCTGGTAGAGGGACTGTAGGGATACAGAAAACGGTCACCAGGTGCAGGGGTTGCCAGGGAGGCAGTGCAAGTGGGCAATTGACAGGGCCTGGGCCAGCGATCAGAAAGGGTGGCCAGGTAACCTGGGCAGTTTCAGTCGGGAAATCAGCAGGGGAGAAGGGGAGGGAAAGCAGAGGCAATGAGGAAGGTTTTGAGGTGCTTCCGGAACCGGAGATGGTTCTCCTCGAGTTTCAAGGAGGCAGGAAGGCTGTTCCAGAGAGAAGCCCCAGCCGAAGAGAGTAATCTGCCACCAACTCGTTGCTTGGAGAAGCAACTGACACTGAGGGAGTTGGAGGTGGATGAGCGAAGAGCTCGAGAAGGAAGATATTTAGGAAGAGAGTGTTGAAAATATTTCGGCCCCAGAAGGCCTTGTGTACAATGCAGAGGGTTTTGAACTTAATCCTCGCAGCCACTGGGAGCCAGGGCAGGGATTTCAGTCCTGGAGAGATACGATCCCTGGGCTTGAAGCCAAGGACAAGTCTCGCAGTCCTGTTCTGGATAAGTTGCAGAGGGCAGAGAGTAGAGGCAGGCAGATTTAGATAGAGGCTGTTACAATAGTCCAGACTAGAGAGGACCAGGGCTCTGGAGACAGTGAGCTTCTGGGGGAAGGAGAGGAAAGCGAAAGCTAGACTTCTTCCTTGTGTTGCTGTTGTTGCGGCTATAGCTTCAGTGAAAGCTGGACTTCTTCCTTGTGTTGCTGTTGTTGTGGCTATAGCTTCAGTGAAAGCTGGACTTCTTCCTTGTGTTGCTGTTGTTGCGGCTATAGCTTCATTGATATGATATGATATGGCCTTTATAACGCGCCTATACACAAGTGTTTCAAGGCACGACGAGGCAAGGGGGGGAAACAGAGGGAGGACAGACAACGATCCTACTAAGCCAAGTGTCATTCAGATCCCGCAAGTGCATGGGAAGGGGGGAAAAGAAAAAGTGCGCGGGGGAACGGAGAGGGGAAAGTGCAGTACATGGGGGAAAAAGTGGAATAAATAAGAAAATAAATAAACGGCCAGATGGTGGCAAGTGCAAGGAAGTGCAGACAAACCTTCTGGTAGAGGGACTGTAGGGATGCAGAACAACGGTCAACAGGTGCAGGGGTTGCCAGGGAGGCAGTGCAAGTGGGCAATTGACGGGGCCTGGGCCAGCGATCAGAAAGGGTGGCCAGGTAACCCGAGCAGTTTCAGTCGGGAAATCAGCAGGAGAGAGGGGGAGAGAAAGCAGAGACAATGAGGAAGGTTTTGAGGTGCTTCCGGAACCGGAGATGGTTCTCCTCGAGTTTCAGGGAGGCAGCAAGGCTGTTCCAGAGAGAAGCACCAGCCGAAGAGAGTAATCTGCAACCAACTCGCTGCTTGGAGAAGCCACTGACACTGAGGGAGTTGGAGGCGGATGAGTGAAGAGCTCGAGAAGGAAGATATTTAGGAAGAGAGTGTTGAAAATATTTTGGCCCCAGAAGGCCTTGTGTACAATGCAGAGGGTTTTGAATTTAATCCTCGCAGCCACTGGGAGCCAGTGCAGGGATTTCAGTCCTGGAGAGATACGATCCCTGGGCTTGAAGCTAAGGACAAGTCTCGCAGTCCTGTTCTGGATAAGTTGCAGAGGGCAGAGAGTAGAGGCAGGCAGATTTAGATAGAGGCTGTTACAACAGTCCAGACTAGAGAGGATCAGGGCTCTGGAGACAGTGAGCTTCTGGGGGAAGGAGAGGAAAGTGAAAGCTAGACTTCTTGCTTGTGTTGCTGTTGCAGTTATAGCTTCAGTGATAGCTGGACTTCTTACTTGTAATGCTGTTGTTGCAGCTTCTTCTTCAGTGAAAGCTGGACTTCTTACTTGTGTTGCTGTTGTTGCAGCTTCTTCAGTGAAAGCTAGACTTCTTCTTTGTGTTGCTGTTGTTGCGGCTATAGCTTCACTGAAAGCTGGACTTCTTCCTTGTGTTGCTGTTCTTACGGCTATAGCTTCAGTGAAAGCGGAACACGTTCCATGCGTTGCTGTTGTTGTGGCGATAGCTTCAGTGAAAGCTTGACTTCTTACTTGTGTTGCTGTTGTTGCGGCTATAGCTTCAGTGAAAGCTAGACTTCTTCCGTGTGTTGCTGTTGTTGTGGCTATAGCTTCAGTGAAAGCTGGTCTTAATCCTTGTGTTGCAGTTGTTGCGGCTATAGCTTCACTGAAAGCTGTACTTCTTCCTTGTGTTGCTGTTGTTATGGCTATAGCTTCAGTGAAAACGGGCCACCTTCCTTGCGTTGCTGTTGTTGTGGCTATAGCTTCAGTGAAAGCTTGACTTCTTACTTGTGTTGCTGTTGTTGCGGCTATAGCTTCAGTGAAAGCTAGACTTCTTCCTTGTGTTGCTGTTGTTGTGGCTATAGCTTCAGTGAAAGCTGGACTTAATCCTTGTGTTGCAGTTGTTGTGGCTATAGCTTCAGTGAAAGCTGGACTTCTTCCTTGTGTTGCTGTTGTTGCGGCTATACCTTCAATGAAAGCTGGATTTCTTCCTTGTGTTGCTGTTGTTGGGGCTATAGCTTCAGTGAACACTGGACTTCTTCCTTGTGTTGCTGTTGTTGCGGCTATAGCTTCAGTGAAAGCTGAACTTCTTCCATGTTTTGCTGTTGTTGCGGTTATAGCTTCAGTTAAAGCTGGACTTCTTCCTTGTGTTGCTGTTGTTGCGGCTATAGCTTCAGTGAAAGCTCGATTTTTCCTTGTGTTGCTTTTGCTGCGGCTTTGGCTTCAGCTAGACATTTTCCTTGCGTTGCTGTTGTTTCAGCTATAGCTTCAGTGACAGCTGGACCTCTTCCTTGTGTTGCTGTTGTTGCTGCTATAGCTTCACTGAAAGCTGGATTTCTTCCTTGTGTTGCTGTTGTTACGGCTATAGCTTCAGTGAAAGCGGGACACCTTCCTTGCGTTGCTGTTGTTGTGGCTATAGCTTCAGTGAAAGCTTGACTTCTTACTTGTGTTGCTGTTGTTGCGGCTATAGCTTCAGTGACAGCTGGACTTCTTCCTTGTGTTGCTGTTGTTGTGGCTATAGCTTCAGTGAAAGCTGGACTTAATCCTTGTGTTGCAGTTGTTGCAGCTATAGATTCACTGAAAGCTGGACTTCTTCCTTGTGTTGCTGTTGTTACGGCTATAGCTTCAGTGAAAACGGGCCACCTTCCTTGCGTTGCTGTTGTTGTGGCTATAGCTGCAGTGAAACCTGGACTTCTTCCTTGGGTTGCCTTTATTGCAGCTATAGTTTCAGTGAAAGCTGGACGTCTTCCTTGTGTTGCCGTGGTTGTGGCTACAGCTTCAGTGAAAGCTGGACTTCTTCCTTATGTTGCTGTTGTTGCGGCTATAGCTTCAGTGGAAGCTAGATTTCTTCCTTGTGTTGCTGTTATTGCGGCTATAGCTTCAATGAAAGCTGGATGTCTTCTTGTGTTGCTTTTGTTGCGTCTATAGCTTCAGTGAAAGCTGGACTTCTTCCTTGTGTTGCTGTTGTTGTGGCTACAGCTTCAGTGAATGCTGGACTTCTTCCTTGTGTTGCTGTTGTTGTGGCTATAGCGTCAGTGAAAGCTAGACTTTTTCCTTGTGTTGCTGTTGGTGCGGCTATAGCTTCAGTGAAAGCTGGACTTCTTACTTGTATTACTGTTGTTGCAGCTATCTCTTCAGCGAAAGCTAGACTTCTTCCTTGTTCTGCTGTTGTTGCGGCTATAGCTTCAGTGAACCCTGGACTACTTCCTTGTGTTGCTGTTGTTGCGGCTATAGCTTCAGTGAAAGCTGGAATTCTTCCTTGTGTTGCTGTTGTTGCGGTCATATCTTCAGTGAAAGCTGGACTTCTTACTTGTCATGCTGTTGTTGCAGCTTCTTGTTCAGTGAAAGCTGGACTTCTTACTTGCGTTGCTGTTGTTGCGGCTATAGCTTCAGTGAAAGGTAGACTTCTTTCTTGTGTTGCTGTTGTTGCGGCTGTAGCTTCAGTGAAAGCTGGACTTCTTCCTTGTGTTGCTGTTGTTGCAGGTATAGCTTCAGTGAAAGCTGGACTTCTTCCTTGTGTTGCTGTTGTTACGGCTGTAGCTTCAGTGAATGCTGGACTTCATAATTACGTTGCTGTTGTTGCAGCTATAGCTTCAGTGAAAGCTGGACCTCTTCCTTGTGTTGCTGTTGTTGGGGCTATAGCTTCATTGAAAGCTGGACTTCTTCCTTGTTTTGCTGTTGTTGCAGCTATAGCTTCAGTGAAAGCTAGACTTCTTCCTTGTGTTGCTGTTGTTGCGGCTATTGCTTCAGTGAAACCTTGACTTCTTCCTTGCGTTACTGTTGTTGCGGCTATAGCTTCAGTGAAAGCTAAACCTCTTCCTTGTGTTGCTGTTGTTGCGGCTATAGCTTCAGTGAAAGTTTGACGCATTCCTTGTGTTGCTGTTGTTGGAGCTATAGCTTCAGTGAAAGCTGGATGTCTTCCTTGTGCTGCTGTTGTTGCGGCTATAGCTTCAGTGAAAGCTGGACTTCTTCCTTGTGCTGCTGTTGTTACGGCTATAGCTTCAGTGAATGCTGGACTTCATACTTACGTTGCCGGCTATAGCTTCAGTGAAAGCTGGACTTCTTACTTGTGTTGCTGTTGTTGCCACTAAAGCTTCAGTGAAAGCAAGACTTCTTCCTTGTGTTGCTGTTGTTGCTGCTATTGCTTCAATGAAAGCTGGACTTCTTCCTTGTGTTGCTGTTGTTGCAGCAATAGCTTCAGTGAAAGCTGGAACTCTTCCTTGTGTTGCTGTTGTTGGGGCTATAGCTTCAGTGAAAGCTGGACTTCTTCCTTGTTTTGCTGTTGTTGCAGCTATTGCTTCAGTGAAAGCTAGACTTCTTCCTTGTGTTGCTGTTGTTGCGGCTATTGCTTCAATGAAAGCTTGACTTCTTCCTTGCGTTACTGTTGTTGCGGCTATAGCTTCAGTGAAAGCTAAACCTCTTCCTTGTGTTGCTGTTGTTGCGGCTATAGCTTCAGTGAAAGTTTGACATCTTCCTTGTGTTGCTGTTGTTGGAGCTATAGCTTCAGTGAAAGCTGGATGTCTTCCTTGTGCTGCTGTTATTGCGGCTATAGCTTCAGTGAAAGCTGGACTTCTTCCTTGTGCTGCTGTTGTTGCGGCTATAGTTTCAGGGAAAGCTGGACTTCTTCCTTGTGTTGCTGTGGTTATGGCTATAGCTTCAGTGAAAGCTGGACATCTTCCCTGCGTTGCTGTTGTTGCGGCAATAGCTTCAGTGAAAGCTGGACTTCTTCCTTGTGCTGCTATTGTTGCGGCTATAGCTTCAGTGAAAGCTAGACTTCTTCCTTGTTTTGCTGTTGTTGCGGCTATAACTTCAGTGAAAGCTGGACGTCTTCCTTGTGTTTCTATTGTTGCGGCTGTAGCTTCAGTGAAAGCTGGACTTCTTCCTTGTATTGCTTTTGTTGCGGCTTTAGCTTCTGTGAAAGCTGGACTTCTTCCTTGTGTTGCTGTTGTTGCGGATACAGCTTCAGTGAATGCTGGACTTCTTACTTGTGTTACTGTTGTTGCGGCTATAGCTTTAGTGAAAGCTAGACTTCTTCCTTATTCTGCTGTTGTTGTGGCTATAGCTTCAGTGAAAGCTAGACTTCTTCCTTGTGTTGCTGTTGTGGCTATAGCTTCGGTTAAAGCTGGACTTCTTCCTTGTGTTGCTGTTGTTGGCGGTATAGCTTCAGTGAAAGCTGGACTTCTTCCTTGTGTTGCTGTTGTTGTGGCTATAGCTTCAGTGAAAGCTAGACTTCTTCCTTGTGTTGCTGTTGTGGCTATAGCTTCAGTGAAAGCTGGACTTCTTCCTTGTGTTGCTGTTGCTCGGGGTATAGCTTCAGTGAAAGCTTGACTTCTTTCTTGCGTTACTGTTGTTGCGGCTATAGCTTCAGTGAAAGCTAGACCTCTTCCTTGTGTTGCTGTTGTTGCGGCTATAGCTTCAGTGAAAGTTTGACGTCTTCCTTGTGTTGCTGTTGTTGCAGCTATAGCTTCAGTGAAAGCTGGATGTCTTCCTTGTGCTGCTGTTGTTGCGGCTATCGCTTCAGTGAAAGCTGGACTTTTGTGTTGCAGCTTAATTAGATTGTCGTCCGCACTCAGATAATGCATTTGTTTTATTTTTAGGTGGTGCTCCATGAGCTAACAAAAGTACAATTACACTGTATGGCAATATTCAATTTTCGGTAACTGACACTGTTTACACGGGGACCTTTTGCTGTGATCCACACACAAAATAGTTTTTTCAATTTTCTTCACCTTATTCTATTTATCTTATTTATGGTGTAAATTCAGACAATTTTAAGTTGAGTATAGTACATAACCTGTTTCAACTAATGACATACCCTTTCTAAAACCCAAATCGATAAGACATATATGAACATTCTATATTGGAATTAAAACCTTCCGGCGTCCTGTGAGCACCTTCACAATCTTTCTCGGATTTATCAGTGTGTTTACCCTCCTACCACACCGATACCGAAATGTCTACTTAGAAAAACACAGATAATTATACAGTGCTGTCGTGCTCTCTCTGGCTAACTATTCAAAGTGATAGCAATTCTTTTTAAGTGCATACCTGTATGTCAGAAAGTGAAAGGCAGAATTAATTACCATGACTTCACTATCGCTATTGTTTACCAGTTTCTCCGACTTATTCTAAAGGAATTGTTTCCAGTTGTCTGATGCTGATTCAACCTGTAAACAATGGATCCAGAATTCTTCTCACTTCAAAAGCTGCTCTTCAGAATCACCGGTATTCTGCAGTGTCCCCGACTCATAGCGTGTCTCTGCGATAAAGCATCCTCTCTGGGATGGCAACCCTCGCACTGCAGACCTTCTTCCAGTGTTCCTTTCAACTTTGTGCTCACCTGCCGGCTTCTCTGTGGCCTGAAGTAGAGAATGCTGCTTCCTTGCACAGCCGTGTCCCCGGGAGCTTCTCTGCTGCTCCTGGTACTCTAATAATCCTCCAAAGGTGCCCGCTGCATCTCTCCTTCCTGCGCACCATGCCAGTATGTGATTATTGCATTTATGAGCTTCCACGTAAATGTGCCTGTTGGCTCGACTGCCTCCGACGCGGTCCTCTCCTGTTCTGCCATCATTTTGAGGGAGGATGCCATTTTTAAATGTCCTGCGCACTCGTGATTCAATCAAACAACTAGCCTGCATATTCAGTTTTTGGTTTCTTTCAATCTGCATCAACTCCAGTACCTGAGGCTTTATGGGAGTTGAAGTCCATAGAAATTATGGGATTTCTAGAATGAGGTTGTTTAGAAGTCTTACTTAGAAAAACATCAGATATGATATGGCATGTGTAAACAGGAGATGTTATGTGGGTATTGTGTATGTTGGAAGTATGAAGGGGTTTTTGTCTACAGTGATTTAAAGGAAGGGGTTTCTGGGTTCTACAATAAAGAGGATTTGTGAGGTGACAACAATCCATCACAAACTCAGGTATTATAAGATCTTCAGTAGGAAGGGGAAAATACTATGCCTCATCCAATGGAGTTATCATGTCTCCCCAACAGCATGCTCCTCCCATGTGATCCTCCCTCTTACTTCCACCTCCAGGGTCAGGTAGCGGCTGCCATACCCTGGCCACATGAGAGGAGATCATCGCCGGGGAATTATTGATGACTCCACAGGATCCATCACAGATCCTTCTCAGCCAGTGGTCCTGGGTCTAAAAGGGGGTAACCCAGCTCCAGTCCTATCCCGGCGGGGAATGGACCCACCCCTATCCCTTCCCCATGTGCGAGAACAAATGCAGGCAGAACCTTCATGCTAACTATGCCATCCTATGCAGAGACTTTCCAGGTTGTTCCTTTCAGGCAGAACCTTTATGCTAACCATGCCATCCTATGCAGAGACTTTCCAGGCTGTTCCTTTCCTTGCAGAACCTTCATGCTAACCATGCTATCCTATGCACAGACTTTCCGGGCTGTTCCTTTCAGGCAGAACCGTCATGCTAACCATGCCATCCTATGCAGCGACTTTCCAGGCTGTTCCTTTCCTTGCAGAACCTTCATGCTAACAATGCTATCCTATGCATAGACTTTCCAGGCTGTTCCTTTCCTTGCAGAACCTTCATGCTAACAATGCCATCCTATGCAGAGACTTTCCAGGCTGTTCCTTTCCTTGCAGAACCTTTGTACTAACCATGCCCTCCTATGCAGAGACTTTCCAGACTGTTACCTTCCTTGCAGAACCTTCATGCTAACCATGCCATCCTATGCAGAGACTTTCCAGCCTGTTCCTTTCCTTGCAGAACCTTCATGCTAACCATGCCATCCTATGCAGAGACTTTCCAGGCTGTTCCATTCCTTGCAGAGGCTGAAAGGAGCCCAACACTCTCGACAAGGAGATGAAAATTCATTACAGCTGCCAGCAGGAATGAAACCTCAACGCCGACAGCTCTAGAGAGAAGGGAACCACAAACAACTGCTGCCAGACAATCGTGCAGCCACGCCAAACGCCCACATGTGGCATGAGTTCAGCACTGCCCGCTGATGGCCCCCGGAGAGGAACTGACCTCCTAGATCACCAGGGAAAAGAGGGAAGGGTTCCCTGGACTTATCCAAAGGTCAACCCTGAACCTGGACATACAATTTTGATCACCACCAGCGATCTCCAATGGCGATGCCTGAACGGAAGAAATGGAGGGCTCTAGGAGCCCTTTTAAAATCTTTGTGTGCACAGACATGCCCTGGAAGGGGGGCCTAGACAGATGATCAGATAGAGACCTGTGGACAAACAGCAACACATCATGGAGATCTAAGCAGCGGACAGGAAACAGGAACTGTGGGTTGTGAAGGCAAGTTCAGAGAAAAAGAAAGAGGCAGACCAAGGGACCAGCAGGTGGAAGGAGAAAGTGGTGAGCATAGAGGCTTGTTTGGGTACTACAGCGTGAGTGTGCATGATTGTGCGGTGATTTATAGAAAAGCTTGTGTAGAGAATGTATCTGAGGGGTATGACAACAAGGTGAAGGAGGGTGTTTGAGTAGGAGTAGTAGTTGTAGGGTGGAGTATTGGTTGGAAGGTGAAGCAGTAGAGTGGAAGAGGGAGTAATAGAGTTGAAGAGGGAGGAGAGGTAACATAAAGGGGGAAGGGGATAACTACAATGAGTGAAACATTGGAGGGACAGAACTGGTGAGAGGAGTTAAAGGAAGACAATAAGAGTAGAAGAAAAGTACGCGTGGGCATGAGTGAACAAGCCTGAATCCCACTGAGCAAAAGCAAGGCATTTTCCTACATTCCCTTACAAGACTAGCAAAGTGATAGAGTATGGGCAGATAGGAAGAGGCTGAGGGGGTTAGAGAGCCAGTGTCATAGAGAGTAATCCATAGCCTAAAACAGTAGAGGTTACTGGTCAATAGTGCCAACCTTGGGATTATGGACGCCCCTGTTAGGGAGGAAATGTCACGAGAAGACGAGAGAGAGAAGGATGGCCCTAGAGACCACACAATTCCAATAAAGACCCCTGAATCATTTTGTGAGCTCGTGTGAGTTGTAGCATTCTCCTGAGCTGGGAAGCTACAGTACCCTAATTGATCAACTGCTTTCAATTTCATTGGTGTATGCATATTTTGGTAGTACTCCACATATTAAAAAGAGTACAGATTAATTGTATAGCATTATTCAATTGTCAGCCAACGGTGATATACTGTTTGCATGGGGAGTGTTTGCTTTGTTTCACACACAAAGCACTTTGTTGTACTGCCTTTAACCTTTTATATACATCGCATTAAGTTCAGCATAGTGCATAACATGTTTCAGTGAATCACATACCCTTTATTAAACCCAAATTGATAAGAAATATATGAACATTCTATGATGAAATCATAACCTAGCATTTTACCGTGAGCTCGTTCAAAACCTTTCTTGGATTTATCATCATGTTTGCACTTCTACCACGCCGATACTGAAATGTCCACTGTGAAGATTCAAAGGGTCTCTTCACTACCCAATAGCCCCCCTGGAGATGGTAAAATGCAGAAGGACCTCAAGGAAGAGACTGCCCTCTTGGGGATAAGAACTCCCATTCCTTAATGGAGCTCCCTAACCCTGATGGCTATGAAACCCTTAATTCTCACAGATCTAGGGAACCTAAAGCTAATAACACCACAGTATGTTACGGTGACCTCCTTCTCTTATTCCTAGCAGATCTAGATGTCTTAGTCTGGAGGTTTCATCTAATCCTGACTCACTATATGAAAATACTGAGAAGAAAAAGGGCACTCAAGCAAGCATATTGATTATTCATCTGAGTACGGAGACAAGGAAGCCACCATGAGGCATGAAGAGTGACACATCAAGACAAATAATGGACTGTGGCCTTATGCTGGCGAGGAAGCAGCTTCAGAATATAAAGAGAGAGAAAGGATTAGAGAAAAGAGGAAGCAGGCAGGAACGCTGGAAACCCTGGGAAGTTCAAACCTGGGAGTATCAAGGCAAGCTGCAGAGGTTGGTCTACGCAAAGAGAACGCTGCATCCAGGTCGGCAGAGCACTCAGAAAGAAGCATGGAGAGTCAAGACAACCAGTAGTTGGAAGAAGGTCGTCAGTGGCGTGATCTTGCTGAGGTGGATCGTTCGGTCCTGCAACTGCGCCGGACCCAAGGGCCAGCCACCACTCAGAGTCAGCGAGGAGCGGTGGGGAGCAGACAACAAAAAAGCAGCGGCCAAGCAGAGCGGCTGAGTTCAAGACCGCAGGAAGAACTAGCATGGTAGTTGCTCCAAGGGAAAGGTAACAGAGACTACGGTAGACATGGTAGGGGCTTGGAAGAAGGTTGATAAGTGCTTTGAGAGTCATCTCCCTCATCCCAGTAGCAACATCAAAGCTACTAATGCTGAAGAAGCCCTCTGGCGTAATCTTCCTCATAACAGTACTGATACCCAGAGAACTAAGTAATCTCCCTCGTCACAGCAGTGATACCCAGAGAACCAAGAGTCAAGAACCACTCAGGAGTAATCTCCCTCATCACAGCAGTTATACCCAGAGAACCAAGAGTCAAGCACCACTCAGGAGTAATCACCCTCATCACAGTAGTGATACCCAGAGAAGCAAGAGTCAAGAAGCACTCGGGAGAAATCTCCCTTGTCAAATTAGTGATACCCAGAGAACCAAGAGTCAAGAAGCACTCAGGAGTAATCTCCCTCATCACAGTAGTGATACCCAGAGAACTAAGGAATAATCTCCCTTTTCACAGAAGTGATACCCAGAGAACCAAGAGTCAAGGAGCACCCAGGAGTATTCACCATTGTCAAAGCAGTGATACCGAGAGAACCAAGAGTTAAGAAGCACTTGGGAGTCATCTCCCTCACCCCAGTAGCAATATCAAAGCTACTGATGCTGAAGAAGCCCTCTGGTGTAATCTTCCTCATCACAGTATTGATACCCAGAGAACCAACAATCAAGCACCACTAAGGAGTAATCTCCCTTGTCATAGCAGTGATACTCAGAGAACCAAGAGTCAAGAACCACTCGGAAGTCATCTTCCTCATCACAGAGGTGATACCCAGAGAACCAGAGTCAAGCACCACTCAGGAGTAATCTCGCTCATCATAGGAGTGATACGTAGAGAACTAAGAGTCAAGACCCACTCAGGAGTAATCTTCCTCTTCACAGCAGTCATACCCAAAGAAGCAAGAGTCAAGAACTGCTCAGGAGTAATCTCTCTCATCACAGTAGTGATACCTAGAGAACCAAGAGTCAAGAGCCACTCAGGAGTAATCTCCCTCTTCACAGCAGTGATACCCAGAGAACCAAGAGTTAAGAACCACTCAGGTGTAATCTCCCTCTTCAGAGCAATGATACTCAGAGAACCAAGAGCCAAGAACCATTCAGGAGTAATCTCTCTCTTCACAGCAGTGATACGCAGAGAACCAAGAGTCAAGAAGCACTTGGGAGTAATCTCCCTCATTACAGTAGTGATACCCAGAGAACTAAGAAGTAATCTTCCTTTTCATAGAAGTGATACCCAGAGAACCAAGAGTCAAGGAGCACTCGGGAGAAATCTCCCTCATCACAGTAGTGATACCCAGAGAACTAAGGAGTAACCTCCCTTTTCACAGAAGTGATACCTAGAGAACCAAGAGACAAGAAGCACTCGAGAGTCATCTCCCTCATTCCAGTAGGAATATCAAAGCTACTGATGCTGAAGAAGCCCTCTGGCGTGATCTTCCTCATCACAGTAGTGATACCCAAAGAACCAAGAGTCAAGAACAACTCAGTAGGAATCTCCCTTGTCACTGCAGTGATACCCAGAGAACCAAGAGTCAAGCACCACTCAGGAGTAATCTCCCATGTCACAGCAGTGATGCCCAGAGAACTAAGTGTCAAGAAGCACTCAGGAGTAATCTCCCCCATCACAGTAGTGATATCCAGAGAAGTAAGTGTCAAGAAGCACTCGGGAGTAATCTCCCTCATTACAGTAGTGATACCCAGAGAACAAAGTAATAATCTTCCTTTTCATAGAAGCGATACCCAGAGAACCAAGAGTCAAGAACCATTTGGGAGTAATCTCCCTTGTCATAGAAGTAATACCCAGAGACCAAGAGTCAAGAAGCACTCGGGAGTAATCTCCCTTGTCACAGCAGCGATACACAGAGAACCAAGAGTCAAAAACCACTTGGGAGTAATCTCCCTTGTCACTGCAGTGATACCCAGAGAACCAAGAGTCAAGCACCACTAAGGAGTAATCTCCCTTTTCACAGCAGTAATACCCAGAGAAACAAGAGTCAAGCACCACTCAAGAGTAATCTCCCTTGTCACAGCAGTGATACCCAGAGAACCAAGAGTCAAGAAACACTCGGGTGTCATCTCCCTCATTCCAGTAGCAATATCAAAGATACTGATGCTGAAGAAGCCCTCTGGCATAATCTTCCTCATCACAGTAGTGATACCCAGAGACCCAAGAATCAAGCACCACTCAGTAGTAATCTGCCTTGTCACAGCAGTCAGGGGATTTGCTGGGTCTGGAAAAGACCCGGGGCTAAGCTGATGTCGGAACTGTTGGGACTGGGGGCTAGCTAGTCTTTTGGCTGTAGCTCCTGAGATTCTATCCGGGGCTACAACCAAAAGATCAGGGGCTATAGCCCCCTTAGCCCCTCCTAGCAACGCCCCTGACAGCAGTGATACCCAGAGAACCAAGGGTCAAGCACCACTCAGTCAGGAGTAATCTCCCTTGTCACGGCAGTGATACCCAGAGAACCAAGAGTCAAGAAGCACTCAGGAGTAATCTCCTTCATCACAGTAGTGATACCCAGAGAACTAAGTGTCAAGAAGCACTCAAGAGTAATCTTCCTCATTACAGTAGTGATACAAAGAGAACCAAGAGTCAAGAAGCACTCTGTAGTAATATCCCTCATCACAGTAGTGATACCCAGAGAACCAAGAGCAAGGAAGCACTCAGGAGTAATCTTCCTCATTACAGTAGTGATACCCAGAGAACTAAGGAGTAATCCTGCTTTACACAGCAGTGATACCCAGAGAACGAAGAGTCAAGAACCACTCTGGAGTAATCTGCCTCATCAAAGCAGTGATACCCAGAGAACTAAGTGTCAAGAAGCACTCTGGAGTAATCTCCCTCATCACAGTAGTGATACCCAGAGAAGTAAGTGTCAAGAAGCACTCGGGAGTAATCTCCCTCATTACAGTAGTGATACCCAGATAACTATGGACTAATCTCCCTTGTCACAGCAGTGATACCCAGAGAACCAAGAGTCAAGCACCACTCAAAGTAATCTCCCTCATCACAGTAGTGATGCCCACAGAACCAAGAGTCAAGCACCACTCAGGAGTAATCTCCCTTGTCATAGCAGTAATACCCAGAGAACCAAGAGTCAAGCACCTCTCAGGAGTATTCTCCCTTGTCACAGCAGTGATACCCAGAGAACCAACAGTCAAGCACCACTCAAAGTAATCTCCTTCATCACAGTAATGATGCCCACAGAACCAAGAGTCAAGCATCACTCAGGAGTAATCTCCCTTGTCACAGCAGTAATACCCAGAGAACCAAGAGTCAAGCACCACTCAGGAGTAATCTCCCTTGTCACAACAGTAATACACAGAGAACCAAGAGTCAAGAACCACTCAGGAGTAATCTCCCTCATCACAGCAGTAATCCCCAGAGAACCAAGAGTCAAGCACCACTCGGGAGTAATCTGCCTCATTACAACAGTGATACCCACAGAACCAAGAGTCAAGTACCACTCAGGAGTAATCTCCCTCATCACAGTAGTGATACCCAGAGAATTAAGTGTCAAGAAGCACTTGGGAGTAATATCCCTCATTACAGTAGTGATACCCACAGAACTAAGAAGTAATCTTCCTTTTCATAGAAGTGATACCCAGAGAACCAAGAGTCAAGTACCACTCAGGAGTAATCTCCCTTGTCACACTAGTGATACCCAGAGAACCAAGAGTCAAGATGCACTCGGGAGTAATCTCCCTCATCACAGTAGTGATACCCAGAGAACCAAGAGTCAAGAACCACTCGGGAGTAATCTCCCTCATCACAGTAGTGATACCCAGAGAATTAAGTGTCAAGAAGCACTTGGGGGGTAATATCCCTCATTACACTAGTGATCCCCAGAGAACTAAGAAGTAATCTTCCTTTTCATAGAAGTGATACCCAGAGAACCAAGAGTCAAGGAGCACTCGGGAGAAATCTCCCTTGTCACAGTAGTGATACGCAGAGAACCAAGAGTCAAGAATCACTCGGGAGTAATCTCCCTCATCACAGTAGTGATACCCAGAGAACTAACGAGTAATCTCCCTTTTCACAGAAGTGATTCCCAGAGAACCAAGAGTCAAGAAGCACTCGTGAGTCATCTCCCTCATTCCAGTAGCAATATCAAAGCTACTGATGCTGAAGAAGCCCTCTGGCGTAATCTTCCTCATCACAGTAGTGATACCCATGGAACCAAGAGTCAAGCACCACTCAGTAGTAATCTCCCTTGTCACAGCAGTGATACCCAGAGGACCAAAAGTCAAGAAACACTTGGGAGTAATCTCGTTTGTCAGAGCAGTGATACCCAGAGAACCAAGAGTCAAGCGCCACTCAGGAGTACTCTCCCTTGTCACAGCAGTGATACCCAGAGAACTAAGTGTCAAGAAGCACTCAGGAGTAATCTCCCTCATCACAGTAGTGATACCTAGAGAACCAAGAGTCAAGAACCACTCAGGAGTAATCTCCCTCTTCACAGCAGTGATACCCAGAGAACCAAGAGTTAAGAACCACTCAGGTGTAATCTCCCTCTTCAGAGCACTGATACCCAGAGAACCAAGAGTCAAGAACCATTCAGGAGTAATCTCCCTCTTCACAGCAGTGATACGCAGAGAACCAAGAGTCAAGAAGCACTTGGGAGTAATCTCCCTCATTACAGTAGTGATACCCAGAGAACTAAGAAGTAATCTTCCTTTTCATAGAAGTGATACCCAGAGAACCAAGAGTCAAGGAGCACTCGGGAGAAATCTCCCTCATCACAGTAGTGATACCCAGAGAACTAAGGAGTAACCTCCCTTTTCACAGAAGTGATACCCAGAGAACCAAGAGACAAGAAGCACTCGAGAGTCATCTCCCTCATTCCAGTAGGAATATCAAAGCTACTGATGCTGAAGAAGCCCTCTGGCGTGATCTTCCTCATCACAGTAGTGATACCCAAAGAACCAAGAGTCAAGCACAACTCAGTAGGAATCTCCCTTGTCACTGCAGTGATACCCAGAGAACCAAGAGTCAAGCACCACTCAGGAGTAATCTCCCGTGTCACAGCAGTGATGCCCAGAGAACTAAGTGTCAAGAAGCACTCAGGAGTAATCTCCCCCATCACAGTAGTGATATCCAGAGAAGTAAGTGTCAAGAAGCACTCGGGAGTAATCTCCCTCATTACAGTAGTGATACCCAGAGAACAAAGGAATAATCTTCCTTTTCATAGAAGCGATACCCAGAGAACCAAGAGTCAAGAACCATTTGGGAGTAATCTGCTTTGTCATAGAAGTGATACCCAGAGACTAAGAGTCAAGAAGCACTCGGGAGTAATCTCCCTTGTCACAGCAGCGATACACAGAGAACCAAGAGTCAAAAACCACTTGGGAGTAATCTCCCTTGTCACTGCAGTGATACCCAGAGAACCAAGAGTCAAGCACCATTAAGGAGTAATCTCCCTTTTCACAGCAGTAATACCCAGAGAAACAAGAGTCAAGCACCACTCAGGAGTAATCTCCCTTGTCACAGCAGTGATACCCAGAGAACCAAGAGTCAAGAAGCACTCGGGTGTCATCTCCCTCATTCCAGTAGCAATATCAAAGATACTGATGCTGAAGAAGCCCTCTGGCATAATCTTCCTCATCACAGTAGTGATACCCAGAGACCCAAGAGTCAAGCACCACTCAGTAGTAATCTGCCTTGTCACAGCAGTCAGGGGAGTTGCTAGGTCTGGAAAAGACCCGGGGCTAAGCTGATGTCGGAACTGTTGGGACTGGGGGCTAGCTAGTCTTTTGGCTGTAGCTCCTGAGATTCTATCCGGGGCTACAACCAAAAGATCAGGGGCTATAGCCCCCTTAGCCCCCCCCCCCCAAGCAATGCCCCTGACAGCAGTGATACCCAGAGGACCAAGAGTCAAGAAACACTTGGGAGTATTCTCGCTTGTCAGAGCAGTGATACCCAGAGAACCAAGAGTCAAGCGCCACTCAGGAGTAATCTCCCTCATCACAGCAGTGATACCCAGAGAACTAAGTGTCAAGAAGCACTCAGGAGTAATCTCCCTCATCACAGTAGTGATACCCATAGAAATGTGTCAAGAAGCACTCAGGGTAATCTCCCTCATTACAGTAGTGTTACCCAGAGAACTATGGAGTAATCTCCCTTGTCACAACAGTGATACCCAAAGAACCAAGAGTCAAGCACCACTCAGGAGTAATCTCCCTTGTCACAGCAGTGATACCTAGAGAACCAAGAGTCAAGCATCAATCAGGAGTAATCTCCCTTGTCACAGCAGTGATACCCAGAGAACCAAGAGTCAAGCACCACTCAGGAGTAATCTCCCTTGTCACAGCAGTGATACCCAGAGAAACAAGAGCCAGGAAGCACTCAGGAGTAAACTTCCTCATTACAGTAGTGACACCCAGAGAACTAAGTGTCAAGAAGCACTTGGGAATAATATCCCTCATTACAGTAGTGATACCCACAGAACTAAGAAGTAATCTTCCTTTTCATAGAAGTGATACCCAGAGAACCAAGAGTCAAGGAGCACTCGTGAGTCATCTCCCTCAGTCCAGTAGCAATATCAAAGCTACTGATGCTGAAGAAGCCCTCTGGCGTAATCTTCCTCATCACAGTTGTGATACCCATGGAACCAAGAGTCAAGCATCACTCAGTAGTAATCTCCCTTGTCACTGCAGTGATACCCAGAGAACCAAGAGTCAAGCACCACTCAGGAGTAATCTCCCTTGTCACAGCAGTGATGCCCACAGAAAAAAGAGTCAAGCACCACTCAGGAGTAATCCCCATTGTCACAGCAGTGATACCCAGACAACTAAGTGTCAAGAAGCACTCAGGAGTAATCTCCGTCATCACAGTAGTGATACCCAGAGAACTAAGTAGTAATCTCCCTTTTTACAGCAGTGATACCTAGAGAACTAAGAGTCAAGCACCACTCTGGAGTAATCTCCCGTGTCACAGCAGTGATACCCAGAGAACCAAGAGTCAAGCACCACTCAGGAGTAATCCCCCTTGTCACAGCAGTGATACCCAGAGAACCAAGAGTCAAGCATCAATCAGGAGTAATCTCCCTTGTCACAGCAGTGATACCCAGAGAACCAAGAGTCAAGAAGCACTCGGGTGTCATCTCCCTCATTCCAGTAGCAATATCAAAGATACTGATGCTGAAGAAGCCCTCTGGCATAATCTTCCTCATCACAGTAGTGATACCCAGAGACCCAAGAGTCAAGCACCACTCAGTAGTAATCTGCCTTGTCACAGCAGTCAGGGGAGTTGCTAGGTCTGGAAAAGACCCGGGGCTAAGCTGATGTCGGAACTGTTGGGACTGGGGGCTAGCTAGTCTTTTGGCTGTAGCTCCTGAGATTCTATCCGGGGCTACAACCAAAAGATCAGGGGCTATATCCCCCTTAGTCCCCCCCCTAGCAACGCCCCTGACAGCAGTGATACCCAGAGGACCAAGAGTCAAGAAACACTTGGGAGTATTCTCGCTTGTCAGAGCTGTCATGATCACTGCTTCCAAGGAGCCAGGACCAGCCGAACGTCCTTGGAAGCAGGCCCCTAACCCTAATCCTAGGCACCAGCCGGTCCCCACTGGGACCTTTTGGACCTTGTCCTGGCGCCGGTGGCACCAGGCTCATCAAAACCATCGGTCCCGGCACTGGAAGCGCCGGGCTCATAATAGGTGTGAAGATGCTTGGGTGGACTTACCTGCAGCAGACCATGCTGCTTACTTACCAGCCACTTAGAAGCCCTCTGTGAACAGGAACTACTTTCTTACCTGGGTGGGGCAGCTCCACTCCCTGGATACAGCACTGGAACTCTTCTGGAAACTGGAACTCTTTTCTTACCTAGGCGGGGCCGTGGAAGAAGATGCCTCATCACTCTAAGGCTATTTAAACCACACCCGATAGATGAAGCGTGCTTTGCGTTATTCTGCATCTGCAGCAGAACACTCACCGAGTCTGCTCCGGCCTTTCTTCTTTCGATCCTGAACCTGCAAGAATTATACTTACCATTTCTGTATCCAGTCAACAGCAGCACCTGCAAAGACAAGAAATAACAGGTTAGCAAGGCAATCTTTACACGCAGTGCTTACTCACCTGATCCATCGGCTGCGGCCGTTTCTTCACGCCGCACCTCCACCTGCAAAGACAAAAGTATTGTCATACTTACCGGCACGCCGTGAATTCCGGATTTCTTCATTCTGCATCGCCGCCTGTGAAGACAAAAGCATTGTAATTACTTACTGGCATTCCGCGGACTCCGGCGCTGCAATCCAACATCTGAAAGACAAAAGAAGAGACATTAGACAGGTATTTACTTACGCCCATCGCGCTCGTCGCAATAGAACACCTGCGGATACTCCGGCGTCTCTTCAGCACGAACTAAGCTGCAAGGAAAAAGACAATTAGAGCGCTTGCCTTACTTACGAATTTCCAGGCGCTTCACTCCATCTTCCATCTCAAGAGTCCTGCAAGACAAAAAGGGAAAAGCATTATACAGAGTCTTATTCGATATTTACGTGCCACGCACCAAAAGACTATAAAGACTAAAAGGTGTCCAGAAACTCACCGCTCGTGCAGATAACGACGGTAACCATCCTCTGAATTCAAGAGGCCTATGTTTCACCAGTGAAGGAACTGGCAACGGCACCCTGCACCAGACGCAGATGGAGAGTCCAGCATTCACCTATCTAAGGTGAGCAAGTTGACCTGGGGGCTCTATGGAAAAGCTGGGAAGAGAGAGAGAGAGAGAGGGACATTCAACAACCCAGACCATTAACCCCCATATTCTTTCACCTGCAGAAACCTTACTCTTCGAGTTCGACACACAGTGCGAAGAGGTTCGACCCCAGAAGCCAATCGAGTCCTGCACATCACTTTTCGAGTCACAGACACCTTCCTGCCAAGACCCGCGCCTCCGTGGGAATCAGGTGAGCGTTACAGAACGCGAAGCCCACCACAAAACTCCTACCCAGGAGCAATGGAAACCTCAGACACTGATCAATTAGCCCAGTTGCTCGGGGAATTAAGAGCAGAAGTACATGCAGCTCGTCAGGAAACGAACTCTCTAAGAAGAGAACTGATAATTTCCAAGGAGCGAACAGAGGACCTCGCTAGGCAGTTGTTACAAACGCAGGCAGGACAGACACCTTTGCCCGCTCCAGGAGGAAGTTATCCTTCTGCATCATCTTTAAATCCAGTGCAAATCAATCTGCCCGGTAATGTGCCCTTGGCTCCGCCCGAACGCTTTTCTGGTGATCCAAAGAAATTCGCAGTGTTCATCAACCAGTGCCGCCTACACTTCCTATGTCGACCAGCTGCATTCCCAACAGACCAGACCAAGGTGGCTTTCGTGCTTTCTTATCTCAGTGGCAGCGCCGCAGATTGGTCGATCCCTTTAGTCACCCAGGATGATCCGGTTTTACATGATTTCCAGACCTTCCAGTCCAGCATGGAGAAACTGTTCGCAAGACATGCACAAGGGCAGGCCTTGGACAATGAACTTCTTTCATTACGACAGGGTAATCAAGACCTCTTGACTTATATAGCCTCATTCAACAGACTTATAGTGGAAACCCAATGGCCCGAGGATAAGAGAATAACGCTTTTCTACAGAGGCCTGCGTGGAGAGCTCAAGGATGTGTTAGCTCAAGTTGTGAATCCTCCACAAGAATGCTCAGACTATATTGACTTAGTTGTCCAATTGGACCACAGACTACAGAACAGGAAGGTAGATCATTCCAAATTTGATACCCAAGTGTTTTCTAAACCACAGACCTCTACTAGGGGAGCTGACACTGTGGAACCCATGCAAATAGGGGGCATGAAAGGACCTTTAACCCAGAAAGAGCGGGAAAGAAGAAGGCAGCTGCAATATGCCTCTATTGCGGAAACTCAGGACACTTTCTTCGGGACTGTCCAGTGAAACCAGCTAAGAAGGCTGTAGGAGCCGCGGATACCTGTACCACAAATTCTGAGCAGGGAAACAACCTAGCCCGACAAGAGTAGAGGTCCTCTTGCCGAGCGTTAAGATCTGTCCCGTGACCTCGCATTTCGTGATACCCATGGTCCTCATTAGTCCTGAACGTCCGGATCGTTTGCATGCAATTGAAGCTTACATCGACAGCGGAGCAATCGGTAATTATGTGGACCGTGAGATGGTATCAAGGATGAATCTACCCCTTGTCCCTAAGGCAGTAAAAGACGTCATCACTACTGTGGATGGCACGGAGATAGCCTCCGGACCAGTAACGCACGCCACCCAAGAAGTGACGCTAGTGAGTCAAGATGGACACCGGGAGAAAATCGTGTTCGATGTGATCAAGGCCCCTCAGTTCCAGATCATTCTGGGAATCCCTTGGTTAGAGAAGCACAATCCTCAGATCGATTGGCGAGCAAAGACGGTTCAGTTTCCAGAATGTTTTACCACGTGTTATCCTCGGCCTGATGTTTCACTGGCGGCAATCTCTTCTGAGGAGGTTCCCAAATTACCTCCCGAATACCAGGAATTCCAAGACGTCTTCCGGAAGGATCAAGCTAACACCCTGCCTCCTCATAGGTCTTACGACTGTCAAATAGATCTGATACCCGGAACAACTCCTCCTTGCAGCAGGATTTATGCTCTCACCGAGCCAGAGAATCTTCACCTCAGACAATATCTGGACCAATACCTAGCTAACGGGTTTATCCGTCCTTCAAAATCTCCAGCTTCATCGGCTTTGTTCTTCGTTCCGAAAAAGGAAGGAGACCTTAGGATTTGCATAGATTACCGCGCCCTGAATCAAATCACCGTTAAAAACAGATACCCGTTACCTCTGATCCCTGAACTCCTGGACCAAGTCAAAGACGCATGTATATATACAAAGTTGGATCTCAGAGGAGCCTACCACTTGGTATGGATAAAAGAGGGCGATGAATGGAAAACGGCCTTCCGCACCAAGTACGGGCTATTCGAATATCAAGTGATGCCTTTTGGACTTTGTAACGCTCCTGCCGCTTTCCAATATTTTATGAACGATGTCCTTAGAGAACTCATAGACGTGTGTGTTGTTGTCTACATTGATGACATCCTCGTCTATTCATCATCTGAAGAGGAACATCAGAGACACGTTAAAAAGGTTCTCGAGAGATTGCGTCAACATAATCTTTTTGCTAAGCTTGAAAAATGCGTTTTCAACGTAACTGAAGTCGAGTTCCTGGGATTCATATTGTCACCTAACGGAGTCCATATGGATTCAAAGAAAGTTGATGCAATCATCAAGTGGCCATCACCAACCTCTGTAAAAGGAGTTCAAAGCATGTTAGGCTTCGCTCACTTTTACCGCAGATTCATTCCTGAATTTTCTCGGATAGTCCAGCCCATCACCGCTCTGTTAAAAAAGAACAAACATTTTGAGTGGTCTTCTGAAGCAGAACAAGCTTTTCAGGACTTAAAAGCTAAATTCATTTCTGCACCTGTTCTAAAACATCCTCGCCCAGAACTCCCCTACATCGTGGAAACGGATGCTTCTAGTCTTGCTATGGGGGCAGTTTTATCACAAAGAGATCCGGTCACACACCAATTACATCCTGTAGCCTTTTGGTCCCGCAAGTTTTCGGCTCCCGAGATCAACTATTCAATTACAGACAATGAACTTTTAGCTATCAGATCGGCCTTTAAAGCCTGGCGGCATTATCTTTTAGGAGCCAGACACACAGTCACCGTAATGACTGATCACCGCAATTTACAATATCTAAAGACGGCCAAAGCTCAGTCTTCCAGACAGCTTCGCTGGGCTCTGTTTCTGGCTGAATTTGACTTTATAATTACTTATCGACCAGACAGTAAGAACGGAAAAGCAGATGCCCTCTCCCGGATGGGAGTAGATGAACATTTGACCAATCCAGATCCAATACCCATAATCCCAGAACAAAGGATTTTGGGTTTGGTCAGCGCTCAATGTTTTGAAGACATCAAGACCACGGTTAAATCACTCCTAACTCCGGCCGATTTGCAGGACTGGCAATTAAAGGGAAAAGAATTCTCAGTGGATCAAGACCTACCATATTTCCGAGGACGATTGCACTTGCCCTGTGAGAAAATACAAAAACAAGTAATCTCCTGTTATCACGACTCTCTAATGGAGGGTCACCCTGGCATTACCAAAACCATGGAAAAGATTAAAAGACATTTCTGGTGGCCATCATGGAAAAAGGATATTAGAGACTTTGTAATCTCCTGCGGTATGTGTGCCCAGAATAAAAGTCAGAAGGAGAAACCAGCCGGCCTATTACAGCCACTAGACATTCCTCCCTGTCCATGGCATACCCTGTCCATGGATTTCATCACGGACTTACCTCCATGCTCGGGGTATACTACCATTTTAGTAGTCGTGGATCTATTCTCCAAGATGGCTCACTTCATTCCCCTGAAGGGTCTACCTTCAGCCTCAGAATTGGCCCGAGAATTCTTAGAAAACATTGTTCGGTTACACAGTTTTCCCTCGGTTTTAGTCTCCGATAGGGGAAGTCAATTCATCTCCCACTTCTGGCGCAGTTGCTGTCGTCTAGCCCAAATTGAAGTAAGACTTTCAACTAGTCACCATCCCCAAACTGACGGACAAACCGAGAGGACAAATCAGACTCTAGAGCAATATCTACGTTGCATGCTCCAACAAACTGAAAACCCCTGGAAGGATATTCTTTGGATCGCTGAATACGCTTACAATAATTCGACTCATTCTGGAACCGGGAAGACTCCCTTCTTCCTATTATACGGACACCATCCTAGAACCTCTAACCTGGATACTCCCCAAGAACTCGAAGCACCTGCTGTGGATCACTTGCACTCGGAGATCACCCGTGCTTTTAAGGAAGCCACTGCCCATCTGCAAAGAGCTAAAGCTCAATTCTAAAAAGGAGCAGATCGACACCGTAAAGTGGCCCCTCACTACGCTGTAGGAGATCAGGTCTGGTTATCCACTAAGCACCTGCCTCTAAAAGGACCCCGCACCTTCATCCCGAGATACCTTGGACCCTATCTCATATCTGCCATAATTAATCCGGTGGCTGTCAAATTGGAATTACCTACGCATATGAAAATACATCCAGTATTCCATGTCTCCTTATTAAAACCAGTACAACCAGAAACCCGATTGACTGAACTCCCAGAACCGGTTTTAGTAGATGGAGAACTTGAATTCGAAGTAAAGAACATCCTAGACTCCAAAATCTCCAAATCTAAGTTATATTATCTGGTTGATTGGAAAGGATACGGCCCCCAGGAAAGGTCTTGGGAACCCTCAGAATATGTCCACGCACCTCGTCTGGTCAAGAAATTCCATCTGAATCACCCCGACAAGCCAAAACCCCCGGAGAAGACACGCTTAGGAGGGGCCTTGAGGGGGGGTGCTGTCATGATCACTGCTTCCAAGGAGCCAGGACCAGCCGAACGTCCTTGGAAGCAGGCCCCTAACCCTAATCCTAGGCACCAGCCGGTCCCCACTGGGACCTTTTGGACCTTGTCCTGGCGCCGGTGGCACCAGGCTCATCAAAACCATCGGTCCCGGCACTGGAAGCGCCGGGCTCATAATAGGTGTGAAGATGCTTGGGTGGACTTACCTGCAGCAGACCATGCTGCTTACTTACCAGCCACTTAGAAGCAATCTGTGAACAGGAACTACTTTCTTACCTGGGTGGGGCAGCTCCACTCCCTGGATACAGCACTGGAACTCTTCTGGAAACTGGAACTCTTTTCTTACCTAGGCGGGGCCGTGGAAGAAGACGCCTCATCACTCTAAGGCTATTTAAACCACACCCGATAGATGAAGCGTGCTTCGCGTTATTCTGCATCTGCAGCAGAACGCTCACCGAGTCTGCTCCGGCCTTTCTTCTTTCGATCCTGAACCTGCAAGAATTATATTTACCATTTCTGTATCCAGTCAACAGCAGCACCAGCAAAGACAAGAAACAACAGGTTAGCAAGGCAATCTTTACACGCAGTGCTTACTCACCTGATCCATCGGCTGCGGCCGTTTCTTCACGCCGCACCTCCACCTGCAAAGACAAAAGCATTGTCATACTTACCGGCACGCCGTGAATTCCGGATTTCTTCATTCTGCATCGCCGCCTGTGAAGACAAAAGCATTGTAATTACTTACTGGCATTCCGCAGACTCCGGCGCTGCAATCCAACATCTGAAAGACAAAAGAAGAGACATTAGACAGGTATTTACTTACGCCCATTGCGCTCGTCACAATAGAACGCCTGCGGATACTCCGGCGTCTCTTCAGCACGAACTAAGCTGCAACGAAAAAGACAATTAGAGTGCTTGCCTTACTTACGAATTTCCAGGCGCTTCACTCCATCTTCCATCTCAAGAGTCCTGCAAGACAAAAAGGGAAAAGCATTATACAGAGTCTTATTCGATATTTACGTGCCACGCACCAAAAAACTATAAAGACTAAAAGGTGTCCAGAAACTCACCGCTCGTGCAGATAACGACGGTAACCATCCTCTGAATTCAAGAGGCCTATGTTTCACCAGTGAAGGAACTGGCAACGGCACCCTGCACCAGACGCAGATGGAGAGTCCAGCATTCACCTATCTAAGGTGAGCAAGTTGACCTGGGGGCTCTACGGAAAAGCTGGGAAGAGAGAGAGAGAGAGAGAGGGACATTCAACAACCCAGACCATTAACCCCCATATTCTTTCACCTGCAGAAACCTTACTCTTCGAGTTCGATACACAGTGCGAAGAGGTTCGACCCCAGAAGCCAATCGAGTCCTGCACATCACTTTTCGAGTCACAGACACCTTCCTGCCAAGACCCGCGCCTCTGTGGGAATCAGGTGAGCGTTACAGAGCAGTGATACCCAGAGAACCAAGAGTCAAGCGCCACTCAGGAGTAATCTCCCTCATCACAGCAGTGATACCCAGAGAACTAAGTGTCAAGAAGCACTCAGGAGTAATCTCCCTCATCACAGTAGTGATACCCATAGAAAAGTGTCAAGAAGCACTCGGGGTAATCTCCCTCATTACAGTAGTGTTGCCCAGAGAACTATGGAGTAATCTCCCTTGTCACAGCAGTGATACCCAGAGAACCAAGAGTCAAGCACCACTCAGGAGTAATCCCCCTTGTCACAGCAGTGATACCCAGAGAACCAAGAGTCAAGCATCAATCAGGAGTAATCTCCCTTGTCACAGCAGTGATACCCAGAGAACCAAGAGTCAAGCACCACTCAGGAGTAATCTCCCTTGTCACAGCAGTGATACCCAGAGAAACAAGAGCCAGGAAGCACTCAGGAGTAATCTTCCTCATTACAGTAGTGACACCCAGAGAACCAAGTGTCAAGAAGCACTTGGGAATAATATCCCTCATTACAGTAGTGATACCCACAGAACTAAGAAGTAATCTTCCTTTTCATAGAAGTGATACCCAGAGAACCAAGAGTCAAGGAGCACTCAGGAGAAATCTCCCCTGTCACAGTAGTGATACCCAGAGAACCAAGAGTCAAGATGCACTTGGGAGTAATCTCCCTTGTCACAGTCGTGATACGCAGAGAACCAAGAGTCAAGAACCACTCGGTAGTAATCTCCCTTTTCACAGAAGTGATTCCCAGAGAACCAAGTGTCAAGAAGCACTCGTGAGTCATCTCCCTCATTCCAGTAGCAATATCAAAGCTACTGATGCTGAAGAAGCCCTCTGGCGTAATCTTCCACATCACAGTTGTGATACCCATGGAACCAAGAGTCAAGCATCACTCAGGAGTAATCTCCCTTGTCACAGCAGTGATACCCAGAGAACCAAGAGTCAAGCACCACTCAGGAGTAATCCCCCTTGTCACAGCAGTGATACCCAGAGAACCAAGAGTCGAGCATCAATCAGGAGTAATCTCCCTTGTCACAGCAGTGATACCCAGAGAACCAAGAGTCAAGCACCACTCAGGAGTAATCTCCCTTGTCACAGAAGTGATACCCAGAGAACCAAGAGTCACGAACCACTCGGTAGTAATCTCCCTCACCACAGTAGTGATACCCAGAGAATTAAGTGTCAAGCACTTGGGAGTAATATCCCTCATTACACTAGTGATACCCAGAGAACTAAGAAGTAATCTTCCTTTTCATAGAAGTGATACCCAGAGAACCAAGAGTCAAGGAGCACTCGGAAAAAATCTCCCTTGTCACAGTAGTGATACGCAGAGAACCAAGAGTCAAGAATCACTCGGGAGTAATCTCCCTCATCACAGTAGTGATACACAGAGAACTAAGGTGTAATCTCCCTTTTCACAGAAGTGATTCCCAGAGAACCAAGAGTCAAGAAGCACTCGTGAGTCATCTCCCTCATTCCAGTAGCAATATCAAAGCTACTGATGCTGAAGAAGCCCTCTGGCGTAATCTTCCTCATCACAGTAGTGATACCCATGGAACCAAGAGTCAAGCACCACTCAGTAGTAATCTCCCTTGTCACAGCAGTGATACCCAGAGGACCAAGAGTCAAGAAACACTTGGGAGTATTCTCGCTTGTCAGAGCAGTGATACCCAGAGAACCAAGAGTCAAGCGCCACTCAGAAGTAATCTTCCTCATTACAGTAGTGACACCCAGAGAACTAAGGAGTAATCTCGTTTTACACAGTAGTGATACCCAGAGAACCAAGAGTCAAGAACCACTCGGGAGTAATCTGCCTCATCAAAGCAGTGATACCCAGAGAACTGAAGCACTCTGGAGTAATCTCCCTCATCACAGTAGTGATACCCAGAGAATTAAGTGTCAAGAAGCACTTGGGAGTAATATCCCTAATTACACTAGTGATACCCAGAGAACTAAGAAGTAATCTTCCTTTTCATAGAAGTGATACCCAGAGAACCAAGAATCAAGGAGCACTCGGGAGAAATCTCCCTTGTCACAGTAGTGATACGCAGAGAACCAAGAGTCAAAAATCACTTGGGAGTAATCTCCCTCATCACAGTAGTGATACCCAGAGAATTAAGTGTCAAGAAGCACTTGGGAGTAATATCCCTCATTACACTAGTGATACCCAGAGAACTAAGAAGTAATCTGCCTTTTCATAGAAGTGATACCCAGAGAACCAAGAGTCAAGGAGCACTCGGGAGAAATCTCCCTTGTCACAGTAGTGATACGCAGAGAACCAAGATTCAAGAACCACTTGGGAGTAATCTCCCTCATCACAGTAGTGATATCCAGAGAACTAAAGAGTAATCTCCCTTTTCACAGAGGTGATTCCCAGGGAACCAAGAGTCAAGAAGCACTCGTGAGTCATCTCCCTCATTCCAGTAGCAATATCAAAGCTACTGATGCTGAAGAAGACCTCTGGCATAATCATCCTCATCACAGTAGTGATACCCATGGAACCAAGAGTCAAGCATCACTCAGTAGTAATCTCCCTTGTCACTGCAGTGATACCCAGAGAACCAAGAGTCAAGCACCACTCAGGAGTAATCCCCCTTGTCACAGCAGTGATACCCAGACAACTAAGTGTCAAGAACACTCAGGAGTAATCTCCGTAATCACAGTAGTGATACCCAGAGAAATAAGTAGTAATCTACCTTTTTACAGCAGTGATACCCAGAGAACCAAGAGTCAAGCACCACTCAGGAGTAATCTCCCTTGTTACAGCAGTGATACCCAGAGAACCAAGAGTCAAGCACCACTCAGGAGTAATCTCCATTGTCACGGCAGTGATACCCAGAGAACCAAGAATCAAGCACCACTCAGGAGTAATCCCCCTTGTCACAGCAGTGATACCCAGATAACTAAGTGTCAAGAAGCACACAGGAGTAATCTCTGTCATCACAGTAGTGATACCCAGAGAACTAAGTAGTAATCTCCCTTTTTACAGCAGTGATACCAGAGAACCAAGAGTCAAGCACCACTGAGGAGTAATCTCCCTTTTCACAGCAGTGATACCCAGAGAACCAAGAGTCAAGCACCACTCAGGAGTAATCCGCCTTGTGACAGCAGTGATACACAGACAACTAAGTGTGAAGAAGCACTAAGGAGTAATCTCCGTCATCACAGTAGTGATATCCAGAGAACTAAGTAGTAATCTCCCTTTTTACAGCGGTGATTCCCAGAGAACCAAGAGTCAAGCACCACTCAGGAGTAATCTCCCTTGTCACAGCAGTGATACCCAGAGAATCAAGAGTCAAGCACCACTCAGGAGTAATCTCCCTTGTCACAAGAGTGATACCCAGAAAACCAAGAGTCAAGCACCACTCAGGAGTAATCCCCATTGTCACAGCAGTGATTCCCAGACAACTAAGCACTCAGGAGTAATCTCCGTCATCACAGTAGTGATACCCAGAGAACTAAGTAGTAATCTCCCTTTTTACAGCAGTGATACCCAGAGAACCAAGAGTCAAGCACCACTCAGTAGTAAACTCCCTTGTCACAGCAGTGATACACAGAGAACCAAGAGTCAAGCACCACTCAGGAGTAATATCCCTCATTACAGTAGTGATACCCAGAGGACTAAGGAGTAATGCTCCTTTTCATAGAAGTGATACCCAGAGAACCAAGAGTCAAGGAGCACTCAGGAATAATCTCCCTTGTCACAGCAGTGATACCCAGAGAACCAAGAGTCAAGAAGCACTCTGGTGTTATCTCCCTCATTCCAGTAGCAATATCAATGATACTGATGCTAAAGAAGCCCTCTGGCGTAATCTTCCTCATCACAGTAGTGATACCCAGAGACGCAAGAGTCAAGCACCACTCAGTAGTAATCTCCCTTGTCACAGCAGTGATACCCAGAGGACCAAGAGTCAAGAACCACTTGGGAGTATTATCGCTTGTCAGAGCAGTGATACCCAGAGAACCAAGAGTCAAGCGCCACTCAGGAGTACTCTCCCTTGTCACAGCAGTGATACCCAGAGAACTAAGTGTCAAGAAGCACTCAGGAGTAATCTCCCTCATTACAGTAGTGTTACCCAGAGAACTATGGAGTCATCTCCCTTGTCACAGCAGTGATACCCAGAGAACCAAGAGTCAAGCATCAATCAGGAGTAATCTCCCTTGTCACAGCAGTGATACGCAGAGAACCAAGAGTCAAGAAGCACTCGGGAGTAATCTCCCTCATCACAGTAGTGATACCCAGAGAACTAAGGAGTAATCTCCCTTTTCACAGAAGTGATACCAGAGAACCAAGAGTCAAGAAGCACTTGTGAGTCATCTCCCTCATTCCAGTAGCAATATCAAAGCTACTAATGCTGAAGAAGCCCTCTGGCGTAATCTTCCTCATCACAGTAGTGATACCCATAGAACCAAGAGTCAAGCACCTCTCAGTAGTAATCTCCCTTGTCACTGCAGTGATACCCAGAGAACCAAGAGTCAAGCACCACTCAGGAGTAATCTCCCTTGTCACAGCAGTGATACCCAGAGAACCAAGAATCAAGCACCACTCAGGAGTAATCCCCCTTGTCACAGCAGTGATACCCAGACAACTAAGTGTCAAGAAGTACTCAGGAGTAATCTCCGTGATCACAGTAGTGATACCCAGAGAACTAAGTAGTAATCTCCCTTTTTACAGCAGTGATACCCAGAGAACCAAGAGTCAAGCACCACTCAGGAGTAATCTCCCTTGTCACAGCAGTGATACCCAGAGAACCAAGAGTCAAGCACCACTCAGTAGTAATCCCCCTTGTCACAGCAGTGATACACAGACAACTAAGTGTCAAGAAGCCCTAAGGAGTAATCTCTGTCATCACAGTAGTGACACCCAGAGAACTAAGTAGTAATCTCCCTTTTTACAGCAGTGATACCCAGAGAACCAAGAGTCAAGCACCACTCAGGAGTAATCTCCCTTGTCACAGCAGTGATACCCAGAGAATCATGAGTCAAGCACCACTCTGGAATAATCTGCCTCATCAAAGCAGTGATACCCAGAGAACTAAGTGTCAAGAAGAACTCTGGAGTAATCTCCCTCATCACAGTAGTGATACCCATAGAAGAAGTGTCAAGATGCACTCGGGAGTAATCTCCCTCATTACAGTAGTGATACCCAGAGAACTATGGAGTAATTTCCGTTGTCACAACAGTGATACCCAAAGAACCAAGAGTCAAGCACCACTCAGGAGTAATCTCCCTTGTCACAGCAGTGATACCCAGAGAACCAAGAGGCAAGCATCAATCAGGAAGAATCTCCCTTGTCGCAGCAGTGATACCCAGAGAACCAAGAGGAGTAATCTCCCTTGTCACGGCAGTGATACCCAGAGAACCAAGAGTCAAGAAGCACTCAGGAGTAATCTCCTTCATCACAGTAGTGATACCCAGAGAACTAAGTTTCAAGAAGCACTCAGGAGTAATCTTCCTCATTACAGTAGTGATACCCAGAGAACCAAGAGTCAAGAAGCACTCAGATGTAATCTTCCTCATTACAGTAGTGATACCCAGAGAACTAAGGAGTAATCCCGCTTTACACAGCAGTGATACCCAGAGAACAAAGAGTCAAGAACCACTCTGGAGTAATCTGCCTCATCAAAGCAGTGATACCCAGAGAACTAAGTGTCAAGAAGCACTCTGGAGTAATCTCCCTCATCACAGTAGTGATACCCAGAGAAGTAAGTGTCAAGAAGCACTCGGGAGTAATCTCCCTCATTACAGTAGTGATACCCAGATAACTATGGACTAATCTCCCTTGTCACAGCAGTGATACCCAGAGAACCAAGAGTCAAGCACCACTCTAAGTAATCTCCCTCATCACAGTAGTGATGCCCACAGAACCAAGAGTCAAGCACCACTCAGGAGTAATCTCCCTTGTCATAGCAGTAATACCCAGAGAACCAAGAGTCAAGCACCACTCACGAGTATTCTCTCTTGTCACAGCAGTGATACCCAGAGAACCAACAGTCAAGCACCACTCAAAGTAATCTCCTTCATCACAGTAGTGATGCCCACAGAACCAAGAGTCAAGCATCACTCAGGAGTAATCTCCCTTGTCACAGCAGTAATACTCAGAGAACCAAGAGTCAAGCACCACTCAGGAGTAATCTCCCTTGTCACAACAGTAATACACAGAGAACCAAGAGTCAGGAACCACTCAGGAGTAATCTCCCTCATCACAGCAGTAATCCCCAGAGAACCAAGAGTCCAGCACCATTCGGGAGTAATCTGCCTCATTACAACACTGATACCCAGAGAACCAAGAGTCAAGTACCACTCAGGAGTAATCTCCCTCATCACAGTAGTGATACCCAGAGAATTCAGTGTCAAGAAGCACTTGGGAGTAATATCCCTCATTACAGTAGTGATACCCACAGAACTAAGAAGTAATCTTCCTTTTCATAGAAGATAGAAGTGATACCCAGAGAACCAAGAGTCAAGTACCACTCAGGAGTAATCTCCCTTGTCACACTAGTGATACCCAGAGAACCAAGAGTCAAGATGCACTCGGGAGTAATCTCCCTCATCACAGTAGTGATACCCAGAGAACCAAGAGTCAAGAACCACTCGGGAGTAATCTCCCTCATCACAGTAGTGATACCCAGAGAATTAAGTGTCAAGAAGCACTTGGGGGTAATATCCCTCATTACACTAGTGATACCCAGAGAACTAAGAAGTAATCTTCCTTTTCATAGAGGTGATACCCAGAGAACCAAGAGTCAAGGAGCACTCGGGAGAAATCTCCCTTGTCACAGTAGTGATACGCAGAGAACCAAGAGTCAAGAATCACTCGGGAGTAATCTCCCTTGTCACAGCAGTGATACCCAGAGAACCAAGAGTCAAGCATCAATCAGGAGTAATCTCCCTTGTCACAGCAGTGATACCCAGAGAACCAAGAGTCAAGCACCACTCAGGAGTAATCTCCCTTGTCACAGCAGTGATACCCAGAGAACCAAGAGCCAGGAAGCACTCAGGAGTAATCTTCCTCATTACAGTAGTGACACCCAGAGAACTAAGAGTCAAGGAGCACTCGGGAGAAATCTACCTTGTCACAGTAGTGATACGCAGAGAACCAAGAGTCAAGAACCACTCGGGAGTAATCTCCCTCATCACAGTAGTGATACCCAGAGAATTAAGTGTCAAGAAGCACTTGGGGGTAATATCCCTAATTACACTAGTGATACCCAGAGAACTAAGGAGTAATCTCCCTTTTCACAGAAGTGATTCCCAGAGAAACAAGAGTCAAGAAGCATTCGTGAGTCATCTCCCTCATTCCAGTAACAATATCAAAGCTACTGATGCTGAAGAAGCCCTCTGGCGTAACCTTCCTCATCACAGTAGTGATACCCATGGAACCAGGAGTCAAGCACCACTCAGTAGTAATCTCCCTTGTCACAGCAGTGATACCCAGAGGACCAAGAGTCAATTAACACTTGGGAGTATTCTCGCTTGTCAGAGCAGTGATACCCAGATAACCAAGAGTCAAGCGCCACTCAGGAGTACTCTCCCTTGTCACAGCAGTGATACCCAGAGAACTAAGTTTCAAGAAGCACTCAGGAGTAATCTCCCTCATCAGAGTAGTGATACCCATAGAAAAGTGTCAAGAAGCACTCGGGGGTAATCTCCCTCATTAGAGTAGTGTTACCCAGAGAACTATGGAGTAATCTCCCTTGTCACAACAGTGATACCCAAAGAACCAAGAGTCAAGCACCACTCAGGAGTAATCTTCCTTGTCACAGCAGTGATACCCAGAGAACCAAGAGTCAAGCACCACTCAGGAGTAATCTCCCTTGTCACAGCAGTGATACCCAGAGAACCAAGAGCCAGGAAGCACTCAGGAGTAATCTTCCTCATTACAGTAGTGACACCCAGAGAACTAAGTGTCAAGAAGCACTTGGGAATAATATCCCTCATTACAGTAGTCATACCCACAGAACTAAGAAGTAATCTTCCTTTTCATAGAAGTGATACCCAGAGAACCAAGAGTCAAGGAGCACTCAGGAGAAATCTCCCTTGTCACAGTAGTGATACCCAGAGAATTAAGTGTCAAGAAGCACTTGGGAGTAATATCCCTCATTACAGTAGTGATACCCACAGAACTAAGAAGTAATCTTCCTTTTCATAGAAGATAGAAGTGATACCCAGAGAACCAAGAGTCAAGTACCACTCAGGAGTAATCTCCCTTGTCACACTAGTGATACCCAGAGAACCAAGAGTCAAGATGCACTCGGGAGTAATCTCCCTCATCACAGTAGTGATACCCAGAGAATTAAGTGTCAAGAAGCACTTGGGGGTAATATCCCTCATTACACTAGTGATACCCAGAGAACTAAGAAGTAATCTTTCTTTTCATAGAAGTGATACCCAGAGAACCAAGAGTCAAGGAGCACTCGGGAGAAATCTCCCTTGTCACAGTAGTGATACGCAGAGAACCAAGAGTCAAGAATCACTCGGGAGTAATCTCCCTCATCACAGTAGTGATACCCAGAGAACTAAGGAGTAATCTCCCTTTTCACAGAAGTGATTCCCAGAGAACCAAGAGTCAAGAAGCACTCGTGAGTCATCTCCCTCATTCCAGTAGCAATATCAAAGCTACTGATGCTGAAGAAGCCCTCTGGCGTAATCTTCCTCATCACAGTAGTGATATCCATGGAACCAAGAGTCAAGCACCACTCAGTAGTAATCTCCCATGTCACAGCAGTGATACCCAGAGGACCAAGAGTCAAGAAACACTTGGGAGTATTCTCGCTTGTCAGAGCAGTGATACCCAGAGAACCAAGAGTCAAGCGCCACTCAGGAGTACTATCCCTTGTCACAGCAGTGATACCCAGAAAACTAAGTGTCAAGAAGCACTCAGGAGTAATCTCCCTCATCACAGTAGTGATACCCATAGAAAAGTGTCAAGAAGCACTCGGGGGTAATCTCCCTCATTACAGTAGTGTTACCCAGAGAACTATGGAGTAATCTCCCTTGTCACAACAGTGATACCCAAAGAACCAAGTGTCAAGCACCACTCAGGAGTAATCTCCGTTGTCACAGCAGTGATACCCAGAGAACCAAGAGTCAAGCACCACTCAGGAGTAATCTCCCTTGTCACAGCAGTGATACCCAGAGAACCAAGAGCCAGGAAGCACTCAGGAGTAATCTTCCTCATTACAGTAGTGACACCCAGAGAACTAAGTGTCAAGAAGCACTTGGGAATAATATCCCTCATTACAGTAGTGATACCCACAGAACTAAGAGGTAATCTTCCTTTTCATAGAAGTGATACCTAGAGAACCAAGAGTCAAGGAGCACTCAGGAGAAATCTCCCTTGTCACAGTAGTGATACCCAGAGAATTAACTGTCAAGAAGCACTTGTGAGTAATATCCCTCATTACAGCAGTGATACCCACAGAACTAAGAAGTAATCTTCCTTTTCATAGAAGATAGAAGTGATACCCAGAGAACCAAGAGTCAAGTACCACTCAGGAGTAATCTCCCTTGTCACAGTAGTGATACCCAGAGAATTAACTGTCAAGAAGCACTTGTGAGTAATATCCCTCATTACAGTAGTGATACCCACAGAACTAAAGTAATCTTCCTTTTCATAGAAGATAGAAGTGATACCCAGAGAAAAAAGAGTCAAGTACCACTCAGGAGTAATCTCCCTTGTCACACTCGTGATACCCAGAGAACCAAGAGTCAAGATGCATTCGGGAGTAATCTCCCTCATCACAGTAGTGATACCCAGAGAACCAAGAGTCAAGAACCACTCGGGAGTAATCTCCCTCATCACAGTAGTGATACCCAGAGAATTAAGTGTCAAGAAGCACTTGGGGGTAATATCCCTCATTACACTAGTGATACCCAGAGAACTAAGAAGTAATCTTCCTTTTCATAGAAGTGATACCCAGAGAACCAAGAGTCAAGGAGCACTCGGGAGAAATCTCCCTTGTCACAGTAGTGATACGCAGAGAACCAAGAGTCAAGAATCACTCAGGAGTAATCTCCCTCATCACAGTAGTGATACCCAGAGAACTAACGAGTAATCTCCCTTTTCACAGAAGTGATTCCCAGAGAACCAAGAGTCAAGAAGCACTTGTGAGTCATCTCCCTCATTCCAGTAGCAATATCAAAGCTACTGATGCTGAAGAAGCCCTCTGGCGTAATCTTCCTCATCACAGTAGTGATACTCATGGAACCAAGAGTCAAGCACCACTCAGTAGTAATCTCCCTTGTCACAGCAGTGATACCCAGAGGACCAAGAGTCAAGAAGCACTTGGGAGTATTCTCGCTTGTCAGAGCAGTGATACCCAGAGAACCAAGAGTCAAGCGCCACTCAGGAGTACTCTTCCTTGTCACAGCAGTGATACCCAGAGAACTAAGTGTCAAGAAGCACTCAGGAGTAATCTCCCTCATCACAGTAGTGATACCCATAGAAAAGTGTCAAGAAGCACTCGGGGGTCATCTCCCTCATTACAGTAGTGTTACCCAGAGAACTATGGAGTAATCTCCCTTGTCACAACAGTGATACCCAAAGAACCAAGAGTCAAGCACCACTCAGGAGTAATCTCCCTTGTCACAGCAGTGATACCCAGAGAACCAAGAGTCAAGCACCACTCAGGAGTAATCTCCCTTGTCACAGCAGTGATACCCAGAGAACCAAGAGCCAGGAAGCACTCAGGAGTAATCTTCCTCATTACAGTAGTGACACCCAGAGAACTAAGTGTCAAGAAGCACTTGGGAATAAGATCCCTCATTACAGTAGTGATACCCATAGAACTAAGAAGTAATCTTCCTTTTCATAGAAGTGATACCCAGAGAACCAAGAGTCAAGGAGCACTCAGGAGAAATCTCCCTTGTCACAGTAGTGATACCCAGAGAACCAAGAGTCAAGAACCACTCGGTAGTAAATTCCCTCACCACAGTAGTGATACCCAGAGAATTAAGTGTCAAGAAGCACTTGGGAGTAATATCCCTCATTACACTAGAGATACCCAGAGAACTAAGAAGTAATCTTCCTTTTCATAGAAGTGATACCCAGAGAACCAAGAGTCAAGGAGCACTCGGAGAAAATCTCCCTTGTCACAGTAGTGATACGCAGAGAACCAAGAGTCAAGAATCACTCGGGAATAATCTCCCTCATCACAGTAGTGATACCCAGAGAACTAAGGTGTAATCTCCCTTTTCACAGAAGTGATTCCCAGAGAACCAAGATTCAAGAAGCACTCGTGAGTCATCTCCCTCATTCCAGTAGCAATATCAAAGCTATTGATGCTGAAGAAGCCCTCTGGCGTAATCTTCCTCATCACAGTTGTTATACCCATGGAACCAAGAGTCAAGCATCACTCAGTAGTAATCTCCCTTGTCACTGCAGTGATACCCAGAGAAAAAAGAGTCAAGCACCACTCAGGAGTAATCCCCCTTGTCACAGCAGTGATACCCAGACAACTAAGTGTCAAGAAGCACTCAGGAGTAATCTTCGTCATCACAGTAGTGATACCCAGAGAACTAAGTAGTAATCTCCCTTTTTACAGCAGTGATACCCAGAGAACCAAGAGTCAAGCACCACTCAGGAGTAATCTCCCTTGTCACAGCAGTGATACCCAGAGAACCAAGAGTCAAGCACAACTCAGGAGTAATCTCCCTTGTCACAGCAGTGATACCCAGAGAACCAAGAGTCAAGCACCATTCAGGAGTAATCCCCCTTGTCACAGCAGTGATACCCAGACAACTAAGTGTCAAGAAGCACTCAGGAGTAATCTCCGTCATCACAGTAGTGATACCCAGAGAACCAAGATTCAAGCACCACTCAGGAGTAATCCCCCTTGTCACAGCAGTGATACCCAGGCAACTAAGTGTCAAGAAGCACTCAGGAGTAATCACCGTCATCACAGTAGTGATACCCAGAGCACTAAGTAGTAATCTCCCTTTTTACAGCAGTGATACCCAGAGAACCAAGAGTCAAGCACCACTCAGGAGTAATCTCCCTTGTCACAGCAGTGATACCCAGAGAATCAAGAGTCAAGCACCACTCAGGAGCAATCTCCCTGGTCACAACAGTGATACCCAGAGAACCAAGAGTCAAGCACCACTCAGGAGTAATCCCCCTTGTCACAGCAGTGATACCCAGACAACAAAGTGTGAAGAAGCACTCAGGAGTAATCTCTGTCATCACAGTAGTGATACCCAGAGAACTAAGTAGTAATCTCCCTTTTTACAGCAGTGATACCCAGAGAACCAAGAGTCAAGCACCACTCAGGAGTAATCTCCCTTGTCACAGCAGTGATGCCCAGAGAACCAAGAGTCAAGCACCACTCAGGAGTAATCTCCCTCATTACAGTAGTGATACCCAGAGAACTAAGGAGTAATCTTCCTTTTCATAGAAGTGATACCCAGAGAACCAAGAGTCAAGGAGCACTCAGGAGTACTCTCCCTCATCACAGTAGTGATACCTAGAGAACCAAGAGTCAAGAACCACTCAGGAGTAATCTCCCTCTTCACAGCAGTGATACCCAGAGAACCAAGAGTTAAGAACCACTCAGGTGTAATCTCCGTCTTCAGAGCACTGATACCCAGAGAACCAAGAGTCAAGAACCATTCAGGAGTAATCTCCCTCTTCACAGCAGTGATACACAGAGAACCAAGAGTCAAGAAGCACTTGGGAGTAATCTCCCTCATTACAGTAGTGATACCCACAGAACTAAGAAGTAATCTTCCTTTTCATAGAAGTGATACCCAGAGAACCAAGAGTCAACGAGCACTCGGGAGAAATCTCCCTCATCACAGTAGTGATACCCAGAGAACTAAGGAGTAACCTCCCTTTTCACAGAAGTGATACCCAGAGAACCAAGAGACAAGACGCACTCGAGAGTCATCTCCCTCATTCCAGTAGGAATATCAAAGCTACTGATGCTGAAGAAGCCCTCTGGCGTGATCTTCCTCATCACATTAGTGATACCCAAAGAACCAAGAGTCAAGCACAACTCAGTAGGAATCTCCCTTGTCACTGCAGTGATACCCAGAGAACCAAGAGTCAAGCACCACTCAGGAGTAATCTCCCTTGTCACAGCAGTGATGCCCAGAGAAAAAAGAGTCAAGCACCACTCAGGAGTGATCCCCATTGTCACAGCAGTGATACCCAGACAACTAAGTGTAAAGAAGCACTCAGGAGTAATCTCCGTCATCACAGTAGTGATACCCAGAGAACTAAGTAGTAATCTCCCTTTTTACAGCAGTGATACCCAGAGAACTAAGAGTCAAGCACCACTCAGGAGTAATCTCCCTTGTCACAGCAGTGATACGCAGAGAACCAAGAGTCAAGAAGCACTTGGGAGTAATCTCCCTTGTCACAGCAGTGATACACAGAGAACCAAGAGTCAAGCATCAATCAGGAGTAATATCCCTTGTCACAGCAGTCATACCCAATGAACCAAGAGTCAAGAAGTACTCGGGTGTCATCTCCCTCATTCCAGTAGCAATATCAAAGATACTGATGCTGAAGAAGCTCTCTGGCATAATCTTCCTCATCACAGTAGTGATACCCAGAGACCCAAGAGTCAAGCACCACTCAGTAGTAATCTGCCTTGTCACAGCAGTCAGGGGAGTTGCTAGGTCTGGAAAAGACCCGGGGCTAAGCTGATGTTGGAACTGTTGGGACTGGGGGCTAGCTAGTCTTTTGGCTGTAGCTCCTGAGATTCTATCCGGGGCTACAACCAAAAGATCAGGGGCTATAGCCCCCTTAGCCCCCCCCTAGCAATGCCCCTGACAGCAGTGATACCCAGAGGACCAAAAGTCAAGAAACACTTGGGAGTATTCTCGCTTGTCAGAGCAGTGATACCCAGAGAACCAAGAGTCAAGCGCCACTCAGGAGTAATCTCCCTCATCACAGCAGTGATACCCAGAGAACTAAGTGTCAAGAAGCACTCAGGAGTAATCTCCATCATCACAGTAGTGATACCCATAGAAAAGTGTCAAGAAGCACTCGGGGTAATCTCCCTCATTACAGTAGTGTTACCCAGAGAACTATGGAGTAATCTCCCTTGTCACAGCAGTGATACCCAGAGAACCAAGAGTCAAGCACCACTTAGGAGTAATCCCCCTTGTCACAGCAGTGATACCCAGAGAACCAAGAGTCAAGCATCAATCAGGAGTAATCTCCCTTGTCACAGCAGTGATACACAGAGAACCAAGAGTCAAGCACCACTCAGGAGTATTCTTCCTCATTACAGTAGTGACACCCAGAGAACTAAGTGTCAAGAAGCACTTGGGAATAATATCCCTCATTACAGTAGTGATACCTACAGAACTAAGAAGTAATCTTCCTTTTCATAGAAGTGATACCCAGAGAACCAAGAGTCAAGGAGCACTCAGGAGAAATCTCCCTTGTCACAGTAGTGATACCCAGAGAACCAAGAGTCAAGATGCACTCGGGAGTAATCTCCCTTGTCACAGTAGTGATACGCAGAGAACCAAGAGTCAAGAACCACTCTGTAGCAATCTCCCTTTTCACAGAAGTGATTCCCAGAGAACCAAGTGTCAAGAAGCACTCGTGAGTCATCTCCCTCATTCCAGTAGCAATATCAAAGCTACTGATGCTGAAGAAGCCCTCTGGCGTAATCTTCCTCATCACAGTAGTGATACCCATGGAACCAAGAGTCAAGCATCACTCAGTAGTAATCTCCCTTGTCACTGCAGTGATACCCAGAGAACCAAGAGTCAAGCACCACTCAGGAGTAATCTCCCTTGTCACAGCAGTGATGCCCAGAGAAAAAAGAGTCAAGCACCACTCAGGAGTAATCCCCATTGTCACAGCAGTGATACCCAGACAACTAAGTGTCAAGAAGCACTCAGGAGTAATCTCCGTCATCACAGTAGTGATACCCAGAGAACTAAGTAGTAATCTCCCTTTTTACAGCAGTGATACCCAGAGAACTAAGAGTCAAGCACCACTCAGGAGTAATCTCCCTTGTCACAGCAGTGATACACAGAGAACCAAGAGTCAAGCACCACTCAGGAGTAATCCCCCTTCTCACAGCAGTGATACCCAGAGAACCAAGAGTCAAGCATCAATCAGGAGTAATCTCCCTTGTCACAGCAGTGATACCCAGAGAACCAAGAGTCAAGCACCACTCAGGAGTAATCTCCCTTGTCACAGCAGTGATACCCAGAGAACCAAGAGTCAAGAACCACTTGGTAGTAATCTCCCTCACCACAGTAGTGATACCCAGAGAATTAAGTGTCAAGCACTTGGGAGTATTATCCCTCATTACACTAGTGATACCCAGAGGACTAAGAAGTAATCTTCCTTTTCATAGAAGTGATACCAGAGAACCAAGAGTCAAGCACCACTCAGGAGTAATCTGCCTTTTCACAGCAGTGATACCCAGAGAACCAAGAGTCAAGCACCACTCAGGAGTAATCCGCCTTGTGACAGCAGTGATACACAGACAACTAAGTGTCAAGAAGCACTAAGGAGTAATCTCCGTCATCACAGTAGTGATATCCAGAGAATCAAGAGTTAAGCACCACTCAGGAGTAATCTCCCTTGTCACAGCATTGATACCCAGAGAATCAAGAGTTAAGCACCACTCAGGAGTAATCTCCCTTGTCACAAGAGTGATACCCAGAAAACCAAGAGTCAAGCACCACTCAGGAGTAATCCCCCTTGTCACAGCAGTGATTCCCAGACAACTAAGCACTCAGGAGTAATCTCCGTCATCACAGTAGTGATACCCAGAGAACTAAGTAGTAATCTCCCTTTTTACAGCAGTGATACCCAGAGAACCAAGAGTCAAGCACCACTCAGTAGTAATCTCCCTTGTCACAGCAGTGATACCCAGAGAACCAAGAGTTAAGCACCACTCAGGAGTAATATCCCTCATTACAGTAGTGATACCCAGAGGACTAAGGAGTAATCCTCCTTTTCATAGAAGTGATACCCAGAGAACCAAGAGTCAAGGAGCACTCAGGAATAATCTCCCTTGTCACAGCAGTGATACCCAGAGAACCAAGAGTCAAGAAGCACTCTGGTGTCATCTCCCTCATTCCAGTAGCAATATCAAAGATACTGATGCTGAAGAAGCCCTCTGGCGTAATCTTCCTCATCACAGTAGTGATACCCAGAGGACCAAGAGTCAAGAACCACTTGGGAGTATTATCGCTTGTCAGAGCAGTGATACCCAGAGAACCAAGAGTCAAGAAGCACTCTGGTGTCATCTCCCTCATTCCAGTAGCAATATAAAAGATACTGATGCTGAAGAAGCCCTCTGGCGTAATCTTCCTCATCACAGTAGTGATACCCAGAGGACCAAGAGTCAAGAACCACTTGGGAGTATTATCGCTTGTCAGAGCAGTGATACCCATAGAACTAAGAGTCAAGCGCCACTCAGGAGTACTCTCCCTTGTCACAGCAGTGATACCCAGAGAACTAAGTGTCAAGAAGCACTCAGGAGTAATCTCCCTCATCACAGTAGTGATACCCATAGAAAAGTGTCAAGAAGCACTCAGGGGTAATCTCCCTCATTACAATAGTGTTACCCAGAGAACTATGGAGTCATCTCCCTTGTCACAGCAGTGATATCCAGAGAACCAAGAGTCAAGCATCAATCAGGAGTAATCTTCCTTGTCACAGCAGTGATACCCAGAGAACCAAGAGTCAAGTACCACTCAGGAGTAATCTCCCTTGTTGCAGTAGTTATACGCAGAGAACCAAAAGTCAAGAAGCACTCGGGAGTAATCTCCCTCATCACAGTAGTGATACCCAGAGAACTAAGGAGTAATCTCCCTTTTCACAGAAGTGATACCAGAGAACCAAGAGTCAAGAAGCACTTGTGAGTCATCTCCCTCATTCCAGTGGCAATATCAAAGCTACTAATGCTGAAGAAGCCCTCTGGCGTAATCTTCCTCATCACAGTAGTGATACCCATGGAACCAAGAGTCAAGCACCACTCAGTGGTAATCTCCCTTGTCACTGCAGTGATACCCAGAGAACCAAGAGTCAAGCACCACTCAGGAGTAATCTGCCTTGTCACAGCAGTGATACCCAGAGAACCAAGAATCAAGCACCACTCAGGAGTAATCCCCCTTGTCACAGCAGTGATACCCAGACAACTAAGTGTCAAGAAGCACTCAGGAGTAATCTCCGTCATCACAGTAGTGATACCCAGAGAGCTAAGTAGTAATCTCCCTTTTTACAGCAGTGATACCCAGAGAACCAAGAGTCAAGCACCATTCATGAGTAATCTCCCTTGTCACAGCAGTGATACCCAGAGAACCAAGAGTCAAGCACCACTCAGGAGTAATCCCCCTTGTCACAGCAGTGATACACAGACAACTAAGTGTCAAGAAGCACTAAGGAATAATCTCTGTCATCACAGTAGTGACATCCAGAGAACTAAGTAGTAAAGTCCCTTTTTACAGCAGTGATACCCAGAGAACCAAGAGTCAAGCACCACTCAGGAGTAATCTCCCTTGTCACAGCAGTGATACCCAGAGAATCAAGAGTCAAGCACCACTCTGGAGTAATCTGTCTCTTCAAAGCAGTGATACCCAGAGAACTAAGTGTCAAGAAGAACTCTGGAGTAATCTCCCTCATTACAGTAGTGATACCCATAGAAGAAGTGTCAAGATGCACTCGGGAGTAATCTCCCTCATTACAGTAGTGATACCCAGAGAACTATGGAGTAATTTCCGTTGTCACAACAGTGATAGCCAAAGAACCAAGAGTCAAGCACCACTCAGGAGTAATCTCCCTTGTCACAGCAGTGATACCCAGAGAACCAAGAGGCAAGCATCAATCAGGAATAATCTCCCTTGTCGCAGCAGTGATACCCAGAGAACCAAGAGTCAAGCACCACTCAGGAGTAATCTCCCTTGTCACGGCAGTGATACCCAGAGAACCAAGAGTCAAGAAGCACTCAGGTTTAATCTCCTTCATCACAGTAGTGATACCCAGAGAACTAAGTGTCAAGAAGCACTCAGGAGTAATCTTCCTCATTACAGTAGTGATACCCAGAGAACCAAGAGCCAGGAAGCACTCAGATGTAATCTTCCTCATTACAGTAGTGATACCCAGAGAACTAAGGAGTAATCCCGCTTTACACAGCAGTGATACCCAGAGAACCAAGAGTCAAGAACCATTATGGAGTAATCTGCCTCATCAAAGCAGTGATACCCAGAGAACTAAGTGTCAAGAAGCACTCTGGAGTAATCTCCCGCATCACAGTAGTGATACCCAGAGAAGTAAGTGTCAAGAAGCACTCGGGAGTAATCTCCCTCATTACAGTAGCGATACCCAGATAACTATGGACTAATCTCCCTTGTCACAGCAGTGATACCCAGAGAACCAAGAGTCAAGCACCACTCAAAGTAATCTCCCTCATCACAGTAGTGATGCCCACAGAACCAAGAGTCAAGCACCACTCAGGAGTAATCTCCCTTGTCACAGCAGTGATACCCAGAGGACCAAGAGTCAAGAAACACTTGGGAGTATTCTCGCTTGTCAGAGCAGTGATACCCAGAGAACCAAGAGTCAAGCGCCACTCAGGAGTACTCTCCCTTGTCACAGCAGTGATACCCAGAAAACTAAGTGTCAAGAAGCACTCAGGAGTAATCTCCCTCATCACAGTAGTGATACCCATAGAAAAGTGTCAGGAAGCACTCAGGGGTAATCTCCCTCATTACAGTAGTGTTACCCAGAGAACTATGGAGTAATCTCCCTTGTCACAACAGTGATACCCAAAGAACCAAGAGTCAAGCACCACCCAGGAGTAATCTCCCTTGTCACAGCAGTGATACCCAGAGAACCAAGAGTCAAGCATCAATCAGGAGTAATCTCCCTTGTCACAGCAGTGATACCCAGAGAACCAAGAGTCAAGCACCACTCACGGGTAATCTCCCTTGTCACAGCAGTGATACCCAGAGAACCAAGAGCCAGGAAGCACTCAGGAGTAATATTCCTCATTACAGTAGTGACACCCAGAGAACTAAGTGTCAATAAGCACTTGGGAATAATATCCCTCATTACAGTAGTGATACCCACAGAACTAAGAAGTAATCTTCCTTTTCAGAGAAGTGATACCTAGAGAACCAAGAGTCAAGGAGCACTCAGGAGAAATCTCCCTTGTCACAGTAGTGATACCCAGAGAATTAACTGTCAAGAAGCACTTGGGAGTAATATCCCTCATTACAGTAGTGATACCCACAGAACTAAGAAGTAATCTTCCTTTTCATAGAAGATAGAAGTGATACCCAGAGAACCAAGAGTCAAGTACCACTCAGGAGTAATCTCCCTTGTCACACTAGTGATACCCAGAGAACCAAGAGTCAAGATGCACTCGGGAGTAATCTCCCTCATCACAGTAGTGATACCCAGAGAACCAAGAGTCAAGAACCACTCAGGAGTAATCTCCCTCATCACAGTAGTGATACCCAGAGAATTAAGTGTCAAGAAGCACTTGGGGGTAATATCCCTCATTACACTAGTGATACCCAGAGAACTAAGAAGTAATCTTCCTTTTCATAGAAGTGATACCCAGAGAACCAAGAGTCAAGGAGCACTCGGGAGAAATCTCCCTTGTCACAGTAGTGTTACGCAGAGAACCAAGAGTCAAGAATCACTCGGGAGTAATCTCCCTCATCACAGTAGTGATACCCAGAGAACTAACGAGTAATCTCCCTTTTCACAGAAGTGATTCCCAGAGAACCAAGAGTCAAGAAGCACTCGTGAGTCATCTCTCTCATTCCAGTAGCAATATCAAAGCTACTGATGTTGAAGAAGCCCTCTGGTGTAATCTTCCTTATCACAGTAGTGATACTCATGGAACCAAGAGTCAAGCACCACTCAGTAGTAATCTCCCTTGTCACAGCAGTGATACCCAGAGGACCAACAGTCAAGAAACACTTGAGAGTATTCTCGCTTGTCAGAGCAGTGATACCCAGAGAACCAAGAGTCAAGCGCCACTCAGGAGTACTCTCCCTTGTCACAGCAGTGATACCCAGAGAACTAAGTGTCAAGAAGCACTCAGGAGTAATCTCCCTCATCACATCAGTGATACCCATAGAAAAGTGTCAAGAAGCACTCGGGGGTAATCTCCCTCATTACAGTAGTGTTACCCAGAGAACTATATAGTAATCACCCTTGTCACAACAGTGATACCCAAAGAACCAAGAGTCAAGCACCACTCAGGAGTAATCTCCCTTGTCACAGCAGTGATACCCAGAGAACCAAGAGTCAAGCATCAATCACGAGAAATCTCCCTTGTCACAGCAGTGATACCCAGAGAACCAAGAGTCAAGCACCACTCAGGAGTAATCTCCCTTGTCACAGCAGTGATACCCAGAGAACCAAGAGCCAGGAAGCACTCAGGAGTAATCTTCCTCATTACAGTAGTGACACCCAGAGAACTAAGTGTCAAGAAGCACTTGGGAATAAGATCCCTCATTACAGTAGTGATACCCACAGAACTAAGAAGTAATCTTCCTTTTAATAGAAGTGATACCCAGAGAACCAAGAGTCAAGGAGCACTCAGGAGAAATCTCCCTTGTCACAGTAGTGATACCCAGAGAACCAAGAGTCAAGAACCACTCGGTAGTAATCTCCCTCACCACAGTAGTGATACCCAGAGAATTAAGTGTCAAGAAGCACTTGGGAGTAATATCCCTCATTACACTAGAGATATCCAGAGAATTAAGAAGTAATCTTACTTTTCATAGAAGTGATATCCAGAGAACCAAGAGTCAAGGAGCACTCGGAAAAAATCTCCCTTGTCACAGTAGTGATACGCAGAGAACCAAGAGTCAAGAATCACTCGGGAATAATCTCCCTCATCACAGTAGTGATACCCAGAGAACTAAGGTGTAATCTCCCTTTTCACAGAAGTGATTCCCAGAGAACCAAGAGTCAAGAAGCACTCGTGAGTCATCTCCCACATTCCAGTAGCCATATCAAAGCTACTGATGCTGAAGAAGCCCTCTGGTGTAATCTTCCTCATCACAGTTGTGATACCCATGGAACCAAGAGTCAAGCATCACTCAGTAGTAATCTCCCTTGTCACTGCAGTGATACCCAGAGAACCAAGAGTCAAGCACCACTCAGGAGTAATCTCCCTTGTCACAGCAGTGATACCCAGAGAAAAAAGAGTCAAGCACCACGCAGGAGTAATCCCCCTTGACACAGCAGTGATACACAGAGAACCAAGAGTCAAGCACCACTCAGGAGTAATCTCCCTTGTCACAGCAGTGATACCAAGAGAACCAAGAGTCAAGCACCATTCAGGAGTAATCCCCCTTGTCACAGCAGTGATACCCAGACAACTAAGTGTCAAGAAGCACTCAGGAGTAATCTCCGTCATCACAGTAGTGACACCCAGAGAACTAAGTAGTAATCTCCCTTTTTACAGCAGTGATACCCAGAGAACCAAGAGTCAAGCACCACTCAGGAGTAATCTCCCTTGTCACAGCAGTGATACCCAGAGAATCAAGAGTCAAGCACCACTCAGGAGTAATCCCCCTTGTCACACCAGTGATACCCAGAGAACCAAGAGTCAAGCACCACTCAGGAGTAATCCCCATTGTCACAGCAGTGATACCCAGACAATTAAGTGTCAAGAAGCACTCAGGAGTAATCTCTGTCATCACAGTAGTGATACCCAGAGAACTAAGTAGTAATCTCCCTTTTTATAGCAGTGATACCCAGAGAACCAAGAGTCAAGCACCACTCAGGAGTAATCTCCCTCATTACAGTAGTGATACCCAGAGAACTAAGGAGTAATCTTCCTTTTCATAGAAGTGCTACCCAGAGAACCAAGAGTCAAGGAGCACTCAGGAGTAATCTCCTTTGTCACAGCAGTGATACCCAGAGAACCAAGAGTCAAGAAGCACTTGGGTGTCATCTCCCTCATTCCAGTAGCAATATCAGAGATACTGATGCTGAAGAAGCCCTCTGGCGTAATCTTCCTCATCACAGTAGTGATACCCAGAGACGCAAGAGTCAAGCACCACTCAGTAGTAATCTCCCTTGTCACAGCAGTGATACCCAGAGGACTAGGAGTCAAGAACCACTTGGGAGTATTCTCGCTTGTCAGAGCAGTGATACCCAGAGAACCAAGAGTCAAGTGCCACTCAGGAGTACTCTCCCTTGTCACAGCAGTGATACCCAGAGAACTAAGTGTCAAGAAGCACTCAGGAGTAATCTCCCTCATCACAGTAGTAATACCCATAGAAATGTGTCAAGAAGCACTCAGGGGTAATCTCCCGCATTACAGTAGTGTTACCCAGAGAACTATGGAGTAATCTCCCTTGTCACAACAGTGATACCCAAAGAACCAAGAGTCAAGCACCACTCAGGAGTAATCTCCCTTGTCACAGCAGTGATACCCAGAGAACCAAGAGTCAAGCATCAATCAGGAGTAATCTCCCTTGTCACAGCAGTGATACCCAGAGAACCAAGAGTCAAGCACCACTCAGGAGTAATCTCCCTTGTCACAGCAGTGATGCCCAGAGAACCAAGAGCCAGGAAGCACTCAGGAGTAATCTTCCTCATTACAGTAGTGACACCCAGAGAACTAAGGAGTAATCTCGCTTTACACAGCAGTGATACCCAGAGAACCAAGAGTCAAGAACCACTCGGGAGTAATCTGCCTCATCAAAGCAGTGATACCCAGAGAACTAAGTGTCAAGAAGCACTCTGGAGTAATCTCCCTCATCACAGTAGTGATACCCAGAGAAGTAAGTGTCAAGAAGCACTCGGGAGTAATCTCCCTCATTACAGTAGTGACATCCAGATAACTATGGAGTAATCTCCCTTGTCACAGCAGTGATACCCAGAGAACCAAGAGTCAAGCACCACTCAAAGTAATCTCCCTCATCACAGTAGTGATGCCAACAGAACCAAGAGTCAAGCAACACTCAGGAGTAATCTCCCTTGTCACAGCAGTAATACCCAGAGAACCAAGAGTCAAGCACCACTCAGAAGTATTATCCCTTGTCACAGCAGTGATACCCTGAGAATCAACAGTCAAGCACCACTCAAAGTAATCTCCTTCATCACAGTAGTGATGCCCACAGAACCAAGAGTCAAGCACCACTCAGGAGTAATCTCCCTTGTCACAGCAGTAATACCCAGAGAACCAAGAGTCAAGCACCACTCAGGAGTAATCTCCCTTGTCACAACAGTAATACACAGAGAACCAAGAGTCAAGTACCACTCAGGAGTAATCTCCCTCATCACAGTAGTGATACCCAGAGAATTAAGTGTCACGAAGCACTTGGGAGTAATATCCCTCGTTACAGTAGTGATACCCACAGAGCTAAGAAGTAATCTTCCTTTTTATAGAAGTGATACCCAGAGAACCAAGAGTCAAGGAGCACTCAGGAGAAATCTCCCTTGTCACAGTGGTGATACCCAGAGAACCAAGAGTCAAGATGCACTCGGGAGTAATCTCCCTCATCAAAGTAGTGATACCCAGAGAATTAAGTGTCAAGAAGCACTTGGGAGTAATATCCCACATTACACTAGTGATACCCAGAGAACTAAGAAGTAATCTTCCTTTTCATAGAAGTGATACCCAGAGAACCAAGAATCAAGGAGCACTCGGGAGAAATCTCCCTTGTCACAGTAGTGATACGCAGAGAACCAAGAGTCAAAAATCACTCGGGAGTAATCTCCCTCATCACAGTAGTGATACCCAGAGAATTAAGTGTCAAGAAGCACTTGGGAGTAATATCCCTCATTACACTAGTGATACCCAGAGAACTAAGAAGTAATCTTCCTTTTCATAGAAGTGATACCCAGAGAACCAAGAGTCAAGAAGCACTCATGAGTAATCTCCCTCATCACAGTAGTGATAACCAGAGAACCAAGAGTCAAGAACCACTCGGGTGTAATCTCCCTCATCACAGTAGTGATACCCAGAGAACTAAGGAGTAATCTGCCTTTTCACAGAAGTGATTCCCAGAGAACCAAGTGTCAAGAAGCACTCGTGAGTCATCTCCCTCATTCCAGTAGCAATATCAAAGCTACTGATGCTGAAGAAGCCCTCTGGCGTAATCTTCCTCATCACAGTAGTGATACCCATGGAACCAAGAGTCAAGCACCCCTCAGTAGTAATCTCCCTTGTCACTGCAGTGATACCCAGAGAACCCAGAGTCAAGCACCACTCACGAGTAATCCCCCTTATCACAGCAGTGATACCCAGACAACTAAGTGTCAAGAAGCACTCAGGAGTAATCTCCATCATCACAGTAGTGATACCCAGAGAACTAAGTAGTAATCTCCCTTTTTACAGCAGTGATACCCATAGAACCAAGAGTCAAGCACCACTGAGTAGTAATATCCCTTGTCACTGCAGTGATACCCAGAGAACCAAGAGTCAAGCACCACTCAGGAGTAATCTCCCTTGTCACAGCAGTGATACCCAGAGAACCAAGAGTCAAGCACCACTCACGAGTAATCCCCCTTGTCACAGCAGTGATACCCAGACAACTAAGTGTCAAGAAGCACTCAGGAGTAATCTACGTCATCACAGTAGTGATACCCAGAGAACTAAATAGTAATCTCCCTTTTTACAGCAGTGATACCCAGAGAACCAAGAGTCAAGCACCACTCAGGAGTAATCTCCCTTGTCACAGCAGTGATACCCAGAGAAAACAAGAGTCAAGCACCACTCAGGAGTAATCTCCCTCATCACAGAAGTGATACCCAGAGAAGTAAGTGTCAAGAAGCACTCGGGAGTAATATCCCTCATTACAGTTGTGATACCCAGAGAACTAAAGAGTAATCTTCCTTTTCATAGAAGTGATACCCAGAAAACCAAGAGTCAAGGAGCACTCAGGAGTAATCTCCCTTGTCACAGCAGTGATACCCAGAGAACCAAGAGTCATGAAGTACTCGGGTGTCATCTCCCTCATTCCAGTAGCAATATCAAAGATACTGATGCTGAAGCAGCCCTCTGGTGTAATCTTCCTCATCACAATAGTGATACCCAGAGAATTAAGTGTCAAGAAGCACTTGGGAGTAATATCCCTCATTACAGTAGTGATACCTACAGAACTATGAAGTAATCTTCCTTTTCATAGAAGTGATACCCAGAGAACCAAGAGTCAAGGAGTACTCAGGAGAAATCTCCCTTGTCACAGTAGTGATACCCAGAGACCCAAGAGTCAAGAAGCACTTGGGAGTAATCTCCCTCATCACAGTAGTGATACCCAGAGAACCAAGAGTCAAGAACCACTCGGGAGTAATCTCCCTCATCACAGTAGTGATACCCAGAGAATTAAGTGCACTTGGGAGTAATATTCCTCATTACACTAGTGATACCCAGAGAACTAAGGAGTAATCTGCCTTTTCACAGAAGTGATTCCCAGAGAACCAAGAGTCAAGAAGCACTTGTGAGTCATCTCCCTCATTCCAGTAGCAATATCAAAGCTTCTGATTCTGAAGAAGCCCTCTGGCGTAATCTTCCTCATCACAGTAGTGATACCCATGGAACCAAGAGTCAAGCACCACTCAGTAGTAATCTCCCTTGTCACTGCAGTGATACCCAGAGAACCAAGAGTCAAGCACCACTCACGAGTAATCCCCCTTATCACAGCAGTGATACCCAGACAACTAAGTGTCAAGAAGCACTCGGGAGTAATTGTAACGCTCACCTGATTCCCGTAGAGGCGGCGGTCTTGACTGGGCGAGTACCGTATCTTCAAAGGTGATGTGTAACACACGGTTGGCTCTTTGGGCTGGACCTCTGTGCACTGTATGTCTGACTCGAAGGGTAAGATGTCTGCAGATAGAAAATATGGGATTAATGAACTGGGTTATTGAATGTCTCTCTCTTCTTCCCTTTCTCTTCTCCTGTAGAACCCCAAAGGTTAACGCTCTCACCTTAGGTAAGTGAACGCCGTGCTCTCCATCTGCCTCGGGGCAGGGTGCTGTAACCAGTTTCTTCACTGGATAAGGGGGGCACGCCTCTTGACTTCAGAGGACTGCTGTCCGTCATTTACTGCACGAACTGTAAGTTTCGAGTAGTTCAAATGTCTTTAAAAGTCTTTTGTAATGATGTCTCTTGTTTTGCAGGGTTCCGGCGATGGCGGATGAAGGGCTGAAGTGAGTTGAAGATGGAACCCGTGTGATGAATAGAAGCGCCTGGAAGCACGTAAGTAAGCGCTTGTTGCTTGCTTCAAGATGCGCTCTAACTGTCCTTTTATCTTGCAGGTACAAGTTCGGAGAGGCTGCAGGGTGCCGGAATACCCACTGGGTTAGGTGTGGAAAGGAGTAATGGCACGTGAGTATTAAAGCTACCCAATGTCTTTAAACGCACCTTGTTTTGTCTTTCAGATGCGGGATGCAGCGCCGAAGGCCTCCGGAGCGTGCAAAGAGTTGGTAAGCTTTGTCTTTCAGATGCCGGAATGCAATGCGAAGACCTCCGGAGCGCACGAAGAGTAGGTAAGCCTTTGTCTTTCAGATGCCGGAATGCAGCGCGAGGCGTTGGTGACAGCCCATGGACCAGGTAAGTGATGCGCTGTCACTGAAGACCGTAATGCTAACCTGTTCTTTCTTGTCTTTATAGGTGTTGCTGAAGACTGGATTCAGGATGGTAAGCCTTTTTTCCTTAGGCCCAGGATCAGATGCAGAAGACACGATGAGCGTTCTGCTGCAGAGGATGCAGAATAACGCAAAGCAAGATTCATCCATCGGGTGTGGTTTAAATAGCCTCCTGTAGTGCTTAGGTGTCTCCTTCCACAGCCACGCCTAGGTAAGAAAAGAGTTCCTGCTTTCCAGAAGAGCTCCAGTGTTCTGAACCTAGGGAGTGGCTCCTGCCCCACCCAACAGGAAAAGTAGTCCCAAACAGAAGAGGATCAGAGGCTCAACTGGCAGGTAAGTAAGCAGCATGGTCTGCTGCAGTTAAGTCCACCCAAGCATTATGAGCCCGGCGCTTCCAGCACTGGGACTGGGCATATTTATGAGCCTGGTGCCACTGGCGCCAGGACAGGGTCCAAAAGGTCCCAATTGGGACTGGTTGGTACTCGGAACCTGGGTTATGGATCTGCTTCCAAGGGAGTTGGGAAAACCCTGACCTTTTGGAAGCAGAGATCATGACAGTAATCTCCCTCATCACAGTTGTGATACCCAGAGAACTAAGGAGTAAGCTCCCTTTTCACAGAAGTGATTCCCAGAGAACCAAGAGTCAAGAAGCACTTGTGAGTCATCTCCCTCATTCCAGTAGCAATATCAACGCTACTGATGCTGAAGAAGCCCTCTGGCGTAATCTTCCTCATCGCAGTAGTGATACCCATGAAACCAAGAGTCAAGCACCACTCAGTAGTAATCTCCCTAGTCACTGCAGTGATACCCAGAGAACCAAGAGTCAAGCACCACTCAGGAGTAATCTCCCTTGTCACAGCAGTGATACCCAGAGAACCAAGAGTCAAGCACCACTCAGGAGTAATCCCCCTTGTCACAGCAGTGATACCCAGACAACTAAGTTTCAAGAAGCACTCAGGAGTAATCTCCGTCATCACAGTAGTGATACCCAGAGAACTAAATAGTAATCTCCCTTTTTACAGCAGTGATACCCAGAGAACCAAGAGTCAAGCACCACTCAGGAGTAATCTCCCTTGTCACAGCAGTGATACCCAGAGAACCAAGAGTCAAGCACCACACAGGAGTAATCTCCCTCATCACAGAATTGATACCCAGAGAAGGAAGCACTCCGGAGTAATATCCCTCATTACAGTAGTGATACCCAGAGAACTAAGGAGTAATCTTCCTTTTCATAGAAGTGATACCCAGAGAACCAAGAGTCAAGGAGCACTCAGGAGTACTCTCCCTTGTCACAGCAGTGATACCCAGAGAACCAAGAGTCAAGAAGTACTCGGTTGTCATCTCCCTCATTCCAGTAGCAATATCAAAGATACTGATGCTGAAGAAGCCCTCTGGTGTAATCTTCCTCATCACAGTAGTGATACCCAGAGACCCAAGAGTCAAGCACTACTCAGTAGTAATCTCCCTTGCCACAACAGTGATACCCAGAGGACCAAGAGTCAAGAACCACTTGGGAGTAATCTCGCTTGTCAGAGCAGTGATACCCAGAGAACCAAGAGTCAAGCGCCACTTAGGAGTACTCTCCCTTGTCACAGCAGTGATACCCATAGAACCAAGAGTCAAGCACCACTCAGGAGTAATCTCCCTTGTCACAGCAGTGATACCCAGAGAACCAAGAGTCAAGAAGCACTCAGGAGTAATCTCCTTCATCACCGTAGTGATACCTAGAGAACTAAGTGTCAAGAAGCACTCGGGAGGAATCTCCCTTGTCATTACAGTAGTGATACCCAGAGAACCAAGAGCCAGGAAGCACTCAGGAGTAATCTCCCTCATTACAGTAGTGATACCCAGAGAACTGTGGAGTAATCTCCCTTGTCACAACATCGATATCCAAAGAGCCAAGAGTCAAGCACCACTCAGGAGAAATCTCCCTTGTCACAGCAGTGATACCCAGAGAACCAAGAGTCGAGCATCAATCAGGAGTAATCTCCATTGTCACAGCAGTGATACCCAGAGAACCAAGAGTCAAGCACCACTCAGGAGTAATCTCCATTGTCACAGCAGTGATACCCAGAGAACCAAGAGTCAAGAAGCACTCAGGAGTAATCTCCTTCATCACAGTAGTGATACCTAGAGAACTAATGAGTAATCTCCCTTGTCACAACAGTGATACCCAAAGAACCAAGAGTCAAGAACCACTCAGGAGTAATCTCCCTTGTCACAGCAGTGATACCCAGAGAACCAAGTGTCAAGCATCAATCAGGAATAATCTCCCTTGTCACAGCAGTGATACCCATAGAACCAAGAGTCAAGCACCACTCAGGAGTAATCTCCCTTGTCACAGCAGTGATACCCAGCGAACCACGAGTCAAGAAGCACTCAGGAGTAATCTCCTTCATCACAGTAGTGATACCTAGAGAACTAAGTGTCAAGAAGCACTCGGGAGGAATCTCCCTTGTCATTACAGTAGTGATACCCAGAGAACCAAGAGCCAGGAAGCACTCAGGAGTAATCTCCCTCATTACAGTAGTGATACCCAGAGAACTGTGGAGTAATCTCCCTTGTCACAACATCGATACCCAATGAGCCAAGAGTCAAGCACCACTCAGGAGTAATCTCCCTTGTCACAGCAGTGATACCCAGAGAACCAAGAGTCAAGAAGCACTCAGGAGTAATCTCCTTCATCACAGTAGTGATACCCAGAGAACTAAGTGTCAAGAAGCACTCGGGAGTAATCTCCCTCATTACAGTAGTGATACCCAGAGAACCAAGAGTCAAGAAGCACTCTGTAGTACTCTCCCTCATCACAGTAGTGATACCCAGAGAACCAAGAGCCAGGAAGCACTCGGGAGTAATCTCCCTCATTACAGTAGTGATACCCAGATAACTATGCAGTAATCTCCCTTGTCACAGCAGTGATACCTAGAGAACCAAGAGTCAAGCACCACTCAAAGTAATCTCCCTCATCACAGTAGTGATGCCCACAGAACTAAGAGTCAAGCACCACTCAGGATTAATCCCCCTTGTCACAGCAGTAATACCCAGAGAACCAAAGTCAAGCACCACACAGGAGTAATCTCCCTTGTCACAACAGTAATACACAGAGAACCAAGAGTCAGGAACCACTCAGGAGTAATCTCCCTCGTTACAGCAGTAATACCCAGAGAACCAAGAGTCAAGCACCACTCGGGAGTAATGTGCCTCATTACAACAGTGATACCTAGAGAACCAAGAGTCAAGTACCACTCAGGAGTAATCTCCCTCATCACAATAGTGATACCCAGAGAATTGTCAAGAAGCACTTGGGAGTAATATCCCTCATTACAGTAGTGATACCTACAGAACTAAGAACTAATCTTCCTTTTCATAGAAGTGATACCCAGAGAACCAAGAGTCAAGGAGTACTCAGGAGAAATCTCCCTTGTCACAGTAGTGATAAACAGCGAACCAAGAGTCAAGAAGCCCTAGGGAGTAATCTCCCTCATCACAGTAGTGATACCGAGAGAACCAAGAGTCAAGAACCACTCGGGAGTAACCTCCCTCATCACATTAGTGATACCCAGAGAATTACGTGTCAAGAAGCACTTGGGAGTAATATTCCTCATTACACTAGTGATACCCAGAGAACTAAGAAGTAATCTTCCTTTTCATAGAGGTGATACCCAGAGAACCAAGAGTCAAGGAGCACTCAGGAGAAATCTCCCTCGTCACAGTAGTGATACGCAGAGAACCAAGAGTCAAGAAGCCCTCTGGCATAATCTTCCTCATCACAGTAGTGATACCCATGGAACCAAGAGTCAAGCACCACTCAGTAGCAATCTCCATTGTCACTGCAGTGATACCCAGAGGACCAAGAGTCAAGCACAACTCAGGAGTATTCTCGCTTGTCAGAGCAGTGATACCCAGAGAACCAAGAGTCAAGCGCCACTCAGGAGTACTCTCCCTTGTCACAGCAGTGATACCCAGAAAACTAAGTGTCAAGAAGCACTCAGGAGTAATCTCCCTCATCACAGTAGTGATACCCATAGAAAAGTGTCAAGAAGCACTCGGGGGTAATCTCCCTCATTACAGTAGTGTTACCCAGAGAACTATGGAGTAATCTCCCTTGTCACAACAGTGATACCCAAAGAACCAAGAGTCAAGCACCACTCAGGAGTAATCTCCCTTGTCACAGCAGTGATACCCAGAGAACCAAGAGTCAAGCATCAATCAGGAGTAATCTCCCTTGTCACAGTAGTGATACCCAGAGAACCAAGAGTCAAGCACCACTCAGGAGTAATCTCCCTTGTCACAGCAGTGATACCCAGAGAACCAAGAGCCAGGAAGCACTCAGGAGTAATCTTCCTCATTACAGTAGTGACACCCAGAGAACTAAGTTTCAAGAAGCACTTGGGAATAAGATCCCTCATTACAGTAGTGATACCCACAGAACTAAGAAGTAATCTTCCTTTTCATAGAAGTGATACCCATAGAACCAAGAATCAAGGAGCACCCGGGAGAAATCTCCCTTGTCACAGTAGTGATACGCAGAGAACCAAGAGTCAAAAATCACTCGGGAGTAATCTCCCTCATCACAGTAGTGATACCCAGAGAATTAAGTGTCAAGAAGCACTTGGGAGTAATATCCCTCATTACACTAGTGATACCCAGAGAACTAAGAAGTAATCTTCCTTTTCATAGAAGTGATACCCAGAGAACCAAGAGTCAAGAAGCACTCATGAGTAATCTCCCTCATCACAGTAGTGATACCCAGAGAACCAAGAGTCAAGAACCACTCGGGTGTAATCTCCCTCATCACAGTAGTGATACCCAGAGAACTAAGGAGTAATCTGCCTTTTCACAGAAGTGATTCCCAGAGAACCAAGAGTCAAGAAGCACTCGTGAGTCATCTCCCTCATTCCAGTAGCAATATCAAAGCTACTGATGCTGAAGAAGCCCTCTGGCGTAATCTTCCTCATCACAGTAGTGATACCCATGGAACCAAGAGTCAAGCACCACTCAGTAGTAATCTCCCTTGTCACTGCAGTGATACCCAGAGAACCCAGAGTCAAGCACCACTCACGAGTAATCCCCCTTATCACAGCAGTGATACCCAGACAACTAAGTGTCAAGAAGCACTCAGGAGTAATCTCCGTCATCACAGTAGTTATACCCAGAGAACTAAGTAGTAATCTCCATTTTTACAGCAGTGATACCCATAGAACCAAGTGTCAAGCACCACTGAGTAGTAATATCCCTTGTCACTGCAGTGATACCCAGAGAACCAAGAGTCAAGCACCACTCAGGAGTAATCTCCCTTGTCACAGCAGTGATACCCAGAGAACCAAGAGTCAAGCACCAATCACGAGTAATCCCCCTTGTCACAGCAGTGATACCCAGACAACTAAGTGTCAAGAAGCACTCAGGAGTAATCTACGTCATCACAGTAGTGATACCAAGAGAACTAAATAGTAATCTCCCTTTTTACAGCAGTGATACCCAGAGAACCAAGAGTCAAGCACCACTCAGGAGTAATCTCCCTTGTCACAGCAGTGATACCCAGAGAAAACAAGAGTCAAGCACCACTCAGGAGTAATCTCCCTCATCACAGAAGTGATACCCAGAGAAGTAAGTGTCAAGAAGCACTCGGGAGTAATATCCCTCATTACAGTAGTGAAACCCAGAGAACTAAGGAGTAATCTTCCTTTTCATAGAAGTGATACCCACAAAACCAAGAGTCAAGGAGCACTCAGGAGTAATCTCCCTTGTCACAGCAGTGATAACCAGAGAACCAAGAGTCAAGAAGCACTCAGGAGTAATCTCCTTCATCACAGTAGTGATACCCAGAGAACTAAGTGTCAAGAAGCACTCGGGAGTAATCTCCCTCATTACAGTAGTGATACCCAGAGAACCAAGAGTCAAGAAGCACTCTGTAGTACTCTCCCTCATCACAGTAGTGATACCCAGAGAACCAAGAGCCAGGAAGCACTCGGGAGTAATCTCCCTCATCACAGTAGTGATAACCAGAGAACCAAGAGCCAGGAAGCACTCGGGAGTAATCTCCCTTTACACAGCAATGATACCCAGAGAACCAAGAGTCAAGAACCACTGAGGAGTAATCAGCCTCATCAAGCAGTGATACACAGAGAACTAAGTGTCAAGAAGCACTTGGGAGTAATCTCCCTCATCACAGTAGTGATACCCAGATAACTATGCAGTAATCTCCCTTGTCACAGCAGTGATATCTAGAGAACCAAGAGTCAAGCACCACTCAAAGTAATCTCCCTCATCACAGTAGTGATGCCCACAGAACCAAGAGTCAAGCACCACTGAGGAGTAATCCCCCTTGTCACAGCAGTAATACCCAGAGAACCAAAAGTCAAGCACCACACAGGAGTAATCTCCCTTGTCACAACAGTAATACACAGAGAACCAAGAGTCAGGAACCACTCAGGAGTAATCTCCCTCGTTACAGCAGTAATACCCAGAGAACCAAGAGTCAAGCACCACTTGGGAGTAATGTGCCTCATTACAACAGTGATACCTAGAGAACCAAGAGTCAAGTACCACTCAGGAGTAATCTCCCTCATCACAATAGTGATACCCAGAGAATTAAGTGTCAAGAAGCACTTGGGAGTAATATCCCTCATTACAGTAGTGATACCTACAGAACTAAGAACTAATCTTCCTTTTCATAGAAGTGATACCCAGAGAACCAAGAGTCAAGGAGTACTCAGGAGAAATCTCCCTTGTCACAGTAGTGATAAACAGAGAACCAAGAGTCAAGAAGCACTCGGGAGTAATCTCCCTTATCACAGTAGTGATACCCAGAGAACCAAGAGTCAAGAACCACTCGGTAGTAACCTCCCTCATCACATTAGTGATACCCAGAGAATTAAGTGTCAAGAAGCACTTGGGAGTAATATTCCTCATTACACTAGTGATACCCAGAGAACTAAGAAGTAATCTTCCTTTTCATAGAGGTGATACCCAGAGAACCAAGAGTCAAGGAGCACTCAGGAGAAATCTCCCTCGTCACAGTAGTGATACGCAGAGAACCAAGAGCCAGGAAGCACTCAGGAGTAATCTTCCTCATTACAGTAGTGACACCCAGAGAACTAAGTTTCAAGAAGCACTTGGGAATAAGATCCCTCATTACAGTAGTGATACCCACAGAACTAAGAAGTCATCTTCCTTTTCATAGAAGTGATACCCATAGAACCAAGAATCAAGGAGCACCCGGGAGAAATCTCCCTTGTCACAGTAGTGATACGCAGAGAACCAAGAGTCAAAAATCACTCGGGAGTAATCTCCCTCATCACAGTAGTGATACCCAGAGAATTAAGTGTCAAGAAGCACTTGGGAGTAATATCCCTCATTACACTAGTGATACCCAGAGAACTAAGAAGTGATACCCAGAGAACCAAGAGTCAAGAAGCACTCATGAGTAATCTCCCTCATCACAGTAGTGATACCCAGAGAACCAAGAGTCAAGAACCACTCGGGTGTAATCTCCCTCATCACATTAGTGATACCCAGAGAACTAAGGAGTAATCTGCCTTTTCACAGAAGTGATTCCCAGAGAACCAAGAGTCAAGAAGCACTCGTGAGTCATCTCCCTCATTCCAGTAGCAATATCAAAGCTACTGATGCTGAAGAAGCCCTCTGGCGTAATCTTCCTCATCACAGTAGTGATACCCATGGAACCAAGAGTCAAGCACCACTCAGTAGTAATCTCCCTTGTCACTGCAGTGATACCCAGAGAACCCAGAGTCAAGCACCACTCACGAGTAATCCCCCTTATCACAGCAGTGATACCCAGACAACTAAGTGTCAAGAAGCACTCAGGAGTAATCTCCGTCATCACAGTAGTTATACCCAGAGAACTAAGTAGTAATCTCCATTTTTACAGCAGTGATACCCATAGAACCAAGTGTCAAGCACCACTGAGTAGTAATATCCCTTGTCACTGCAGTGATACCCAGAGAACCAAGAGTCAAGCACCACTCAGGAGTAATCTCCCTTGTCACAGCAGTGATACCCAGAGAACCAAGAGTCAAGCACCAATCACGAGTAATCCCCCTTGTCACAGCAGTGATACCCAGACAACTAAGTGTCAAGAAGCACTCAGGAGTAATCTACGTCATCACAGTAGTGATACCCAGAGAACTAAATAGTAATCTCCCTTTTTACAGCAGTGATACCCAGACAACCAAGAGTCAAGCACCACTCAGGAGTAATCTCCCTTGTCACAGCAGTGATACCCAGAGAAAACAAGAGTCAAGAAGCACTCGGGAGTAATCTCCCTCATTACAGTAGTGATACCCAGAGAACCAAGAGTCAAGAAGCACTCTGTAGTACTCTCCCTCATCACAGTAGTGATACCCAGAGAACCAAGAGCCAGGAAGCACTCGGGAGTAATCTCCCTCATCACAGTAGTGATAACCAGAGAACCAAGAGCCAGGAAGCACTCGGGAGTAATCTCCCTTTACACAGCAATGATACCCAGATAACTATGCAGTAATCTCCCTTGTCACAGCAGTGATACCTAGAGAACCAAGAGTCAAGCACCACTCAAAGTAATCTCCTTCATCACAGTAGTGATACCCAGAGAACTAAGTGTCAAGAAGCACTCGGGAGTAATCTCCCTCATTACAGTAGTGATACCCAGAGAACCAAGAGTCAAGAAGCACTCTGTAGTACTCTCCCTCATCACAGTAGTGATACCCAGAGAACCAAGAGCCAGGAAGCACTGAGGAGTAATCAGCCTCATCAAGCAGTGATACACAGAGAACTAAGTGTCAAGAAGCACTTGGGAGTAATCTCCCTCATCACAGTAGTGATACCCAGATAACTATGCAGTAATCTCCCTTGTCACAGCAGTGATACCTAGAGAACCAAGAGTCAAGCACCACTCAAAGTAATCTCCCTCATCACAGTAGTGATGCCCACAGAACCAAGAGTCAAGCACCACTGAGGAGTAATCCCCCTTGTCACAGCAGTAATACCCAGAGAACCAAAAGTCAAGCACCACACAGGAGTAATCTCCCTTGTCACAACAGTAATACACAGAGAACCAAGAGTCAGGAACCACTCAGGAGTAATCTCCCTCATTACAGCAGTAATACCCAGAGAACCAAGAGTCAAGCACCACTTGGGAGTAATGTGCCTCATTACAACAGTGATACCTAGAGAACCAAGAGTCAAGTACCACTCAGGAGTAATCTCCCTCATCACAATAGTGATACCCAGAGAATTAAGTGTCAAGAAGCACTTGGGAGTAATATCCCTCATTACAGTAGTGATACCTACAGAACTAAGAACTAATCTTCCTTTTCATAGAAGTGATACCCAGAGAACCAAGAGTCAAGGAGTACTCAGGAGAAATCTCCCTTGTCACAGTAGTGATAAACAGAGAACCAAGAGTCAAGAAGCACTCGGGAGTAATCTCCCTTATCACAGTAGTGATACCCAGAGAACCAAGAGTCAAGAACCACTCGGTAGTAACCTCCCTCATCACATTAGTGATACCCAGAGAATTAAGTGTCAAGAAGCACTTGGGAGTAATATTACTCATTACACTAGTGATACCCAGAGAACTAAGAAGTAATCTTCCTTTTCATAGAGGTGATACCCAGAGAACCAAGAGTCAAGGAGCACTCAGGAGAAATCTCCCTCGTCACAGTAGTGATACGCAGAGAACCAAGAGTCAAGAAGCCCTCTGGCATAATCTTCCTCATCACAGTAGTGATACCCATGGAACCAAGAGTCAAGCACCACTCAGTAGCAATCTCCATTGTCACAGCAGTGATACCCAGAGAACCAAGAGTCAAGCACCACTCACGAGTAATCCCCCTTATCACAGCAGTGATACCCAGACAACTAAGTGTCAAGAAGCACTCAGGAGTAATCTCCGTCATCACAGTAGTGATACCCAGAGAACTAAGTAGTAATCTCCCTTTTTACAGCAGTGATACCCAGAGAATCAAGAGTCAAGCACCACTGAGGAGTAATCTCCCTCATCACAGTAGTGATACCCAGAGAATTAAGTGTCAAGAAGCACTTGGGGGTAATATCCCTCATTACACTAGTGATACCCACAGAACTAAGAAGTAATCTTCCTTTTCATAGAGGTGATACCCAGAGAACCAAGAGTCAAGGAGCACTCGGGAGAAATCTCCCTTGTCACAGTAGTGATACGCAGAGAACCAAGAGTCAAGAATCACTCGGGAGTAATCTCCCTCATCACATTAGTGATACCCAGAGAACTAAGGAGTAATCTCCCTTTTCACAGAAGTGATTCCCAGAGAACCAAGAGTCAAGAAGCACTCGTGAGTCATCTCCCTCATTCCAGTAACAATATCAAAGCTACTGATGCTGAAGAATCCCTCTGGCGTAACCTTCCTCATCACAATAGTGATACCCATGGACCCAAGAGTCAAGCACCACTCAGTAGTAATCTCCCTTGTCACAGCAGTGATACCCAGAAAACTAAGCACTCAGGAGTAATCTCCCTCATCACAGTAGTGATACCCATAGAAAAGTGTCAAGAAGCACTCGGGGGTAATCTCCCTCATTACAGTAGTGTTACCCAGAGAACTATGGAGTAATCTCCCTTGTCACAACAGTGATACCCAAATAACCAAGAGTCAAGCACCACTCAGGAGTAATCTCCCTTGTCACAACAGTAATACACAGAGAACCAAGAGTCAAGCACCACTCAGGAGTAATCTCCCTTGTCACAGCAGTGATACCCAGAGAACCAAGAGTCAAGCACCACTCAGGAGTAATCCCCCTTGTCACAGCAGTGATACCCAGACAACTAAGTTTCAAGAAGCACTCAGGAGTAATCTCCATCATCACAGTAGTGATACCCAGAGAACTAAATAGTAATCTCCCTTTTTACAGCAGTGATACCCAGAGAACCAAGAGTCAAGCACCACTCAGGAGTAATCTCCCTTGTCACAGCAGTGATACCCAGAGAACCAAGAGTCAAGCACCACACAGGAGTAATCTCCCTCATCACAGAATTGATACCCAGAGAAGGAAGCACTCTGGAGTAATATCCCTCATTACAGTAGTGATACCCAGAGAACTAAGGAGTAATCTTCCTTTTCATAGAAGTGATACCCAGAGAACCAAGAGTCAAGGAGCACTCAGGAGTACTCTCCCTTGTCACAGCAGTGATACCCAGAGAACCAAGAGTCAAGAAGTACTCGGTTGTCATCTCCCTCATTCCAGTAGCAATATCAAAGATACTGATGCTGAAGAAGCCCTCTGGTATAATCTTCCTCATCACAGTAGTGATACCCAGAGACCCAAGAGTCAAGCACTACTCAGTAGTAATCTCCCTTGCCAAAACAGTGATACCCAGAGGACCAAGAGTCAAGAACCACTTGGGAGTAATCTCGCTTGTCAGAGCAGTGATACCCAGAGAACCAAGAGTCAGGAACCACTCAGGAGTAATCTCCCTCATTACAGCAGTAATACCCAGAGAACCAAGAGTCAAGCACCACTTGGGAGTAATGTGCCTCATTACAACAGTGATACCTAGAGAACCAAGAGTCAAGTACCACTCAGGAGTAATCTCCCTCATCACAATAGTGATACCCAGAGAATTAAGTGTCAAGAAGCACTTGGGAGTAATATCCCTCATTACAGTAGTGATACCTACAGAACTAAGAACTAATCTTCCTTTTCATAGAAGTGATACCCAGAGAACCAAGAGTCAAGGAGTACTCAGGAGAAATCTCCCTTGTCACAGTAGTGATAAACAGAGAACCAAGAGTCAAGAAGCACTCGGGAGTAATCTCCCTTATCACAGTAGTGATACCCAGAGAACCAAGAGTCAAGAACCACTCGGTAGTAACCTCCCTCATCACATTAGTGATACCCAGAGAATTAAGTGTCAAGAAGCACTTGGGAGTAATATTACTCATTACACTAGTGATACCCAGAGAACTAAGAAGTAATCTTCCTTTTCATAGAGGTGATACCCAGAGAACCAAGAGTCAAGGAGCACTCAGGAGAAATCTCCCTCGTCACAGTAGTGATACGCAGAGAACCAAGAGTCAAGAAGCCCTCTGGCATAATCTTCCTCATCACAGTAGTGATACCCATGGAACCAAGAGTCAAGCACCACTCAGTAGCAATCTCCATTGTCACAGCAGTGATACCCAGAGAACCAAGAGTCAAGCACCACTCACGAGTAATCCCCCTTATCACAGCAGTGATACCCAGACAACTAAGTGTCAAGAAGCACTCAGGAGTAATCTCCGTCATCACAGTAGTGATACCCAGAGAACTAAGTAGTAATCTCCCTTTTTACAGCAGTGATACCCAGAGAATCAAGAGTCAAGCACCACTGAGGAGTAATCTCCCTCATCACAGTAGTGATACCCAGAGAATTAAGTGTCAAGAAGCACTTGGGGGTAATATCCCTCATTACACTAGTGATACCCACAGAACTAAGAAGTAATCTTCCTTTTCATAGAGGTGATACCCAGAGAACCAAGAGTCAAGGAGCACTCGGGAGAAATCTCCCTTGTCACAGTAGTGATACGCAGAGAACCAAGAGTCAAGAATCACTCGGGAGTAATCTCCCTCATCACATTAGTGATACCCAGAGAACTAAGGAGTAATCTCCCTTTTCACAGAAGTGATTCCCAGAGAACCAAGAGTCAAGAAGCACTCGTGAGTCATCTCCCTCATTCCAGTAACAATATCAAAGCTACTGATGCTGAAGAATCCCTCTGGCGTAACCTTCCTCATCACAATAGTGATACCCATGGACCCAAGAGTCAAGCACCACTCAGTAGTAATCTCCCTTGTCACAGCAGTGATACCCAGAAAACTAAGCACTCAGGAGTAATCTCCCTCATCACAGTAGTGATACCCATAGAAAAGTGTCAAGAAGCACTCGGGGGTAATCTCCCTCATTACAGTAGTGTTACCCAGAGAACTATGGAGTAATCTCCCTTGTCACAACAGTGATACCCAAATAACCAAGAGTCAAGCACCACTCAGGAGTAATCTCCCTTGTCACAACAGTAATACACAGAGAACCAAGAGTCAAGCACCACTCAGGAGTAATCTCCCTTGTCACAGCAGTGATACCCAGAGAACCAAGAGTCAAGCACCACTCAGGAGTAATCCCCCTTGTCACAGCAGTGATACCCAGACAACTAAGTTTCAAGAAGCACTCAGGAGTAATCTCCATCATCACAGTAGTGATACCCAGAGAACTAAATAGTAATCTCCCTTTTTACAGCAGTGATACCCAGAGAACCAAGAGTCAAGCACCACTCAGGAGTAATCTCCCTTGTCACAGCAGTGATACCCAGAGAACCAAGAGTCAAGCACCACACAGGAGTAATCTCCCTCATCACAGAATTGATACCCAGAGAAGGAAGCACTCTGGAGTAATATCCCTCATTACAGTAGTGATACCCAGAGAACTAAGGAGTAATCTTCCTTTTCATAGAAGTGATACCCAGAGAACCAAGAGTCAAGGAGCACTCAGGAGTACTCTCCCTTGTCACAGCAGTGATACCCAGAGAACCAAGAGTCAAGAAGTACTCGGTTGTCATCTCCCTCATTCCAGTAGCAATATCAAAGATACTGATGCTGAAGAAGCCCTCTGGTACAATCTTCCTCATCACAGTAGTGATACCCAGAGACCCAAGAGTCAAGCACTACTCAGTAGTAATCTCCCTTGCCAAAACAGTGATACCCAGAGGACCAAGAGTCAAGAACCACTTGGGAGTAATCTCGCTTGTCAGAGCAGTGATACCCAGAGAACCAAGAGTCAAGCGCCACTTAGGAGTACTCTCCCTTGTCACAGCAGTGATACCCATAGAACCAAGAGTCAAGCACCACTCAGGAGTAATCTCCCTTGTCACAGCAGTGATACCCAGAGAACCAAGAGTCAAGAAGCACTCAGGAGTAATCTCCTTCATCACCGTAGTGATACCTAGAGAACTAAGTGTCAAGAAGCACTCGGGAGGAATCTCCCTTGGTGATACCCAGAGAACCAAGAGCCAGGAAGCACTCAGGAGTAATCTCCCTCATTACAGTAGTGATACCCAGAGAACTGTGGAGTAATTTCCCTTGTCACAACATCGATACCCAAAGAGCCAAGAGTCAAGCACCACTCAGGAGAAATCTCCCTTGTCACAGCAGTGATACCCAGAGAACCAAGAGTCGAGCATCAATCAGGAGTAATCTCCATTGTCACAGCAGTGATACCCAGAGAACCAAGAGTCAAGCATCAATCAGGAATAATCTCCCTTGTCACAGCAGTGATACCCATAGAACCAAGAGTCAAGCACCACTCAGGAGTAATCTCCATTGTCACAGCAGTGATACCCAGAGAACCAAGAGTCAAGAAGCACTCAGGAGTAATCTCCTTCATCACAGTAGTGATACCTAGAGAACTAAGGAGTAATCTCCCTTGTCACAACAGTGATACCCAAAGAACCAAGAGTCAAGAACCACTCAGGAGTAATCTCCCTTGTCACAGCAGTGATACCCAGAGAACCAAGAGTCAAGCATCAATCAGGAATAATCTCCCTTGTCACAGCAGTGATACCCATAGAACCAAGAGTCAAGCACCACTCAGGAGTAATCTCCCTTGTCACAGCAGTGATACCTAGAGAACTAAGTGTCAAGAAGCACTTGGGAGGAATCTCCCTTGTCATTACAGTAGTGATACCCAGAGAACCAAGAGCCAAGAAGCACTCAGGAGTAATCTCCCTCATTACAGTAGTGATACCCAGAGAACTGTGGAGTAATCTCCCTTGTCACAACATCGATACCCAAAGAGCCAAGAGTCAAGCACCACTCAGGAGAAATCTCCCTTGTCACAGCAGTGATACCCAGAGAACCAAGAGTCGAGCATCAATCAGGAGTAATCTCCGTTGTCACAGCAGTGATACCCAGAGAACCAAGAGTCAAGCACCACTCAGGAGTAATCTCTCTTGTCACAGCAGTGATACCCAGAGAACCAAGAGTCAAGAAGCACTCAGGAGTAATCTCCTTCATCACAGTAGTGATACCCAGAGAACTAAGTGTCAAGAAGCACTCGGGAGTAATCTCCCTCATTACAGTAGTGATACCCAGAGAACCAAGAGTCAAGAAGCACTCTTTAGTACTCTCCCTCATCACAGTAGTGATACCCAGAGAACCAAGAGCCAGGAAGCACTCGGGAGTAATCTCCCTCATTACAGTAGTGATACCCAGATAACTATGCAGTAATCTCCCTTGTCACAGCAGTGATACCTAGAGAACCAAGAGTCAAGCACCACTCAAAGTAATCTCCCTCATCACAGTAGTGATGCCCACAGAACCAAGAGTCAAGCACCACTCAGGAGTAATCCCCCTTGTCACAGCAGTAATACCCAGAGAACCAAAAGTCAAGCACCACACAGGAGTAATCTCCCTTGTCACAACAGTAATACACAGAGAACCAAGAGTCAGGAACCACTCAGGAGTAATCTCCCTCGTTACAGCAGTAATACCCAGAGAACCAAGAGTCAAGCACCACTCGGGAGTAATGTGCCTCATTACAACAGTGATACCTAGAGAACCAAGAGTCAAGTACCGCTCAGGAGTAATCTCCCTCATCACAATAGTGATACCCAGAGAATTAAGTGTCAAGAAGCACTTGGGAGTAATATCCCTCATTACAGTAGTGATACCTACAGAACTAAGAACTAATCTTCCTTTTCATAGAAGTGATACCCAGAGAACCAAGAGTCAAGGAGTACTCAGGAGAAATCTCCCTTGTCACAGTAGTGATAAACAGAGAACCAAGAGTCAAGAAGCACTCGGGAGTAATCTCCCTCGTCACAGTAGTGATACGCAGAGAACCAAGAGACAAGAAGCCCTCTGGCATAATCTTCCTCATCACAGTAGTGATACCCATGGAACCAAGAGTCAAGCACCACTCAGTAGCAATCTCCATTGTCACTGCAGTGATACCCAGAGAACCAAGAGTCAAGCACCACTCAGGAGTAATCTCCCTTGTCACAGCAGTGATACCCAGAGAACCAAGAGTCAAGCACCACTCACGAGTAATCCCCCTTATCACAGCAGTGATACCCAGACAACTAAGTGTCAAGAAGCACTCAGGAGTAATCTCCGTCATCACAGTAGTGATACCCAGAGAACTAAGTAGTAATCTCCCTTTTTACAGCAGTGATACCCAGAGAATCAAGAGTCAAGCACCACTGAGGAGTAATCTCCCTCATCACAGTAGTGATACCCAGAGAATTAAGTGTCAAGAAACACTTGGGGGTAATATCCCTCATTACACTAGTGATACCCACAGAACTAAGAAGTAATCTTCCTTTTCATAGAGGTGATACCCAGAGAACCAAGAGTCAAGGAGCACTCGGGAGAAATCTCCCTTGTCACAGTAGTGATACGCAGAGAACCAAGAGTCAAGAATCACTCGGGAGTAATCTCCCTCATCACAGTAGTGATACCCAGAGAACTAAGGAGTAATCTCCCTTTTCACAGAAGTGATTCCCAGAGAACCATGAGTCAAGAAGCACTCGTGAGTCATCTCCCTCATTCCAGTAACAATATCAAAGCTACTGATGCTGAAGAAGCCCTCTGGCGTAACCTTCCTCATCACAGTAGTGATACCCATGGAACCAAGAGTCAAGCACCACTCAGTAGTAATCTCCCTTGTCACAGCAGTGATACGCAGAGGACCAAGAGTCAAGAAACACTTGGGAGTATTCTCGCTTGTCAGAGCAGTGATACCCAGAGAACCAAGAGTCAAGCGCCACTCAGGAGTACTCTCCCTTGTCACAGCAGTGATACCCAGAAAACTAAGTGTCAAGAAGTACTCAGGAGTAATCTCCCTCATCACAGTAGTGATACCCATAGAAAAGTGTCAAGAAGCACTCGGGGGTAATCTCCCTCATTACAGTAGTGTTACCCAGAGAACTATGGAGTAATCTCCCTTGTCACAACAGTGATACCCAAAGAACCAAGAGTCAAGCACCACTCAGGAGTAATCTCCCTTGTCACAGCAGTGATACCCAGAGAACCCAGAGTCAAGCACCACTCACGAGTAATCCCCCTTATCACAGCAGTGATACCCAGACAACTAAGTGTCAAGAAGCACTCAGGAGTAATCTCCGTCATCACAGTAGTGATACCCAGAGAACTAAGTAGTAATCTCCCTTTTTACAGCAGTGATACCCATAGAACCAAGAGTCAAGCACCACTGAGTAGTAATATCCCTTGTCACTGCAGTGATACCCAGAGAACCAAGGGTCAAGCACCACTCAGGAGTAATCTCCCTTGTCACAGCAGTGATACCCAGAGAACCAAGAGTCAAGCAACACTCACGAGTAATCCCCCTTGTCACAGCAGTGATACCCAGACAACTAAGTGTCAAGAAGCACTCAGGAGTAATCTACGTCATCACAGTAGTGATACCCAGAGAACTAAATAGTAATCTCCCTTTTTACAGCAGTGATACCCAGAGAACCAAGAGTCAAGCACCACTCAGGAGTAATCTCCCTTGTCACAGCAGTGGTACCCAGAGAAAACAAGAGTCAAGCACCACTCAGGAGTAATCTCCCTCATCACAGAAGTGATACCCAGAGAAGTAAGTGTCAAGAAGCACTCGGGAGTAATATCCCTCATTACAGTAGTGAAACCCAGAGAACTAAGGAGTAATCTTCCTTTTCATAGAAGTGATACCCAGAAAACCAAGAGTCAAGGAACACTCAGGAGTAATCTCCCTTGTCACAGCAGTGATACCCAGAGAACCAAGAGTCAAGAAGCACTCAGGAGTAATCTCCTTCATCACAGTAGTGATACCCAGAGAACTAAGTGTCAAGAAGCACTCTGTAGTACTCTCCCTCATCACAGTAGTGATACCCAGAGAACCAAGAGCCAGGAAGCACTCGGGAGTAATCTCCCTCATCACAGTAGTGATACCCAGAGAACCAAGAGCCAGGAAGCACTCGGGAGTAATCTCCCTTTACACAGCAGTGATACCCAGAGAACCAAGAGTCAAGAACCACTGAGGAGTAATCAGCCTCATCAAAGCAGTGATACACAGAGAACTAAGTGTCAAGAAGCACTTAGGAGTAATCTCCGTCATCACAGTAGTGATACCCAGATAACTATGCAGTAATCTCCCTTGTCACAGCAGTGATACCTAGAGAACCAAGAGTCAAGCACCACTCAAAGTAATCTCCCTCATCACAGTAGTGATGTCCACAGAACCAAGAGTCAAGCACCACTCAGGAGTAATCCCCCTTGTCATAGCAGTAATACCCAGAGAACCAAAAGTCAAGCACCACACAGGAGTAATCTCCCTTGTCACAACAGTAATACACACGCCCTGATGCCCGCGGGCTACCGGCGCGTAATAAGTACGCACATAACATAACATAACAGAGAACCAAGAGTCAGGAACCACTCAGGAGTAATCTCCCTCGTTACAGCAGTAATACCCAGAGAACCAAGAGTCAAGCACCACTCTGGAGTAATGTGCCTCATTACAACAGTGATACCTAGAGAACCAAGAGTCAAGTACCACTCAGGAGTAATCTCCCTCATCACAATAGTGATACCCAGAGAATTAAGTGTCAAGAAGCACTTGGGAGTAATATCCCTCATTACAGTAGTGATACCTACAGAACTAAGAACTAATCTTCCTTTTCATAGAAGTGATACCCAGAGAACCAAGAGTCAAGGAGTACTCAGGAGAAATCTCCCTTGTCACAGTAGTGATAAACAGAGAACCAAGAGTCAAGAAGCACTCGGGAGTAATCTCCCTCATCACAGTAGTGATACCCAGAGAACCAAGAGTCAAGAACCACTCGGGAGTAACCTCCCTCATCACATTAGTGATACCCAGAGAATTAAGTGTCAAGAAGCACTTGGGAGTAATATTCCTCATTACACTAGTGATACCCAGAGAACTAAGAAGTAATCTTCCTTTTCATAGAGGTGATACCCAGAGAACCAAGAGTCAAGGAGCACTCGGGAGAAATCTCCCTCGTCACAGTAGTGATACGCAGAGAACCAAGAGACAAGAAGCCCTCTGGCATAATCTTCCTCATCACAGTAGTGATACCCATGGAACCAAGAGTCAAGCACCACTCAGTAGCAATCTCCATTGTCACTGCAGTGATACCCAGAGAACCAAGAGTCAAGCACCACTCAGGAGTAATCTCCCTTGTCACAGCAGTGATACCCAGAGAACCAAAAGTCAACCACCACTCACGAGTAATCCCCCTTATCACAGCAGTGATACCCAGACAACTAAGTGTCAAGAAGCACTCAGGAGTAATCTCCGTCATCACAGTAGTGATACCCAGAGAACTAAGTAGTAATCTCCCTTTTTACAGCAGTGATACCCAGAGAATCAAGAGTCAAGCACCACTGAGGAGTAATCTCCCTCATCACAGTAGTGATACCCAGAGAATTAAGTGTCAAGAAGCACTTGGGGGTAATATCCCTCATTACACTAGTGATACCCACAGAACTAAGAAGTAATCTTCCTTTTCATAGAGGTGATACCCAGAGAACCAAGAGTCAAGGAGCACTCGGTAGAAATCTCCCTTGTCACAGTAGTGATACGCAGAGAACCAAGAGTCAAGAATCACTCGGGAGTAATCTCCCTCATCACAGTAGTGATACCCAGAGAACTAAGGAGTAATCTCCCTTTTCACAGAAGTGATTCCCAGAGAACCAAGAGTCAAGAAGCACTCGTGAGTCATCTCCCTCATTCCAGTAACAATATCAAATCTACTGATGCTGAAGAAGCCCTCTGGCGTAACCTTCCTCATCACAGTAGTGATACCCATGGAACCAAGAGTCAAGCACCACTCAGTAGTAATCTCCCTTGTCACAGCAGTGATACGCAGAGGACCAAGAGTCAAGAAACACTTGGGAGTATTCTCGCTTGTCAGAGCAGTGATACCCAGAGAACCAAGAGTCAAGCGCCACTCAGGAGTACTCTCCCTTGTCACAGCAGTGATACCCAGAAAACTAAGTGTCAAGAAGCACTCAGGAGTAATCTCCCTCATCACAGTAGTGATACCCATAGAAAAGTGTCAAGAAGCACTCGGGGGTAATCTCCCTCATTACAGTAGTGTTACCCAGAGAACTATGGAGTAATCTCCCTTGTCACAACAGTGATACCCAAAGAACCAAGAGTCAAGCACCACTCAGGAGTAATCTCCCTTGTCACAGCAGTGATACCCAGAGAACCCAGAGTCAAGCACCACTCACGAGTAATCCCCCTTATCACAGCAGTGATACCCAGACAACTAAGTGTCAAGAAGCACTCAGGAGTAATCTCCGTCATCACAGTAGTGATACCCAGAGAACTAAGTAGTAATCTCCCTTTTTACAGCAGTGATACCCAGAGAACCAAGAGTCAAGCACCACTGAGTAGTAATATCCCTTGTCACTGCAGTGATACCCAGAGAACCAAGGGTCAAGCACCACTCACGAGTAATCCCCCTTGTCACAGCAGTGATACCCAGACAACTAAGTGTCAAGAAGCACTCAGGAGTAATCTACGTCATCACAGTAGTGATACCCAGAGAACTAAATAGTAATCTCCCTTTTTACAGCAGTGATACCCAGAGAACCAAGAGTCAAGCACCACTCAGGAGTAATCTCCCTTGTCACAGCAGTGATACCCAGAGAAAACAAGAGTCAAGCACCACTCAGGAGTAATCTCCCTCATCACAGAAGTGATACCCAGAGAAGTAAGTTTCAAGAAGCACTCGGGAGTAATATCCCTCATTACAGTAGTGAAACCCAGAGAACTAAGGAGTAATCTTCCTTTTCATAGAAGTGATACCCAGAAAACCAAGAGTCAAGGAGCACTCAGGAGTAATCTCCCTTGTCACAGCAGTGATACCCAGAGAACCAAGAGTCAAGAAGCACTCAGGAGTAATCTCCTTCATCACAGTAGTGATACCCAGAGAACTAAGTGTCAAGAAGCACTCGGGAGTAATCTCCCTCATTACAGTAGTGATACCCAGAGAACCAAGAGTCAAGAAGCACTCTGTAGTACTCTCCCTCATCACAGTAGTGATACCCAGAGAACCAAGAGCCAGGAAGCACTCGGGAGTAATCTCCCTCATCACAGTAGTGATACCCAGAGAACCAAGAGCCAGGAAGCACTCGGGAGTAA